>NC_082711.1:173687059-174368726 GCF_030144855.1 Hypanus sabinus
ATTATGGACTGGGCCAGATCCACAACTTTTTGCAGTATTTTCCATTCAAGGGCCTTGGTGTTTCCATACCAGGCTGTGATGCAGCCAGTCAATATACTTCCCAACACACATCTGTAGAAGTTTTAGATGTCATGCTTTCTTCATAATTGAACTTACACGTTGGGCCCAGAAAAGGTCCTCTGAAATGAAAACCCCGAGGAATTAAAAATTGCTGACCCTTTCCACCTCTAATGCTTCGATGAGATCTGGCTGGTGGACTTTTTGATTCCTCCTCCTGAAGTCAATAAATAGCTCCTTGCTGACATTAAGAAGTTATTGTTACCAATACCAATCAGTTAGCTTTTCAATTTCCCACCTTCATGCTGATTTGCCATCGCCTTTGATTCGGCCAGTGACAGCGGTGTCATAACGCACCTGAACTTTGATCATGGAAGACAGAACATTACAGTGCAGATTGCGTGTTCGGAGAGAATGGCAAATAGGATGCAAAATTACCTCAGCAGTAAGATGTAAAGGGTAGTAGTTAGTGGATGTTTCTGAGACTGCAATCCATTCCAAGTGGGGTTTATGGAATTCATTTCCAGTCCCTTGGCTTATGCAATATACATTCATGACTTTGATGTAAATGTAAGAAGCATGGTTAAAAAAGGATTCCAGGGCAGTTGTCAGTGAGGTGGAACACTTTAAACCCAGGGAAATATAAATTGGATGGTGAGTTGAGCAAAGCAAATAGTATTTAATGTACAAACACGAGGAAATCTGCAGATTCTGGAAATTCAAACAACAACACACACAAAATGCTGGTGGAACACAGCAGGCCAGGCAGCATCTATAGGGAGAAGTGTTGTCGACGTTTTGGGCCGAGACCCTTCGTCAGGACTAGCCGAAAGGAAAGATAGTAAGAGATGTGAAAGTAGTGGGGGGAGGGAGAAATGTGAAATGATAGAAGAAGACCGGAGGGGGTGGGATGAAGCTAAGAGCTGGAAAGGTGATTGGTAAAAGGGATACAGAGCTGGAGAAGGGAGAGGATCATGGGACAGAGGCCTCAGGAGAATGAAAGGGGGGGGGGCACCAGAGGGAGATGGAGAACAGGCAAACAACAAAATATGTCAGGGATGGGGTAAGAAGGGGAGGAGGGGCATTAATGGAAGTTAGAGAAGTCAATGTTCATGCCATCAGGTTGGAGGCTACCCAGCCGGTATATAAGGTGTTGTTCCTCCAACCTGAGTTTGGATTCATTTTGACAGTAGAGGAGGCCATGGATTGACATATCAGAATGGGAATGGGACGTGGAATTAAAATGTGTGGCCACTGGGACATCCTGCTTTTTCTGGCAGACTGAGTGTAGATGTTCAGCGAAACGGTCTCCCAGTCTGCGTCAGGTCTCACCAATATATAAAAGGCCATACCGGGAGCACTGGACGCAGTATACCACACCAGCCGACTCACAGGTGAAGTGTCGCCTCACCTGGAAGGACTGTCTGGGGCCCTGAATGGTGGTGAGGGAGGAAGTGTAAGGGCAGGTGTAGCACTTGTTCCGTTTACAAGGATAAGTGCCAGGAGGGAGATCGGTGGGAAGGGGTGGGGGGACACGAGTGGACAAGGGAGTCACGTAGGGAGCGATCCCTGCGAAAAGCAGAAAGGGGGGCAGGGAAAAATGTGTTTGGTAGTGGGATCCCGTTGGAGGTGGTGGAAGTTACGGAGAATTATACGTTGGACCTGGAGGCTGGTGGGGTGGTAGGTGAGGACAAGGGGAACCCTATCCCGAGTGGGGTGGCGGGTGGATGGGGTGAGGGCAGATGTGCGGGAAATGGGAGAGATGCGTTTGAGAGCAGAGTTGATGGTGGACGAAGGGAAGCCCCTTTGTTTAAAAAAGGAAGACATCTCCTTCATCCTGGAATGAAAAGCCTCATCCTGAGAGCAGATGTGGCGGAGACGGAGGAATTGTGAGAAGGGGATAGCCTTTTTGCAAGAGACAGGGTGGGAAGAGGAATAGTATTTAATGTAGCAGTGTTTGATGGCTCAGGGCTGGCACTCGCTGAAGCTTTGAAGAATAAGGAGAGGATCTCTTTGAAACCTATGAGATAGTGAAAAGCTTAGATAGAGTGGAGAGGGTGTTTCCTATCTTGAGGCAGTCCTAGGTCCTGAGGGCACAGCTTCAGAATGCAGGGACATCCCTTTCTAACAGATGTGGATGAGTTTCTGTAGCCTGATTTTGGTGAATCTGTGGAGGCCAAGTCATTGGCTATTTTTAATGCAAAGGTTGGTAGGTTCTTGATTAGTAAGGGTGTAAGGGTGTCAAAGGTTGTAGGGAGAAGGCAGGAGAATGGGGTTGAGGGGGATAATAAATTACCCATGATCAAATTGAGGAGTGGACTCAATGGGCCAAATAGCCTGATTCTGCTGCTGTGTATTATGTGTATATGTTACTAATGGAGATGTAAAGAATAATGAAGGAATCTTCAAAGTTGTATGGTATGGAGGAGCTAAGGGACCTCGGAGGGGATATTCACAGGTCCTTGGAACAGGACAGATCAGTAAGTCAACTTAAAAGGCCTACTAATGCTTTCCTCAGTTTTATGAAAGAGATGTGTTGTGCAAATTATCCAATAAATCAAAAGGGTAGGATGAAATACATTATCATCATCTTAGTATAGTGTATTCCTGTGTACGAAGTATACGGTGTACCAAAAAAAATAGATCTGTATATCAAAAGCAGCCAATGGCATTAAAACAAAAGTTCCCTATCAAATATTTATGCACAGAGGCCCCTTTATTAGTTACCTCCTGCAGCTAATTAAGTAGCCACTGAGTGAATGTTCATGGTCTTCTGCTGCTGTAGCCCGTCCACTTCAGGGTTCGACATGTCATGTGTTCAGAGATGCTCTTCTGAATACCATTATTGTAAAGCATGGTTGAGTTACTGTCACCTTCCTGTCAGCTTGAACCAATCTGGCCATTCTCCTCTGACCTCTCTCATTAACCAGGTGCTTTCACCCACAGAATTTACACTCACTGGATGTTTTCTAATTTTTCCGCACCATTTTCTGTAAACTCTAGAGACTGTTCTGTGTGAAAATCCCAGGAGATCAGCAGTTTCTGAGATACTCAAACCTCCCCATCTGGCACCAACAATCATTCAATGGTCAAAGTCACTCATATCACTTTCTTCTCCATTCTGATGTTTGATCTGAACAACAACTGAACCGCTTGACCATGAGTGCATACTTTTATGCTTTCAGTTGTTGCTACATGATTGGCTGATTAGATATGTGCGTTAAAGAGCAGGTGTATGTTGCACCTCATAAAAAAGTATCCACTGAATGAATATATGAAAGACTAGCTGTATTAGGTGAAGCTTAAAATGCACTAAGTTATGGGTGAACTGACTTCTCACTGATTGTAAAAACATAGATACAACTAAGGTTCTCCCCCTTGGTGGGCAGTGCAACCCCAAATAAATATAAATATATTCAATACTTAAAAAGAGCAATCAGTTTTGAAACCACAAATCACAGTCACATAAACAACTGTGGTTCTGTTACTGTACAACAGGGAGCCACTTTACGCAAATGGAATCTCTTCGAAGTGATTCTCCACCGAAAGCATCTGACTTGCCACTTAATAACAAGAATCAGAAAATAATCAAGTCTAATATCTCTATAAATTCTGTCCTGTTGGAAACTTTACATTTGGTTTTATTTTGATGCAGCTGAAAACTTGCAAAAAAAAATTAAGATAAACACAAAAGGTTCTTCAGATGTTGGAAATCCAGAACAACACAACACACACAAAATGCAGGAGGAAATCAGCAGGTCAGGCAGCATCTGTAGAGAGGAATAAAGGGTCGATCTTTTGGGCCAAGACTCTTCATCAGTTAGGATGGGGCCTGGGGATGACTTTATTCTAACTTAGGTCCGTAAATAACACGGACCAACCAGGAAGGTTATGCTCAAACTAAATAGAGTCATTGGGCCACTGCTTGTATACTGCATACAGTTCAAATCACCAAGTTATTTTTTGTAACTTCAAAATATTAAACTAATTCAAAGGAAGAAATAGGAGTCTGAAATGCCAATCTAACTTTAAGCAAGGCATGCATGTATCACATGGTAGCGTGATAACGTAAGCAATTCTCCTGTTTATACATGTAACACGTAATGAATTATTTATACGGACAAGAATACTTAATCAAGCTATATAGACAAGACTACTCCAATATTACTGAAATATTAAATGCACACCACACCACATTACTAGAAAACTGTGATCGCAGTGGAGAGGCTGCAGAGGGGAGTTCCAAAGATTTTATCAGGACTGGAAAATTGTATCAATGAGGAAGGGTGTGAAAATTTATAGACTTAGATGAGCAAATATGAAAGATCTATTTCTGTCAGGAATGGAGTCAAAAAACACAGGAATGGATTGTAAATAATTGATAGCTAGATTAGAGGGGAAATGAGGATATTTTCTTTCCATTGAGCAACTGGAGCTCATTGCCTGAAAGGATGGAAAAGGCAGAAATCCTCATCACAATTGAACAGTACTTGGATGTGCAGCCAAACTACTGTGACCGCCAGGGCCATGGAGCGTGTGCTGAAAGCTGTGATTAAGCTGCCAGCACAGAAATGATGGACCAAGTGGACTCCTAGGTCATAAATCTTCTCTTGATTCTAAGCTTGAATTCTGACTTCCTCTGCAATCTAGGTCAAGTCATCAATGTAACCTAAATCTTGGCACCTTGGAACAGAACAGTGTGATTAAAAAGTGGGGCAAAGTAAATAATCTCAGTGCAGTAAAACCAAAAGGCGGAGGAAAAGTGGAGTCAACGATAAACTGGGGAGATAGAGAAAGGAAACCAAAAGGACAAGGTGAGAAATCAATTGTGGGGGAAGTTTTGGCTGAACTGGGAATGTTCTTTTATAATCTAATCCTATTTGTTGTTTGTTCTGGCTTGTAAAAGATGCTGGAAAGGCCGTGTATATTGTACAGCTTTTATAACCCTGTCTTACAGGATTTTAACCCAACAATGATAAAAGGTTTATAGATTTGCCTTTCTACTGTATCTTTCACAGCTTCAGAATGTTCTGAGGAGCTTTTGAAACATCAAGGTTTTTGACGTTTTGTATTTCTATAATATAAGGAAAAAATGTACAGACTTCCTGTAAAGGCTACCTTTGTAATGCTTTCCCTATCACACTTCACTACCAGTAGGTCTATTTCCACAAAGCAGGAACCTTTCTGTCCTTAGATTCATGTGAACCCCCCCCCCCCCTTTCTTTTGGGTGTCTCTGGAAACCTGGCTTATTATCTCCTTGTTAACAGCCGCTGGATCCTGTGGTGATAAACCCACCTTTCTCCGGCTTCGTACATCTAGGGCGGGGGTCGGCAACCCGCGGCTCCGGAGCCACATGTGGCTCTTTTACGTCTGTGCTGCGGCTCCCTGTTGCTTTGGGAAATAATTGGTTGTGGCGACCCTTTCCTGGCACATCCGAACCGACTCACAATTAGATAGCCTACGGGGGTTTGCGAGCACAGAGCTTTGGAGCCTCTGCGCCATGGGGGGCAGGTTGAGGGAGGCTTAAAAGTGAGGCTGAAGATTTCGAATAAAGTTTTATCCTTCGACTGCAGTTACCGACTCCGTGTCGTAATTTTAGCGTTGCGTGTAGCACACCGCTACATGGTCAGTATTTAATTAAAATGTATTTTATGTTAGTTTGTTAGTTTTTGAAATGTAATTCTAAATTTGAAGATTATGGTGATCTTGTACAATCTAAATAAGACGTTGTGCCGACCCATTTCCTGACACATCCGAACCGGCTCACAATTAGCCAGCGTTCAGGCTAAGGGAGATAGCCTACGGGGGTTTGTGAGTACGTGTCTTTTGCAGCATCCGCGCCCATGGGGGGCGGGTTGAGGGAGGCTTAAAAGCAAGGCTGTTTAGTTCGAATAAAGCTATCTTTGACTGCAGTTTACTGACTGCGTGTAGCACACCGCTACAACGTGTTTTTATCGCTGGCTGTCCAGAGGGGAGGTGCTGAAACCGTTTGTCGCGTGTCTGGAAGAAGTGAAAACTTTCCTGGGCAGCAAAGGGCTCAACTTTCCTGAGCTGGAACAGCCAGAGTGGCTGGAAAAGCTACACTTCATGGAAGACATGACAGCGCACCTGAACACGCTGAACACAGCTCTTCAACGGGGTAAGGACGTACAGCCCTGCACATGTTGGAGGATGTTTTGGCATTCGAGCGCAAGTTGACGTTGCTTGCCAGAGATTTACAGAAAGGCACATTGTCTCACTTCCCCAATTTGAGAGAGTTCAAACAAGGTCACGACATGATAAATTCGGAGTATTTACATTCTGCAATCATCGCAATGCAAACATCGTTTGGGAAACGCTTCTGTGAGTTCAGAGAGGAAAAAACACATTATCCTTCCCGGTCACTCCCCTAAGCATCGATCCATCCCTACTGAACACGACTGCATTGTCAGGTGAGAGTCAACCTGACCAAGTATGATAAATATTTTAATTGCCTATTATTTTACGTATATTCATATGTTTTCATTGTTCAGTGAAATAGTCCTTTTATTTTTCAGGTTGACAGCTGGCTGACGTTATTTTTGGTTTGCTGCTGGCGGCAAATTTAAGTTTGGCGTTTTTCATAAATACAAGAAGGACTCAAATAGACGTTGAGTATTTTACTTAAAAGTAACCTTCAACCCAACGTCTTTTTTTCGGAGTTCAAAATGTTTTTGTTGCATGCAGAAATGTAATTTCGTTTTCTCTGCAGGAGTTCATCAATTTCATAAATGCAACACATTATAGTTTGTTTATACATAGCATAAAGGCAAAACAAAACGTTATATGCAGTGTTATTTCATTTTAAATGTCAAACGGGTTTTGCGGCTCCCAGTGTTTTCTTTTCTGTGGGAAACTGGTCCAAGTGGCTCTTTCAGTGGTAAAGGTTGCTGACCCCTGGTCTAGGGTGTATACATAGAAACATAGAAATTAGGTGCAGGAGTGGGCCATTCGGCCCTTCGAGCCTGCACTGCCATTCAGTATGATTATGGCTGATTATCCAACTCAGAACCCTGTACCTGCTTTCTCTCCATAACCCCTGATCCCTTTAGCCACAAGGGCCACATCTAGCTTCCTCTTAAATATAGCCAATGAACCGACCTCAACTGTTTCCTGTGGCAGAGAATTCCACAGATTGACCACTCTCTGGTGAAGAAGTTTTTCCTCATCTCGGTCCTAAAAGGCTCCCCCTTTATCCTTAAACTGTGACCCCTCGTTCTGGACTTCCCCATCATCGGAAACAATCTTCCTGCATCTAGCCTGTCCAATCCCTTTAGAATTTTATACGTTTCAATATGATCCCCCCTCATTCTTCTAAGTTCCAGTGAGTATAAGCCTAGTCGATCCAGTCTTTCTTCATATGAAAGTCCTGCCATTCCAGGAATCAATCTGGTGAATCATCTTTGTACTCCCTCTCAGCAAGAATTCCTCAGATTAGGGGTCTAAAACTGCACACAATACTCTAGGTGCGGTCTCACCAAGGCCTTGTACAACTGCAGTAGAACCTCCCTGCTCCTGTACTCAAATCCTTTTGCTATGAATGCCAACACACCATTCGCCTTTTTCACCACCTGCTGTACCTGCATGTCCACCTTCAATGACTGGTGTACAATGACACCCAGGTCTCGTTGCACCTCCCCTTTTCCTAATCAGCCACCATTCAGATAATAATCTGTTTTCCTGTTCTTGCAACCAAAGTGGATAACCTCACATTTATCCACATTAAATTGCATCTGCCATGAATTTGCCCACTCACCTAACCTATACAAGTCACCCTGCATCCTCTTAGCACCCTCCTCACAACTAACACCACCGCCCAGCTTCATGTCATCCACAAACTTGGAGATGCTGCATTTAATTCTCTCGTCTAAGTCATTAATATATATTGTAAACAACTGGGGTCCCAGCACTGAGCCTTGCGGTACCTCACTAGTCACTGCCTGCCATTCTGAAAAGGTCCCGTTTACTCCCACTCTTTGCTTCCTATCTGCCAACCAATTCTCTATCCACATAAATACCGTGCCCCCAATACCGTGTGCTTTAAGTTTGCACACTAATCTCCTGTGTGGGACCTTGTCAATAGCCTTTTGAAAATCTAAATATACCACATCCACTGGCTCTCCCCTATCCACTATACTAGTTACATCTTCAAAAAATTCTATAAGATTCGTCAGACATGATTTTCCTTTCACAAATCCATGCTGACTTTGTCCGATGATTTCACCTCTTTCCAAATGTGCTGTTATCACATCTTTGATAACCGACTCTAGCATTTTCCCCACACCGATGTCAGACTAACCGGTCTATAATTCCCCAGTTTCTCTCTCCCTCTTTTTTTAAAAAGTGGGGTTACATTAGCCACCCTCCAATCCTCAGGAACTAATCCAGAATCTAAGGAGTTTTGAAAAACTATCACTAATGCATCCATTATTTCTTGGGCTACTTCCTTAAGCACTCTGGGATGCAGACCATCTGGCCCTGGGGATTTATCTGCCTTTAATCCCTTCAATTTAACTAACACCACTTCCCTACTAACATGTATTTTTCACAGTTCCTCCATCTCACTAGACCCTTGATCCCTTACTATTTCCGGAAGATTATTTATGTCCTCCTTAGTGAAGACAGAACCAAAGTAGTTATTCAATTGGTCTGCCATGTCTTTGTTCTCTATGATCAATTCACTTGTTTCTGACTGTAAGGGACCTACATTTGTCTTGACCAATCTTTTTCTTTTCACATATCTATAAAAGCTTTTACAGTTAGTTTTTATGTTCCCTGCCAGCTTTTTCTCATAATCTTTTTTCCCTTTTCTAATTAAGCCCTTTGTCCTCCTCTGCTGGTCTCTGAATTTCTCCCAGTCCTCAGGTGTGCTGCTTTTTTTTGCTAATTTGTATGTTTCTTCTTTGGACTTGATACTATCCCTAATTTCCCTTGTCAGCCACGGGTGCACTACCTTCCCTGGTTTATTCTTTTGCCAAACTGGGATGAACAATTGTTGTAGTTCATCCACGCAATCTTTAAATGCTTGCCATTGCATATCCACCGTCAACCCTTGAAGAATCAACTTACAACTGTGGTCCCACCAAATCCGTGAAGCTAGGATGTCTCGCTCACCCAAACCCAGTTTGTGTGAATGCTGTGTGATTTACCACCCCCAGCAAAAAATAACAGATTTTACACTGCACATAATTTATAAAGAAATATATTTAAGAACGTTAATTTAAACAAACAATTACTAAATGACAGAAAGGAAAAACAAAATGGGCCCATTAGTCTTAAACAGTCAAATGTGTACTTAAGTTGGAGTTTGTCTTGAACTTGTCTGTCACTGAGGTGCTGGACCATCTGTCCGCATGAAAGCACACGCCACCTTCCGAACATCGCTGGCAACCATCTGGAACAAACGGGTCTCCCACGGGAGTATTGGTTCTTCCTTCTTGAAGCCAGTCAGCTGCACAAAGCACCTTGTGCAACAGGACGGCATCCTCAGCCATCTTTTCCCCCTGTCTTCTCCCAGCTCCCACCAACAAGGAACAAAGACCCAACGTTCTCCAGAACCTTCTCCCAATTCCACTATCCCGACTGGCTGGCAGCACATTCCTAAATTGAACAGCAAGCCTCTTATCTTAGCTCAAACCCAAACAGGCTGAAAGCAGAACAGACTGCTCTTACAAAACTGCTGAAATGAATTATCTACAGCATAGCAGAAAAACTCTTAACCAGGGTATTACACTTGTGATATGCACTAAGTGGCCATTACCTAATAAAATGGTTTTCTGCTGCTGTAGCCCATCCACTTCAAGGTTTGACCTGTTGTGTATTCAGAGATGCTCTTCTGCGCACCACTGTTGTAACACTTGGTTATTTGTGTTGCTGTCACCTTCCTGTCAGCGTGAAGAAGTCTGGCCATTTTCCTCTGACCTCTCCCATTAACATGGTGCTCTGCCTCAGAACTAATGCTCACTGGATGTTTGTTTTTGTTTCTCTCTCCATTTTCTGTAAACCCTAGAGATTATTGTCCATGAAAATCACAGGAGGTCATCAGAGCCCACCTGGCACCAACAGTCACTTAGGTCATAATCCTTCCCCATTCTGATATTTGGTCTGTACAACAACTGAACCTCTTGACTATGTCTGTATACTTTTATGCATTGAGTTGCTGCCACATGATTGGCTGATTGGCAAGCAGGTGGATAGGTGTACCTAATAAAATAGCCACTGAGTGTAAGTCAGTGCAGGTGAGATCTCACTACCCCTATGGGTGCAGGGTCCCATCAGGACAATAGATTTCTGTTTCTGAAAGACGTTTATGAAGAAGATGAGTCATTACTCTGTTTTACTCTGTTTTATTAACTGAATTTAAATGCCCCCGAAACTAATGAAATTTCAGGATTCAAGATTGTTTATTCTTAAGTACATGAATGTAAAAGGTAACGGAATGTTGGTTACTTAGGATTCCATGCAGCATAAAGGACACAATTTTAAAAAAGAAAACAGAAGCACAATAAATTAACTCTTTATTAGGTACACCTGCACACTTGCTTGTTAATGCAAATATCTAATCAGCCAATCCTGTGGCAGCGACTCAGTGCACGAAAGTATGCAGACATGGTCAAGAGGTTCAGTTGTTGTTCAGACCAAACATCAGAATGGGGAAGAAATGTGATCCAAGTGACTTTGATCCTGGAATAATTGACGGTGCCAAACAGGGTGGTGTGAGTATCTTAAAAACTGCTGATCTCCAGGGATTTTCATGCACAACAAGCTCTAGAGTGTACAGAAATGGAGAGAAAAACAAAAGAGCAAATCCAGGGAGTGTTAGTGCTGTGGGCAAAAACACCTTGTTAATGAGAAAGGTCAGAGGAGAATGACGAAACTGGTTCAAGCTGACAGGAAGGTGACAGCAACTCAAATAACCACGTGTTACAACAGTGGTGTGCAGAAGAGCATCTCTGAATACACAACATGTTGAACCTTGAAGTGGAATAAATACTCAGTGGCCACTTTATTAGGTACAGGAGGTATCTAATAAAGTGGCCTCTGAGTGTAAATATAAAGGCCATCCCAGAAAACACATTGTACAAGACTGATTGAATGTACATAAAGTGACAGTAGATCGTGTGTGTGTAGTGGTGCTGGAGGCTAGTGGTGTGGCGTAATGGGTAGAGGTGTTGATCAGTCTAATGGCTCGGGGAAAGAAACTGTTCCTGGAATCTGGTGGTCTCGGTGTGAATGTTGCATAGTCTCTTCCCAGATGGGAGTGAGACAAATAGTTCGTAACCAGAATGGGTGGGATCCTTTATTAAATTGTTGGTCCTTTCTGTATATGTGTCCTGGAACCCGTTTGGCTACTCTCCCCTGACCTCTCTCATTAACAAGCCACTTTCTGCCACAGAACTGCAGATCACTGAATGATTTTTTTTTTCACACCATTCTCTGTGAACTCTAGAGACTGTTATGTGTGAAAATCCCAGGAGATCAGCATTTTCTGAGATACTCAAACCACCCTGTCTGGCACCAGCAATCAGTTCAACCTTTTAACCCTATCAAACTAATGCTTCCCTCCCATAAAGCCCCCAATTTTTCTTTCATTCATGTGCCTCTCTGAGAGTCTCTTAAATGTCCGTAATACACCACTATTCTCCATGTAGAAAAATCTACCTCTGGCATCCCTCCTATACCTTTCCTATAGCAAAGTGACCAAAACTAGATGCAATTCTCTGAGTGCTCCATTACCTTTGTAAGTTGTACCCTTCTGAGTCTGTCAGCAATCCTCCTGCTTTTCTGCCAAGCTCACTCTCTTTTTTTCTCTCTCTCTCTCCCTCTCTCTTCCTCTCCCTCTCTCCTTCTCCATCACCTTCATCTCCCCTCCTCGCCCTCTTGCCTTCTATCCTCTCCCTCTTTATTGCCTTCATCTCTCTGTCCCTTTCCTGCCCTCTCTCTTTCTGTTCGTCCTCTCCTCCCATCTCTCTTTCTCTTCCTCCTTTCTCTCTTTCCCTCTCTCTCCCTCGCTCTCCCTGTTGCCTTCATCTCTCCCTCGCCCCCTCTCTCTCCCTCTCCCTCTCTATCACCTTCTGTACCTCTATTTCTCTATTGCCTTCATCTCTCCCTCCTTCCTCTCTGTCCCCTCTCTCTTTCCCTCCCTCCTCTCTCTCTCTCTCACTACAAATTCAGTGACCATTAAATGATGTCACAATTCACGTTTGTATTGCGTGGGTCAAGGGATAAGCTAAAAGGTGACAAGGGTAGGGATGTGGCTCCCAAGGTGTGGTTCAGTGACTGAATTATCTAGGTTATTTTGGTAAATTATACAACTCAAAGAGCAATTACATTTTTATACTTAAAAAAATTAGTTTTCCCTCTAAAAAGTCATTAGAGTGGAGTTAATTAGGAAAAAGGAGCATCAGCTCTTCATCATTTTCCTGGGGTTTTAATGACTCCCGTCAGTGTTAATATTTTATTGTAATGGAACTTTGTAAATTGTTCTTTGTTTCCATCATATGGGGAGAGAGTTAAGTGTACAGAGCAGCACATTCAGACGTATATAGGGCATCGTATATCTTACGGATATAGGACTCCTTGCAGTGGAGGAACGGGGTGATAATAGCAGTCATTGAAATGAGACAAGGCTGGACATCTGTGAGATAAATATTAAAGTACTACA
Source organism: Hypanus sabinus (assembly GCF_030144855.1). Taxonomy (NCBI): domain Eukaryota; kingdom Metazoa; phylum Chordata; class Chondrichthyes; order Myliobatiformes; family Dasyatidae; genus Hypanus; species Hypanus sabinus. The sequence continues at coordinate 173,699,800 of NC_082711.1, forward strand.
CGGCATGAGGTCTGCATGAGTGCGTGCATCCAGGATGATAGAGGCAAACGCAAGAGATTCTGCAGATTCTGCACTCTGCAATCCAGAGCTCACACACAAAATGCTAGTCAGGCAGCATCTAAAGAGGGGAATCATCTTTACCATTTTGTGGCGAGTTGTCTGATGCATGGTCTTTCCCTGACCACATTTCTTGGCAAATTCTTCTGCCAGAAGTAGCTTACCATTGCTTTCTTCTGGGCAGTGTTTTTACAAGACCGGCAAGCCCAGCCATTATCAATACTCCTCAGAGATTGCCTGGCAACAGTAGTCGCATAACCAGGACTTGTGATCTGCACCAGCTGCTCATACAACCGTCCACCGCCACCTCCCATGGCTCCACATGACCCTGATCGGGGGTGGGGGGGTGCTACTCCTTGCCCAAGGATGACCTGCAGGCTATCAGAGGGAAGGAGCACCTTACACCTCCTATGGTAGAGACGTATCTGTGCACCACCACCCAAAAGGAGGGGAATAAAGCTGATGTTTCAGGCCAAGAGCCTAGCTGGTAGGAGTAAGACAGCTTGTACTCCTACCCCATTCTGGATTCTGCCCGCCCTTTCTTTGCAGTCCTGTTGGTAGATCTCGGCCTGAAGTGTATTCTGAGGCTGTGCCCTCCAGTCTTGGACTCTTCCACTAGAGGAAACGTCCTCCCCACCTCTGTGACTCGGCCTGGATTCACCTAGATCAGGGGTCAGCAACCTTTACCACTGAAAGAGCCATTTGGACCCGTTTCCCACAGAAAAGAAAACACTGGGAGCCGCAAAACCCGTTTGACATTTAAAATGAAATAACACTGCATACAACGTTTTGTTTTGCCTTTATGCTATGTATAAACAAACTATAATGTGTTGCATTTATGAAATTGATGAACTCCTGCAGAGAAAACGAAATTACATTTCTGCATGCAACAAAAACATTTTGAACTCCGAAAAAAAGACGTTGGGTTGAAGGTTACTTTTAAGTAAAATACTCAACGGCTATTTGAGTCCTTCTTTTATTTATGAAAAACGCCAAACTTAAATTTGCCGCCAGCAGCAAACCAAAAATAACGTCAGCCAGCTGTCAACCTGAAAAATAAAAGGACTATTTCACTGAACAATGAAAACATATGAATATACGTAAAATAATAGGCAATTAAAATATTTATCATACTTTTTCAGGTTGACTCACACCTGACAATGCAGTCGTATTCAGTAGGGATGGATCGATGCTTAGGGGAGTGACCGGGAAGGATAATGTGTTTTTTTCCTCTCTGAACTCACAGAAGCGTTTCCCAAACGATGTTTGCATTGCGATGATTGCAGAATGTAAATACCCCGAATTTATCATGTCGTGACCTTGTTTGAACTCTCTCAAATTGGGGAAGTGAGACAATGTGCCTTTCTGTAAATCTCTGGCAAGCAACGTCAACTTGCGCTCGAGTGCCAAAACATCCTCCAACATGTGCAGGGCTGTACGTCCTTTCCCCTGAAGAGCTGTGTTCAGCGTGTTCAGGTGCGCTGTCATGTCTACCATGAAGTGTAGCTTTTCCAGCCACTCTGGCTGTTCCAGCTCAGGAAAGGTAAGCCCTTTGCTGCCCAGGAAAGTTTTCACTTCTTCCAGACACGCGACAAAGCGTTTCAGCACCTCCCCTCTGGACAGCCAGCGATAAAAACACGTTGTAGCGGTGTGCTACACGCAGTCAGTAAACTGCAGTCAAAGATAGCTTTATTCGAACTAAACAGCCTTGCTTTTAAGCCTCCCTCAACCCGCCCCCCATGGGCGCGGATGCTGCAAAAGACACGTACTCACAAACCCCCGTAGGCTATCTCCCTTAGCCTGAACGCTGGCTAATTGTGAGCCGGTTCGGATGTGTCAGGAAATGGGTCGCCACGACGTCTTATTTAGATTGTACAAGATCACCATAATCTTCAAATTTAGATTTACATTTCAAAAACTAACAAACTAACATAAAATACATTTTAATTAAATACTGACCATGTAGCGGTGTGCTACACGCAGCGCTAAAATTACGACACGGAGTCGGTAACTGCAGTCGAAGGAAAAAACTTTATTCGAAATCTTCAGCCTCACTTTTAAGCCTCCCTCAACCTGCCCCCCCCTCCCCCATGGCGCAGAGGCTCCAAAGCTCTGTGCTTGCAAAACCCCGTAGGCTATCTAATTGTGAGTCGGTTCGGATGTGCCAGGAAAAGGGTCGCCACAACCAATTATTTCCCAAAGCAACAGGGAGCCGCAGCACAGACGTAAAAGAGCCACATGTGGCTCCGGAGCCGCGGGTTGCCGACCCCCGACCTAGATAATTCCAGGGATTGTAGCAAGGCACTCAATAGCAGAATTACTGGTTATGTTCTACTACTGAATACAGCAAAAGGGAGTTCTTTATTAGATTTTTAAATTTTCAAAGAGTTACTAAGTCATGGAATCATAGAGTTCTGATTGGTTACATCCTCACCTGGTATGAAGCCTTCAATGCACAGGATCACGGGAGACTGCAGAGGGTTGTAGACTCACCAGCCTCCTCGCCACAAGAGGTGGCATCCTTCGCCAAGGACCCTCAACCTCGGGACATGCCCTTTTCTCGTTACTACCAAGTCTGAGTAAAAGGGGCCTGTTCTGGTTGGCTGCCAGTGACAAGTGGAGTTCCGCAGGCATTAGCATTGGGACTGCTTCTGTTCACATTATATGTCAACACTTTGGTTGATGGAACTGGTGGCTTTGTGGACAGGTTTGCAGACCATACAACGATAGGTCGAGGGGCAGGTAGTGCTGAGGAAGCAGGGAGTCTGCAGAAGAACTTGGACAAGATTGGGATAATGGGCAAAGTAGCAGATGGAATACCGTGTCAGGAAATGAATGGTGATACACTTCAGTAGCAGGGAAAAAGGCACAGAAGAAACAAGAAAATTCAAAAGTCAGAGGTACAAAGGGACGGAATCCTTGTGCAGAATTTTCTAAGGGTTAAATTGCAGGTTCAGTCAGTGGTAAAACTGGCAAACGTTAACATTCATTTGAAGAAGCTTAGAATATAAGAGCAAGGAAGTGATGCTGAGTCTTTATAAGGCATTGAGTCAGAGGACACTTGGAGTATTGTGAGCAGTTTTGGCACTCTTATCGAAGAAAAGATGCGTTGTCCTGGAGAGGGTGCAGAGGAAATTCACAAAAATTATTCTGGGAGTGAAAGGGATAATATATGAGGAGCATTTGTTGGCTCTGGACCTGTACTTGCTGGAGTTTAGAAGAATGATGGGGTGAGCTCATCGAAACCTATTGAATATTGAAAGGCCTGGATAGTGTAGATGTTCGGATAGTGGGGGAGTCTAGGACCAGAGGTCACAGACTCAGAATAGATGGACATCCATTTAGAACAGAAGTGAAGAAGAATTTCTTCAGGCAAGCATGGTGAATCTGTGGGACTCATTGCCATGGATGGCTGTGGAAGCCAAGTCATTAAACATACTTAAAGCAGAGGTTGACAGGTTTTGTGGTTAGTCAGGGTGTCAAAGGTTATGGGAAGAGGCAGGTGAATGGGGTTAGGAAGGATAATGAATCAGCATGATGGGATATCAGAACCAACTTGATGGGCTGAGTGGCCTAATTCTGCTCCAGTGTCTTATGGCCTGACCATCAGGATGGAGGTGCAGGAGCCAGACTCAACAAATCAGGAACAGCTTCTTACTCTCCACTATCAGATTTCTGAACAGTCCATTAACTCTTGAACACCACCTCCTTAATGTTATTTTCCACTTTTTAAAAATGTAATGTACATAATTTGTATGTCTTTCCACTGTACTGCTGCCACAAGACAACAAAATTCATGCCATGTAAGTCAGTGATGATTCGGATTCTTGTAATCAATCCTAGCATTGATGATCTGGTCCTGCTGGAATGTCAGACACTCGATACTGGAGACTTCTACCCAAAGAAGATTCTGACTCTGGTTCATCTATCCCACTAATTCATTTGGAGCATTTTGAAGAGACAGAATTGCTGAGGCTTCTCCAGTGGTTTTAAATATTTACTGTAGGCGGTCTATGATTCCACCAAAGTGTACGTTGGCTACAAGTGGAAGTTGGAAAAACTTGGATTGTTTTCTCTGGGGCATCGGAGGCTGAGGGGACACCTGATGGAAGTTTATCAAATTATGAGAAGAAGAGACTGGGTAGGTAGACAAGAGTCCTTTTCCCAGAGTAGAAATGTCAAGTATTAGAGGGGTAAGAAGTTAAAAAAAGAGATGTGTTAGACAAGTTCAGAATCAGGGTTAATATCACTGGCATATGTCATGAAATATGTTATTTTATGGCAGCAGTACATTGCAATACATTATAATAAAACTATAAATAAGAAATATATATATTAAAAATATATAAAAGTTTGTGAAGGTTTTGACAAACTCCCATAGATGTATGGTGGAGAGTGTATTGACTGGCTGCATCACAGCCGGGTATGGAAACACCAATGCCCTTAAACAGCAAATCCTGCAGAAAGTACTGGATACGGCCCAGGTCATCATGGGTAAAGCCTTCCCCACCATTGAGCACATCTACATGAAACATTATCTTAGAAGAGAGCAGCAGCCATCAGACAGATAGACATACTTTATTGGGGCCCTTTATCAGGGACCCCCACCGCCCAGGACATGCTCTCTTCTCGTTGTTGCCATCGGGAAGAAGGTCCAGGATCCTCAGGACTCACACCACCAGGTTCAGGAAGCTCTCAACCATCAGGCTGTTGAACCAGAGAGGATAACTTCACTTGTCCCATCACTGAACTGTTCCCACAACCTGTGGACCCACTTTCAAGGACTCTTCATCTCATGTTCTTGATATTTATTGCTCATTTATTCATTATTATTAATATTGCTTTCCTTTTGTATTTGCACAGCTTGTTATCCTTTGCACACTGGTTGAACGCCCAAGTTGGTGCAGTCTTCCACTGATCCTATTATAGTTATTATTCTATTATGGATGTATCGAGTATGCCCGCAAAAAAATGAATCTCAGGGTTGGATATGGGGGCATATCTGTACTTGGATAATAAGTTCACTTTGAAGTGCTAGGTGGATGGAACGTGCTACCAGGGGAAGGGGTGGAAGCATTTAAAGTAGCAACAATTAAGAGGCATGTAAGTAGCCACATGAACAAGCAGAAGGTGGAGGGATGTAGACCACTTGCTTGACCGTCAATGTTCAGGCAGATGGCATTAACAAAGTGGCATCATGGTTGGCACAGACATGGTCGGGTCGTTCTTTCTATTTGTTTACAGTATGGTGCAGGCCCATCCAGCCCAAACAACTCTCACTGCCCAAGTACACCAACATTAGCCTAACACTATTACACTGCCTGCGACCCAGGTTCAATTCCTGCTGATGTCCGTAAGAAGTTTGTACATTCTCCCCCCTGACGTGTAGCTTTCGTCTACGTGCTCTGGTTTTTTCCCAAATTCCAAAGCCGTGCAGGTTAGTAGGTTAACTGGAAGAACTCAGTAAGGCAGGCAGCATCTGTGGAGAGGAGTAAACCATCAACGTTTTGGGCCAAGACCCTTCATCGGGCCTCATGCCTGACTTGCTGAGTTCCTTCAATAGACAATAGACAGTAGGGGCAGGAGTAGGCCATTTGGCCCTCCTAGCCAGCACCGCCATTCACTGTGATCATGACTGATCATACACAATCAGTACCCTGTTCCTGCCCTCTCCCCATATCCCTTGACCCCGCTATCTGTAAGAGCTCTATCTGACTCTTTTTTGAATGCATCCAGAGACTTGGCCTCCACTGCCTTCTGGGGCAGAGCATTCCACATATCCACCACTCTCTGAGTGAAAAAGTTTTTCCGCATCTCTGTTCTAAATGGCTTACCCCTTATTCTTAAACTGTGGCCTCTAGTTCTGGACTCACCCATCAGCGGGAACACGCTTCCTGTCTCCAGTGTGTCCAATCCCTTAATAATCTTATATGTTTTAATCAGATCCCCTCTCATCCTTCTAAATTCCAGTGTATATAAGCCCATTCGCTCCAATTTTTCAACATATAATAGTCCCGCCATTCCGGGAATTAACTTTGTGAACCTACGCTGCACTCCCTCAATAGCAAGAATGTCCTTCCTCAAATTTGGAGACCAAAACTGCACACAATACTCCAGGTGTGGTCTCACCAGGGCCCGGTACAGCTGCAGAAGGACCTCTTTACTCCTATACCCAATTCCTCTTGTTATAAAGGCCAGCATGCCATTAGCTTTCTTCACTGCCTGCTGTGCCAGCATGCTTGCTTTCATTGACTGATGTACAAGAACACCTAGATCTCATTGTACTTCCCCTTTTCCTAACTTGACTCCATTTAGATAGTAATCTGCCTTCCTGTTCTTGCCACCAAAGTGGATAACCTCACATTTATCCACATGAAGCTGCATCTGTCATACATTTGCCCACTCACCCAACCTGTCCAAGTCCCCCTGCATTCTCATAACATCCTCCTGACATTTCACACTGCCACCCAGCTTTGTGTCATCAGCAAATTTGCTAATGTTACTTTTCATCCCTTCATCTAAATCATTAACGTATATTGTAAACAGCTGCGGTCCCAGCACCAAACCTTGCGGTACCCCACTGGTCACAGCCTGCCATTCCGAAAGGGACCCGTTAATCACTACTCTTTGTTTCCTGTCAGCCAGCCAATTTTCAATCCATGTCAGTACTCTGGCCCCAATACCATGTGCCCTAATTTTGCCCACTAATCTCCTATGTGGGACTTTATCAAAAGCTTTCTGAAAGTCCAGGTACACTACATCCACTGGCTCTCCCTTGTCCATTTTCATAGTTACATCCTCAAAAAACTCCAGATTAGGCAAGCATGATTTTCCCTTTATAAATCCATGCTGATTCAGACTGGTCCTTCTACTGCTATCCAAATGTGTTGTAATTTCCTCTTTTATAATTGACTCCAGCATCTTTCCCACCACTGACGTCAGGCTAACCGGTCTATAATTCCCTGTTTTCTCTCTCCCTCTTTTCTTGAAAAGTGGGACAACATTACCCACCCTCCAATCAATGTTCCTGAATCTATAGAACATTGGAAAATGATTACCAATGCGTCCACGATTTCTAGAGCCACCTCTTTAAGTACCCTGGGATGCAGACCATCAGGTCCCGGGGACTTATCAGCCTTCAGACTCAACAGTCTACCCAACACCGTTTCTTGCCTAATATAAATTTCCTTCAGTTCATCCTTTACCAGAGTTCCTTTGGCCACTATTACATCTGAGAGATTGTTTGTGTCTTCCCTAGTGAACACAGATCCAAAGTACCTGTTCAACTCATCTGCCATTTCCTTGTTCCCCATAATAAATTCACCCGTTTCTGTCTTCAATGGCCCAATTTTGGTCTTAACTATTTTTTTGCGATTCACATACCTAAAGAAGCTTTTACTATACTCCTTTATATTCTCGGCTAGTTTACCTTCGTACCTCATTTTTTCTTGGCGTATTGCCTTTTTTGTTATCTTCTGTGGCTCTTTAAAAGCTTCCCAGTCCTCCGGTTTCCCGCTCATCTTTGCTATGTTATACTTCTCTTTTATTTTTACACTGCCCTTTACTTCCCTCGTCAGCCACGGCCACCCCTTACTTCCCTTAGGATCTTTCTTCCTCTTTGGAATGAACCGATCCTGCACCTTCTGCATTATTCCCAGAAATACCTGCCATTGTTGTTCCACTGTCTTCCCTGCTAGGGTTTTGTTCCATTGAACTTTGGCCAGCTCCTCCCTCATAGCTCCATAGTTCCCTTTGTTCAACTGTAATACTGACACATCCGATTTTCCCTTCTCCTTCTCAAATTGTAGATTAAAACATATCATATTATGGTCACTTCAGCATTTTGTGTGTGTGTTACTCAAGGTTTCCTGCATCTGCTGAATCTTTTTGTTAAACTGAGAGAAAGAGAGAGTGTTTGAACAAGACTGCATCTTATTAACAGTCCATTAATTACTGTTGGTGCAATGAGAATTGCAAGCTAGAATAGGAGGACAGGATGTATATTCTCCAGAGAGATTGGCCTCACACTGAATGCCCTGCTGTTTTGATGCATGGAGCCTATTACTGAAGTGGTATTTCCTGTTTAATGAGGTAGGGCTGCTCTGACGGGTGTAAAAACTGCAGTTTCTTTCGCCACTTCATGTCATACTTTAAAAAGCAGCATTGACTTCACATTTGAAATGAGTGTGAGAGATGTAAAGTACACTTAATAAGGGAATCAGGAGGGCAAAGAGAAGACATCAGATATCCTTGGCAGATAAGGTGATTTTAAGAGATTCTCTAAGAGCAACAGAATAACTAGAGAGAGAAAAATGGTCTCTTAAGGATCAGTGTGGACATCTAGGTGTAGAAGTATGGGACAGGGCCAAGGTCTTAAGTGAAGTATTTTCATCTGTATTTCCATGCAGAAGGTCATGGGAAACTAAGGAAAACAACAATCTGATAAGATGGTGTCATACTCAGGTGCAGCGGCCTCTCTGGGTCCAATCAGAGGTGTAATTCTTCGTCCTTTATGTCTTTATTACGATCACAAGACACTGTTGATTATCAAGAACATCGAGTACTGCAGCTCTACCCCATTAATGAGTGGAGCTGGACCATGTTGCAGTCTATTTCAGCCACCCAGGGAAGAAGGCGTCAGAGGTGGTGTGCAGTTCAACAAACAGTGTAAGTGCCTTGGACGCTTTTCTTGTGATCACAAGACCCTGTTGGGCTTTGGTAATGTAGAGTATGCGTCTGGCTCCTGGTTCTTTGGTGAGACTGATGGCAGGGAAGCCATGTGGCCTTGGTTGTAGCACGGACCAGGGCCTCATGCCATGGGCTTGACTGTTGCAGCCGCCTAGGGAGAGACAGTAGAGGTGGTGTGGCGTGATGCCCATGCTGGGTTGGGGCTGGCCCCTCCTATCAGTACTGCTCTCCAGTATATGCTAGGGGGAAGACAAGCTGGATTGTGTTTGTCTACAACTCGTAAACACAAAGTACACTGCAGATGCTGGGGTCAAAGCAACACGTACAACAAGCTGGAGGAACTCAGCAGGCCGGGCAGCATCCGTGGAAACTAACAGTCAACATTTCGGGCCGAGGCCCTTCGTCAGGACTGAAGAGGGAGGCGGCAGGGGCCCTATAAAGAAGGTGGGGGGAGGGTGGGAAGGAGAAGGCTGGTAGGCGCCAGGTGAAAAACCAATCAGAGGAAAGATCAAGGGGTGGGGGAGGGGATAGGCAGGGAAGGTGAAGAAGGAATGTAAGGGGAAACTGTGTAGTGGAAGAAGGCAGAGTCATGAGAGAGGTGATAGGCAGCTGGAAGAGGAGGCAGAGTGAAACTGGGATGGGGAAGGGAGAGGAAGGGAATCACCGGAAGTTGGAGAATTCAATGTTCATACCAAGGGGCTGGAGACTACCCAGACGGTATATGAGGTGTTGCTCTTCCAACCTGAGTTTGGCCTCATCATGGCAGTAGAGGAGGCCATGTATGGACATATCCGAATGTGAAGCAGAGTTGAAGTGAGTGGCAACCGGGAGATCCTGTCTGTTGTGGCTGACGGAGCGTAGGTGCTCGACGAAGCGGTCCCCCAATCTGCGTCAGGTCTCGCCGATGTAGAGGAGGCCGCACCGGGAGCACCGGATGCAATAGATTACCCCAACAGACTCACAAGTGAAGTGTTGCCTCACCTGGAAGGACTGTTTGGGGCCCTGAATGGTGGTAAGAGATGAGGTGTAGGGACAGGTGTAGCACTTCGCTTGCAGGGATAAATACCAGGTTGATAGATCTGTGGGGAGGGACGTGTGGACCAGGCAGTCACAGAGGGAACAATCTCTGCAAAAAGCGGAGTGGGGTAGAGAGGGAAAGATGTGTTTGTCTATGACTGCCTGGGCTTTTTCTTGAAGACAACACCGTGTGCATCATCAATCTGCAGGACATGACACCCAGGAACTTAGTCACTTTGGTAGAGTGTTTTGTACCTTGGCCGTGGAGGAATGCTGTTTCATTTGGCCGCATCCATGACAATTAAACTTGAACTTGATGTCCTGAAACGTATTCACATTATGAAAGAAAAGAAAAAAGAATGATTAGCTTTATTTGTCAGTGCACATTGAAATCATGAAAAATGCACTGTTTGCGTCAACAACCAACATGGGCAAGGGATTGTGCTGGGGGTAGCCTGCTGTTTGAATAAGTACATGGGTTGGAGAGTATGGCAGGTCGATGGACTAGATGGGCCGAATGCCTTTTTTCTGTATTATAGTGCTGTACGACTCTGGCTTTATGCTGTTATCACCTGCCTTAATTTCTCATCATTTAGCTTGGAATCAAATCTAAAAGTCATAACAAATTTCATGGCATGTGCGGGTGATATTAAACCTGATTCTGATATCTTACTTGTTAACTTCTGGGGATAATTTATTTGAAAACCACTTTAATACTACAAGTCAGAGAATGGGGTAGCAGGTGCAGTTAAGATGTAAGTGCTCGTTACTCATACTCGGCTCCCTGTTTCCATTTTAATGAATTCTTGATGATATCAAGCTCACTTTCCCTGCAAAATGGAGGGAGAGCGGGCGGGGAGGAGACTGGGTCAGATATGCATTGGTAATTATCTTTTTACAGCTGGTTCTCTCCACAAAGTGATTTCTTCAACCGAAGCATGGATCACAGAACTTGTGTTGAGGGCAGTGAGGATCAAATTTTGACAGCATTCTGGATTTAGTGCTCTCTTCTCACTTCTGCTACCAGGAGAAAGAAACAGGAGCCTTCGGTCCCATACCACCAGGTTCAGGAAGAGTTATTACCCTTCAGCCATCAAGCTCCTGAACCAGAGTGGATAACTTCACTCACCTCAACACTGAACTGATTCCACAGACTCTGAATTCACTTTTAAAGACTCTGCAACTCATGTTCTCAGTATTATTTATTTAGGTGTTTCTTTATTATTAGGGTGGGTGGTGGGATGGAGATACGTCTCTACCAAAGGAGATGTAATGTGTTCCTTCCCTCCATTAGCCTGCAAGTCACCCTCGGGCGAGGTGTGGCACCTGCTTAGCCCCCCACCCTGCCGGTCAGAGTCACATGAAGCCATAGGAGCAGGTGGTGGATGGTCATATGAGCAGCCGGTGTATATCACAAGTCCTGGTTATGCAACCATTGAAACCAGGCAGAATATCTCTGAAGAGTATTGGTAACGGCTGGTGTCACTCGTTTTGTAAAGACACTGCCCAGAAGAAGGCAAAGGCAAACCACTTCTGTGGAAAGATTTGCCAAGAACAATCATGGTCATGAGTCCCTGATCGCTCACGTAATAAGACATGGTGCATAATTATGATGCTGATTTACTATTATCATTATTTCAGGTTTTTCGTATTTGCACATGCATCTTGTTTTGGACATTGGCTGTTTGTCAATCTGTGTGTAGATTTTCATTGATTCTGTTGTGAGTCTGGAAGAAAATTAATCTCAAGGTATTTGTGAGGACAGCAGGCATAGGGACATGTGCGTACTTTAATAATAGATTTACATTGATCATTGAACTTTTGAATTTTCAAGTTATTTGTTCTAGATTTCGCGAGATATTTGTTCTGGCACCCTGACTGGACGTGGGAAGCTAATACACCCATTTAACAACCTCGTCAATCTTCCTACTCCATGGAAGCAGTTTTCCTGTAATTTGATTTTCCTGCAGAGGAGTTTACAGGTCAAGAGTTTTTTTGGGGAACGATTCCGTAAATATCAAACTCTGCTGGGGGAGCGGGTGGGGGCCATGGCAGAGGAAGATAAACTCTGCCTGGATTTGTAAAGTTAAAAATAAAAATCCCCATGATCTATGTAAGTAGCTAGCTGAGATAATAGCAAGTGAATTGATGTTGAATTTTATCTGCACTTAACATCACTGACAACTGGAAGTAATTATCTGGGAATTAACATAACAACATTTTTCTGGTTGTTGATATTGGTATTGGTTTATTATTGTCACACGTACCCATATACCGTGAAAAGCTTGTCTTGTATACTGTTTATACAGATCAAATCATTACACAGTGCATTGAGCTAAAACAATAACAATTCAGAATGAAGTGTAATAGATACTGAAAAAGTGTAGCTCGGGTAAACAATAAAATGCAAGATCTTGGAGTACTGTGCTCAGTTCTGGTCGCCTCACTACAGGAAGGATGTGGAATCCATAGAAAGGGTGCAGAGGAGATTTACAAGGGTGTTGCCTGGATTGGGGAACATGCCTTAAGAGAATAGGTTGAGTGAACTCTGCCTTTTCTCCTTGGAGCGACGGAGGATGAGGGGTGACCTGATAGAGGTGTACAAGATGATGAGAGGCATTGATTGTGTGGATAGTCAGAGGTTTTCTTCCCAGAGCTGAAATGGCTAGCACAAGAGGGCATAGTTTTAAGGTGCTTGGAAGTAGGTACAGAGGAGATGTCAGGGGTGTAGCGGTGTGCTACACGCAGCGCTAAAATTACGACACGGAGTCGGTAACTGCAGTCGAAGGAAAAAACTTTATTCGAAAACTTGAGCCTCACTTTTAAGCCTCTGTCAACCGGCCCCCCCATGGCGCAGAGGCTCCAAAGCTCTGTGCTCGCAAACCCCCGTAGGCTATCTAATTGTGAGTCGGTTCGGATACGCTAGGAAATGGGTCGCCACATAACCCCCCCCCCCAGAACCGGCGATACACCCCCCAATGTCCACAGTCTGGGCCAGAACCTGCTTGGGAGGTAGGCCTCTGCGCCGAGGCGCCGGAAACTCGGCCGGTTGCGCCAGCATTGGGCAGAGAATTCCACAGGTTCACCGCTCTCTTGGAAATGCAGTTCCTCCTCATCTCCGTCCTAAATCTACTCCCCCAAATCTTGAGGCTATGTCCCCTAGATCTAGTCTCACCTACCAGTGAAAGCAACTTTTTTGCCTCTATCTTATTTATCCTTTTCATAATTTTATATGTTTCTATAAGATCTCTTCTCATTCTTTTGGATTTCAGCAAGTACAGTTCCAGGCAAGTCAATCTGTCCTCACAGTCTAACCCCTCATCTCTGGGATCAACCTGGTGAACCTCCTCTGCACCGCCTCCAAAACCAGTATACCCTTCCTCAAGTAAGGAGACCAGGACTGCACACAGTACTCCAGGTGCGGCCTCACCAGTATCCTGTACTGCTGCAGCATAACCTCCCTGCTCTTAAATTCAATTCAGCTACCATAAAGATGCTACGTAAAAATGAGTTATTGTTATTGTTGTGAACTACCAGGCAGTCTGCCAATGCTCCACTTAACACATTCTAGTCCTGCATTGAGTGGAAGCCATACATGTCCCTGGTGGGAAGGAAGACAGACTGGCACCAAAAGACTTGTGTCTCTGAGTATCGCTGGCAGAACCAGAGTTGGTTCCCCATCCCAGACTTCCTTGATATGTATTGAGGGAGCATTCCACCATCTGTGGGGCTACACACTGAACAAAAGCCATGTGTGCCAACCCTACACAAATTTAAAGACCCCACAACCCCATCAAAGGACAGCACACAAGATCTTCCCTTGACCAACATTACCGAAACAAGTGCTAGTGGAAACTCCCTGAGTATAAACTTAAAGACTTGTTTTGCAGATGAAATAACAGAGTTCAGGAGCCATTTGAGCAGGCGTGTAAATGTGCCGAGAGCAGAGGGTTATAGATCCTGTCTAGGCATTTGCAGTTAGTTTTTCAGTCCTGATGAAGGGTGTCCTCCTGAAATGACGACTGTTCAGCATCCTCCGTAGATGCTGCCTGACCTGCAGAGTTCCTGCAGCATTTTGTGTGCGTGCGTGCATCGCTCTGGGTTTCCGGCATCGTCAGAACCTCTTGTGTTTAGAATCAGTTCAATTTGGTATTATGGTCGGCACAATAATTGCAGGCCGAAGAGCCTGTTCTTGCACTCTACTGGTCTGTGTTCTGTTCCATACGTTACAATAATTCAGAAATATTTCATTGCCTGCAAAGCTCTTTGGGATTGTCCTGAGCAGTGAAAGGGTTTACGGAAATGTACAAGCTTCTGTTTTTCCACTTCATGTGATCAACTCTGAACAAACTGGCCTCAGTACCTTGCTCAGCCTCTCAATGGTATGTGCACACCGTGGCCACTTCATTAGGTACCACTGAATCTATGTTCATGGCCTTCTGCTGCTGCAGCCCATCCACCTTAAGGTTTGATGTGTTGAGTGTTCAGAGTTGCTTTTCTACATAATATTGAGGTTATTTGAATTATTGTCACCTTCCTGTCAGCTTGAAGCAGTCTGGCCATTCTCCTCCGACTTCCCTCATTAACACAGAGTTTTCACTCACAGCACTGCCACTCACTGGAGATCCATAGTTCTTTTACACTGTTCTCTGTAAAGTCTAGAGATTGTTGTGCCTGAAAATCAAGTTTCTAAGATACTCAAACCACCCCATCTGGCACCAACAATCATTCCAAGGTCAAAGTCATTTAGATCACATTTCTTCTTCACTCTGATGTTTGGTCTGAACAACAACTCAACCTGTTGACCATGTCTGCATGTTTTTATACACTGAGATGCTGCCACATGATTGGCTGATTAAATATTTGCATTAACGAGCAGGTGTACAGGTGTTCCTAATAAAGTGTATTCTTTGATATCGCAGGTACGATCCCTACAGCAAAGTCCTCTCCCGTGAGTACTACGATCACATGACGATGCAGGAGATCAGAAAGGATGCCATAGCGACGGCAGCAAAGGCAAAGATGTGGGGCCTGATTCTTGGAACACTCGGACGACAAGGCTCTCCTAAGATCATGGAGGTACAAAGAGTCAAAGTCTGTTACAGGACTGTGGTGCTGGAATTAAGACATAGGCTTAACTATCTGTTATTTCCAGTTCTTCAGAAGATGTGTCGAATTTGCAAATTGAGGCACAAAGTTGCAAGGTTTGATTTGAAGGGATTGGCAATTAGGCAATTCAATTTTATTGAATTGGAATGTTAAAGGACTGATTTGATTGGAGTTCTTTTAGGATTCTGAAAGGAATTAACAATCTGAAAAGACCTTTTCTTGCTAATTGGAGAATTTCGGATTGGAAAGGTATTGGTATTGGTTTATTTTTGTCAGATGAAAGGCCGTCTTGCGTACTGTTTGTTCCAATCAGATCATTACAGTGCATCGAGCTAAAGCAGTAACAATGTAGAATAAAGTGTAAAAGCTATCAAAAGTGTAGTGTGGGTAAGTGATAAACTACAGAATCATAATGAGGTAGATTGTGAGGCCAAGAATCCATCTTATCAAGGATCGACTTGATTCAGCACGTACATTTACATCTATTAGGTGTAACACTTCCCCAACAGGCTGTGGTACATGTCTCGGGGAAAAGGAGATCCAGCCACTCACCAACCCCACCTCCCGTACACGCAGGTGCTGTGAGAATCAACTTTATGCCACACGCACACACAATATCAAACTCACACCAGATACCGTTATGGAATACACTTTAAAGATTTTACTAAGACTAAAAGAGTACTATGCGATACAGTATATATGAAGGAAAAGTAAATAAAGTAAAAGGCGCCAACTTATCAAAGTTCAGTCAGATTAGTGCACATTGTTGGAGCTCAACCATCGAACCATTCAACCACTCGTCACATTCCTCCGACCTCCACATCCTCGCACCTGGGACCACCTGGGTGGTCGACCGAGCAGTGCAGCGCACGTCCACCTTCCTCGACGTCTTCTTCCCGACTCCCCTGAAAAGACCGCGAAACCCCCGCTCCTAGACCCATAAGACAAAATAACATTCCCCATTGGTCAACAAATGAATACAATCCCGATATCAGCAAGTCTAAAGCTAAACAACTGCGAGAGAAAGCACTTATCATACAAAGAAGCATTCCTACTCTTAACAAAACAAAGAAGCCATTTTGATTAACATACACAGTAGATAGGTATCTTGGCACAGCATGCAAGAGAGAAAAACAACATTCAACAATTATAAGAGTAATTTCTGTATAAATAATAAGCAGAGGTTAAGGTATGGATATGCATAAATACCCCATGTATTTACAATGTAAGCAACAGTATAAAGAGTGTTTAAAGTGTTTACAATGCAGTTCAGTGATTGAGGTAATGGGTAGTTGTGGCCATACAAGAGGTCCGTTCGAGAGTCTGGTAACAGTGGCACAGAAGCTATCCTTGAGCCTGGTGGTCCATATGTTCAGGATTCTGTCCAATGGGAGAGGGGAGAAGGAAGAACATCCTGGGTGGGTGGGACCTTTGATTATTCTATCTGCTTTACTGAGGCAGTGAGAAATATAAACAGAATCCATGGAGTGGGGCTGCTTCCTGTGAAGTGCAGAGCTGTCTCCACAATTCTCTGCAGTTACGTGCGTTCTCATGCACAGCAGTTGCTATATGCATCCAGACTTCTATCATCATCATCATTATCTGCCATGTCATGTGATGTGGGCGTTCATGGTCTATGACCATGACTGTTCTTTGGCAAAATTTTCTGCAGAAGTGGTTTGCCATTGCCTTCTTCTGGACAGTGACTTTACAAGATCAGCGACCCCAGCCATTATCAATACTCTTCAGAGGTTTTTCAGGTTTTTGATAAATATCTAAGATTTAATCTTCAGTCTGTAACTCTGGTGTCTGGAGCTCAACCATAACAGCAGATCACCTTGAAATCTTTTAGGAAAGAAAGGGACTGGGTCTCCGTTTGGCCGGGACTCAGCGGAGATTAGCCGACCAATCAGAACAAGTTGGCCCAACATAAACGCGAGCACTCGGCGGAAACAACACTCAGTTGTGCAGTGATAATGTCACCTCAACTGGTGATGAAATGTTTGCGATCTAATCTTCAGGCTCGGTGAACCTACAGCAACGGACAGCCAGCCTGAGCTTCCAGTCTTCTCTTTCATTGCAAACTGGGCGATATGTTCTTTTACACTAAAGCTAAAGACTTGTTTGTCATATGTACATCGAAACATTGAAACAGACAGTGAACTGTCTTGTTTAGCGTCAGTGTGCTGGGGCCAGCCTGTATCATCTCTCCCCGTACCTCTCAGCATTGTTACCAGATTCCCAGTGTGCACTGTCCCATCAGAAATGCCATTGAAAGCAACTGACAGAGGAACACAGTAATAGTTAATATCCGAGCTGTTTCTGGGTCTCGGCATAACATGTCCTGGAGAGCGCAGGTTGCCTGTGTAAAGGGATTTCAGTACAGGTGACTTCCATCCTTTTGTTTTGGGCTCTCATCCCTTGAGTCAGAGGTTCTGGGACTCATGCATAAAAATATAACCTGGCATTGAGGAAGTGTCAGAAGGACACTTTTCTCAGTACATCAAGGCCCTCTGTGGTTTCCACAGGTCATAGACGGTCCAGTTGCATAACCTTGAGGAAGAGTGGAAAGAGATCCCAGTGGTCTCCTGGCCAATATTGATCCCTCAGTCAACATTCCCAAATCCAGACTTTCGTGTCACTGCCTCATTGTTATGGCAAACTAGCCACGATGTTCCCTGCGATTCAGTGGTGGATTAGATTCTTGCACTGTTGCTTAGATTACACTGCTGTTCCTGAAGGAACGTCACAGTGTTCCTTTGTGTGAACTTGCAGGCATGAGAGTGAATCTGTATGTTAGTACACAGTATGTAAGTGGGCACTGACTCGTTAGACTGGAAGGGCCTGTTACCATGCCCCATCTCGTAATAAATATAAAATGCATTCATAGAACAGTACAGGACTTTAGCTCAGGTGCGGTGCTAATTTTTTTACCTATTCTAAGATCAATCTAATCATTCCCTCCTACATAGCCCTCCATTTATCTTTCATCCATGTGCCCATCGAAGAGTTTCTTAAATGTCCCTAATATAGCTGCCTTGCACTCAGCACCCTTTGTGTGAAGAGAACTTACCCCTGACATCCCCTCTGTACAATCACCTTAAAGTTATGCCCCCTTGTATTAGCCATTTCCATCCGGGGAAAAGTCTCTGGCTATCCACTCGATTTATGCCTCTTATCATCGTGTACCCCTCTATCAAGTCACTTCTCATCCTCCTTCTCTCTAAAAGCCCTAGCTCACTCAAACTTCCCTCATAAAATATGCTCTCTAACACAGGCAGCATCCTGGTAAATCTCCTCTGCAACTTTTCTAAAGCTTCCACATCCTTCCTATAATGAGGCGACCAGAACTGGACACAGTACTCCATGTGGTGTAACCAGGACTCAGGCCAGCACACCATCGTTCGTTCGATCTTGTGCTGAGTCGTGTGACGTGGGCGATCATGATCTATCCATGACCATATTGCTCGTGGCAAATTTTTCTACAGAAGTGGTTTTCCATTGCCACCTTCTGGGCAGTGTCTTTACAAGACGGGTCATCCCAGCCATTATCAATACTCTTCAGAGATTGTCTTCCTGCCATCAGCGGTCACATAAACAGGACTTGTGATATGCACCGACTGCTCATACGACCATCCACCACCTGCTCCCTTGGCTTTGCGTGACCCTGATCGAGGAGCTAAGCAGGTGCTACACCTTGGCCAAGGGTGACCTGCTGGATAGTGGAGGGATGGAGTGTCTTACACCTCCTTTGGTAGAGATGTATTCCACCCTGCCACCCAATGACTTCTACAGAGTATTGATAAAAAATTGCTCAGGGTCGGTGAGGACGTGCTGAATTTCTTTAGCCTTGTGAGGAAATAGAGGTGTCAGTGTGCTTCCTTGGCTGTGACATCAATGTGACTGGACCAGGACAGGCTATTGGGATGTTTAGAGGGACATGGGCCAAATAGGACTAACTAAGGTGGACATCATGGTCGGCATGGGCCAGTTTGGAGAAAAGCCCTATTTCTCTGTGGTATGACTCCATGATTCTATAACTTCGATGGAGAAATATGACCCTAACAATCAATTCAACCATTCAGAAGTGGAGTTTGGAAACTCCTCCTCACATAAAGTGTAGTAGAAGTGTGGAATTCTCTCCCAGCCCGGTAATAAATGGTATCTGGAGTCTGCAAGGTTATTTTCTAGAGAAATTCATGGAAGGAGCAATGAATATGGTTAAGATAAAAGGTCATTGTTTTTTTCATAGTCATATGTACTGAAGTGCAATGAAAAGCCTTTTGTCTGCCTGCCATTCAAACAGATGATTCTCTACATAACTGCATCGGTGTGATACAAAAGCAAAACCGTAACAGAATGCAGATATAGTGTTAACGTCACAATGGAGTGCAGTGCAGGTCGACACTTTTCAAGGGCTGAGTTGTCAGGTTTGACCATGAATGTTGCATCCTAGCTATCTATGCAAGCCAGGGCAGTACAACATGGAGAGCAAGCTGTTGCCCATGTCACAAGCTCCCCCTCTCCATGCATCTGATGAACCCGAAGGAACGGCAGAGACCGATACAGTTTGGCACCAGCAGCATCACAGGAGTTGCCAGTCAGCGCTGAGCTCAACGTAGGACTACCTTAGGGACTCCAGCTCTGGACTTTTCCCTCAGGGTTTACTCCTGACGCCTTCCCCATGAGGGGGTCTAGCTGCAAGACAGCGGAGATTTGAGATCAGAGTTTTCCTTCTAGATGAGCTGCCAACCATGGCTGACGATCCCCAACTACCAAAGCGACTTATTTTAAGGCACCAGTAACCTGCCTTTGCCCTTTCTCCTGTCAGTAGAAATGGTTCCACCAGGCTTAGTAGCTAAGCCTCACGTGAAGGCCAGGGACTTGGTTGTCATAGGCTATTTGAGGCACACACCATTGGGAGCTTATCCCCATTACTATAATGCCCTTAAGGAACCACGGGTAGACAGACAAGGTACATACTGATCAGCCATGATCTTATTGAGTGGCAAGGCAGGCTGAAGGAATGAATGGCCTCCAGTCCTCCCCATAGAACAGAAAACAGAGAACAGTAGAGCACAGAATGGCCCATAGTCTTATGCTAAAGCTACTAACACAAATTCCTTTTGTCTGCACGCGGGCCGTATTCCCCAGTCTCTGCATGCGTCAATCTAAAAGCCTCTTAAACATCTCTACTGTGCCTGCTTCCGTTGCCACCCTTGCAATGTACTTCAGGCATCCACCAGCTGCTGTGTAAAAAAACTTTGCCCTGCATATCTTCTCCCACCTTAACCACGTACATACTCTCTCCTATTAGACATCTCAAACATGGGGAAAAAAACATTGTCTGTGCCTCAATCTGTGTCCCTTACCATCGGAAGAATATTGGCAGCATGTTGGTTACAAACCTTAGACCTAGTACAGAAAACAATATTCTCACCGTAGTGATCAGCCTGAAATCTAAGGATCTCAGATAACTGCTAATCTCTGTGACATGTTTCTGGGCACTATTGGCAAAAGCAATGTCTGCTCTGTCAGGTTCAGGTTAAACAGGAGCTGCAGTCCATATGATATGGACCGAATTTCAAACAACCTTCCATTAAAACTAAATGTCAGGTTAGAAATTGTAAAGAAGAATTGTTCACGTTTCACTGAGAAGTGATTAAAAATTAGAAAGAAGACCATTTCTTCAATCGCAGTTCAATATGTTCCTGAGCTGAATCTGTAATTGCTTCAGTATGACCAAGTGTGCAGACTGCAAAGAGCAAGTTAAGGCAGATTTTTGTATCCTTTTATCCCTTGAAGCTTCCAGACCTCGAATCTTACCGCAGATTTTTGTTGCCTCCTTCCCGCCTTCCCCAGCAACCACTGAGAGATGACGAACTCACCTGACAAACTCCCTCTTTTTAAGTTTTTTGGATCCCCCGACTCCCACCGTAAGGCGACGCAAAGTGCTGAAGTTTTATTTTCGGAGTTCCTCAGAAGTGCGTCAGAACAGCTGAGACATTTTTCTCACTTCACACACTCTGGCTGTTGGTTTGAGTCTTGGCAGAGGCAGGCAGCTGCCAGCATGACTGTTGTAACTGTGCGTGCCAAATCCTCCATACCATAAAATATTTGGACAAAATATGTATCGGGATCTGGTTTTTCCATTGGCGAACTGGAGGCTGGAGGCGGGGTGGGGGGTGTGGAGGTGAGGTTTATTAATAGCCCTGTTATGCATTTCATCAATCCAGTAGGTGGCTTTGCTCTCTGGTCACAGATCTGCAGTCTGTTTCAGACTGGGATTGACCTCACAGAAAGGTCAGTCAGCCGCAAGGAGATCCTTCTTCCTTTGTTCTGTTGCCATTACAGAAAGTCCACCAGGTTTTGCCTTCAGGGTGAAACACCAGGAGAGATCCTAAGCCATCTGCAACATCTGTTATATCTGCATGTTTTCAGAGATCCAGTCTGAAAAAATTGTTTATCCCGCTGTGTGCCTTTGCAGAGCAAAGGTGTGCTGATTGCCACAAGAGGAAGCGTTTTCAGCATCGCCTATCTTCATGAACCTGCTCATCCAGAACAGCTGCATCACATAAAATCCCCTCACTCTTCTCATACAACAATACAATTTCTTCTGCTCAGTTTGTTTTCCACAATTCACTTGCCCCTCCCTCCTCTGGGGTGGCAGCTGTCTGAGACTTCTGCACTCCCCCACTTCTGTCCTCTTGTGTGTTCCCCATCATTGACAGCTAAGGGAACTATGGAATTCCCTTACTAAACTTCAAAGATTCCTTCCCTTCCTTTAACAACAAACAAAAGAAAATCTGCAGACGCTGGAAATCCAAACAGCACACACAAAATGCTGGAGGAACTCAGCAGGCCAGGCAGCATCTATGGAAATGAGTGCAGTCGAAGTTTTGGGCTGGGATCCTTCAGCAGGTCTCAGGGTCTCGGCCTGAAACATGGACTGTACTCTTTTCCTTGGATACTGCCTGGCCTGCTGAGTGCCTCCAGCATTTTGTGTGTTCCCTTCCTCTAAGCTTTCTTTAAAATTTGCACAAACCTCTCTCTTAATCTCACCTCACGTGGCTCAGAATAATACTTGTTTTAATAGATATCAAAAACATGAGATTTTGCAGATGCTAGAAATCCAGAATAAAACACACAAAATTCTGAGGAAACATGGCAGGTCAGGGAAGAGGATAAAGAGCTGATGTTTTGAGCCAAGATCCTTCATCAGGGAAGGAAAGAGGCAGAAGCCAGAATAAAAAGGTGGGACAAAGGGAAGGATTACAAACTGGAAGGTGATAGGTGAAAACAGTCGAGGGAGAAGGTGGGTTGGGGAGGGGGGGATAAAGTAAGAAGCTGGGTGGTGATAGGTTGAAAAGGTAAAAGGCTGAGGAAGAAGGAATCCGACAGGAGAGGAGAGTGGACAACAGGGGAAAAGGCAGGAAGAGTGACACCCTTTAAATAATGATAGTGTTTTACCTATTGTGATTTATGTCAGAGATCACATTTTACATCAAGGCTATCACTACCAGTGCAACCTCTCCAATAGTTTTGTTCACCCGAAATAAGGGATTTACCTCTTCATACCGACCCAACTATACTCTGCCAGTTCTGGCCTCTTATGTGTTCCCTTACCCTAATGCGACCAACAACCCAAACAATGGAAATCCAAGTTGACCTAATGTTTTTGATTTTTTTTTCAGTTTCTTCACGGAGATTGCAGAGTTTTGTTTGTGATTAGAAATATTGCAAGTTGTGTGGGTCAGGCAGGATAATAAGTCTGGGTGGGGAGTTCATTGATTACAACACGCACAAAACACTGGAGGAACTCAACAGGTTCAATGCTTTTTAATGGCTCCATTTAATATCAGAGAATGTATACGGTATACAACCTGAAGTTCTTACTCTTCACAGACATGCATGAAAACAGAAGGAAAAATGCCAAAGAATGAATGATAGAAAAATATTAGAACCCCAAACCCCCCTCTCCCCCCAAGCAGCAGCAGAGTATCGACCCTCCCTTCCCCCTCACCACTCACTTCAGCACCCATCACCCACCAAAGAGAGACCATGATCTGCAGTCCAACAAAAACTATTGTACACCCAACAATTCAACATACCAAAGACTCTCTTTCTCTCTCACTAACAAAGGACAGAGTTGTCACCCTTTCACGGCGAGAGGGGAGACCAACAAAACAAAACAGCTCGCTGATTGCGATGTTACAGTCTGCTGGGTCTCTTTTATTCCAAGTCTTTCCACTCAAGAATCGCCAGCAAATTCTCGCCCACCATCGAAGGTAAGAGAGAGAGAGCGACTGCCTGAGCACAAAGGCCTCTGACAGCCTCGTCCACTGTCACAATGCAACGTCCAGTTCTCCCGCGGCACCTCAGTTGGCGACACTAGCATGGAATCGGTTCGTCCCAGGGCTGCGGCGCCTCACCCCAAAGATGCACGTCTTTCAGGTAGCACCCTGGGAATATGGAAAACAGCTGACCAGTGAGCTCTGGAAGCGGTAAAGAACCCCAGTTTGAGTGCAGCTGAGAATCACAGACTCCCATCCACCTTGAAAAGGGAAAAAGAGACATTAAAGAGGAGAAATTAAGCTGTTTTGCAGATGAGCCCTCTGGCGACATCTTAGCCCCGCCTCCTTGTGGTCAGGCAGCATCTATGGAAAGGAATAAACGGATAAAGTTTTGGGCTGAAACCCTTCTTCAGGCCCATTCATTGACTGTCCTTGATCACAATACTGGAAGACCTTGAGTCATAGACCATTATGTCAAAGAAGCAAGCCCTTCGGTCCATCTAATCCATGTCAAGTGGTTGTGCTGCCTAGTGCCGTTGACCTGGACCTAGGCCCTAGCCCTCTATATCCCTCCCATTCATGTACTTCCACTTAAAAGTTGAAATCGAACCTGCATCCCCCACTTTCACTGGCAGCTCGTCCCACATTCTCACTACCCTCTGTGTGAAGAAGTTCCCTCTCGTGTTCTCCTTAAATTTTGCAAAGAAATACATCGTTAATGTTGGAAATACCTCGGGAGTTTCATTGGTACAAAGTGAAAGTATAATGTAAATTATCCTGAGGGCAGGAATGAGTGGCCACCAGCCATCCTCACTGACCCACTGAGTGAGCTTGTTCTGTGCTCCCAGCTGTCCCCGGCTCTACCCAGCCCCCAAGCGCAGTGGCTTTGGGGATCAAAGCTGCGCAGAAGAGACCCATTCCCACCCAGCAAGAGATGCCTGAAGATCCACGGCTCCAACCTCCCCGTCCATCCTATCGGTCTCTAGTATGAACCGGGTCTCCATAAACCAGGTGTTCCTGACTCAGCAAGGATCTGTACTGGAGCCATTAAATGACTATAGAGGAGGGAGTTTGCTGGTGACAGTGATGTATTTTTGCCCATGGGTAGATGGTTAGATCAAGCATCCTTCCAACATTGTGTGCGGGACAACAACGAAAGAGTTCTGAGGATATATAGAAAATCTCCAAAAATCTGGCACCCTCCAGAGTAGGATATTTTTCAGTCCATAGGATATTATTCCTGTTGATACACCAGAGCCCATTCTGTAGATGTTACATGGGATGTTATGTTTCTGTCATTCATTCTTTGGGTTTTTTCTGTTTCCTGTATGTCTGCAAAGAGTGAGAATTTTAGGTTGTATACTGTATACATTCTCTAATATTGAATTGAACCATTGAATGTGGTAAACTCATGAGTCCTGATGAAGAGTCTCGATATGAAATTCTGACTATCCATTTCCCTTCATAGATGCTTCCCATCCCACTGAGTTCCTCCAGTGATTCCCAGTATCGAATCTCTTGTGCCCTGTTCAGCTATCTACCCACCTGATTAGTCTCATTACACAGCTCATCTTCAGTTATGTTTTTTAAATTCCTTAGAGTTATCATATCAGTTCAAAGTTACAAGTAAATTTATTAACAAGGTACATGTATGTCACCACATAAGACTCTGCGATTCATTTTCTTGTGGGCGTTCACAGTAAATACAAAGAAACATAATAGATCAGTGAAAACTGCACAACCAATGTGCAAAAGACAACAAATAGTACAAATGCAATAAATAAATAATAAATATTGAGGACATAAGTTATAGAGTCCTTAAAAGTGAGTCCATAGGTTGTGAAACAGTTCATTGTTGGGGTGAGTGAAGTTACCCAATTGGGTTCGGTTAAGGGGTAATACTGTTAGTCTAGGTCCTGGGGCTTCTGTACTTCTTTCAAGATGGTAGCAGCATGAAGAGAGCATGGCCTGGGTGGTGGGAGTCTTTGATGATGGATGCTGCTTTCCTGCCACAGTGCTCCATGTGGATGTGCTCAACGGTGGGGAGGATTTTACCTATGTTGGACTAGACTAAGTCCACTACTTTCTGTCAGCATTACCATACAAGGCTTTTGATATCTCCGTATCAAGCTATGATGCAACTAGTCAATATACTCCTCACTGTGCATTTATAGAAGTTTGTCAGAATTTTAGATGACATGCCCGTTCTTCAGAGGGTCTGCTCTGAGACCAGCACATTAGTACCATCACAAAGAAGGCTTGACAGCAATTCTACTTTTTTAGAGGTTTGTATAGATTCGGCATGTCATCTGAAACTTTTACAAGCTTCTATAGTGCACAGTATCCTAACCGGCATGGAAACACCGATGCCCTGGAACAGAGAACACTACAGAGAGTGGTGTCCACCACAGGGAAAGCCCTCTCTACAAATGAGTACATTTACAAGGAGTGCTCCCACAAAAAGGCAGGTTCGTCATCAAAGACCTCCACCATCCAGGTCATGCTCTCCTCCCTCTACTATCACCGGGCAGGAGGTTGGAGAAAGGGCTGGGATTGAAACTAATTAGCATGCTCCTTCAAAGTGCCAATAAGGATGAGCTAGAATGAATGGCTTTGTTTGTATTATGATTCCTTTATAAGGCCCTGGGGAAAAAAGACCCCACATCTGTCACCAACAAGATGCATTACTTGAAAAACTGGATAACCTTTATTACAAACCCTGCAGGGAATTTGACCTAAATTGTGTTCTAGAACCAAGATATATGGCAATTCTTCAAATTTTGTACTTATAATATGAGAATACTTATAATATGTGTTGTTACACAATGCAGTTTAGTTGTACAATAGCTGTTTATGAAATGGAAATAATCATTTTCCTAATCTCTAATTTCTGTTATGAAATGTGATTTTCCCCTCCCTCCCCCAGGGAAACATTTTGAAACCCATTCATTAGTTAGGATATAGGCTCGTGGATCTTTAATGGAATTGATATGTCTTTTTTTAATTCCGACTACATTCTGCCTGACTAGACTTAATGACTAGTCTGTGCGAGTCTGCACGCCCATTCATTCCAGGCTTCATTTAGCCACTCACCCAAGAGCTGGGAGCAGCCAAACAATTAGCAGGAGCCTAAATGCTTCTATTCAAAAACCCTATTTGAAGGGGAAATGTGGGGAGGGTGGAAATCAGTCAGCTCAGTACTCATTAAAACAGCTCAATAGAGAGATGCCTTTCATTTCACGTTGTCGCTTTGATAACTCTGCAATGATTTTTTTTATTATTATTTATGAAGCGAGGGTGCAATGAATTGACCTCTTCAAAGTTGCCCTCTTGCTTTCTCTCTCTGTCTCTCTCTCACATTCTCTCTCTCCCTCTCCCTCTCTGTCTCTGTCCCTCTCCCTCTTCACTCTCCTCTCTCCCCCTCCCCATCCTATTTTGCTCTCTCTCTCTCTCTCACTCGCTCTATAAATAAATAAATAAAAATCTATATATAGATAGATATTGAAGGGAAGTGGTGTTGTGTATTTAACCTATCAGTAGCGTTTAAACATTCTTTGTTAACACGATGCATGGCGGGTTATAGATATATATACGGCCGGCTGGTGGTGGAGTGGCATCAGCACCGGATTTCAAGGCGAGTGGTCCAGGATTCGAATCTGGCCGGCTCCTTATACACACTCCATCCAAGCTGGGTTGAACGGTGATCTAGCAACTCGGCCTTGTAAAAAACAAGCAAAAATGCTAAAGAAATGGCAAGGCTGCCACCCGATGCACCACAAGGCGCCGAAAAGAAAAAGTATATACATCTCTCTCTCAATACAGAGGAGAAGGCAGATACAAGGTAGTTTTGTTGGCTGACTGGATGAGATTGTGTCCACCTTTCCCCCATTTGTTATGTTTTGTAACTCCAAAACATGAAGTTAATTGAAAACAGAGCAGGAATTTGCAATGTGAGTTTAACTTCATGTTTACTTTAAGCAAGGTGCACGCGTAGCACGTGATGACATTTACGTACACAACAGATAACCCACATTGCATTATGTAAACAACAAAGAATGCTTAATCAAACAACATGTTTACAATATTACTGAAATACTACTGATATGTTAAATACACGACACCACTTTCTTTCCAAAACACAAGGGCACTTTCTCAGCTTTGATTATTGCTGCTCTGAGAGGCAGAGAGCGTCCTGGGGATACACTTGATGAATTGAAGGCGCATTAATAAGAAGCAGCCATGTTAAAGGATGAGCTAACAACGGTTCCGAAAGAAAGACTCACCTCATCTCAGGATGTCCCAAACTACTTTACAGCCAATTAAGTTTCTCTGTATGTGTTGTCACTGTGGTACTGTAGTCAGTGTGACAGACAATTGGGGCACAAAAAGGTCCCACAAAGAGAAATGGCATTATAATCCCTATGCTCATGTTACATTGGTTGAGCATTGCTCCGGAGGGAACATCTATGAGCCGCTTTCGGTATGCAAGATATATAACAGCACAGTAAGGAGAGGGTGTATCACTCAGGAAATCTGTCAGGCTTGCTCCTGGGCCTGGCCACGATCACCATTTACCAGATCCAGGCAGCGGGCAGTCAAGAGCTTGGCCCGAGCTGACTGCCTGCTCCTCTTTTGGGGTTACGTTTGTACCCCGGTACCCTTGAGAAGGGACCACTCTACGGACACAGTTGGAGATTTCCGAGAACGTAAGCCTCCTCAAAGAGTTAAGGGTTTTTTTAATACACAATGGTAATCACAGCTTAATTTGAAATTGTTAATAGTTTTGTAAACTCCTGACCATTATGTGGACCTTGTGAGTGAATACACTTTTGTATGTTTGTAACAAAAAAGTAGGGCTGAAATGGCTAGCACACAAGGGTATAGGTTTAAGGTGCTTGGAAGTAGGTACGGAGGAGATGTCAGGGGTAAGTTTTTAACTCAGAGAGTGTTGAGTGAGTGGAATGGGCTGCCAGCGATCGTGGTGGAGCTGGATACGATAGGGTCTTTTAAGAGACTCCTGGACCGGTACTTGGAGCTCAGAAAAATAGAGAGCTAAGGGTAACTTCAAAGTTATTTGAAGTTATTGAAATTAAGTAATTTCAAAGTTAGGGACATGTTTGGCACAGCTTTGTGGGCCGAAGGGCCTGTATTGTGCTGTAGGTTTTCTATGTTTCTAATACAGGCCCTTCGGCCCACAAGTCTCCTTTATGTTATCTGTCGGAGTGATCTCACATCTTCTTTTCACTCCCTATTTCCCTTAAGTATACTCCTATGTCACTGCAAGCAGGTTTGAACAAAGAAATGACATTTTTCTACAGAAATTGACTGGTTGGATGCAGATATTGACCATTTGGAAACCTGGAGAAAGTTCAAATTCCTTATTTGCATAATCAATTACATTACGATAATAAATGTGTTAACACTCAATAAAATCAACACATTAATGACTAATTATACTTCAGAATAAGTAAAGTCATTGTTCAATAGTAAGTGTCACCCTAGAATCCGTCATTTGTGTCCTTAGCTTGTCCCAATATGTCAAATGCCATTGACCCCCATGCTGTACACAGGAAAACAATGTTCTTCAAAGACCTTTTTTTGCCTGGGTTGACTATCTGTAGACTATCTTTGCCTGGACATTATCTTAACTCATGCCTTTTCTCAAAGTCCACAGTTTCTGTAGCTAAATACATGGGAGAAGAAGATGTACTGTAATTGATTTACTTAGTTATCTATTATTATTATTATTATTTTATTTTGTTTTTTTGCTTCTATACTATGTACTGGATTGAATTGCTTCTGCTAAGTTAACAAATTTCACATCACATGCCGGTGATAATAATCCTGATTCTGATACTCACCGACTATTAGTGACAAAAACTACTACTTTTTGAACACAAACACACAAGTGATGCTGTTTAAAATCTGTTCGCTCTAAGCACGGTGTACTGTCTAATGGCCGCAAGACGTGCACGTGACTGACGCTAGTTAGAAAATGTTCAGCAATAGTCACCTGCCCCAATTAATCAGAATAGTGCCCTAAATAAACGAAGGGAATCCCACTATTTTCTTGATTTCTTTTTATTCATTAAGAGTTGGCCCAAATAAGCAATTACCCTGATTAACTGTTGGCCCAATTAACCTGAATCCACTGTACTTGGGGCATTCCAGAGGAAGAGCTCAGCAGATCATGGAGGGAAATGGACAGTCATCGTTTCGGGTTGAGATCCTTCACCTGAACTCAGCTGAAGAGTCTCAATCCAACACGTCGACTGCCCTTTTTCCTCCACGGACGCTGCCTGACCCTCCTGTACCTTTTGTGTTGCTCCAGATTTCACCATCCGAAGTCCGCATTTAGAAGTACATGAACAGCCAGAGTCCTGGCCCAAAGTGTCAACCATCCCTTTGCCTCCACGGTTGCTCCTTCAACCCGCTGAGAACCTCCAGCACTTTGCTTTGTTGGCCAGTCAGACGTGAAGAGCGCCCCTTTAAATGATGAGGAGGCAACAAACTGGAACAGTGGCCTTTATTCTGCTGCGACATCTATAGAGATTGAATGGCTTCTGCTTTCTGCTCCAAAGATGTCAACACTGGTATAAACATGTTTGATCTACCTAACTCGGTGCAATTCTGGTGGCAAATCTATGGAATTCATCGCCACAAATGACTGTGGAGGTCAAGTCACTGGGTATGTTAAAGTGAAGGTTGATAGGTTCGTGATTGATCAGGGCATCAAAAGTTACATGGAGAAGGCAGGAGGATGGGGTTGGGGGGATATTTAATCAGCAATGATGGAATGGTGGAGCAGACTCAATGAGCCAAATGGCCTAATTCTTCTCCTATATCTTATGGAGACCATTCTATGGAAGTTGAAGAGACTCTTGTACAAATGCATTTCATGTACATAATGTAGTGCAAGACTGTTGCCAGGAAAGCTTCGAGCCCCAGTGACGTGGATAGAGCAGGAAGCTACACGGGTGGCTGGAGCGGGCTGCAACACGGTGAGCAACAAGTCCAGCTCCACTGCTATCCAGCAACTCGCTGACAGGGGCAGACCCGCAGTACCTGTTCTTAATATCCACCAGTGTCTTGCGATCGTGAAAAAGACATAAAGGACGAACAATTACACCTTTTATTGACCCCAGAAAGGTCGCTGCACCTGAGTGTGCCATCGTCTTACCAGCTGATGTGGTTTTGCACAGTTTTGATCACTCCAAGAGAAGTTGAATTGGATTGTGTAGTGCCTAATAATCAGAAGCTACCTGACCCAGTTTCTAGACTCAAGTCATCAATAAATGTCACCGCTGCAGAATTTGCATTTTTATTCATTTTGCAAAGGGAATGCTGCACGTGGCTTTCCAGGCCCGCAGAGGAAACGCTGACTAATCCCATGTGTGTGCGTAGGGGGAGGCTGGCATAACAATAGCAGCAAATGTAACGGGTTAAAAAGGTTTCCAATATGCATTATCGTCACTAACACTGACCAGTTTATTTTCTGCATTATGTCGACAAAAAGGATTGGTGCGCTTATCGATGCTTTTTTTTTCAATAACTGAAAATACCTGCCAGGCGTTAATAAAAACCAAAGTAACACCCTCGAACTGAACTAAAAAACAATTATCCAAAATATCCAAGCCTGTTTATTCATTCGAGGTGTTGTTCAAACGCAAATTGTTGCCATTTTAAAGCTGCCGCCTCAGCAAACACCTTGAGCTTGTTCAACATCATTTTGCAGAGTTTGATCACCTCGGCTGGGCTAAATTATTTTATGTTTTGCACTTGCTACAGCTATAAAGTAATACAACACAGAAATAGGCCCTTCGGCTCAAAGCAACAGACACAAAATGCCGGAGTAACTCAGCAGGTCAGTGGAAATGAACAGATAGTTGATGTTTCGGGCCGAGACCCTTGTTCAGGCCTGAGAAGAAAGGGGGGAGATGCCAGAATAAAAAGGTGGGGGTGAGCGGAAGGAAGCTAGTTAGAAGGTGATAGGTGAAGCCAGGTGGGTGGGGAAGGTAAAGGTCTGGAAAAGAAGAAATTTGAGAGGAGAGGAGAGTGGACCTTAGGAGAAAGGGGTGGTGGAGATGCAAGGGGAAATAATAGAGAGGGGAGAGGAAGTTTAAGGTCAGAGTGAGGAATAGTGGAAGGTGGGGGGGAGGAAATTGTTTAGGAG
The DNA here is from genome assembly GCF_030144855.1 of Hypanus sabinus. Taxonomy (NCBI): domain Eukaryota; kingdom Metazoa; phylum Chordata; class Chondrichthyes; order Myliobatiformes; family Dasyatidae; genus Hypanus; species Hypanus sabinus. The sequence continues at coordinate 173,731,138 of NC_082711.1, forward strand.
AAGGAGAAATTGATATTCATGCCATCAGGTTGGAAGCTACCCAGACAGAGTACAAGGTGTTGCTCCTGCACCCGAGGGTGGCCTCATTGTGGCCATGGACCAACATGTCAGAATGGGAATGGGAATCAGAACTAAAATGTTTTGCCACTGGGAAGTCCCGTTTTTAGCAGATGGTGCAGGGAGGAGGGTGGGGTGCTTGACGAAGCTGTCTCCCAATTTGGCAGTTTGGCCCAAATCGTCCATGTGGACTAAGGTGCCCCACTAAGCTGGTTCCACTTCCCAGAGTTTGGTCCATTTCCCCCTAATGTTTCTATTCACTTAGGTTGCGAATGTCCAAGTCAAAGACTATTCTTTTGTTACCTGCACAAGTGTGTGTGTGTATACACAGGTGCAATGAAAACCTCACTCGCAGCAGTATCTCAGGCACAATCATCAGGTGTGCAGCAGCCACAAGAAAAGTAAACATTTAAGGGAACTCAATTAAAACTAAAAAGTTTGTTTTAATTTCAAGTGATTGAAGAGGTCATAATGTTGCTAAGCAATAGTGATCAGGGTTTTTGCCTGTTGGTTGAACCATGCACCTCAGATAGCCTCTGACAACCAAGTCCAGCTCCTGGCCTTCGCGTGTGGCGTAGCTACTAAGCCTGGCGGAACCGTTTCTACCGACAGGAGAAGGGGCAAAGGTGGGTTATTGGTGCCTTAAAACCAGTCGCTTTAGGCAAATGGGGCTCGTCAGCCATGGTTGGCAGCTCACCCAGGAGAAGGAAAACTCTGATCTCAAACCTCTGCTGCTTTGCGGCTTCACCCAGTCATGGGAAAACTTCGGGAGTAAACCCTGAGGAAAAATCAGAGCTGGAGTCCCTAAGGCAGTCCGACGCTGATTTCAATGCTGAGTGGCAACTCCTGTGAGCTGGAGCCAAGCAGTATCAGTCTCTGCCATTCCTTTAGCTTCATCAGATGTGGAGAGGGGGAGCTTGCTGCATGGGCAACAGTTTGCTCTCCATACTGTACTGCCCGAGCTTGGACACAACATCTCTGGTTGTCTGTAACCTCACTCAAGAACGGAATAGATGAAGGAGAGAGCTGTTTCTAAACCTGGTGGTGTGGAACTTAATGCTTCTGTACCTCCTGCTCAGAGATACCGTAGCTACGAGAAGAAGTGAGGATCTTTGACAATGACGTTGTCTTCTTGAGGCAACGTCTTCTGGAGATACTACTGATGGTGGAGAGGGATGTGCCCTGATGTCCAGGGCAGAGTCCACTATGCCCTGCAACTTGTAATGTTCCTGTATATTTGAATTTCCATACCAGCCCACGATGAGAGGTCAGTACGAAATCCCACAGCTCTCTCGTTCGTTCAGATTTCAGATTCAGATTTATTTATCGCATGTGCATCGAAACATACAGTGAACTGTGTCATTTGCGTTAACAACCAACACACGTGTTGGGATGTGTTAGGATGACCACAACGTTCGGCAGAACATCACCAAACACAACAAAATAGAACACAAAAGGCAACATCAGCAAAACAAGCCCAGTCTGTCCCTCCTATCCACCCACTCGCCGAGCCACATACAGTCCTCGAACCCCAGGACAGGCCGTCTTCAGCCTCCAGCAAAATCATGGCTTCGTAGACACTGGGGCCAGACTCTCCCAGTGAACTCGTAGAGGTTCCCAGACCCAGGCTTTGGCCATCAGCTTCTGATCGAAATTTGGGCTTCCCATGATTGAATCTGTTGCTTCTCTCCAGTTGGGCACGAGTCCGAGATCGAATCCATTGCTTCTCTCTGATTGAGACATCGAGCAGGGTTGAAGTCGACAAGGACGAGGCTGGAGGACGGGCGGGTGTTCAGCGCTACCTGTGTTTGATCAGCCTTCCTCTCCCTCTTGCTAGCTGCTAGTGGAGGGAAGTGCAGGAGGCCTAGGACCCACGTTGCAAGGATTGATTGGAGGGCCTGGGAACTCATTTTGGGGTGGTCTTTGGGGTTCATGTTGCATGTGTTCCTGAATTGTACTTTTTTTTGCTATTTTTGAGCAGTTTAATGAGGGCAATCAATGTGGTCTGAAGCGCTTCAGCAAAGAATGCAGAGGGCAAGCGGAGTGACGTTGAAGTGAACTAAACTGAATCGTACAGGACTCCTAGTTTGATGCTTGATATTACGTGGGTTGTCTGCTTGCTTTTGGCTGTTTGCACAACCTGCTCTTTTTTTGCACGTTAGGTGTTTGATGTTTTCTTGAACAGGTTCCATGTTGTTTCTTTGTTTCGTGGCTGCCTGCGGGAGGACGAATCTCAGTTTTATTCTGTATACACACTTCACTGGACAGACACTTTTTTCAAAAGCATTGCTTCCTCAGAAAGTTTTTGGGGATATGATAGACCACTTGAAACTGAACACAAATATAATTCAGGGGCAATATGAGTGAATCTGCAGATGCTGGAAATAAATAAAAACACAAAATGCTGGCCTGCTGAGTTCTGCCAGCATTTTGTGTTTTTACAAATATAATTTCAGGCTACTTGTATCATGTAGGAATTTTGAGAAACAAGTAATTAGCTTTTATTGAAGATAAATTGCATAACAATACTGATACTTTGCAATAGTTAAACTAAACTAAAACTGTTTTGTTGATGGTTTTCATTTGCACTCAGAGTCTGAGGCATCTTGCTTATGTGTACCACAGTAACCCCCCAGATTGATGGATTCCAGTTGTCCTGATACCGTTTCTCCATGATTGCAATGTCCTGGTGAAACCTTTCACCGTGCTCGTCACTGACAGCGCCAAGATTTGAAAGCAAGGAGTCTAAGGGGAATGCAGAAAATGAATCTTTAGCGACGTTGCACTTCATGGTTTTGTATGCTTGAAGTATGTTGTTAACCAGTTGCAAATAGTTCGGTGCTCTGTAGTTGCCAAGAAAATTTTCAGCAAAATCCTTGATTGCTTTCCATGCAATTTTCTCCAGTCTCACTAGAAGTTCTTTAAATTGCCTGTCATTAATGAACTGCTTGAATTGTCAACCAACAAAAATGCCTTCCTTAATCTTGGTATCAGTTATTCTGGGAAGCAGCTGTCTCAAATATCAAAATCCTTCACCTTCCTTGTTCATTGCTTTCACAAAATTTTTCACAAGTCCCTGTTTTATCTGAACACAAGGCAAAAATATCTTTGTTGAGTCTACAAGTGTGCCACACTTTTCCGCTCTGGAAGCAACTGCTTACGGAGTGGCCAATCCTTTTTAGTGTAATGAGATTTTTCAGCACGGTTGTCCCAGACACAAATGAAACAACCTATACTTGGTGTACCTGAGCTGCGTTCCTGGTAGCAGCACTGTTACTTTCAGATCACCACAGATGTTCCAGTTGTATTTACTGTACTGTATGTGCTTCAACAAGACTTCCACATTTCAGTTGTTTTCTTTCATGTGAACTGCACAGCCGATCGGTATTGGAGGATGGGCATTGCTGATGGGTATTGGAGAGTGGACAAGGCTGATGGGTATTGGAGGGTGGACATTGCTGATCGGTATTGGAGGGTGGACATTGCTGATCGGTATTGGAGGGTGGACATTGCTGATGGGAATTGGAGGGGGACATTGCTGATCAGTATTGGAGGGTGGGCATTGCTGATGGGTATTGGAGGGTGGACATTGCTGATCGGTATTGGAGGGTGGACATTGCTGATGGGAATTGGAGGGGGACATTGCTGATCGGTATTGGAGGGTGGGCATTGCTGATGGGTATTGGAGAGTGGACATTGCTGATGGGTATTGGAGGGTGGACATTGCTGATGGGTATTGGAGGGTGGACATTGCTGATCGGTATTGGAGAGTGGACATTGCTGATGGGAATTGGAGGGGGACATTGCTGATCAGTATTGGAGGGTGGACATTGCTGATGGGTATTGGAGGGTGGACATTGCTGATGGGTATTGGAGGGTGGACATTGCTGATGGGTATTGGAGAGTGGACATTGCTGATGGGTATTGGAGGGTGGACATTGCTGATGGGTATTGGAGGGTGGACATTGCTGATGGGTATTGGAGGGTGGACATTGCTGATGGGTATTGGAGAGTGGACATTGCTGATGGGTATTGGAGAGTGGACATTGCTGATGGGTATTGGAGGGTGGACATTGCTGATGGGTATTGGAGAGTGGACAAGGCTGATGGGTATTGGAGGGTGGACATTGCTGATCGGTATTGGAGGGTGGACATTGCTGATGGGTATTGGAGGGTGGACACTGCTGATGGGTATTGGAGAGTGGACATTGCTGATGGGTATTGGAGAGTGGACAAGGCTGATGGGTATTGGAGGGTGGACATTGCTGATGGGTATTGGAGAGTGGACATTGCTGATGGGTATTGGAGGGTGGACATTGCTGATGGGTATTGGTGGGTGGACATTGCTGATGGGTATTGGAGGGTGGACATTGCTGATGGGTATTGGAGAGTGGACAAGGCTGATGGGTATTGGAGGGTGGACATTGCTGATCGGTATTGGAGGGTGGACATTGCTGATGGGTATTGGAGGGTGGACACTGCTGATGGGTATTGGAGAGTGGACATTGCTGATGGGTATTGGAGAGTGGACAAGGCTGATGGGTATTGGAGAGTGGACAAGGCTGATGGGTATTGGAGGGTGGACATTGCTGATCGGTATTGGAGGGTGGACATTGCTGATGGGTATTGGAGGGTGGACACTGCTGATGGGTATTGGAGAGTGGACATTGCTGATGGGTATTGGAGAGTGGACAAGGCTGATGGGTATTGGAGGGTGGACATTGCTGATCGGTATTGGAGGGTGGACACTGCTGATTGGTATTGGAGAGTGGACATTGCTGATGGGTATTGGAGGGTGGACATTGCTGATGGGTATTGGAGGGTGGACATTGCTGATCGGTATTGGAGAGTGGACATTGCTGATGGGAATTGGAGGGGGACATTGCTGATCAGTATTGGAGGGTGGACATTGCTGATGGGTATTGGAGGGTGGACATTGCTGATGGGTATTGGAGGGTGGACATTGCTGATGGGTATTGGAGAGTGGACATTGCTGATGGGTATTGGAGGGTGGACATTGCTGATGGGTATTGGAGGGTGGACACTGCTGATGGGTATTGGAGAGTGGACATTGCTGATGGGTATTGGAGAGTGGACAAGGCTGATGGGTATTGGAGGGTGGACATTGCTGATGGGTATTGGAGAGTGGACATTGCTGATGGGTATTGGAGGGTGGACATTGCTGATGGGTATTGGTGGGTGGACATTGCTGATGGGTATTGGAGGGTGGACATTGCTGATGGGTATTGGAGAGTGGACAAGGCTGATGGGTATTGGAGGGTGGACATTGCTGATGGGTATTGGAGAGTGGACATTGCTGATGGGTATTGGAGGGTGGACACTGCTGATGGGTATTGGAGAGTGGACATTGCTGATGGGTATTGGAGAGTGGACAAGGCTGATGGGTATTGGAGGGTGGACATTGCTGATCGGTATTGGAGGGTGGACACTGCTGATTGGTATTGGAGAGTGGACATTGCTGATGGGTATTGGTGGGTGGACATTGCTGATTGGTATTGGAGAGTGGGTTTTGCTATGAAAGATGCCATTGTTGTGTATCATACTGGCAACCCAAAGTATGCCGAAGTATGCTAAGATAAGATAGAAAACTTTTCAGCTTACGTTGTGGGCAACATTTTAATTGACTTGAATTATGAATTGAGATAACAAATATAGGCAATTCCAAAAAAACAAGATGAGTTTTGGGAAAATTTCCTTGTGATTTTCATGATTGGAAGCTCAAAATCCATAAGATATACCCAGAATTATTCAGGAAGGAAACCCTTTGTTGTCCAGTTGAATGTAGTTTGAACTTTGAATAGCTTTATTTATATAGCACCTTTTATACATTAAAATGCAGGCTCAAAATGTTTTACATAGATTATAAAGACAAGTCAATGTAGTCATAAAGTATGAGACAAAATTTAAAAATCATAAGTAAATACAAACATTATATAGAATAAAATGTAATCAAATATACCAAATTATATCAATGTAATCAACACCAACAGGCATTAAGTAATCCTATTTTTAAAAATTTTTAAAAAGCAAGTTTTTAGAGGTGTTTTGAAATGTTCCAAGCTACTTGACAGGTGTATCTCAGTCGGTCCAATAGTCCAGATTTTTGGTGCATAAGAGCTAAAGTTCTCGTCATCAGTTCTCACAGTATTTGCTTGGCTCTAGGAACACTATGCAAGCCGGTATCCACAAATCTAAGATTACAATTAGGGATGTCAGGGGATAAACTCTCCAAAATATACGGAGAAACTAGATTATTCAGTGCCTTATGTACTATTACAGGTTTTATAAAATTTGATCCTAACGGACACAGGCAGCCAAAACTGGTGAAATGTGCTCACACTTTCCGTCTTTGGTTGAGATTCTTGCTGCTGCATTTTGAACAAGCTGCAGCTGTTTGAGGCAGTCCTGAAAAGAGTGCGTTACCGTAGTCTAATTGGCAAAAAACAAAGTCTGTATCAATTTTTCTGCACCTTGAGGTACGATAAGAAATTGAACTCTTGCAATGTTCCTTAAATGAAAGTACGCAGTCACGGTAATATGGTATACAGTCCTGTGCAAAAGTCTTAGGCACATATATATAGCCAGGGTGCCTATGACCTTTCCACAGTAGTGTAACGATTTTATGTATTGCACTGTCTTGCTGCCGCAAAAAAAAAGAAACAAATTACATGACATATGTGTGTGATAATAAACCTGTTTCTGATATGGGTCTCTGTTGTGGACTGAGAATGGGAAGGGGGTAGGGAGAGGGGAATCGTGGTTGGAAAAAGAGGGAGTGGGAGGCACCAGAGACATTCTGTTATGATCACTAAACCAATTGTTTGGAATCAAATGACCGTGCCTGGTGTCTCAAGGCTGGGTGTGTCTGCACCCTAGCCACCCCCCACCCTGGCACTCCTTCTCTGCCACCTGTCCCACACCCCTCCCATGGCATTCCACCCTCACCATTCCCAACATCCTTTGCTCCCGCCAGATTTACAAACTCGCTCTCTGCTCCATGTTGACAAATACAGTACTGTGCAGAAGTCTTAGGCACCCTAGCGATGCAAGCGTCTGCCGCGGACTTATGCACAGTATGGTATCTGATTTGAACTTGAGCTCAGAGTCAATAATAGTTCAGTAGTTCCATTTAATATCAGAGAGATGTATACAATATACATCCAGAAATTCTTGTTCTTTGCAAATATCCACAAAAACAAAAGGATGCCCCAAAGATTGAGTGACAGTTAAAATGTTAGAACCCCCAAAGCCCCCCTACTTCCCCTCCCTTGCACAAGCAGCAGCCAAACCCCCACCCACTTCTGTAATAAAGCATCAACACCCTCCACCCACCAAACAAGCAATAGTAAAGCTCCCAGTAAAGACCATGTCTGCAGTACAACAAAAACTCGACAACTTGACATACCGCAGGCTCTCTCTCTCTCCCTAATAAAGGAAAAAGAGGTGTCCCCTTTCACAGCGGGAGGGGAGACATAATAAAACAACTGGCTGATTTACGGTGTTAAAAGTCAGTCATGCTGCTGTTTTTTTTAAGTCTCCAACTGGAGAATCAGCAACAAACTGAGAGAAGGAGTGCTATTTGCCACATATAGAGCCCCCTACAACCAAACTGCTGTTCCCAATGTTCCACTTCTCCTGTGACACTTCACTCAGCCGCACTGACTTAAAATCAGCCTATTCACGGGGCCGCAAAGCCTCGGAATAATGCCTAAATCCTGGGAATGAATTAGGTGTGTTTAATGGCTCTGGCCCTGGACTTGCTAGAGTTCAGAAGACTGAGGGAGAATGTCATTGAAAAGAGTGGTTGGTGGAGAGAACGTCCCCTGTAGTGGGGGAGTCTAGGACCAGAGCGGACAGCCTCAGAATAGAAGGCTGTATAAGGAGGAATTTCTTTAACCAGGGTAGTGAATCATTGCCAAAGATGGTTGTGAGGGCCAAGTCTTTGGATATGTTTAAAGCAGAGGGTCTTGTTTAGTCAAAGGCTACAAGGAAAAGGCAGAAGAATGAGGTTGAAAGGGATAATAAATCAGACATGTTGGAATGGCAGCAGACTTGATGGGCTGAATGGCCTGATTCTGCTCCTACGGTATGTCCAATGGCCTTCTGGACACCACCCTTATTGTCCATATATTGGATTTTTTACAGGGCTTCTGGGTGAGATTACCAATTGAAATTGCAGCCTAAAGATAGAAGATTTTTTGTCGTGTTATTGGTTACAGGAATAGTGGAAATAACAACACTGTAGATTTCAGCAATGAACCCAGGGAAGAAAATCTTTATTGCTACACTGTTAGTATTATACCTGTAATTCCAGACCTATTAAAAGACCTTGGCTCATAAACCAAAGGGAAATACTTATTACTTTTTTATGAGCCAATATTCTGTGCTAAACATTTATGGAGCGCCAAGAAAAACAAGGGATGGAAAGAGATGGATGGGAAAAAACGTGGAAAGGCCACAGAAGGCAACAAAAAAATAAGAAATGCATCACTTGAAAAAGATCAAGAGCAAGAAGTAGTCGTTAAGCAAAGTGGAATATACTGCTGTAATGATGCTGCTGATACAGTGACCAGCCAGTGTCATTACATGGAGCAGAAAATAACTTTTCACTCCGAGCTGATACATCTTCGCAGCAGGAGACAGTCCATTCCCAAAGAAATCCATGCACTGTACCTACTCCTCTCTAAAGATGCTGCCTGACCTGCTGAGTTCCGTCAGCGTTCTCTGTGTGTTACTCTGGACACCCAGCATCTGCAGAATCTTGTGTTTATGATTTCACTGTACCTACTCCAGCCTGCAGCAATCACTCTGTGCTTATCTCGGAGGTATCGCCACAGTAGCGTAGCTGTTAGTGTAAAATGCCATTACAGCGCAGGTGACCTGGGTTCAATTCCCACTACCATCTGTACGCTCTCCCTGTGACCACGTGAGTTTCCTCCGGGTGCTCTGGTTTCCCCCTACACTCCTAAGATACCTGTTGGACGGTTAATTGATGACATGGATGTAATTGGGCTGGAAGGGCCTGTTACTGTGCTGCATCTCTAGATAAAAATAAATAATCGGTCTCCACTCTTGGATTCAGACTTGGACAAACACCAGGGCCACTGACACAGCACGTTGCACATGCACAGCACACTTACACCTTGCCCATCACCAACTGCGGACAGATCCCTTTAATTGTGAAAATTGACAGCCCTTACTTGCTGAGAAAATGGCGGTCTTTACTGACTGCATTCCCCTGAAACCTAAAGGGACAGACGTACAATGCACACACAACACCCATGTTGTTTACTCCACGCCACTGCAACACACACACACACACACACACACTACTTAACGTTCAGTTTAAGAGGGACTCTGGAATTTGAAGCCTAGTGTTCAGGTCCCATCATCGCTGAGTCTGGAGTTCTGGGCCTAGATTTTGGACCCTCATCCGGGGTCCTTGTTTATCATCATCAGTGGGCCCTGCGTCGGTACTGAAGTTTGAAGCTTGAAGGTCAATCATAGATCCAGATCGAAGCCCGAAGATCACTCAGAAGCCCTGAGCTCAAGGCCTGACGGCAGGAACGCCAAGTCTGGCAATCTCTGCAAGTGTGCTGGGAAAGATGAAGATCCAGCATCTGCTTGTCCAGAATTCTGCTGGAGGATGAAGACTGCCTATCCTGGGGTTAAGGGACTATGTGCGTACGTGGGTGGGAGGGAGGAGCAGGGCTTGCTCAGCTTTTGCTGTTGTGTTCTGTGTTGGCACTGGAATGTGTGGCATCTTTTGCGGGCGGCCCCCAGCTTATCCTTGGCTGCACAGACGATGCATTTCACTGTATGTTTTGATGTGCATGTGACAAATAAGTCTAAATCTGAATCAGAATCTAACTCCATTCATGAATTTCCTTCGAGAAACATTGGTTTGAAGGGAAATTTTGCTCAGATTGCAAAATTACTTGAAAAGTTAGCTCGTAGGCTAAATATTTAAAGAAACTATTCCCTAGAAATTGAATTTTCTCATCATTTTAAGTTAAATATGTTGCCTATGTGTTAATGCCCAATAAGAGACCCTCTAATCATTGAGGAAAAATACATTTACCTCAGTACTATAGTGCTCTGCTCAGGATTCATGCAGAGAAATGGGACCCATGGGGTTTTTGTCAGGAATGTGTAAAGAGCTCACTTTGGCTGCATTGATCATTGGAAAGTGCATTAGACCTTGAACATAAGAGGTTCTGCAAATGCTGGAAACCCAGAGCAAAACACACACACACACACACACACACACACAGACACACACACACACACACACACACACACACACACACACACACACACACACACACACACAAAACAGGACGGACTCAACAGGTCAGGCATAATCTATGGAAAGGAATAAACAGTCAACGCTTTGGGCCAAAACACTTCATCAGGACATTAGACCTTGAACTTCTCTCTTCAGATCAGCAGGAGAAACACAGCAGGCCTCTTTGTGTCTGAGCTCTCCTCATGCTATCGTCCCACCTGATTGGGGGTATCAGCCCGAAATGTAGACTGTTCATTTCCCTACATTGACGTTGCCTGACCTACGGAGTTCCTCCAGCATCTCTTTCCTTGCTGTCCATTTGAGTGTTGTGTTTCCACTGCAGGGTACGGGCTGATCAAGAGGCCAGTGAGTACGGCATCCAGCTGTGGGTTAATCTATACTACAGGCCTGGGCCTGGGGATGAGGAAGGAGCCACCACTAAAAAGGCCTCTCTTATCCTGAACCCTGAAAGTAGAGGCGGACTGATGCTGTCTACAAGTTATTGATGCTATTGTGCAGCTCCTTAATGTTCCACCAGTCCCTACACCATCTGCCTCTAGTTTCCCTGTAGGTAATTAAATAATTACTTAGCTAGTTTTTTGATACGTATTTCTTACTGCAATTTATAGTATTTTAAAAAATATATTAAGCTGTACTACTGCTGCAAAGCAACGAAGTACATAATCAGGTTTAATGTTACTGACATGTCATGGAACTTGTTGTTTCCACAACAGTACAGTGCAATACGTTTTAAAAAATAATATAAAGCACAATAAAATATAAACACACGCACGCGCGCACACACACACACACGCACACACACACACACACACACTGGGCTTGTATATATTTTTTAATTTTGAAAATATTTATTTAATGAGAAACAGTGTGGAATAGCCCCTTATGCCCTCTCGAGCCATGCCACCATGCCACCCAGCAACCCCCCAATTTAACAGCCTAATCACGGGACAATTTACAACAACCAGTTAACTGATCTTAACCAACCAGCCGGTGCACCTTTGGCTGTGGGAAGAAATGGGAGTGTGCAAAGGAAACTCACATGGCCACGGGGAGAAGATGCAATCTCCTTACAGACAATTGTGGGAATATAACCCGAGTCTCTGGTACTGTAAAGCATTGTGCTAACCCCTACACTGCTGTGTTGCCCCATACATGTATGTATACAACTGTTCTGTTCCTATGCCTTATGGTCGTAAACACCACTCATATACCTAGATATTAAATTAAATAGGTAGTGCAAAAAGAGCAAAATAATGAGATAGCATTCATACATTGGTTTAATGTCTGTTCAGAAATCTGATGGGGGAAGGGAAGAAGCTGTTCCTAAAACATTGAGTGTGTGTCTTCAGGCTCCTGCACCTCCTTTATGATGGTAATAATAAAAATATGACATATGCCAGTGATAATAAACCTGATTCTGAGTTTTAATTCTGTGACTATTCAGCGGAGGTCATAGGCGGTCCCAGAATCTTCAGTTTATCGAAGCCATCAAGGAAGTGTGCTCTTCGCCATTTATAGAGTCATTGGGTACGCAAGGGAAATGTCAGCTGTGCAGAGGAGAAGGACCATTCAACTTTCAATGATTGCGTAAAATAGCTTATGTATGGAAAGATGTATTGATGCATAGAAAGTTCTGTCTGGATGGCATGCAGATAAAAACTTCACTGAATCTTGGTACAAGTGTTGGGAGCAATGGGGGGAGGACATGGAGAAGGTAGAACCATGAGGTTCTTGAACCAAAGGGGATAACTTCACTCAAGTCCACTTGCCCCATCATTAAAATGTTTCCACAACCAAAGGACTCTCCATCTCACATTCTTGATATTTATTGTTTATTTATTTATTATTATTCCATCTTTCTTTTTGTACTTGCACAGTTTGTTGTCTTCCGCACTCTGGTTGAACGGCCTTGTCTTTCATTAATTCTGTTACAGTTATTATTCTATAGACTTATTGAGTATGCCCACAAGAAAATGAATCTCAGGGTTGTATACAGTGACATATATGTACTTTGATAATACGTACATTTACTTTGAACTGAAAAATGGAAGAGAAAAATGTGTGGCAAATCATTTTGTTTTCAAAGGAAGCTTATCAATTCAACTCAGTATTTCAGTTAACCCTTTCTTTGGAGAATTTGGATGCAACCTTGCTCGGTGTTAGATGTCAGGATCCTACTGGAAACTTTTTACTTCTTGCCGGGAGTTTGCTAAATGTTCTCATTGTATTGAGTGCAATTTAATGTGTGAGTTTTCCCGGTGTGGGCTAAATAATAAAGAAAGGTCAGTCTTTCTTTGTCAATCTATGGGTATGCTTAAAACAGATAGGTTCTTGATTGCAAGAGTATCAAAGGTTACAGGGAGAAGGCTGGAGAATGGAGTTTAAGGGATAATAAATCAGCCATGATGAAATGGCAGAACAGGCTCAATGGGCTAAATGGCCTGATTCTGCTCCTATGTCTTATGGTCTTTGTCATTACCAATTTCTATTCCAAATTTGTTAATACCCCTGCAGAGACATCTTCTCCTTCTGTCCCGTCAGCTCTTTCAACTCCACCAAATCACTCACCTTCTTGCAGCACTAGCCCATGATCAAGCTGCCTTTATAACTTGTCCCATCCTGCGACCAAGGGTCACAAACATCCTTCCAGATGAAGCACGTAGAGCATTACAGCACAGGTACAGACCATCAAGCCCATGCCGACCAAATCCCTCTAAACCTCATATCTCCACGTACCAATCCAAGTGCTTCTTAAATGATGCTCTTGTACCTGCTTCAGCCACTTGCTTTGGCAGCTCATCCCACCTGCATCCACTGCATGAAAGTGTCGCCTGCCCCTCAGATCCCTCTTACCCTGAACCTCTGCTCCCAGGTTCTGGACTCCCCTACCCTGCAGAAAAGACTGTAACCATCCACCTTACCTATGCTCTCATAGTGATAAAAAAGGGAAGCATGTTAGCGTTGTGGTCAGCATAACGTTTTTACAACGCCAGTGACCTGGTTTCATTTCTGCCACCATCAGGAGGAGTGTGTACGTTCTCCCCCGTGTCCTCCGGGTGCTCTGGTTTCCTTCCACACTCCAAAGGCGTATGAGGTAGGGTTAGTAAGTGGTGGCATGCTGTACTGTGGGCCTGGCACGTAGCATAGTGGCTGGCACAATGCTTGACAGTACCATTGGCTCAGGTTCAATTCCCACTGCTGCCTGTAAGGAGTGTGTATGTTCTCCCCGTGATGCTGTGGGTTTTCTCTGACTGCTCTGGTTCCACCACCCCCCCCCCACAGTCCAAAGATGTTCTAGTTGGTAGGTTAATTGGTCATTGTGAAGTGTCCCACGATTAGGCTAGGGCAGGGGTCGGCAATGGAGCCGCAGGTTGCCGACCCCTGGGCTAGGGTTTAATCAGGGATTGTTGGACAGCGCGGCTCAAAGGGCCAGGAGAGCCTGTTCCGTGCTCTGTCACAATAAAATAAATAACGCCAATAAATAAATAAAAGTTAGCATCAGAAGTGTGGCGACACTTATGGTCTGCCTCCAGCATGTCTTGGTCAGTGACACAAAAAACATTTCACTCTGTATTTTGAAGTACTTGTGTCCAATAAAGCTAATCTTTCCCTTTAAATATTTAGCTGTGCATAAAGAAAGTGGCCAAAGGTGTCTTGAGTAAAGAGTGAGCCACCTGCAAGATCTGGTCTAGAAGTCATTTCCTCTCTGGCCAACCAGGGGTTAAGGCTTTCCATTAAAGCTAGAAATCAATTTCTTCTGCTCTTTGTTCCATTTCCTTCTCGAGTGTGAAATGCTAATGTTTAACCTTTTTTCTGCATTTTCCATTTTCTTCAATTAATGAAATATAATGAAGGTTGCAGTGTGCAGTAGGATACACCGAGAGCTTTTGTTAGCCACTGTCTGCTCCAGTGTGAATGGTTGGTGTGGCAAAACATAACTAATCCCTGTGAGGCTGGTGCGAGTCTTACAGGGGCGTTCGAGTTGTACGTGAGTGGGCTGGGTAGGTTTCAATAAACAAATTTTGGTCAAGTTTGTGTGTACGTTTGCGTATAAACATGTGTATGTAAGGGTGCATGTGTGTAAGCTTATACACAAGAGAATCTGCAAATGCTGGGAATCTTGAGAAACCCACACAAAACTTTGAAGGGGCTTGCTTGTGTAAGCTCACTTACGTTTGTGTCTGCGTACAAGCGTGATGCGTGCATGAAAGCGTGTGATTTTGGACTGGATTTATCACGTGTTCATTGAAACATGCAGTGAGATGCGTTGTTTGCATCAACACAGCCCGAGGGTTGTGCTGGGGTCAGCCACAAGTGTCGCCATGTCTCCGGTTCCATCACAGTACGCCCACATTCACCCTAACCCGTATGTCTTTTGGACTGTGGGAGGAAATCCATGCGGTCACAGGGAGAATAGACTAACTCCTTACAGCTTGCTAATGAATGCTAATACTGCACTTGCCTTCGTAACTACCTACCTGTACACCTTTGGAATGTGGGAGGAAGTTGGAGCACTCGGAGAAAACCCACGTGTGTGAGGTATCTGTGTGGTGTGTGTGTCTGTCTGTGTTTGTATATGTGTGTCTATGTGTGTATGATTGTATGTGTGTATGTCTGAGTGTGTGTCTATGTCTCTGTGTGTGAATGTGTCTGTGTATGAGTGTGTGTTTGTATGTGTGTGTCTCTCTCTCTTTCTCTGTATGAATGTGTGTGTGTCTGTATGTGTATTTGACTGTGTATGTGTGCCTGTGTGTGTATGTGATTGTGTGTGTGTTTGTATGTCTGTATGAGTGTGTGTGAGAGATTGGGTGTGTCTCTTTCCATATGAGTGTGTGTGTGTGTCTGTGTATGTGTGTTTGAGTGTGAATGTGTGTCTGTGTCAGTGTGTGTGTATGTGTGTCTGTGTCTTGTGTGTGTATGTATGTGTGCCTGTGTGTGTGAGTATGTGCGTGTGTGTCTCTCTGTATGAGTGTGTGTGTGTTTGAGTGTGAGTGTGAGTGTGTGTATGTGTGTGTGAGTGAGATATGTGTAGAGTGCAAATGTGGATCCATTAGGACCACACAGATGAACCACGTGCAGGGCTGACAAGGGAAACTAATATCAGGAACAGTGTATTTTATGTTGGACGGTGTGTGATGCAGCTCCTGAAAGGGTGGTGTAAGCTGCTTCAATAGAAACCTGCAAAGGGCAATTGGCTGAGTACTTTACTGGGAAGATTATTCAGGGCTGACTGAAGAGAAGGAATGGTGAATAAAGGAAGCTTTTTCAGAGGCCTGGCGAAGGCAGAGTCAGCTAAATAGACTTTTTCAATGCCTTCTGATGCTAATATTAGGAAGCAGTCTCATTAATGATCTCTGGGTCACAGCGTAAATGTGAAGCTGCTTTTGTGAATTACATTTTTGAAGGCCTCAATGGGTGTTGCTTAGGTCTTGCTATGTAGGCTGAGCTACTAGAAAGAGTTGCCATGGCCTTGGGAGTAGTGCCTAGGGGTCTCCTGCATCTCTTCTTCCTAGTAGATAGAGTATTATAACTATATAACAATTACAGCACGGAAACAGGCCATCTTGGCCCTTCTAGTCCATGCCGACGCTTACACTCAGCTAGTCCCACTGACCCGCACTCAGCCCATAGCCCTCCATTCCTTTCCTGTCCATATACCTATCCAATTTTACTTTAAATGACAATACCGAACCTGCCTCTATCACTTCTACCGGAAGCTCGTTCCACACAGCTACCACTCTCTGAGTAAAGAAATTCCCCCTCATGTTACCCTTAAACTTTTGCCCCCTAACTCTCAAATCATGTCCTCTTGTTTGAATCTTCCCTACTCTCAATGGAAAAAGCCTATCCACGTCAACTCAATCTATCCCCCTCATAATTTTAAATACCTCTATCAAGTCCCCCCTCAACCTTCTACGCTCCAAAGAATAAAGACCTAACTTGTTCAGCCTTTCCCTGTAACTTAGGTGCTGAAACCCAGGTAACATTCTAGTAAATCTTCTCTGTACTCTCTCTATTTTGTTGACATCTTTCCTATAATTCAGTGACCAGAACTGTACACAGTACTCCAAATTCAGCCTTACCAATGCCTTGTACAATTTTAACATTAAATCCCAACTCCTATACTCAATGCTCTGATTTATAAAGGCCAGCATTCCAAAAGCTTTCTTCACCACCCTCTCCACATGAGATCCCACCTTCAGGGAATTATGCATCATTATTCCTAGATCACTCGGTTCTACTGCATTCTTCAGTGCCCTGCCACTTACGATGTATGTCCTATTTGGATTATTCCTACCAAAATGTAGCACCTCACGCTTATCAGCATTAAACTCCATCTGCCATCTTTCAGCCCACTCTTCTAACTGGCCTAAATCTCTCTGCAAGCTTTGAAAACCTACTTCATTATCCACAACGCCACCTACCTTAGTATCATCTGCATACTTACTAATCCAATTTACCACCCCATCATCCAGATCATTGGTTTAATATCTCATCAGGTTTCATTAATAAGAGTGTCAAAGGTTACAGAGAGAAGGCAGGGGAATGGCATTGAGAGGCAAAATAAATCAGCCATGATGGAATGGCAGAGCCAAATTTCCCAATTCTGCTCCTATGTCTTATGGTCTTATCAGGGAAGGACAGCTCCAGAGGACTGTTGGAGGTAATGGATGGTTTACAATCAATTAATGCAAGGAACAAGCAGAGGCTCAAGAACATTGTTCTTCCTCTAGCGACGGAGTTCATTCTGTTGAAGCATTACTTCCTGTGCGTAAGCTTTTATATCATTTCCTCTGTGGGTTCATTCAGATTTCAACTTAAAGCACATCTTGTGGAAAGACGTCCGTCCTCATTTGCCTTTCAGACAGCAATATCTTTCCACTGAAAACCCTGAAGGAAGCTTCCAGCTTAAGCGGTTTTTGAGAACGTGTTTAACTTCTCAAAGTTAACACACGCACTGCGAGGACAGTGGTGTGAAAAGATAACTCATCTTCAAAGCAGATTGGAGATGTATCTGAAAGCTACAGTGACAGCTTCCAACCCCAGCAAGTCAGTCAGCGAGCCCCGGAGGTCAGGTCAGAATGTGGCGCTTTGACCGCGTCTTTGCAACGTTGAAGCAAAGCTACAGCTGGCATAGCTGCAGCACGAGCCTGTGCTACAGCTGAAGTGGCAGGAATGAGAGTAGTGTATGCTAAGCAGGAAGTTGAAATGCAAATGGAGAAAGCTTGTATAGACAGGGATAAACATGTAAAGACATGGAGGAAGCCCATGTAGAGGCTACATTAAGTGCGCAGGAGGAGGAGTGTGAAGCTGAGGCTGCCTTAGCAGAGGCAAAGGTGTATCAAGCAGCAGCTGACTTAGACAGTGGCGGCCATTTTTCTAGGAAGGTGGTTCAAGAACTGACCACTGGTACAAGTACTCTAATACAACTTAGTGTTAGGGAATGAAATCAAAGAGGCCGACTAAGATAGGAACCAGCTTTCTGTCGTGCTTCACACCAAATTTTCCCCCAGTTCTCCTCCTGAACTTGCATCCTCTGTTTCAGATTTAAACCCAAAGAAAGATGAAGCCTCATTTAAGGTAGCAAATGAGAAGTGCCCAAGGTCACCCAACTTGGAAACACATGGATGCTCACCACTTGATAAGAGCAGACAAGGGCTGAACAGTGAACCAAGTGCATCAGCGACTCATCCTTCAATAGAAGCTATCACAGAGACAGCCCTCACTCGTGGCACCAGGCTGTGGTAATAAGTCACCAGTGGACAATAGTTTCAGTGAGATTTTGAGCCTGCCCAGAGAAGCCATGAGGCAGAGTCAGTCTGAATGTAATTGTGACAGCCGTTCAGAGAGTGGCGGAGAACCTGGGGAGGGTAGCGAGGAGAACTGAAGAAACAGTAACGATATATTGCAGAACACAATTGGACACACGATGCAGCAAGCACCAGTGGTCTTCAGGGAACCGAGCCAAGACCTATTGACACTTCAAAAGAACTAGACCCAGCTATAGCTGTAAATTCAGGGCCAGCACCTTGAGCTACTGGTTCCAGCACACCCGCAGCAGAGCACAGCAGGGAGCCAGCCGAACATCCATCAGATGTAGCTACATCCCTGTGTAATCTAAAGACACGTTCTAGACAGACAGACAGACATACTTTATTGATCCCGAGGGAAATTGGGTTTCGTTACAGCCGCACCAACCAAGAATAGCGAAGAAATATAGCAATATAAAACCATAAGTAATTAAATAATAATAAGTTAATCATGCCAAGTGGAAATAGGTCCAGGACCAGCCTATTGGCTCAAGGTGTCTGACACTCCGAGGGAGGAGTTGTAAAATTTGATGGCTGCAGGTAGGAATGACTTCCTATGACGCTCAGTGTTACATCTCAGTGGAATGAGTCTCTGGCTGAATATAATCCTGTGCCTAACCAGTACATTATGGAGTGGATGGGAGTCATTGTCCAAGATGGCATGCAACTTGGACAGCATCCTCATTTCAGACACCACCGTCAGAGAGTCCAGTTCCACCCCCACAACATCACTGGCCTTACGAATGAGTTTAGAGCATCAGAAGTTGGTGGAAGCAGAGCCAGTGGGTTTGTCATGAAGTCGATGGGGGGTGGGGTGGGGTGTACTTACCTTCGTTGAGTGCAAAACCATGTGGATCTGTGTTGGGCATAGTGGGTGAAGCCTGTCTTGATGGTGCTCACTGTCAGTGTATTGAAGATTGACGCCCAAGTCATTTCAGACCCTGTGAGAGTAGTATCGATATGAAAGAGAAGATGGTAGGAGCAGCTGAAGACGGCCTTTGCAATGGTTGGCACATTTGTACGGACCCTTTCTGCACAGAGCAACTAAATCGGGCAAAAGTTAGAATCCTTCTTGTTGTTCAAAGACAGAGGATGAGTGGTGTATCACAAAGCAGTAAACTCTGTCCCTGTTCTTGACTCTGAGGGGCTATAGCGGATTGGAGGACACATTAAGAGGGCACAACTCACTTCAGAGGTACCTCACCCAGTCATCATTCTGGGTGAGAACAGTGTCACTGCTCTGCTCATCAGACATTACCACGAGCAAGTAGTCATTGAGGAAAGTGAAAATGGTTAAAGACTGTGTAGTGATGCACCATCAATAACTCACACTGAGACGTAAGGCGAGATATCGGCTTTTATTGACTGGAAGGAGGAACCAGGAGTGAGTGTCCATCATACAATGTCCTGGAGACTGAGGCCGAGCGTCAGGCCTCAGACCTCCTTTATACAGGGGCCTGTGGGAGGAGCCACAGGAGCAGTCAGCGGGGGCATGTCCCGACAGGCACATAATTCACCACATGCAGTAAGGCTGTTTTCAAGACCAGTCTCTGAGACTGTGTTCTTCTTTTGCCAAAGACTTAATGAAATGATCATTTGACTTTTAGTTTCAATATTTAAGTTGACATCCCATGGATGCCAGGCAGGGATGTTCTGGCCTCTGGAGGCGCAGATCGTTCTGTATGAACATCGCTTCCCATATGTAAGCTTTTATTATATTTTTCCTGTGGGTTAATTAGGATTTTGACTTCAAGCATTGCGTGTAGAAAGGCACCCACTTCCATATCCACTTTTTTTGGCCCCTGAAGCAACAATACCTTTTCACAAGTAAGTTCTCGTCAAAAAGCCTGAAGAAAGCTTCTGGCTCGGGTGATTTTCGAGAAGGTGTTGAACTCCCTGCCTGGCCTTGTACACTTTGTTCACACACTGCGAAGGCAGCACACCCACCCTATCATTCAGTCCATGGGTGCTTTGCAAGTGTAACCCCACCGACCTGGACGGTGAGGTACGACCCGATGGATTGGGTGAACGCGGCAAAGGAGCTGTACGATGAAGTGACACACAAACAATGGGGGAGCAGTCCTCAGGCAGCAATTATGGAGGGACAAGCCATAAACACAAAAGAGTCTGCAGAGGAAGGGTCTCAAACTGAAACGTCAACTGCTTATTCCCCTCCATAGATGCTACCTGGCCACTAAGTTCCTCAAGCAGTGTGTGTTATCAGAGTCACAGGAAAGTAAGCACAGAAACAGGTCCTCTGGTCTATCTAATCCATGTCAAAGCCATTTAAACTGCCTACTCCCATCAGCCTGCACTGGGACCATAGCCCTCCATACCCCTTCTATCCATCCAAACTTCACTTAAATGTTGAATTCAAACTTACATGCACCATTTGTGCTGGCAGCTCATTCCACGCTCTCCCAACTCTCTGAGTCAAGAAGTTTCCCCTCATGTTCCCCTCAAACTTTTCACCTTTCACCCTTAACCCATGACCTCTTGTGTAGTTCCACCCAACCTCAGTGGAAAAAGCTTGCTTGCATTTACCCTATCTATACCCCTCATAATTTTGTGTCAAATTTCCACTCTTCTACATTCAACAAGGTCCAAACCCATTCCTTATAATTCAGGTCCTCCAGACCCAGCAACAGCCTTGTAAACTTTCTGCATACTCTTTCAATCTTGTTTACATCTTTCCTGTAAGTAGGTGACCAAAACTGCACCCAGTGCTCCAAATTAGGCCTCACCACTGTCTTATACAACTGCAATGTAACATCCCTTCCCCTGTACTCAATACTTTGATTTATGAAGGCCAATGGGCCAAAAGCTTTCTTTTCGACCCTCTCTACCTATGACACCATCTACAATGAATATGAACCTTAGTTCTACCACACTCCTCAGTGCCCGACCGTTCACTGTGTAAAACCGACCCTGGCTGGTCCTACCGAAGTACAACATATCACACTTGTCTGCATTAAATTCCATCTGCCATTTTTCAGCCCATTTTTCCAGCTGATGCAGATCCCTCTGCCAGCCATGGGAGCATTCCTCCCGCTGTACTACACCCTAAATCTTGATGCTATCTGCTAATTAGCAGAGCCAGTTAACCACATTTTCATCCAGATTGTTGATATAGGTGACAAACAACAAAGGACCCGACATCGATCCCTGTGGCACATCACCAGTCCCAAGCCTCCAGTCTGAGAGGTAACCCTCTACTACCACTCTCTGGCTTCTCCCACAAAGCCAATATCTAATCCATTTTACTGTCTCATCTTGAATGCCAATCAACTAAACCTTCTTGACCAGCCTCCCATGCGGGACCTTGTCAAGTGCCTTGCTGAAGTACATGTAGACAACATCCACTAGTTTCCCTTCATCCACATTCCTAGTAACTTCCTCAAAAAACTGTATAAGATTGGTTAGACATGACCTACCATGCACAAAGCCATGATAACTATCCTTAATCAGTCCATGTCTATCCAAACTCTTATATATCCAGTTCCTTAGAATACCTTCCAATAACCTTCCAACAACTAATGTCACAGTCACCAGCCTATAATTTACTGATTTTTTTAAAAGCCTTTCTTAAACAGCAGAACAACATTGGCTATCCTCCAATCCTCTGGTACTTTTCCTGTTGCTAAGAATGATTTAAATATCCCTTCTAGGGCCCCGGCAATTTCTGCACTTGCCTCCCGTAGGGTCCGAGGGAACATCTTGTCAGGCCCTGAGGATTTATCCACCCTGATTTGCCTCAGGACAGCAAACATCTCCTCTGTATTCTGTGTAGGGTCCATGAATTTGATGCCGTTTTGCCTCACTTTTATATACACTGTGTCCATCTCCTGAGTAAGTACAGATGCAAACATTTATTTAGGTTCTTTCCCCATCTGTCGTGATGCTCAAAATTTACAGTATCTGAAGAAACACTTCTGTTTATGACAATACTTAACTGTGGTGTACACTTTTTCACATTATTTATTTACTTGTTTTTTTATTATATATTTCTTATTATAACTTATGGTAATGTTTATGTATTGCATTGTACTGCTGCTATAAAACAACAAATTTCACGACATATACAGTACTCTGCAAAAGTCTTCCGCATATATATATACACGTAGCTAGGGTGCCTACAACTTTTGCACAGAACTGTATTTGTCGATGTGGAGCAGAGAGAGAGTTTGTAAATATGGTGGGAGCAGTGGATGTTGGGAATGGTGAGTGTGGAGCACCGCAGGAGGGGTGTGGGACACGTGGCAGAGAAGGAGTGCTGGTGGGGTTGGTGGAGGTGGTGCTGGTGCAGACTCCAGGTAAGGTCAGTTGATTCCAAACAATTGGTTTATTGATCATTACAGAATCTCACTCTGGTGCTTCCTGCTCCCTCTCCACTCCCTTCCCCTTTTCTTAACCATGATTCCCCTCTCACCCCTCTGATGGGTGAGTCCAGAACTAGAGGTCACAGTTTAAGAATAAGGGGTAGGCCATTTAGAACAGAGATGCGGAAAAACTTTTTCACCCAGAGAGTGGTGGATATGTGGAATGCTCTGCCCCAGAAGGCTGTGGAGGCCAAGTCTCTGGATGCTTTCAAGAGAGAGTTACATAGAGCTCTTATAGATAGCAGGGTCAAGGGATATGGGGAGAGGGCAGAAATGGGGTACTGATTGTGTGTGATCGGCCATGATCGCAGTGAGTGGTGGTGCTGGCTAGAAGGGCCAAATGGCCTATTCCTGCACCTACTGTGTATTGTCTATTGTCTCCCTGCCCCCTCTCCACTCTCAGTCTACAGTAGAGACCCGTATCAGAATCAGGTTTATCATCACTCACATATGGCATGAAATCAGTACAGTGCAATACATAAAATTACTACAATACTCTGCAAAAGTCTTTGGCACCTTAGCTGCATACTGTACATGTGCACATTACTTAAGACATAGAAGCAGTATTAGGCTAGTTGGCCCATGGAGTCTACTCCACTATTGGATTATGCTTGATTTATTAACCCTCTCAACCCCACTCTCCTGCCTCCTCCCCATAACTTTTGACACCTTCAAGAACCTGTGTCGGTGATAATAAAACTGAATCTGGTTCACTGGGAACTCCAATTTCCACAATAGGAATTCAACAATCAGTGAAGAATTAGCAGGCCATCTTTCCCCAAAGTGTGCTGATAATGTGGAATTCTCTGCTGCAGGAATTCCTTTATTTAAAGAGAAGTCAGATAAGAAGGAAGAAATAGAATTGGACCATGGGGTAGTGAAGGGACTCAGGAGGGATTTGCATGGAGCAGGGATACCTGCAGACTTTGCTGCTTCATTATAAATTCCATGAAATGCCACTTTCTTTTCCTGAGTGTAGATTCCCTCCAATGGATTATTCCTGTAGAATTTCTGATGAAGTTAATCCTCCTGGGAAGTTTGGGTGAGGGGAGGGAGGACGTGTGAGACAAAAGCAGCTCGTCTTGCTTGTTTCAGTTAATGTAAAACACTACATTATTGTAAAAACCCTTGCTAGATCTGTAATTAATCACTTTCTGTTGGCTTGCAGAGTGCGTATTTAACAGGTATGAGACTGTCAGGCAGTATGATTATCATGCATAACTCTGCATAATTAGAGCCTTTTTGACTATTTTAACTTCATGTTGAATTTACAAGTACTTTAGATTAGCTGTATGTTTATGTTGATTATTTTCTTTCCTGCCAAGTTATCAGGTCCTGCAGTTTCTCATAGAAGAGAACAGTGCGGCACAGCAGGATACATCTATTACAGCTCCGGCGACCTAGTTCAATTCCTTTCGCTGGCTGTAAGGAGTTTTGTACCTTCTCCCCATGACTGTGTGGGTTTCCTCCTGGTGCTCTGGTTTCCTCCCACATTCCAAAGGGCATGCTACATTGGTGCTGCCCTGCTGTGTTCAATAGGTGGAATGACAGGCTGGATCGCATGTGGCCGCGCACTGCCAGGAACTATATATATATATGTTTTTTTGTGTGTGACTTTTTTTTTTGCTCGCTATTTTGAATGTGCTGTGTATGTTTTGTCCCCTGGCCCCAGAAGAACACTCTTTCATTCAGTTGTATTCATGTATGGTTGAATGATAATTAAACTTGAATTTGAATTTGATTTGATTTGATTGGCACCGGAAATGTGGCAACACTTGTGGCTGTTCCCAGCACATCCTCGTTCTGTATTGGTTGTTAACACAAACACGTTATATTCTATCTGGGTAGCCTCCAACCTGATAGGACAGTATCGATTTCTTCTTTCAGTAAAAAAAATTCCCTTCCCCCTCCCTTCATCTATTCCCCACTCTGGCCACTTACCTCTTACCACCTGCCAAAAACTCCCGGATCCCCTCCTCCTTCTCGTTCTCCTATGGTCCTCTCCTATCAGATTCTTTTCTTTCCAGCCCTTTACCTCTCCCACTCCTCTGGCTTCACTTAACAATTTCCAGCGATCCTGCTCCCACCTTTTTATCCTGGCATCTGTCCAATCCTGAGGAAGGGTCTTGGCCCAAAACATCGATTGTTTATTTACTTCCAGAGATGCTGCCTGACCTGCTGAGTTCCCCCAGCATTCTGTTTGGATTTTGGATTTTGGTAGTTCTCTTACCTTGGAATCATGTCCTTTTCCAAAACTATAGAGACTTGAATGCCCACTGGTGTAGTGAGGGAGTGCTGCACTGTTCAACATCTCACCCACAGGTTAGACGTCATATCTGCTGGAGAGACTGCAGGTGCAGTCGCAGAGGAAGTGCAGAGCAGTTAGGCAAACAAAGTGCAGGGGCCACAAAGAGGTAAATTGAGAGATTAATAGTTCATCTTTAGATGACAAGAGGCCCATTGAAGAGCCGTATCACAGAAGCTACCCTTCAGAACCTTGTTTTCAAGCTTTGTATCTTCTGCCTGTAGCGAAGAGGGAGAAGAGAGAATGTCCAGAGAAGGTAGGAGGGCTCCTTGATTTTCTTGGCTGCTTTCCTGAAGCAGCAGGAATTTTCCTCGCTGTCACTGTGGCCAAATTTTCATTGAGTGCCCCATCTCATAAGACTTGTCCATTTAAAGAGAGCCAGTTCCTCATGGATGCAAGAGATTCTGCAAGATGCTGGAAATCTTCAGCAGCACACACGCAAGATGCTGCAGGAACTCAGCAGGTCAGGGAGCAACAGTCATTGTTCTGGGCCCAAAACTTGTTCCCCTCCATAGATGCTGAATTCCTGTAGCATCTTGGATGCCTCTCTATCATTTATGTCCTTCACATAGCGGGAGCGGCATCAAAATCCTCACTGCACTCTTAGCAAAGACGATTCTCCTAAACACAAGGGATGCTGGAAATCCAGAACAACACACATAAAATGCTGAAGGAACTAAGCAGATCAGGCAACATCCGTGGAGGGGAATAAACATTTGAGATTTCAGCCCCGAAACACCAACTGTTTATTCCCCTTCACAGATGTTGCCTGGCCTAAATTCCTCCGGCATTTTGTGTGTATTCAGCGAGCTCCTCATCAGTGAATAAATCCATTTTGGGCTGAAGTGGGGGTGGAGGACTGGGAGGGAAAAGGAATGCATTGTTCAGTGGAGTCCTGATGAAGGGTCTCGGCCTGAAACATTGACTGGTTATTCCTCTCCGTAGATGCTGAGTTCCTCCAGCATTTTGTGTATCTTACACTGGATTTCCAGCATCTTCAGAATCTCCTTTGTTTATGGATTGTTCTTATTTGTTGATCTTGCTGGATATGGGCAAGAGAAACAGAGAGCTAATATAATATTGAGACAAAAAGAGGCGTTTGTTAGGGACAATAAGCCCCATCATAAAGTGTTCTATTTTCTCTTCTATATTTCAAAGTTCTTTCATTTGATTCACAATGTAAGTGATAACCTCCAATGGTGCTGTCAAAGGTAATTATAGCATGACAATTTTATACTGACAATTCTCACATTTAAGTAACAATTATATATCAGATATTGTGACGTGTTTGTGAGTGTGTGCATATATATTTTACCCTTCATTTAAAGAGCTTGGGTATCACTGACAAGGCTAATATTTATTAAAGATCACCAATTCCCCTTGCAAAGGTGAGCCACCTTAAACATTCAACATAAAACACTGCAGGCCCTTCAGCCCATGATGTTGTTCCGATCTATTAACCTACTCTAAGATCAATCTAATCCTTTCCTCCAGCACAGTCCTCCACTTTTTTATCTTCCTTGTGCCTATCTAAGAGTTTCTTAAGTGTCTCTATAAGTTTCTTAAATGCTCCAATAATGCCCCTCCCCTCCCCCCCCCCCCACCTCCTTACTCTGACCTCTCCTCTTCCTTTCCAGACCTGATGAAGGGTCTTGGTCCGAAATGCCGACTGTTTACTCTTTTCCATAGATGCTGTCTGGTCAGCGTTTTGTGTGTGTTGCTTTGGATTTCCAGCATCTGCAGATGTTTTTGTCTTTATGCGGCTGTGGTGTGTCATCCTCTACCACTACCACCGGCATGTTTTCCACACACCCACCACTCTCTGTGTAAAGAAACTACCTCTACCTTGCTTATACTTACAGGATAGGTCCTGAATGTAAATACTAAACCTATGGCACCTATACAGTCCTCCAATCACCATCCCTCAGGCTGTGAGACTTTGAACACTCTGCTACCTCTCAGCACACATTACTTATGACAGCGCCAGTAGCATTGTACCGTTGTATGTTTAACTATATACCATATATGCACTTTATATCAACTTGTAGAGTAGTGTACAAAAGTCTTAGACACAGATTTATAGCTTGGGTGCCTAAGACTTTTACACAAACAGTTGTAAGCTGTTTTTCAGATAATTTCCTATGTGGGTTAATTTTGATTTGATTTGAAACAAACTGTGGGAAAGACATCCATCTCCATCCTCTCTTTATTTGCCCTTGAAACAGCAATATCTGTGAGTCTTTTGTTAATATTGGTAAACATTTAGTGGATGGATATGTGTGACTAAGTCTTTTGCACAGTACTATACATCTACAGAAAACTTTTGTTTATCTGTTAATACTATTTTATGTGCTGTATGAGATATATGTACCGCGATTTGCACCTTGGTCCCTGAGGAACGTTGTTTCAATTGACTGTATGTATACCTGTGTACAGCTGGATGACGATTAACCTGAACTTGAACTTAAAATGATACTCTCTTGAACAACTTCTAGTAATGATACATCCAGAGTGGGTACGGAACAGGTAAGAGGACAGCAATATATTTCAAAGTCAGGAAATATACAATGTGGAACCATAAGATATAGGAGCAGAATTAGGCCATTTGGCCCATCATGTCTGCTCTACCATTTCATTATGGCTGATCCACTTTCCTTCTCAGCTCCAACCTCCTGCGCTCTCCCTGCATTCTTTCATGCCCTGTAATAAGCAGTGCAAAAAGAGAGCAAAATAGTGAGGTAAAGTTCACAGTTCATGGACCATTCATTAATCTGATGGCAGAGGGGAAGGAGCTGCACATAAAACATTGAGTGTGTGTTTCAGACTCCTGTACCTTGTCCCTGACGGTAGCAATGAGGAGGGGACAGGTCCTGGGTGGTGAGAATCCTTTATGAATGATGTCACCTTCTTGGCGACACCTTTTGAAGATGTCCTCAATGGTGGGGAGGCTAGTGCCCATGATAGGGCTGGCTGAATTTGCAATCCTCTGTCGCTTGTTTTGATCCTGTGCATTGGAACTTCCATATCAGGCAGGGATGCAACTAGTTCCTCCAGGATCTTGTGAGTGTTGCTTGGATTTCCAGCATCTGCGGATTTTCTCTTGTTTGTGATAGCTGCTGTCATGCCTTCTTTGTAATTACATCGATATGCTGGGCCCAGGATAGATCTTCAGAGATGTTGACAGTCAGGAACTTGAAGCTGCTCACCCTTTCCAGATCAGGCTTTGCGCAGATGGGGACTTTTTATTCTGTTTGTCTGGTCTATGTCTGTGTGCGTCTGGATGTCTGTGTTCAAGTCTGCTAACCATTAGCATAATTTTAATAAGGATTTAAATTAGTTTAGGTTAGAGATCTGCGTTGATTTGAACAGATGCTTTACTTGGCTTCAAATAGAAACTTTTCTTTCCAGGCTAAAGGTATCTAGCTTTCACAAGGCATTTGTTTATGCGTTAATACAGGATATGTTCTAATATTATATTCAGCTATGCTTCTTTTGGCTTGTAGTTTTTAATTTTAAAATAAACCTATTGAAAAAATCTACAAAGCTCTTGCATATATACTGTACATATGCTTAAAATACTGTGCAAAATGTCTGAGGCACATACAGTAGATATATAGAGCTAGGGTGCCTAAGACTTTTGCACAGTACTGTATTTGTTGATGTGGAGCAGAGAGCGAATTTATAAATCTGGGAGCAAAGGATATTGGGAATGGCGAGGGTAAATATCATGGGAAGAGTGTTGGACAGGTGGCAGAGAAGGAGTGCTGGGGAGGGGGTGGGTGGTGCAAGTACAGACACATCCAGCCCTGAGACACTAGGTAAGGTCACTTGATTCCAAACAATTTGTTGATAGATCATTACAGAATGTCTCTCTGGTGCTTCCTCCACCCTCCCCTCTCCCTTTCCAACCATGATTCCCCTCTCCCTGTCCCCTTCCCACTCTCAGTCCACAATAGAAACCCATATCAGAATCAGGTTTATCTTTGCTTACAAATGTCATGTAATCTGTGCAATACATAAAATTACTACAGTAATATATAAAAGCCTTAGGCACCCTAGCTATATATATGTGCACAGTACTGTATATATACTGTCCATGTATATAGTGTACTATATGTTATTCACAGTGTTGTATATTATTATATTATATATAATATACATTGTATAATAATATTTATTATTTTGTACGTAGAATATATCTGTTTACTCAGATTCTTTAATCCTTGGTGTTGGCTATCTCTCCATCTAATTTAACTTGCAGTTCCCTCTCTCAGTTCTAGTCATAGAGTTATACAACAGGGAAACAGGCCCTTCAACCCAACTGGTCCATGCTAACACTCTCCCTGTTCTCATCCCTTCTCTCCCCATCTTTTTTGTGACCTCTCTCCCTCTTCCTTATTCTTCCTCCTCCCTACCTTCACTCTCTCCTGACAGTATCTCTTACCTCCATACATTTCCTTTTCTTTCTCCTCCCTCCACTCATTTTCACCTTCTATAAATTTAACTAAATTACTGCTGTATTTTTTATTCCTTTTTTAACTTTCCTCATCTTTTTATTTCTTTTCCAAAGATAGTTTATTCAATGGTTATAGTATCACGTTAACAGTACTTTGGTGATACACATGATTTACCGTTTCAAAATATAACCAGCTCTTAGGTATTCAGAACTCACTCGAGACCCGTGGTACCCACTGGTCCCAGTACCACTGTAGCTCCTGGTCTGCTTTCATGAAGTTGATGTGGGTCTAAACGTTGGGCAGTTTGCAGTGGAGGGTTCTCCTGCTATTCTCTAAATGCCATACTTCGATTACAAATTTACTTTGACCTTTGAAGATTTAGAGACGGTGCAGAAGAGATTTACCAGGATGCTACCTGGATTAGAGAGGGTGCAGAGGAGATTTACCAGGATGCTACCTGGATTAGAGAGGGTGCAGAGGAGATTTACCAGGATGCTGCCTGGATTAGAGACGGTGCAGAAGAGATTTACCAGGATGCTGCCTGGATTAGAGAGGGTGCAGAAGAGATTTACCAGGATGCTGCCTGGATTAGAGACGGTGCAGAAGAGATTTACCAGGATGCTGCCTGGATTAGAGAGGGTGCAGAGGAGATTTACCAGGATGCTACCTGGATTAGAGAGGGTATCTCAAGAGTATAGTTTGAGGGAGCTTGTGCTTTTTTCTTTTGAGTGACTGAGGATGAGAGATGAGCTGATAGAGGTGTACAAGGTGATAAGAGGCAGAGATTGAGCAGCAAGTCAGTGACCTTTCCCTAGGGTGGAAATGGCTACTACGAGGTGTCAAAATTTTGAGATGACTGGAGGAAAGGATTGGGGGAACATCACAGGGAGCCAGCAGAGAATGGTGGGTGCATGGAATGGTGATGATGGGGGACCATTTTAGAGCCTCTTTGACTGGCACATGGATGAAAGGAAAATGGAGGGTGACGTGTAAGGAAAGGGTTAGATTGAGCTTAGAGAAAGGTAAAAGGTTGGCACAACATCCGTACCATGCTGTGCAACACACACAGAATGCTGGAGGAACTCAACAGGCCAGGCAGCATCTATGAAGAAGAGTAAACAGTCAACATTTCTGGGCGAGACCCTCAACAGGACAGCACTGTGCTGTTCTATGATACAAGGGGGCAAATGGGACTAGCTTAAATGGGATTATTAGCCAGCATGGCTCAGTTTCGGCCCATTTCCGTACAATATGACTCTGTGTCTCAATAACGCACTGATAGTTGGCATCAGTCTGCAGGAAAGTTGGGCAGCATTTGGCCATGTGGCTCTAGAACCTGCTCCCTGTGACATGGAGATTGGTTCATTTGTGGAGACTGCGGTTGCTTTGGCTGTGAAGCACGTTGCAAACGCGGCCAGTAGACCATCCGTCACCTGCAGGGTCCTAGTCGCTCCAGGCAGCAGGTGTATTTTCTCTGCATTACACTTGCCACAAATCAATTAGCAGGCAAGCGCTGGAAAAGTCCCCCGGAAAGATGTTGCCTGAAATGAAAAGGTGAAACAACAACTTGTTTGCTGCTTATGGATTCATGACACATTACATTCGTGGTGAATGTCATTAGAGTTTGAACTGCCTGAGCTCCTGGGATTAGCCTCGAGGAGTTTACAACATTTCCACTGAATTGTGTTGGATTTGTTTTAATATTCTGTGTCTGCAGCCAAACCCATTAGGCCTTTGTCATTCCACCTGACGGGGAAACTTGATTTTGTGTGTACTCTATTGCATGCAGCCAGTGGTTAGAGTACACTCAGTGGCCACTTTATTAGGTATGTCGTGGTCTTCCGGTGCTGTAGCCCAACTTCTTCAAGGTTCGACGTGCGTTTAGAGATGCTTTTCTGCACACCACTGTTGTAACGTGTGGTTATTTGAGTTATTGTCGTCTCCCAGTCAGCTTGAACCTGTCTGGCCGTTCTCTGACCTCTCTCATTAACGAGGCACTTTCATCCACAGAACTGCCACTCACTGGATGTCTTTGTGTTTCTCACACCATTTTCTGTAAACTCTCGGCTGTTGTGCGTGAAAATCACAGGAGATCAGCAGTTTCTGAGATACTCAAACCACCCTGTCTGTCACCAACAATCATTCCACGTTCAAAGTCACTTGGATCACATTTCTTCCCCATTCTGATGTTTGGTTTGAACAACAACTGAACCTCTTGACCATGTCCGCATGCTTTTATGCATTGAGTTGCTGCCATATGCTTGGATCTTTAGATATTTGCATTAACGAGCAGGTGTACAGGTAGACCTAGTAAAGGGTCACTGGGTGTATTTCTAAAGGATTTACTGTTAAGAGTTTTTAAAAGTTTCTTGAAGATAACCTTGATGGTGGGGAGGTTAGTGCCCATGATGGAGCTGGCTGCGTTTCTAACTCTCTGAGGCTTTTCCCAATCCTGTGCATTGGAGCCTCCATTCGAGGCAGTGATACAGCCAGTCAGGATGCTCTCCATGTTACATCTGCAGAATTATAAAATGGACTCTTTGCTATGGGTCCTGCCTTTCGCCTGCTCCCCCATCCTTACTCAGTGGGCGCCCCAAGCTGTCAGGTCCAGACCCAGATTTATTTATCAAAATATACGGTGAAACGTACCATCTGCGTTAGCAACCAACACAGCCTAGGGATGTGCTTGGGGCAGCCTACAAGTGTCACCACACATTCCAGCGTCGACAGAGCATGCCCACAATGCTCAGCTAAATAACACAGAGCACAACAAGCAACAAAACAACAGCAGCAAAAGAAAGCCCTTTCCTTGCCCCCACTCTCCCTCACACACACACACACACACACACAGACAGGCCTCCAGACTCTAGGACAGGCCTCCAGACCAGGTCAGGCCTCCAGACTCTAGGACAGGCCTCCAGACTCCAGGACAGGCCTCCAGACTCTAGGACAGGCCTCCAGACTCCAGGACAGGCCTCCAGACTCCAGGACAGGACCCCAAACTACAGGACAGGCCTCCAGACTCTAGGACAGGCCTCCAGACTCCAGGACTGGCCTCCAGACTCCAGGACAGGCCTCCAGACTCCAGGACAGGCCTCCAGACTCTAGGACAGGCCTCCAGACTCTAGGACAGGCCTCCAGACTCCAGGACAGGCCTCCAGACTCCAGGTAACGCCCAGTGAGCTCAAATCTAAAAACTCTGAAGATTCATCTCACTATGATTAAAAGGAGAAATAGTTACCTAAAAGCAACACATCTGACACCCAATCAATAGGTTAATTACTATTAATTTTGCAAGGCGTTGCTAATTGATTAGGGATTGATTGCCAACATTAGACAAGATTGTTTAACGTCATCTCCAGTACACAAGTATAAAGGCAAGCAAAATAACTGTTACTCCAGACCTAAAGCAGCACAAAATATATACCGTAGATTCCGGACTACAGAGCGCGCCTGATTAAAAGCCGCACGCTCTAATTTTAGAAAGAAAATCAATTTTGTACTTGTACAAGCCGCACCGGATTTTAAGCCGCAGGTGTCCCACGTTGTAATATGAGATATTTACACAGAAAGATATTACACGTGAGGATTTTTTAACTTTTAATTAAATCCGTATGGTAACATAAACAAATATATATTGCAAATGCTTTTTTTCGAACAGTGCCTGTAACACAGCTACTTTTAAATATACATACGTATCGGTAACACACAAATTACGTTGTGTATACTTTTTTACTGAACAGTGCACGAACAACATTCCAATATCTCCTAACGACTGGTAAAAAAATATATATATACTGCAGCCTACCAGGAAAAGTTATTGATTGCCTTCTTCATCTTCCTCCTGCGCACTAAAACCATCAAAGTCCTCTTCTTCAGTGTCCGAATTGAATAAAACCTCAGGATCTCATCACTCACTTCAGTCTCTTCGTTGTCGCTCTCACTTGAGCGCACGCGGTCCTCTTCATCACACAGCAGTCTAGCCTTTCGAAACCCGCTGGTGATGGTGGATGTTGTGACACTGCTCCACGCATTTAGGATCCACTGGCAGACTTGAGTTAAAGATGCTCTTCGCATGCGTCCTGTTTTGGTAAAGGATTTCTCGCCGCTCGTCATCCAAGCCTCCCACTCAACGCGCAGCGCCACTTTAAATGCCCGGTTCACGCTGATGTCCAGTGGCTGCAAATACTTCGTGGTGCCCCCAGGAATCACAGCTGGAATTGAGTTTGTACTCTTGATGGCAGCTTTCACTGAACTTTCATTGTCAGCCGCTTAAAAAATCACCATCGGTGGAAGCTTTAGTCCGGATGCTGTGCAGCTCAGAACACAAGTAAAATGCGTTCTCTCATGGCCACTTGTTTTCAGTGTGATGGACGAGTCACCTTTTTTATTAACAGTCCGAGTGAGAGGCAGGTCAAACGTCAAAGGTACTTCATCCATATTTATGATATCATCTGGCCCGATGGAATTCTCCGCTATCTTTGTTTGAGTGAATGTGCGGAAGTTAGCAAGCTTTTCCTCGTGGTTGGGAGGGAGCTGCTGACACAGAGTTGTGCGTACCCTGACGGACAGGCCTTTTCGTCTCATAAATCTAAAACACCACGATGGCCCACCTCTAAAATCTTCGATTTTCATTTTGGTGGCAATTGCTTTAGCCTTCAGTCTGATCTGCGCGGTGGAAACACCGCGGCCGCCTGCTGTCTGTGTGTTAACCCAGTCTTCAAGAAAGTTTTCAAGTTCGGGCCATCTGCTATGATTACCTCTGAAAGCTTTTGAAAGCTTTTGAAGTCTTTTTGCATTGACTCAGTTCTTCACGCTGGCGTCTCCACCGTCTCACCATCGATTCATTTATGCCAAGATTATGTGCAGCAGCTCGATTTCCTTCTTCAACCGCCAGATTGATCGCCTTTAACTTAAAAGCTGCATCATATGCTTTTCTTCGAGTGTTTTCTATGTTGATGAGGGTGAGTACAAATGACTGATTTACAATAATTTAATTGTGAAAGTGCACTTGATTTATCGTACAATTTCATTGGACCTCTGTGAACTACTCATCAATTTTATTGGTCTACTGTTACGAGGCAAAATGTTTTTGGCAGCATGAAAAAAAAAACATGCATTAGCCGCACCGTAGTATAGGCCACAGTGTTCAAAGCGTGGGAAAAAAGTAGCGGCTTATAGTCCGGAATTTACGGTAATAAGATAAAGAACACAATAATAAGAAAATACACAGTACATGTACAATACACGTTTGCATGATTAAATGTCCATAAAGTGGCACTGGGCACAGGGGTGTCTGTACATCAGGTGCTTCTGACAGGAAATGATAAAGTCGTGATGATTGAGGGTGTGGAGGGGTGGGTTAGTGGGTGGAGGTGTTGACTAGCTTGACTGCTTGGGGAAAGTAATTGTTTTTTGAGTCTGGTGGTCCTGGTGTGGACACTATTTAGCCTCCTACCTGATGGGAGTGGATTGAACAGTCCATGAGCAAGATAAGTGGGATCCTTGGTGATATTGCAGGCCTGTTTCCGGCACTGTTTCTGTATGTATGTCCTTGATGGCGGGTACCCTGGTGCCAGTGATATGTTGGCGGTTTTGACTACCCATCGTAGAGACTTCGTCTAACATGTTGCAGGAAGGATGGTAGAAGGCACCCGAACTCTGATGGTTCACCAACAATTTGCATATTTCATTTGCAAGCAAGGGGAGAAAAATTGGCACAAAGTGCTGTATTGTCAGTAGGATATGTCCCAATTTCCATTCAGTGTCTACTATATTAGGTACACCTGTACATTTATTCGTTAATCCAATATCGAATAGCCAATCATGTGGTAGCAACTCAATGCATAAAAGGATACAGACATGGTCAAGAGTTTTGTTTGTTTTTCAGACCAAACATCAGAATGGAGAAGAAATATGATCTTGGTTACTTTGGGGAAGAAATGTGATCTCTTCTATTATATTCTTTCACCGTGGAATGATTGTTGGTGCCAGATGGGATGGTTTGAGTATCTCAGAAACTGCTGATCTCCTGGGATTTTCACACACAACAGTCTCTAGAGTTTACTGAGAGTGGTGCGATAAACAAAAAACATCCAGAGGGCGGCAGTTCCGTGGGTTTAAACATTCTGTTAATGAGAGAGGTCAGAGGAGAATGGCCAGTCTGGTTCAAGCTGACAGGAAGGCGACAGTAACTCAAGTAACCAGAGTGATGTGCAGAAGAGCATCCGTGAATGCACAAAATATTGAACCTTAAAGTGGATGGGCCGCAGCAGCAGAAGACCGTGAACGTACACCCAAAGGCCACTTTACTAGATACAGGAGGTACCTAATGAAGTGGCCACTGAGTGCGTAGTCGTCACTGGAAACTCATGAGCTAAAATGGCACAGCAAGTACACACAAGCAGCTTATAATTAATGCTGTAGGTCAGAAGAAGTGGGGAAGGAAGGATGAGGGAGGGAAAATCTTCTAGCATTCCCACTGCAGCCCTGTATTCCTGATAAAAAGTGGACGTGTTGGATGCTCAGAATTGCCATGACCCTGACCTGTCCCAGTAACAGTGCAGCCGCCTGGGCTTCACAGCACTGGTCGTGTAGCAGTGAGTGTAATGCTGTTAGAGTGCCAGTGACCCGGTTCAACTCCGCCACCGCTTTCATGGAGCTTCCTGTCATTTGCTCTCGCTGAAGGAACATGAGGGTTCTCACATAGCAGTCTACAGAGCCATTGATGTGTCGCACTGGGGTCCCCTTCTCTGTGAAACTAATACATTCCTAGGTAAGATAAACTCACAAGACATAGGAGTAGAATTAATCCATTCAGCCCATCCAGTCTGCTCCACCATTCCACCATGGCTGATTTACTATCTCTCTCAACCCCATTCTCCTGCCTTCTGCTCAAAACTTTAGATACCTTTACTAATCAAGAACCTATCAACCTCCACTTTGAATATGCTCAATGATTTGCTCTCTACAGCCATCTGTGACAATGAATTCCTCAGATTTGCCACCCCTGGCTAAGGAAATCCCTCCTCATCACTGTTCTAAAGGCATCCCTCTATTCTAAGGCCGTTCTCACTTGTCCTAGACTCCCCCCCCCAATGGAAACATCTTCTCCATGTCCACTCTATCTAGTCCTTCCAATATTCAGTAGGTTTCAATGAGATGCCTTCTCATTCCTTTAGTGATACAGGCCCAGAGCCATCAAACACTCCTCGTACATTAACCCTCTCATTCCCAGAATAATTCTCATGAACCTCTGGACTCTCTTAAAAGCCAGCACATCCTTTATTTGATCAAGAGCCCCAAACTGCTCACAGTATTCTGTGCAGAAGTACCAAGAGCCTGATATCAGTTAAGAGTTAGATGATGTGTTTGTAGAACAGAAATACCCAATGGACTGAATGGCCTGTTCCTGTATTGTAAAATTCAGAGTAATCTCACAAAGGGAACCATTGCTGTCTTTAAATATGAAAATCACACACATAAATTAAGGAAGTAAACAGCTGAAGCATCTGTTTGTAATGTCACACAAATCTTTATTTTTTCTTTGTGAAGATGTCTCTTTATTGCCCTTTATCTAATTAAAAAATAAAATAAAATTAACAATAAAGCACAGACTGGTAGGACCTGTTCACTGACCTGGATACGGTATGGGAGACAAGGCTTAATTGAAATTGCTCGGTGCAAATAGATGACTGACGATTAACTGTCAGTTTCAATAGAGCGAATGTTATCCCGTGTCTTGTTTCCATTTACTTGCTAATTTATTTCGCCTCATTTGGCTTGTGACTTTACAACATCTCTGCATCTCTCCCACCATTCTGTCTGCCCTCTTTCCCATTCTCCCTGGATACCTGCACGTCCTCATGCGAGTCACAGAGTCATAGAGCACTGATGTAGGCCCTTTGGCCCGTCTGCTCTGTGTTAGTCTGTCTAATCCCATACCAGGACAATAGCTCTCCATATCCCTCCCATCCACGCACTTATCCAAACTTCTCATAAATGTTGAAAACGATTACGCTCCACACACTCACCATCCTGTAAGTGAAGAAATTGCTCCTCAGGTTCTCCTTCAATATATCACCTTTCACCCTTACCCTATCAGGCCTCACCCAATCTCAGTGGAAAAAACCTGCTTTCATTTACCCTATCTATAACCCTCCTAATTTTGTACACCTCTATCAAATCTCCCCTCAAACTGAGTTCTGGAAAATTTATTGTAATTCTTTTCTGGCTGGAGATTAAATATTTCACCTTTCACCCTTAACCTATGACCTCTAGTCCTAATTAACCTCTAGTAAGAGCTGTGCTTAGGGTAATTCCTGGATTTGACAAGATGGCTGGTTATTGATTACTGTTCAGCATTCAACACCATTATACCCTCAGTATTAATCAGCAAGCTCTCAAACTTGGGCCTCCATATCTCCCTCTGCAACTGGATCTTTGAGTTCCATATTGGGAGACGCAGTCAGTACAGATTGGAAGTAACATCTTCTCCTCACTGACAATCTACACTGGGTTAGCCCAGTGCTCTGCTCTCTCTAAAATGTTTGGCTAGGCACAGATCAAACCGCATCTATAGATTTGCCAATGACACAACTATTGTTGGCAGAATTTCAGGTAGTGACAAGGAGGCGTACAGGAGTGAGGCAGATCAGCTGGTGGAATGGTGTCGCAACAGCAACCTTGCACTCAATGTCAGTAAGACCAAGGAATTGATTGTGGACTTCAGGAAGGGAAAAGTAAGAGAACACACCAGTCCTCATCGAGGGGTCGGCGGTAGAATGGGTGGGCACTTTCAAGTTCCTGGGTGTCAACATCTCTGAAGATCCATTCTAGGCCAAACATATTGAAGCAATTACAAAGGCACGACAGTGACTGTATTTCATTAGGAGTTTAAGGAGACTTGGTATATCACCTAAAACACTCACAAATTGGTACGGAGAGGCCACTGCGCAGCATCGGAAAAGCTGCAGAAAGATTGCAAACTCAGCCAGCACCATCGTGGTCAGGCCTCTGCAGCATAGAGGACATCTTGAAAAGCCGATTCCTCTAAAAGGTGGAATCCATCATTAAGGATCCTCATCAACCAGGACCTGCCTCTTCTCATTGCTGCCATTAGGGAGGAGGTACAGGAGCCTGAAGGCACACACTTAATGCTTCAGGAACTGCTTCTATCCTTCCACCTTCAGATTTCTGAATGGACAATCAACTCATATAGGCTACCTCACTACTTTTTTTCTCTATTTGCACTAATTTAATTTATTTATATATTTCTTACTGTAATGTATAGTTTTTAATATGTATTGCAATGTCTATTCCTGCCTCAAAACAACAAATTTCATGACATATGCCAGTGATACTAAACCTGATTCTGTTGTTGGAAGTGTTCAAAGTTCAGAATAAAATTTATTATCAGAGTACATACATATCACCAAATACAACCCCGAGATTCTTTTTCCTGAGATTCTTGTTCTACAGCAAAGCTATGGAATAGTAACTGTAAACAGGATCAATGAACACTAAATGCAGATATAAATAAATGCTATGCCAAATTACTTCAAGTTCAACTTAACCCTTCCCTCCTGCATAACTCTCTCATTTCCCTTTCATCCATGTGCCTAGGAGTCTCTTAAATGTCC
This sequence comes from Hypanus sabinus, assembly GCF_030144855.1. Taxonomy (NCBI): domain Eukaryota; kingdom Metazoa; phylum Chordata; class Chondrichthyes; order Myliobatiformes; family Dasyatidae; genus Hypanus; species Hypanus sabinus. The sequence continues at coordinate 173,770,118 of NC_082711.1, forward strand.
CTGACTTATCAGCCTCTACCACCACACCTGGCATGCACCCATCACTCTGCATAAAAATAATTACATCTGACATCCCCACTATACTCTCCTCCAATCACCTTAAAATGATGTCCTATTGTATTAACCATTTCTGCTGTTGGAAAATTCTCTGGCAGTTCAGTCTATCTAAGCCACATCATTACTTACACCCCTACCAAGTCCCCTCTCATCCTCCTTCACTCCAAAGAGAAAAGACCTAGCTCGCTCAACCTTTCCTCGTAAAACATGCTCTGTAATCTAGGCAGCGTCCTGGTAAATCTCCTCTGCACTCTCTGTCCGTGAAGTATTGAATAATAAGCACCAGAAACTACACCGTGTCACCAGGGATATTATTGCTTGGCTTAGAATAACACTGACTCAGTAAATAAAGTAAACATGATGGGAAGTAAGATTGGGATTAAGATTGAGCTCGAGCCTAGTGTATATACAGTACAACAGCTTTGGTAACTTCAGGGTCACCTAAGGATTTTACAGTCAATTAATTTTTATGTGTAATCGTTATTACAATGCAAACAAAGTTTGCACACAGCAGACAGCAATGTTATAATGAGCTCACAATCTCCTTCGGGATAAGTTACAGTCAGCATGTTGGAGTAATTCTAAACATTTACAAGGAGAGGTTGGACAAAGTTGGGTGTTTTTTTCTGAAGCGACAGAGGCTGGATGGAGACCTGATAGGAGTTTATGAGATTATGAGAGGCATAGACAGACAGCTGGTATCGTTTTCCCAGGGTCAAACTGTCTAAAACTGGGGGTGAGGGGGTAAATTCAAAGGAGATGTGTGGGGCACGGGAGTGGTGAGTGTTTGGAATGCCCTGCCAAGGATGATGGTGGAGGCTGAAACCATAGAGGTTTTTAAAGGCTCTGAATGTGCAGAGAATGTTTTAAGAAGAAGGCAGTAGTTTATTTACAAATAAAAGAAAGAAAGATTAGCTTTATTTAACGTACATTTATTAAAGCATACAGTGAAATGCATGGTTTTTGCCTAACGACTAACACAGTCCAAGGACGTGCCCACAAGTGCTGCCATGCTTCCAGCAACAACATAGCATGCCCGCTTCTTACTAATCCTAACCCTAACCATGTGGTTTGGAATATAGGAGGAAACCCATGTGTTCACGGGGAGAACATACAAACTTGTTTTAGCCAGCGCTGGAGCTGAACCCTGAACAGTGACCATTGGCGTTGTACAGCGATGTGCTAACCACTATGCTGCCCTGACACCCTTTTGGGCATACTTGGGCATTTAATTGTTAGCTTAATTAGTTTGGCACAATATTGCAGGCCAGAGGACCTGTTCCTGTGCTGTGCTGTACTGTTCTGTTCCACTAACATTCTTTGCTAGTTTACATTGACCTGGAAATAGAACATCAGAACAATGGCACCTTAAACAGTGCAGCATCACTGGCACCTTAAACAGTGCAGCATCACTGGCGCCTTAAACAGTGCAGCATCACTGGCTCCTTAAACAGTGTGACATCACTGGCACCTTAAACAGTGCAGCATCACTGGCACCTTAAACAGTGCAGCATCACTGGCACCTTAAACAGTGCGACATCACTGGCACCTTAAACAGTGCAGCATCCCTGGCACCTTAAACAGTGCAGCATCACTGGCTCCTTAAACAGTGCAGCATCACTGGCTCCTTAAACAGTGCAGCATCCCTGGCGCCTTAAACAGTGCAGCATCACTGGCACCTTAAACAGTGCAGCATCACTGGCGCCTTAAACAGTGCGACATCACTGGCACCTTAAACAGTGCGACATCACTGGCGCCTTAAACAGTGCGACATCACTGGCGCCTTAAACAGTGTGACATCACTGGCACCTTAAACAGTGCAGCATCACTGGCACCTTAAACAGTGCGACATCACTGGCACCTTAAACAGTGCAGCATCACTGGCACCTTAAACAGTGCGGCATCACTGGCGCCTTAAACAGTGCAGCATCACTGGCACCTTAAACAGTGCAGCATCACTGGCACCTTAAACAGTGCAGCATCCCTGGCGCCTTAAACAGTGCAGCATCACTGGCACCTTAAACAGTGCAGCATCACTGGCACCTTAAACAGTGCAGCATCACTGGCACCTTAAACAGTGCAGCATCACTGGCACCTTAAACAGTGTGACATCACTGGCACCTTAAACAGTGCAGCATCACTGGCACCTTAAACAGTGCAGCATCCCTGGCGCCTTAAACAGTGCAGCATCACTGGCACCTTAAACAGTGCAGCATCACTGGCACCTTAAACAGTGCAGCATCACTGGCACCTTAAACAGTGCAGCATCACTGGCACCTTAAACAGTGTGACATCACTGGCACCTTAAACAGTGCAGCATCACTGGCACCTTAAACAGTGCAGCATCCCTGGCGCCTTAAACAGTGCAGCATCCCTGGCACCTTAAACAGTGCAGCATCACTGGCGCCTTAAACAGTGCAGCATCACTGGCACCTTAAACAGTGCAGCATCACTGGCACCTTAAACAGTGCAGCATCACTGGCACCTTAAACAGTGCAGCATCACTGGCACCTTAAACAGTGCAGCATCCCTGGCACCTTAAACAGTGCAGCATCACTGGCACCTTAAACAGTGTGACATCACTGGCACCTTAAACAGTGTGACATCACTGGCACCTTAAACAGTGTGACATCACTGGCACCTTAAACAGTGCGACATCACTGGCACCTTAAACAGTGCAGCATCCCTGGCACCTTAAACAGTGCAGCATCACTGGCACCTTAAACAGTGCAGCATCACTGGCACCTTAAACAGTGCAGCATCACTGGCTCCTTAAACAGTGCAGCATCACTGGCACCTTAAACAGTGCAGCATCACTGGCACCTTAAACAGTGCAGCATCACTGGCACCTTAAACAGTGCAGCATCACTGGCTCCTTAAACAGTGCAGCATCACTGGCGCCTTAAACAGTGTGACATCACTGGCGCCTTAAACAGTGCAGCATCCCTGGCGCCTTAAACAGTGTGACATCCCTGGCGCCTTAAACAGTGTGACATCACTGGCACCTTAAGCAGTGCAGCATCCCTGGCCTAGTGCACCAAAGTTCCAGACCTATTGCACAGCCACTCCTGAATAACAACACTTCATACCGTCACTGAGTAATAGGACTCAGAAACAGGCCCTGCGCCCCAACTCATCCATTCCGACCAAGTTGCCCAATAAGCCAGTCCCATGTGTTCCACGTCCCTCTAAAGGGGCAGTGTGTATAGTGGTCAGGATAATGCTGTTACAGCGCCGGCGATCCTGGTTCATGTCCCTCCACGGTCAGTAAGGTGTCTGTATGTTCTCCCCGTGACTGCGTGGATTTCCTCCAGGTGATGAACTTTGCTCCCACATTCCAAGACGTACGAGTGAGTACATCTCAAAGACATGGGTGAGATTGGGTGGTGTGGGTTCTTTGAAATAGAAGGCCCTGTTACCATGCTGCATCTCTAAGTAAGCCTCTCGTCGCCTTGTACCTGTCCAAATGTATTTTACATATTCCTTCTGGGTGCTGGGGTGGAGATATGTCTCTAACAAAGGCACTCCTTCCCTCCGCCAGCCTGCAGGTCACCCTTGGACAAGGTGTAGCACCTGCTTAGCCCCCTGATCAGGGTCACATGAAGCCTTGGGGGCAGGAGGTGGATGGTCGTGTGAGCAGCCAGTGCATTTCACAAGACCTGGTTGTGCAACCACTGACGCCAGGCAGACAAACTCTGAAACATCAAAACATACCATGAAGTGTCTCACTTGCGTCAAATCAAATCAGTGAGGATTGAGCTCGCAAGTGGCGCTATGCTTCCTGCAGCCATGGTAACATGATCAAGCTCTCTAACCCTAACCAGTCTGTCTTTGAACTGTGGGAGGAAACGGAACGCCTGGAGGAAACTCAAGTGGTGATGCGGAGAACCTACGAACTTTTTAGAGACAGCAGAGGGATTCAAGCCCCAATCGTACAGCTGGTGCTGTGAAGCGTTGCACTAGCTGTTACACACCATTAGCTGCCCCCTTTGCAATTGTACTGCCCTTACTGCACTTTTTTAAACATGAGACATTCTGCCAAAGGAAGCATCTATGGAAATGAATAAACAGTCGACGTTTTGGGCTGAGATCCTTCTTCAAGACTCAAATAGATATTTACTGCCTCTTTTGCCTTACTGTTATTCTGTCCTTATTTTTCAGCACTTGGAGACGCAGCTTCAGGGTCTCAACCTGCCATACGTCAACGTCCTCTTATCCGAGATCTTCCCAGACAAACTCCGGCTTTTCCAGGAAGTGGAAGCGTAAGTACGCCACAGTTACTCCGGCCTCTAATGATCAAACTCGCAAGGCAAGGCATTGCAAAACCACAGGCTGCATCATTTTAAAGGGCAGTGATTCTGTGAATCTGTGCCAAGGAAATGTTTTGAAGCACAGCGTGCATTTCCACAGCTTTCTAATGCCTCTGACATCAAAGAACCTTCCTGAGTAGCTTACAAAAGACAGGATGTGTGAACAGACATGACATTAAAAGATATGAGGCAAGGATTGTTAATGTCACAGATTAACTCAGATCTAATTGAATAAGAGAACACGTTCATGGAGTTAACCTCTCCTTTAATTCACAAACTTCAATTGTGATTAAAATTCCAGTACCAATGTTGGAAAACACTCACAGTCATAACATCAAGAAATGTGGCAGCCAGTTTGCTAACGGCAAGCTCTCGTAGAAGAATGTGCGGCAGTGATCAGATTATATGTTTGGATAATTGATGTGAGAGTTATTGTAGAGAAAGTTACTCAGGTAAGTTTTGACGCAGATTGGTAGGTGTATAGAATGTGTTGCTAGAGTGGTGGGAGAGGCACTATAAACACCTGCCAAAATATTGAACAGCCATATTAAATTTCCCCTTAACCTTCAGTGTTGCAGGAAGAAGCTACGATAGTGAAGGTTAACAGGAGATTTAATGGGAATATTCTGTACGCAAAACTGAAGCTGCACATCTCAGTATAGTTCTACTAAGCGGCAAATTATCTACAGACTGAACACAAGAGATTGCACAGATGCTGGAAATCTTGAGCAACAAACACAATGCTGGAGGAACTCAGCGGGTCAGACAGCATCTGTGGAGTGGAGTAAACAGTCGATGTTTTGGGCCGAGACCCTTCATGAGGTCTGAAAAGGATAAGAAGGCGTGGCAGGGGGTAGGTGGGGAAGGAGTACAAGCTGGCAGGTGAAAGGTGAGAGGGAGGGGGAATTGGGTCATGAAGTAAGAAGCTGGGAGGGGATAGGTGGAAGAGATAAAGAGCTGAAGAAGAAGGAATCTGATAGGAGAGTGCAGTGGACCATGTAAGAAAGGGAAGGAGGAGGGCAACCAGAGAGATTTGTTGGGCAGAGGAGGAGAAGGGGTGAGAGAGGAGAACCAGAATAAGGAATGGAAAAAGAGAAAAGGGGGGAGAAGAGTGAAATTACTGGAAGTTAAAAAAATAGATGTTCTTGCTGTTAGGTCGGAGGCCTAACCCCTTTCTCGCCACGAGTTTGTAGGCTACAGACAGAGTTCAGGGCCTTAAGCAATGTCTCTGTCTTCAGATCAAACACATTTCATCTTTATTAAAACCGCGGATGTTTCGTGGACTCATCATCTGGTTGCTGTAGCAGAATTGTGATATTGATCTCGTACTGTCAGTATCCCTGTGATAACTGTGAGAACAAAAACACTGTAAATCCTTCCTCCAGCTTGAAAAGCCTTCCGGGTTAGTTTTATTTTGATCCCTGTTACACAAAGAGCATAGATCAAGGCCATTTCAGTCCATCAGGTCCCTCCTGGCTCCTTGAAAGTGCTATTAAATTTTCTTCCAGTCTCAATGCCCCTACCAGCTGGAAGAAGGAGGACTGAGAGTCCAAGGGGGCACCTCAATCTTTAGACCAAGCGCCATTTTGGGACATAAACGCAAGAGATTCTGCAGAAGCTGGAAATCTTGAGCAACACAGAGAATACTGAAGGAACTCAGCAGGTTCCAGCAACATCTGTGGAGAGGAATAAATGGTGAACATTTCAGGCTGAGAGCCTTCATCAGGACTGGAAAGGAAGGGGGCGGAAGCCAGAACTGGAATTGGGGGGGTGGGGAGGAGTACACGCTGGCAGTGGAGAAGACGGGAGAAAGGCATTGAAAATAAAATCAGCCAGGATGGAATGGCAAAGTGAACTCTTTGGGCCAAATGGCTGAATTCTGCTCGTATACCTTACATGCACCTGCAAGGATGGCGAGGGCCACGCCTGACGTTGCAGCCCTGAAGACAGACCACCAGCAACACAGCATTGATCAGCCTGAACAACGCACCCAAAGGCCAGGACTTGAATCCACATTCTGACTCAGGAACGAGTGCCACAAATTGGCCTGGGCCTGGCCTATGAAATAAAATTACAGGGTATGAAAGTGTTCACTCTCACTAACAATCAGCTCCCTACTGGGATTATCAGTGCACACAATATAACGCTCACAGCTGCAGGAGCTACTAGACAGCTAACCACCTCATCACTCGTCTGCAGAGCTCAATTATGGAGCAGTCAATTACTTGAGGTCAGCACGGTCTGGTAAGAGGAAACTGGAATATTTTAAAATATCTCCTTCTCACCTCCTTCAGTTCCACCCAGCTTGACATTAAATAGTCAGCTCACAGCCCAGCACAGCTCAGATTCAGCTCTGTAAGGAAAGAGGAAACGACAACAAGCTTTCACCTTGGGTCAGTGGTCAGCGGGAAGAGGATCCTCTGACCATTATAGAGCGATGTGAGGTTGCAGCTTGAGGGTGCTGGATGCCCCTGAGGTGGTACTCTGCTGCGTGCCCGCTGTGGATGCACCTCACTCCAACATTTTGCAGATACACTGATTCCTTCGCGCAGTGCCAACGCAGAGCTGCACAGATGAAGCTGTCGTCTTCTATTAAACTGAGACACAAGCGAGGCTGCAAATGCTGGAATCTGGAAAAAGAAACAGAAAACTTGAGAAACTCAGTGGGTCAGGAAATGGATTGTCGGCATTTTGAGTCAAGACCTCTTCACTGCTGTGGAAGTAAAACCACTTCTTGAGATAACTGTTGAAGATGAGAATTATCCCCTTTGCTCTGACCAGATGTATCCCAATGGTCATAAAGAAAGCTTTTGGCAATTGGCCTTACATAAATCAAAGTATTGAGTACAGGGGATGGGATGTTATGTTGAAGTTGTGTAAGCCATTGGTGAGGGTTAATTTGGAGTACTGTGTGCAGTTTTGGTCACCTACCTACAGGAAAGGGGTAAGTAAGGTTGAAAGGGTACAGAGAAATGACAAGGATGTTGCCAGGACTGGAGGACCTGAGTTATAAAGAAAGATTGAAAAGGTTAGGACTTTATTCAATGGAATGTAAAAGGTTAAGAGGAAATTTGATAAGGTTATAAAAAATTATGAGTAGTATAGATAGGGTTATATAGTATAGATAATATAAACAGCAAGAGGCTGTTTCCACTGAGGTTGGGTAGGACTACAACCAGATGTCATGGATTAAGTTTGAGAGGCAAAAAGTTTAAGGGGAACATGAGGGGAAATTTCTTCACTCAGAGGGTCGTCAGAGTGTGGAATGAACTGCAAGTGGCACATGTGAGTTCAATTTCAGTGTTTAAAGGAATTTTGGATAGGTACAAGGATGGTAGGGGTATGGAGGGCTATGGTCCAAGTGCAGGTTGATGGGAGTAGGCAGTTTAAATGTTTCAGTATGGACTAGATGGGCCAAAGGGCTCGTTTCAGTGCTGCATTTTTCTGTGACTCTCAGCCTTCTTGTTGGATACCTTTACCACATTACTAGTGGTATATCTTCAAAAATAATGTGTTATCTTTATAAGAGCAAGTCTTTTTTTCCTTCTGGGATCCAGTGAGTATGTGAGCTTTTTGGGGAAGCCAGTAACGTTAATGGCTTGACTTGTCAGATGACGTACTCCTATCCTCTTTCTTATGGCAACATGTCCTTGTGTGCAGAGGGAGGAGAGTATAGGAGCCAAGGGAAATAGAGGACAATGTTGTAACTGGAGTGAGGATGGAAGAAGGGTGCCAAGGGGCAAGATAGTGGAGAGGAGGGATTGAAAGAGAAGAGAATGAGGGACTGGGTAGATTGATGGTGGGGTGGGTTGGTAAGCAAAAGGGAAACAATGGAAAAAGACATGGAGTGGGTATTGCTGGGAATCGGAGAGGATCCAGAGGTGGTTCATGAGAATGATCCCAGGAACGATAGGGTTAACATATGAGGAGCATTTGATGGTTCTGGGCCTTTATTCGCTGGAGATTAGAAGAATAAGGGGAGATCTCATTGAAATCTATCGAATATTGAAAGGCCCAGATAGAGTAGATGTCGAGAGGTTGTTTGCAATAGAGAGTCTAGGACCAAAGGGCACAGGCTCAAAGTACAGAGATGAAGAGGAATTTCTTTAGCCACAGGGTGGTGAATCTGTGTGTTGAAAGGGAAAATAAATCAGCCATGAACAAAGGGCTGAGCAGGCTTAATGGGCCAAGTGGCCTAATTTTGCTTCTATGTCTTATGGACATCTGTGCCTGAGACATGTGTGTCTGTCTGTATCGAGAGAGAGAAAAGGAGAGAGTGAGTTGTCAACTTAAATATGAATTGCTTTCATTTTGTGATACAGTACCTGAGCAATGGAAAACTTCACATGGGTTACTGGGAGCTTTACAGGAGGGAACAGCGGGCTGCACACCTCCAATGCTCAGTGATTTCCGCCACTAGGGCTTTCCTCATTCGGTATTTGAGACATATGAAGACTTATTGATAGAAATTGATTGCTAGAGTTAACCAACATCTCCATTATTGTTATATCATACTAGCGTGATTGATGGTGTTTGTGTACCTCTGAGATCATTAGAAAAACAAGAAAGGACAGACATTTATAAGTGTCTTTTAAGAACTCATAACAGTAACTCCTTTAGAAATATACCCAGTGGCCCCTTTATTTGGTCTACCTGATCACCAGCTCTTTAATGGAAATAGCTAATAAGCCAATCATGTGACAGCAACTCGATATAAAAAAGCATGCAGACATGGTCAAGTGGTTCAGTCGTTGTTCAGACCAAATATCAGAATGGGGAAAAAATGTGATCTAAGTGACTTTGACCATGGAATGATAGTTGTTGCCAGAGTGGGTGCTTAGAGTATCTCAGAAGCTGCTGATCTCCTGGGATTTTCATGCACAACAAAGAATGACATGATAAGCAAACAAAACATCTAATGAGTGGCAGTTCTGTGGGTAAAAATGCCTTGTTAATGAGGGGCTCAGAGGAGAATGGCCAGACTGGTTCAAGCTGACGGGAAGGTGACAGTAACTCAAACAACCACAGTGCTGTGCAGAAGAGCATCTCTGAATGCACAACATGTTGAACCTTGGAGTGGACAGGCAGAAGACCATAAACATACGCTCAGTGGTACAGGAGGTAACTAGTAAAGTGGCCACTGAGTGTAAAGGAGTGTAAATGGAGCGTGTTAGACAATTTGTGCAAAGCAAGCTTCAACAAACAGGAGTGAGACAATAGCCTGCTGGTCTGCTTTCATGACATTGATGTAGGACTAAACGTTGGGCAGTTTGCAGTGGAGGGTTCTCCTGCTATTCTCTAAATGCCATGGGACTTTTACTGTGAACCTGCACGTGTTGGATTTGATAGTCTAATCAAAAAGACGGCATCTCAGTCAGTGCAGCGTAGCCTCAGTAGAGCTTTGGGAATGTCAACTCCGATTATGTGCTGAAGTCTCAGGAGTCGGACTTGATTTCAGTACACTCTGTCTCGCTGCCGAAAGAATTAGCAACACAGTTTACTGTATCATGCATCACGATATAAGATTACAGGGTAGTCAATAATAAATTGGAGGAGTTCTGGTAAAGGGAGCCCTTGTAATAATTTTGAACATCTGCTTCTGTCTGTTACATGCAGCTTGACATTAATTGTTTTTTGAGCTCAGATGTTGTGGTGTTTGCATTAAGGATGGATCTGCCGGTGTGGGCTGATGGCTTCAGAATGGAACAGGTGCCAAGTCAGGGGGTAGCTTTCTGCCACAACTCATACCCACTTGAGGTTGGTGCGAGATCCATCTAACAGACACTGTGTGCAGTTCAGCTCCCCTGTGTTTCTGAAGCTGGAGCACAGGGTCAGAAACCAGCTGGAGATGATCCTGTGTGCTGTGGTGTTCTGCTGGGGTTTGTTTTACAAGATTTGTCCATTGTCTTACAGAAACCTAGCTTCAAGATTTCCAGAGTCCTTGTGAAAGGTCTTGGCCCAAAACATCAACTTTTTATTCCCCTCCACAGATGCTGCCTGACCTGCTGAGTTCCTCCAGCATTTTGTGTGTGTTGTTGTAGATTTCCAGCATCTGCAGAATCCTTTGTGTTTCAGGAGTTCCAGGGGAAGTTTGTGGCAGCACATTATCACAGGAACTGGCCTCCCCCTCCATGGACCCTGACTAATACTTCTCACCTAAGTATGAGATCTGTAAAACAGCCAGCATAATCAAAGGCTCTACCCAAACCAGACATCCTCTCTACTCCCCTCTCCCAGCAGGGGGAAGATACAAAAGCCTGAACGGCAAAGTGAGAGCAGCATAGCGTAGCACAGGGGTGGGCAAACTTTTTGACTTGTGGGCCACAAAGGGTTCTAAAATTTGACAGGGGGGCCGGACCAGGAGCAGATGGACGGAGTGTTTTGGTAACACACCTCATAAGAGAAAATAAAATATCATGGGATATGTAGAAAACATGTGCTTTAATTTCAATTGAAAATGAACAAATGCATTACAACAAAATATCTGTCTTTGAAGTCCCATGGTATTTAGCTATTTATTGAAATGACTTTTAAAACACTGAAAATTAAATGAATAAAATACAGCTTTTTTTTAATAGTAACAGTTATTATTTTAAAGCACTGAAAATTCTGTTATCCTTCAAGATATTATCATCATCACTCTCCTCCTGCCTGTCTTTATTTCAATAACAGTAGGAGATGCAGGTCTACTTGTCTTGCTCCTTCTTATTCAATTGTCCCCTGTGCCAAAACTCAACAACGACCAGCACAAGGACAGAACAGTGACAGCGCGCCAGTATGCGGAGCGCGTTATTTGATCTGGAGCGCATTTTTTATTATGAGAACGTACATGCACCTGCGCACTACTCATGTCCATCACTTAACAGAAATGACATGAAACATGTAAGGCTTATTGAAAAAAAATATTTTCAAATGCATTTTTTACATAACACAACGAAGAAACTTATTTTTAATTTCAGTGGGAACAGTGTTGTTGGTCTCCCTTTTTAGCTAGCGCATCAAAGTCTGGATTTAGTTTTGTTGTGGCGATTCTCAGGATGGATCTGAGGTGTTGGTCAGTTAACTTGGATCTGTGGCTGGCTTTGTTGATGTTCATGACGCTGAACGCCTGTTCACACAAATAGGTCGAGCCGAACAAAGAGTAAAGCGCAAATGTGGAGTAATACGCTGCAACTCAACAAAGGTCAATGTGTAGCGGTGTGCTACAGGCAGCGCTAAAATTACGACATGGAGTCGGTAACTGCAGTCGAAGAAAAAAACTTTATACGAAATCCCCAGCCTCACTTTTAAGCCTCCCTCAACCTGCCCCCCATGGCACAGAGGCTCCAAAGCTCTGTGCTCGCAAATCCCCGCAGGCTATCTCCCTTAGCCGGAACGCTGGCTAATTGTGAGCCGGTTTGGATGTGCCAGGAAATGGGTCGCCACAAATGTATATAGAGTGCGTCATCTATTGGGAAAACGCCAGAATTGCGGGGAAAAAAACGTTAACAAGGTTTATTAATATAATTTCATCAAGTTCTGCGGGCCGGATTAAAAAGCTTAACAGGCCGCATATGGCCCCCGGGCCATAGTTTTCCCATGCCTGGCGTAGCAGTTAGTGTAACATTAAACAGTGCCAGCGATCGAGGGCCAGCACAGTCTGTAAGGAGCTTGTGCATTCTCCCCATGACTGCATAGGTTTCCCCTGGGTGCTCCGGTTTCCTTCCTCCTTCCAAAGACATATAAGTTGAGGTTAGTAAGTTATGGGCATGCTTTATTGGTGCTGGAAGCATGGCAACTCCTGTGGGGTTCCCAGCACATTCTTGGATTGTCTTGGTCATTGACGTAAAGGACGCATTTCACTGTACAGTATATTTTGATGTTTTGATGTACATGACAGATAAAGCTGATCTATAACATTTTGGAAAGCACCTACCACCAAGTCCTACCCCACTGCTATCAGACTCTTAAATGGACCTCCTGTATGACAAGATAGAATGATGGCCTCACAATCTATCTCCTGATGATCTTGCACTTGATCATTTACCTGCACTGCACTTCGTTGATATCTTCGACTCTTTACTCTGCATTGTTATTGTTTCACCTTATTCTAGCTGAATGCACTGTTTAATAGTTTAGAAAACCTACAGCACTATACAGGCCTTTCGGCCCACAAAGCTGTGCCGAACATGTCCTTACTTTAGAACTACCTGGGCTTACCTTATAGCCCTCAATTTTTCTAAGCTCCTGGTAACTATCCAGGAGTCTCTTAAAAGACCCTACCATTTCCACCTCCAACACCACCGACAGCCCATTCCACACACTCACCACTCTCTGCTTAAAAAACTTACCCTGACATCTCCTCTGTACCTAAATTTGATGTGTATGAATAGTATGCAGGATAAGAATTTTGCAGTATCCTAGTAGATGTAACAATAATAAACCAATACCAATTATATATATACACACATCCTCACCTCCACATCCTAATTGTATTAAAACTAACATCTCTTTTAATTCTTTCTTCCATTATGCACATTTCCCATAGTGTCTGCATAATTGGCAAGTAACAACAGGGTCAATGTAACTCACTGCTTGTCAACAACTAAATATCAACATCCTCTGACTGCTATATCCAGAAGGTCATCTGTACCAGAGCTCAAAGTAAGAATTCAAAGTCAAAATAAATTTAAAGTGCGTATATGTTACCAAGTGCAGAGAGACAGGCGGGTGTAAAATGAGGGTAGAAGCAAAAAGTAGTAAGGTGAAAAGTAAAAGTGACAGGCAGGCAAATCCAGGGCAAAAAGCAAAAAGAGCTACTTTTCAACATAATTGTATAAGGGCTAAGAGTGTTGAAAAAACAAGCCTGAAGGCTTTGTGTGTCAATGCGGGGAGCATTCGTAACAAGGTGGATGAATTGAATGTGCAGATAGTTATTAATGAATATGATATAGTTGGGATCACAGAGACATGGCTCCAGGGTGACCAAGGATGGGAGCTCAACATCCAGGGATATTCAATATTCAGGAGGGATAGACAGGAAAGAAAAGGAGGTGGGGTAGTATTGCTGGTTAGAGAGGAGATTAACGCAATAGAAAGGAAGGACATTAGCCTGGAGGATGTGGAATCGATATGGATAGAGCTGCATAACACTAAGGGGCAGAAAACGCTGGTGGGAGTTGTGTACAGGCCACCTAACAGTAGTAGTGAGGTTGGGGATGGCATTAAACAAGAAATTAGAAATGCATGCAATAAAGGAACAGTATTTATAATGGGTGACTTCAATCTACATAAAGATTGGGTGACCAAATTGGTAAGGGTGCTGAGGAAGAGGATTTCTTGGAATGTATGCGGGATGGTTTTCTGAACCAACACGTCGAGGAACCAACTAGAGAGCAGGCCATTCTAGATTGGGTATTGAACAATGAGGAAGGGTTAATTAGCAATCTTGTCGTGAGAGGCCCCTTGGGTAAGAATGACCATAATATGGTGGAATTTTTCATTAAGATGGAGAGTGACATAGTTAATTCAGAAACCAAGGTTCTGAACTTAAAGAAGGGTAACTTTGAAGGTATGAGGCGTGAATTAGCTAAGATAGACTGGCAAATGATACTTAAAGGGTTGACGGTGGATATGCAATGGCAAGCATTTAAAGATCGCATGGATGAACTACAACAATTGTTCATCCCAGTTTGGCAAAAGAATAAACCAGGAAAGGTAGTGCACCCGTGGCTGACAAGGGAAACTATGGATAGTATCAAGTGTAAAGAAGAAACATACAAATTAGCAAAAAAAAAGCAGCACACCTGAGGACTGGGAGAAATTCAGAGACCAGCAGAGGAGGACAAAGGGCTTAATTAGGAAAGGGAGAAAAGATTATGAGAGAAAGCTGGCAGGGAACATAAAAACTGACTGTAAAAGCTTTTATAGATATGTGAAAAGAAAAAGATTGGTCAAGACAAATGTAGGTCCTTTACAGTCAGAAACAGGTGTATTGATCATAGGGAACAAAGACATGGCAGACCAATTGAATAACTACTTTGGTTCTGTCTTCACTAAGGAGGTCATAAATAATCTTCCGGATATAGTAAGGGATCGAGGGTCTAGTGAGATGGAGGAGCTGAGGGAAATACATGTTAGTAGGGAAGTAGTGTTAGGTAAATTGAAGGGATTAAAGGCAGATAAATCCCCAGGGCCAGATGGTCTGCATCCCAGAGTGCTTAAGGAAGTAGCCCAAGAAATAATGGATGCATTAGTGATAATTTTTCAAAACTCCTTAGACTCTGGATTAGTTCCTGAGGATTGGAGGGTGTCTAATGTAACCCCACTTTTTAAAAAAGTAGGGAGAGAGAAACCGGGGAATTATAGACCGGTTAGTCTGACATCGGTGGTGGGGAAAATACTAGAGTCAGTTATCAAAGATGTGATAACAGCACATTTGGAAAGAGGTGAAATCATCGGACAAAGTCAGCATGGATTTGTGAAAGGAAAATGATGTCTGGCAAATCTTATAGAATTTTTTGAAGATGTAACTAGTAGAGTGGATAGGGGAGAGCCAGTGGATGTGGTATATTTAGATTTTCAAAAGGCTTTTGACAAGCTCCCACACAGGAGATTAGTGTGCAAATTTAAAGCACACGATATTGGGGGTATGGTATTGATGTGGATAGAGAATTGATTGGCAGACAGGAAGCAAAGAGTGGGAGTAAACGGGACCTTTTCAGAATGGCAGGCAGTGACTAGTGGGGTACTGCAAGGCTCAGTGCTGGGACGCCAGTTGTTTATAATATACGTTAATGATTTAGGCGAGGGAATTAAATGCCGCATCTCCAAGTTTGCGGATGACACGAAGCTGGGTGGCGGTGTTAGCTGTGATGAGGATGCTAAGAGGATGCAGGGTGACTCGGATAGGTTAGGTGAGTGGGCAAATTCATGGCAGATGCAATTTATTGTGGATAAATGTGAGGTTATCCACTTTGGTTGCAAGAACGGGAAAACAGATTATTATCTGAATGGTGGCTGATTAGGAAAAGGGGAGGTGCAACGAGACCTGGGTGTCATTGTACACCAGTCATTGAAGGTGGGCATGCAGGTACAGCAGGTGGTGAAAAAGGCGAATGGTGTGTTGGCATTCATAGCAAAAGGATTTGAGTACAGGAGCAGGGAGGTTCTACTGCAGTTCTACAAGGCCTTGGTGAGACCGCACCTAGAGTATTGTGTGCAGTTTTGGTTCCTTAATCTGAGGAAAGACATTCTTGCCATAGAGGAAATACAGAGAAGGTTCACCAGATTGATTCCTGGGATGACAGGACTTTCATATGAAGAAAGACTGGATCGACTAGGCTTATACTCACTGGAAATTAGAAGATTGAGGGGGGATCTTATTGAAACGTATAAAATTCTAAAGGGATTGGACAGGCTAGATGCAGGGAGATTGTTTCCGATGTTGGGGAAGTCCAGAACGAGGGGTCACAGTTTAAGGATAAAGGGGAAGCCTTTTAGGACCGAGATGAGGAAAAACTTCTTCACACAGAGAGTGGTGAATCCTGTGGAATTCTCTACCACAGGAAATAGTCAAGGCCGGTTCATTGGCTATATTTAAGAGGAAGTTAGATATGGCCCTTGTGGCTAAAGGGATCGGGGGTATGGAGAGAAAGCAGGTACAGGGTTCTGAGTTGGATGATCAGCCTTGATCATACTGAATGGCAGTGCAGGCTCGAAGGGCCGAATGGCCTACTCCTGCACCTATTTTCTATGTTTCTATATGCTACCTTGAGATACAATTTCTTGTAGGCATTGACAAGAAAATAAAGAAATGCAATAGGTTAAAAAAATATACTTAAATTAAGACTGACAAAGAACCAATATTCAAAAGAAGATAAATTGTGCACATAAAAAATAGGTAATACTGAGAACATGAGTTGTAGAGTCCTTGAAAGTGAGTGGAATCTGTTCAGTGTTGGAGTGAGTGAACTTAAGCAAAGTGGTTCAGGAGCCTGATGGTTGTAGGGTGATAACTGTTACTGAACCTGGTGGTGTGGGACCTCCTGTACCTCTTACTTTTTTAAGTTTAGTCAGTTATGGGATGTGGGTGTTGCCAGCTAAGCCAGCATTTATTGCCCATCCCTAGTTGCCCTTGAGAAGGTGGTGATGAGCTGCCTTCTTGAACCACTGCAGTCCCTGAGGTGTGGGTACACCCACAGTACTGTCAGGGAGGGAATTCCATGATCTTGCCCCAGCAACAATGAAGGAACAGCGATATGTTTTCAAGTCAGGATGGTGAGTGACATGGAGGGGGATTTCCAGTTATCTACTGTTCTCGTCCTTCTAGATGGAACTATACAAGAAGCCCAGGTATAACTTACGAAAAGTTATTTTAAGAGTGTCAAAACTGAGGTTAGAGACTGAATCGAAAGCATGACAGCTCTGGCGGGAATTGCAGACCATTATTTCCTACAAATAAAACCTAGCATCATGAATGGCTGTGAGGCCTCGCTCCCAGCTAAGCTCAATGCCTTTTATGCACACTTTGAAAGGGAGAAACTATGTGAATCCCTGCAGCATCTAGTGACCCTGCGATCTCTGTCTCACAGCCCGACGTCAGAATATCTTTTAAGAGTGTGAACCCTCGCAAAGCATCAGGCCCTGATGGTGTACCAGGCAGGGCTCTGAAAACCCGTGCCAGGCAACTGGCTGGAGAGGTCAAGGATATCTTCAATCTCTTATTGCTGCACTTGGAGATTCCTACCTGCTTTTAAAGGGTGACAATCATACAGGTGCCCAAGAAGAACAGGGTGAGTTGCCTCAACGAGTATAACCCAGTGGCACTCACATCTACTGTGATGAAGTACTTTGAGTGGTTGGTCATGGCTAGAATCAACTCCTGCCTAAGCAAGGACCTGGACCCTCTTCAATTTGCCTATCGCCACGATAGATCTACAGTGGATGCAATCTTACTTGCTCTCAGCTCAGCCTTGGATCACCTGGACAGTAGTAATTCCTACGTTAGACTGCTGTTTATTGACTACAGCTCAGTGTTCAACACACCATACCCTCAGTGCTAAGCAGCAAGCCCCAGAATATGAGTCTTTATACTTCGCCCTGCAACTGGATCGTTGACTTCCTCACCAGAGATCACAATCTGTGTGAATTGGAAATAATATCTCCTCGCTGACAATCAATATTGTCACACCTTAGGGATGCCTCTTCAGCCCTCTGCTCTACTCTCTACACCCACGACTGTGTGGCTAGGCAGAGCTCAAACGTAAGTATTGTTGGCAGGATTTCAGATGATAGTGAGGTAGATCAGCTGGTTGGTGTCACAACAACCTTGCACTCAGTAAGACCAAGGAATTGATTGTGGACTTCAGGAAGGTATGTCAAGGGCACACACACCGGTCCTCATTGATGGATCAGAGATGGAAAGGGTGAACAGCTTCAAGCTCCTGTGTGTCAAGATCACAAGACAAAGGAGCAGAAGTAGGCCATTTGGCCCATCGAGTCTACTCCGCCACTCCACCATGAGCAACACTATTCTCCCATCTAGTTCCAATTTCCGGCTTTTTCCGCATATCCCTTGATACCCTGACTACTTAGATACCTATCAATCTCCTCCTTAGACACCCTCAATGATTGGGCCTCCACAGCTGTATGTGGCAACGAATTCCATAAATCCATGACCCTCTGGCTAAAAAAATTTCTCCTCATCTCTGTTTTAAATGAGTACCCTCTAATTCTAAGACTGTGACCTCTTGTCCTGGACTCACCCACCAAGGGAAACAGCCTTTCCACATCTACTCTGTCCAACACTTTCAACATTCAAAATGTTTCTATTATTCTATCGAAATGTATCATCTCTGACGATCTGTCTGGGTTCCAATGTTTTGATGCAATTACAAAGAAGGCACAACACTGGCTATATTTTATTAGGAGATTGAGGAGAATTGTTATATCACCAAAGACACTCACAAATTTCTACAGATGTACCGTGGAGATCATTCTAACTGGCTGCATCACTGATTTCAAGGAGAAAGCAAGACCTGGGTACTCGAGGGG
The DNA here is from genome assembly GCF_030144855.1 of Hypanus sabinus. NCBI lineage: Eukaryota > Metazoa > Chordata > Chondrichthyes > Myliobatiformes > Dasyatidae > Hypanus > Hypanus sabinus. The sequence goes on from NC_082711.1 coordinate 173,788,519, forward strand.
CCATTGCATAGGATCAGAAAAAGCCACAGACTGTTGTAAATTCAGCCAGTTCCATCATAGGCACAAGACTCCCCAACATGAGGAGACCTTATTACAGAAAGGGTGGTTTGAGTAGATTTCCTGGGATTTTCACACACAACAGTCTCTGGAGTTTACAGAGAATGATGCAAGAAACAAAAAACATCCAGGGAGCATCAGTTCTGTGGGTGAAGTTGCCTTGTTAATGGGAGAGGTCAGAGGAGAATGGCCAGACTGGTTCAAGCTGACAGGAAGGTGACAGTAACTCAAATAACCACACACTACAACAGTGGTGTGCAGGAGCATCTCTAAATGCACAACATGTTGAACCTTGAAAAAGATGGTCTACAACAGAAGGCCATGAACGCACACTCAGCGGCCACCTTCGTAGGTGCAGAAGGTAACTAATGAAATGGCCACTGAGTGTAGAGGGGCAAAAGCTGCGGGATACACAGGCAGATAAAATGCAAGGAGTGTGGTATGAGTAATCACTGCTGCATCACTTTGTTCACATGTCAAAGAACTGAACATTTTTCAAAGTTCATGGACTGAGCAAAACTGAAGGTCTCTGCCTGAAATGTCGACTGTTTATTCTTTTCCATCAATGCTGCCTGACCTGCCGAGCTCCTCCTGCATTTTGTGTGCTTTGCTTTGGATTTTCAGCATCTGCAGAATCTCTCATGTTGGAGAATATTATTGATTGAGTGGAAGACTGCAAAACTACAGATCTATATTAATAAATCCTTGCATGAAGCAGATGGGCCAAGTAGCCCATTTCTGTGCTAGAAGCACAAATACCATTTAAACTCTAACAATACATTGTGGCAGGGCAGTGATCAGTGAATGAACCGCTGCCTGATCACGAGTGCCCTGGGTGCCATGTGGGTAACAGTGAGTGAGAATAATCTATTGAGCACAACACCCAGAACCTTGCCATCTGCTCTCTGAGGACTGAACCAGACTATTCACGTAAAATATAATGATGGCACTAAAGATTATTTTCACACTTTGCACTGTGTGGTTTATAAGTTCCTGAATGGGAAGAAAAATCCTCACACTCTGTATAGTTTCCAGTTCAGTTTGGATGCATTCCTGGTGTTTCAGTTCGTACAGCCATCCCACACTCTCAGTCTTCGATTTTCCCCTCGTTTTATGTAACTGAAAAAAACTACTCAGAGAAGATTGAAAAGCACCCACTTTTTAATTCCTCTAACTTTTCTTACTCATTTTTGTTTTGCTCCCAGAAGCTGAAAATTAATCTTATAATTTTTGAGTTTCCTGGGTAATCCCCAGAGACGTGTCGATCTCACACGAGTTAACGACAGGATCATCCAACATCGGCAGCTGTCCACTGCCTGGACCAAGACGCTGTTCTCCAGCCAGGAGTCTGGAGCTTTTCATTTCTGGAGCAGTACGGTGACTGGCTGGCACTATGCTGCCCACTGTATCGCTAAAAAAATGCAGGCACGGTACCGTAGCGGTTAGCACAGGGCTTTACAGTACAGGTGATCCAGGTTGATTTCCGCTGTTGTCCGTAAGGAGTTTGTACGTTCTTCCTGTTTCCCCCGGGTGCTCCGGCCTCCCTCTACAGTCCAAAGACATACCAATTGGGAGGTGAATTGGTCATTTGTAAAATTGTCCCATGATTAATCAGGGGTTGCAGGGTAGTGTGGCTCGAACCACTAGAAAGGCCTATTCCGCACTGTAGCTCAACAAAGAAATAAATAAAACTCTGCCTAGAATGCCAGACATGCAGGTTCATTCCTGACCTCAGGCTGTCTGTGTGGAGTTTGCAAGTTCATCCTGTGACCATGTGGTTTCCTCGGGGAGCTCCAGTTCCCTCTGGATGTTCCAGTTTCCTCACACAGTCCAAAGATGTACCAGTGGTAGGTTAATCGGTCATTGTAAATTGTCCTGTGATCAATGTTCCCTCTAAGATGTGCGCGGGTACGCATCTTTTGCACAAGGTAATTTAAACTGCGCACAAAAGGTTGTCACCCTCTACCTCGATGGCATGTTAAATATATTTCACGATCACAATTTCACAATCACATTTCCTTTTCTGGTTTCTGACGTGGACAGTGTTGACAACGTGGAATTCATGATGATTTGTCTGCCAATTTTAGAACTGGCTTATTTATACTGCTTTCATTGAAGAAATTACAAATTAGAGGGAATGTTGCCTGTGATGAGGCTAGGGTTAAATCGGAAAATTGTCAGACAATGCAGTTCAAAGGGCCGGAAGAACCTATTTCACACAGTATCTCAATAAATAAATACTGGAAACTTTTTCTAAATGTTCTCATTGTGTTAGGTCCATTTTAACGTGCATGTTTGCCCAGTCTGGGTTAAATGATAAAGAAAGGTCAGTCCTTCTATGTCAATCTATGCCAGTCGATTTATGGGTATGTTTAAAGCAGGCTTTGATAGGTTCTTGATTAGTAAGAGTTCAAAGATTATAGGAAAATGGCAGGAAAATGGGATTGAGAGAGATAATAAATAAGACTATAAGGTATAGGAGTAGAATTAGGCTATTTGGCCCATCAAGTGTGCTCTGCCATTTCATCATAGTTGATGCAATTTTCTTCTCAGCCCCAATCTCTTGCTTTCTCCCTGTATCCCTTCATACCCTGGCCAGTCAATAATCTATTAACCTCTGCCTTAGATATACATAAAGACTTGACATCCTCAGCTGCCTGAGGTAAAAAATTCCACATATTCACCGCTCTCTAACTAAAAAAATTCCTCCTTGTCTCTGTTCTAAAAGGATGTCCCTCTATTCTGAGGCTGTGAAGCACCGTTTCATACATCCTCTCCACATCTACGTTATCAAGGCCATTCGAAATTTGATAGGTTTCAATGAGGTCACCTTTCATTCTTCTGAATTCCAGTGAATACAACCCCAGAGCCATCAAACAGTCTTCACATGACAAGCCATTCAATCCTGGAATCATTGTCGTGAAACTCCTTTGAACCCTCAACAGTTTCAGCACATCCTTTCTTAGATAAGGGGCCCAAAACTGCTCATAATACTCCAAGTGAGGCCTCACCGATGTTTTTTAAAGTCTCAACATTACATCCTTGCTTTTATATTCTAGTCCTCTTGAAATGAAAGCTAACATTGCATTTGACTTCTTCACCACAGGCTCAATCTACAAATGAACACTTAGGGATCTTTCTCAAGGACTCCCAAGTCCTTTGTGCCTCAGTTTTTTTTTGGATTTCTCTCCATTTAGAAAGTAGTTAACCCTTTTAATGACCATACACTTCCCAACACTGTATTCCATCTGCCATTTCTTTGCCCATTCTCCTGTTGTGTCTAAGTCCTTCTGTAGCCTCTCTACTTCCACAAAACCACCTGCCCCTTCACCTATCTTCATATCACCTGCAAACTTTGCAACAAAGCCATCTATTTTCCATGATCCAAACCATTGACACATAATGTAAAAAGAGTCAGTCCCAACCCAGACCCTTAACACCACTAGTCACCGGCAGCCATGATTGAATGGTGGGATAGACTCAATGAACCGAATGTCCGAATTCTTTTCTTACGTTTTATGATTTTCTGGGAATGTGGAGAGGATTTTAAAAGACAGGATGAATATAACACACAAAAATAAGTAATTCTGCAGATGCTGTAAATCCAGAGTAACGCACTCAAAATGCTGGGGGAATCTGCGAGTTGGGCAGAATCCATGGAGAGGGATAAACAATCAATGTTTCGGACCAAGTCCCTTCATCAGGACTGGAAAGGAAGAGGGGAGAAGACAGAATTAATATAGAATTAGTGTAAATGGGTGGTTGGCACAGACTCTGGGCAAAGGACCCGATCCAGTGTGTATCTCTCGGTAACTCTGTGACACTTTGCACATCTAAGTGAAGTGCCGTCACAGTTACAGGGTGGGAAATGTAACTGCCACAAACATTAAAGTGTCACGGAGCAGCTAATTTAATGTTTGTATCGATTTTGGTTGAATGATAAATATTGGCCAGAATACTAAAGATAAATTCTCTGTGCTTCTACAAATATGCCTCAGGCTCTTAAATGTCCGCTTGAGGAGACCTTGGTTTAACACACAATTCCGAGGTCTATGCTCCATCAGAATTACATCGCAGGATCTGCCTGGTGCTTGTGCTCAAGTCCCCAAGTCCCCAAGTCCCCAGAGCAGAATTGAACCCACCAAAGCAACAATGCAATGCTGAGGCTATACATTCAGTGGCCACTTCAGTAGATACCTCCTGTGCCTCATACAGGGGCACTGAGTGTATGTTCATGGCCTTCTGCTCCTGTAGCCCCTCCACTTCAAGATCCACATGTTGTGCATTCAGAGAAGCTCGTCTGCACACCACTGTTGTAACATGTGGTTATTTGAGTTACTGTCACCGTCCTATCAGCTTGAACCAGTCTGGCCATTCTCCTCTGACCTCTCTCATTAACGAGGCATTTTCACGCACAGAACTGCTGCTCACTGGATTTTTTTTTTTGCACCATTCTCTGTAAACTCTAGAGACTGTTGTGCTTGAAAATCCCAGGAGATCAATAGTTTCAGAGATACTCAAACCACCCTGTCTGGCACCAATAATTATTCCACAGTCAAAGTCACTTGAATCACATTTCTTCCCCATTTTGATATTTGATCTGAACAACAACTCACATCGACAGTGATGAAATGCTTTGAGAGGTTGGTCATGACCAGACTGAACTCCTGCCTCAGCAAGGACCTGGACCCATTGCAGTTTGCCTTTTGCCACAATAGGTCAACGGCAGACGCAATCTCAATGGCTCTCCGTAGGCCACCCAGACAACACAAACAACTATGTCAGAATGCTGTTCATCAACTATAGCTCAGTATTTAATACCATCATTCCCATAACCCTGATTGAGAAGTTGCAGAACCTGGGCCTCTGTACCTCCCTCTGCAATTGGATCCTTGCTGATGATCAACACTGGCACACCTCATGAGTGTGTGCTTAGCCCACTGCTCTATTCTCTATATACCTATGACTCTGTGGCTAGGCATAGCTTAAATCCATCTATAAATTTGCTGACAATACAACCATTGTTGGTAGAATCTCAGATGGTGACAAAAGGGTGTGTGATATGCCAACTAGTGGAGTGGTGCCACAGCAACAACCTGGCACTCATCGTCAGTAAGACGAAAGAGCTGATTGTGGACTTCAGGAAGGGTAAGATGAAGGAACACATACCAATCCTCAGAGGGATCAGAAATGGAGAGAGTGAGCAGTTTCAAGTTCCTGGGTGTCAAGATCTCTGAGGATCTAACCTGGTCCCAACATATCGATGTAGTTATAAAGAAGGCAAGACAGCGGCTATACTTCATTAGGAGTTTGAAGAGATTTGGCATGTCAACAAATACACTCAAAAACTTCTATAGTTGTACCATGGAGAGTATTCTGACAGGCTGCATCACTGTCTGGTATGGAGGGGCTACTGCACAGGACTGAAAGACGCTGCAGAAGGTTGTAAATCTAGTCAGTTCCATCTTGTGCACTACCCTACAAAGTACCCAGGATACCTTCAAGGAGCAGTGTCTCAGAAAGGCAGTTTCCATTATTAAGAACATCCAGCTCCCTTTTCTCACTGTTACCATCAGGTAGGAGGTACAGAGGCCTGAAGGCACACACTCAGTGATTCAGGAACAGCTTCTTCCCCTCTGCTATCCGATTCCTAAATGGATATTGAACCCTTAAACACTGCGTCACTTTTTTTAATATACAGTATTTTTGTTTTTTGCATGTTTTTAATCTATTCAATATACGTATACAGTCAGCCCTCCTTATCCGTGAATTCCGCATGGGCGAATTCAACCAACCGTGAATCGTGAAAACCCGGAAGTGCTCTTCCAGCACTTGTTGTTCGAGCATGTACAGTCTTTTTTTCTTGTCATTATTCCTTAAACAATGCAGTATAACTACTGTTTTACATAGCATTTACATTGTATTAGGTATTATAAGTAATCTAGAGATGATTTAAAGTATATGGGAGGATGTGCATGAGTTATTGTGGATTGGGGTCCAAAAAAATCAGGTTCTCTTACTGAGTAAGTCGGAACAGGTACATCCGGTATTATTTAACGTCAGTTAGTCAAACATTTGTCTCAGTATATTTTACCTTTCTATGCATATAAAACACTTAAGAACGTATGTTTCAGCGCCGGCTCAGGAACTTCTTCCCGAGTTCGATCCAGTGACAGACCGCTATCGAGTGTGCTCTCCGCCATGCTGGGATGATGTGAGGATCTAAAAACCCAAATTCCCAAAACCCAATAATTAAACCACTGCGTTGCTTAGTAATAATTGTAGCTTTCAGCGGACAGAGCCTTTCTCACTTTATCCATTAAAATTGTTCCGATCCTTGACCGACTGTAGCCTAACGCTTTTCCAATGACCGATGGCGTTTCACCTCTTTCCAATTGCTTTATTATTTCCACTTTATTTTCAATCGCGATTGTGATTATTTTCATGAACAGAAACACTGTGGATTCAGATCTCTGCCGCTGGGTCCTAATGTCCACCGTACTGAGAAAGGTTAAGTAAGGTCTGGGGTTCCGCTGGGTCCTAAGATCCACCGCACTGAGACAGATTGAATAAGGGACTTGAGCATCTGTGAATTTTGGTATCCGCGGGGGGTCCCGGAACCAATCCCTCGCAGATAAAGGGGGCCGACTGTACTGTAACTGATTTACTTTTTTTTCTCTCTTCTATATTATTGCATTGAACTGCTGCTGCTAAGTTAACAAATTTTACTTCACATGCCGGTGATAATAAACCTGATTCTGATTCTGAACTGAACCTCTGGACTTTTATGCATTGAGCTGCTGCTACATGATTGACTGATATTTCCATTAACAAGCAGGTGTACCTGATGAACTGGCCACTGAGTGCATGAAGCATTGGGCAGACAACATTTGGAGTATTGTGAGCATTTTTGGGCCTTGTTGCTTAGAAAGGATGTGCTAGCATTGGAGAAGGTCTAGAGGAGGTTCACGAGAATAATCCTGGGAATGTATGAGGAGCATTTGATGGCTCTGGGTATGTACTTGCTGGAGTGTAGAAGAATGGGGGGGGGGGGGGTATGTCACTGAAACCTACCAAATATTGACAGGCCTAGACAGAGTGGATGTGGAGAGAATGTCCCTATAGTGGATGAGTCTCATAGTACAAGGATGGCCTTTTAGAACAAAGATGAGGAGGAATTACTTAAGCAGGTGGTGAATCCGTGGAATTCATGGCCACAGACGGCTGTGAAGGCCCAGTCATTTGGTATATTTATAGTGGAGGTTGAGAGGTTCTTGACACAACTTGGAGACACAAGAGTGACTGCAAATGCTGGAAATCTAGAGGAATGTAGAAAAGGCTGGAGAATCTTAGATCAGGCAGCATCTATGGATGGAAATGGATAGGTGACATTTCAGGTCAAGACCCTCCATCAGGACTGGAAAAAAAATAGATTAGAGAGTCAGTATAAAAAGCTGGGGGCAGATGCAGAAAGGATGGAGCAAGAGCTGGCAGGTGACTGGTGGATCCAGGTGAGGGAGTAGAGTGGGCATGATGTAAGAAGGTGAGAGGTGATCGGTGGAAGTCACAAAGGATGAAGAAGATGGACAAGTTATCTGATATTGCTGAATCTGATACTGAGGTTCAAAGGCTGCAGTATGTCTAGATCAGGGGTTCCCCACATTTTTTAATGCCATGGACCCCTACCGTTAACCAAAACAGAAGATGAAGTGCTTTTCTCCAAGCTAGACTTGGGATGAACTCTTGACCATTGCTGTCATATCACCTCCTCCTCCATTATCTGAAGACATTGAACCTTGATCTTGTTTCAGAGATTCAACTTCGTTTATTTGTCACATTACGTGGAAACATACAGTGAAATGTGCCATTTGCATTAACAACCAACACAACTTAAGGATGTGCTGGGGTCAGCCCGCAAGAGTCACCACACTTTCTGCCGCCAACATAGCATATCCACAATGTTCAGCAGAACAACAACAAAAAAACAATCCCCTTTCCACCCTCCCACCCACCACACCAGGATAGGCCGCCTGCCAGCCTCCAATGGACTCATAGACTCCGGCCTATGGCCATTGGAACTCAGCTTCTGGAATCCCCATCAACCTTTAGGCTTTGATCCCCTTCTATGAACCCAATCTCTTAAGCCTTGAATGCTGGACCTGCCGACGATGAGGCCCTCTACTCCAGGTCTCGAACTCCAATCTCGCCAACTTGCGTACCTAGGGGGATAGATAGATAAATAAAATCTTTTTCATACAAGAAATCCGTTCAATAGTCTCATAGCAACAGGATGGAAACTGTCCTTGAGCCTGGTGATACATGTTTTCAAGCTTTCTTTTACCCAAAGGAAAGTGGGGAGAAGAGAGAATGTCCAGGGTGGGTGAAGTCTTTGATTAAGTTAGCTGCTTTCCTGAGGCAGTTGGAAGTATAGTCAGAGTTTGTAGAAAGGAGGCTGTTTTTCATGACAGACTAACTCTGCAGTTTCTTGCAGTCTTGGGAAGAGCAGTTACCATACCAAACTGAGCATCCGGACAGGATGCTGTTTTCTATGATACATCTGTAAAAAGTAATGAGCCTGCCTGATTTCGTCAGTCTTCAGAGGAAGTAGAGGCATTAAGGGTGATGGGGAAAAGGCAGGTAGGTGGAGATGAGTCCATGGTCAGTTAAGCCGTGATACTATTGACGGGCAGAACTGGCTCGACGGGCCAGATAGCCTTCTCCTGCCCCAATTTCTTATGTTCTTATTGGTGTGCTTTCTTGGCCTTAGCATTTACTTGGTTGGACCAGGACACCCAGGAACTCGAAGCTCTGTACCTTTGATACATATAAGGGCATGTAGACAGCTTCCTGAAGTCAATGGCCAGCTCTCTTGTTTTGCTGCCATCGAGGGAAAATTTGTTCTTTTGACACCATGATACTGGGCTCTCTACCTTCCTCTTGTACTTTGACTCACTGTCGTTTGAAATCTGGCCCAGTACAGTGGTGTTATTTGTATAGAGCAGAATACAGCCATGCTGTCCGAGTGTGTCGGCAGTACAGTAGGGGGCTGAGGACTCAGCCTTGCGAGACACCAGTGTTCAAAGTTCAATGTAAATTTATTATCGAAGTTCTAATGTGGGGTTCTATCATTTTCTGTCAGTAATTCTTTGGGATTTTTTTTCTGTTTTGTGGATGTCTGTGAAGAGCAAGAATTTCAGGCTGTATACATTCTCTTGATATTAAATTGAACCATTGAACCATATGTCAACATATACAACCCTGGGATTCATTTTCCTGCAGACATACTCAATAAATCCATAATAAAATAATAACCATAACAAATCAGTGAAAGACCACACCTAGTTGAGCATTCAACTAGTGTGCAAAATAAATTGTGCAAGTATTAAAGAAATAATAATAATAAATAAGCAATAAATATCAAGAACATGAAATGAAGAGTCCTTGTACGGTGATGGTGGTAGGAACAAAAGGCACACTCTCCTCCTCTCCCCTTCTCTTCCACACCCCTTTCCTGTCTTTTACTCTCTCTCACTCTCTCTCTCATTCTCTCATTGTTGCTGTGATTCTTTCTTCCTCTCTTATTACTTTCTTTCTCTCTCTTTCCTTCTCCCTCTCCCTCCTTCTCTCTGTATGTCTCTCTCTCTCTCTCTCTCTCTCTCTCTCTCTCACACTCCCCACTCTCTCACTCCCTCTCTCTCCCCCTCTCTCTCTCTCTCTCTCTCTCTCTCTCTCTCTCTCTCTCTCTCTCGCCTCATTTAAGCTTCCACTTGTATTGATTTCAACTGACAGTGACTTATGTTCCAAAGACCATCTTCTTCTCTGCAGCACTGTCCAAGGACGAGTCGTCCTCCCCTCCAATTGCTGTGCCTTTTAATCATTGTAAAGTCTATTTCATTAACTAAGTTTAATGATTTTCACAGGATTTTGTGTGTGTGCGCATGCGCGCCTGCATGCATGTGTGTGTTGCAGGGTTAAATGAAACAGATTTTGAGATTTAATCAGTTGATGCAGGGCCTGACAATTTAGTCCTCTTCTTTGCTGTTCTTATACTGGTGCAGAGCTAAACTTTTACCCCCTTGTGCTACCAGAAACAGGCCCGTCAGGTTTCTCCACCTCACTCTATCTGTAAATCTGGCTCTATTGGCAACTCTCTAGACTCACAGAAGCTTCTAGACATTAAGTGCAGGCTTTGGCTGAATAAATCAACAACCTCTTCAACCTCAAGTATCTCAAAGAAACTGCACTGTGGTGAGCAGGAAGATTCTACAACAACAACGCACACAAAGTGCTGGTGGAACACAGCAGGCCAGGCAGCATCTATAGGGAGAAGCGCTGTCGACGTTTCGGGCCGAGACCCTTCGTCAGGACTAACTGAAAGGAAAGATAGTAAGAGATTTGAAAGTAGTGGGGGGAGGGGGAAATGTAAAATGATAGGAGAAGACCGGAGGGGGTGGGATGAAGCTAAGAGCTAGAAAGGTGATAGGCGAAAGTGATACAGGGCTGGAGAAGGGAAAGGATCATGGGACGGGAGGCCTCGGGAGAAAAAAAGGAGGGGGGGAAGCACCAGAGGGAGATGGAGAACAGGCAAACAACTAAATATGTCAGGGAAGGGGTAAGAAGGGGAGGAGGGGCATAAACGGAAGTTAGGGAAGTCAATGTTCATGTCATCAGGTTGGAGACTACCCAGCCGATATATAAGGTGTTGTTCCTCCAACCTGAGTTTGGATTCATTTTGACAGTAGAGGAGGCCATGGATAGACATATCAGAATGGGAATGGGACGTGGAATTAAAATGTGTGGCCACTGGGAGATCCTGCTTTTTCTGGCGGACTGAGCGTAGGTGTTCAGTGAAACGGTCTTCCAGTATAGGTACCTGTCTCCCAGGATACCTGTATAGACTTGGAACATGGACTGTCCTTTTTGTTGGCTTTGTGGAACAGTCCATGTTCCAAGTCTATACAGGTATCCATCACCCTCTTTTCCTTCGCTACATTGACGACTGCATTGGCGCTGCCTCCTGCACACGTGCTGAGCTCGTCAACTTCATTAACTTTGCCCTCAACTTTCACCCTGCCCTCAAATTTACCTGGTCCATTTCCGACACCTCCCTCCCCTTTCTTGATCTTTCTGTCTCCATCTCTGGAGACTGCTTATCTACTGATATCTACTATAAGCCTACAGACTCTCACAGCTACCTGGACTATTCCTCTTCCCACCCTGTCTCTTGCAAAAAGGCTATCCCCTTCTCACAATTCCTCCGTCTCCGCCGCATCTGCTCCCAGGATGAGGCTTTTCATTCCAGGATGAAGGAGATGTCTTCCTTTTTTAAACAAAGGGGCTTCCCTTCTTCCACCATCAACTCTGCTCTCAAACGCATTTCTCCCATTTCCTGCACCTCTTCCCTCACCCCATCCGCACACCACCCCTTGTCCTCACCTACCACCCCACCAGCCTCCAGGTCCAACATATAATTCTCCGTAACTTCCGCCACCTCCAACGGGATCCCACTACCAAGCACATCTTTCCCTCCCCGCCCCTTCTGCTTTTCGCAGGGATCGCTCCCGACGTGACTCCCTTGTTCACTCGTCCCCCCCATCCCTTCCCACCGATCTCCCTCCTGGCACTTATCCTTGTAAACAGAACAAGTGCTACACCTGCCCTTACACCTCCTCCCTCATCACCATTCAGGGCCCCAGACAGTCCTTCCAGGTGAGGCGACACTTCACCTGTGAGTTGGCTGGTGTGGTATACTGTGTCCGGTGTAGCCTTTTTATATATTGGTGAGACCCGACGCAGACTGGGAGACCGTTTCACTGAACACCTACACTCGGTCCGCCAGAAAAAACAGGATCCCCCAGTGGCCACACATTTTAATTCCACGTCCCATTCCCATTCTGATATGTCTATCCATGGCCTCCTCTACTGTCAAAATGAATCCAAACTCAGGTTGGAGGAACAACACCTTATATACCGGCTGGGTAGCCTCCAACCTGATGGCATGAACATTGACTTCTCTAACTTCCGTTAATGCTCCTCCTCCCCTTCTTACCCCATCCCTGACATATTTAGTTGTTTGCCTGTTCTCCAACTCCCTCTGGTGCTCCCTCCCTCCTTTCTTTCTCCTGAGGCCTCCCGTCCCATGATCCTTTCCCTTCTCCAGCTCTGTATCACTTTCGCCTATCACCTTTCCAGTTCTTAGCTTCATCCCACCCCTCCAGTCTTCTCCTATCATTTTGCATTTCCCCCTCCCCCAACTACTTTCAAATCTCTTACTATCTTTCCTTTCGGTTAGTCCTGACGAAGGATCTCGGCCCGAAACGTCGACAGCGCTTCTCCCTATAGATGCTGCCTGGCCTGCTGTGTTCCACCAGCATTTTGTGTGTGTTGTTTGAATTTCCAGCATCTGCTGATTTCCTCGTGTTTGCTCTTTAGATTCTACAACAGTTAGTCACAACTACGCAAAACATCACTGGCACCAGATTACCGGCTATCAGGGATATACATACAGAAACATTCTGGGGAAAGGGCCAGTAACATCCTGAAGGATCACACCATCCCTGCTCATGGACTACCTGTCCCATTCCCATCAGGCAGGAGGCTATGCTCCAGTCACTTCCCCAACACTCACTGTCCAGCACTACTTCATTATTTTCCATCAGTCACCTGATGTACAGCCTAGCACAACTTTATGGGCATACTGTCAATCTCTATATATCAACTATCTTCTGTGTTTATAATTTAGTATGTTTTTATTATTATTGGGTTCTTTACCTTTAGTTGGTTGGTTTTTTTGTGCTGCATCGGATCCGGAGTAACAATTATTTTTTTCTTCTTTACACTTGTGTACAAGAAATGACATTAAACAATCTTGAATCTTGAATCTCCCACTCAAATCAGGCTTACATAACCACATGCGCACATCCCAAAAAATACACAACCAGAAGTCCTGTCTGATTTTACTTTCCGCAAGTCGTCCCTTCCCACAGAAAAAAAATTGAATCCAATTTTAGTGCTTCTAAGATTAAGGATTAGAAAGATTAGTTTTACATGTCACATCTACATCGAAATATACACTGAGATGTGTCATTTACGTCAACAACCATCACAGTCCAAGGCAGCATGTAACTGTCACCATGCTTCCGGTGCCAAAAGAGTATGCCCGCAACTTACTAACCTTAACTTGAACGTCCTTGGGACTTGGGAGGAAACCAGAGCACCCAGAGGAAACCCATGCGCTCACAGGGAGAATATATAAACTCCCTACAGACAGGGGTGGGAATGGAATCATGATCACTGGCGCTGTAAACCTTTAAACGAACCACTGCGCTACCATGCTACCCATGTACATCTCCTTTATTTCCAGAATCCAGCACAAACTTCTCTCCCAGCCACCATCTACCTCTATCACTTTGGGACGGGTCAGTCACTGAACCAGACCATTCACGGTCCCGTTGGCATACTCGAACCCAGATAGATTGCCAGACTTCATGCCTGTCATCACGAGCCCAGCCTATTTCTGACTCTTGGTGGGGCGGGGGACTGCAGATGCTGGAATCTGGAGTGTAAGGCAAACTACTGGAGGAACTCAGCAGGTCAGTCAGCATCTGTGAAGGGAAATGAATAGTCAACGTTATGGGTGGAGACCCTTCATCTGGATTTTTTGTCTGCTTTGCTGTTTCTTGTTGCTTGTGATGTCCTGCTGAACACTGAGAACGTTACGTTAGTGTCAGAATGTGTGGTGACACTTGCGGGCTGCCCCCTGCACATCCTTGGGCATGATGACATAAATAGCGATTTCTCCTTATGGTAAAATACTTTCCCCCGCCCCTCCTCTCGTCTTCTATTCCCCACTTACCTCTTCTCACCTGCCTGTTATCTCCCCGCATCCCCTCCACCTTCCCTTTCTCCAATGGTCCACTCTCCTCTCCTAACAGATTCCTTCCTCTCCAGCCCTTTACCTTTCCCACACACCTGGCTTTACCTGTCACCTTCCAGCTATCCTCCTTCCCCTCCCCCTATCTTTTTATCCTGGTGTCTTCCCCCTTTCCTTCCAGTCCTGAAGAAGGGTTTTGGGTGGAAATGTCGACTGTTTATTCATTTCCATAGAAGTTACCAGAACTGCTGAGTTCCTTCAGCATTTTGTGTGTGCTGCTCTAGATTTCCAGCATCTGCAGAATTTCTTGTGTTTATAACACATTTCACTGTGTGTTTCAATGTATATGTGATAAATAAATGACTCTGAATTTGATGAAACCCATATGGACTTAATAAAAAATACAAACTCCACAGACAGCATACAAAGTCGGGAATGAGTCCTGGTCTTTGGCGTCTGAGTCACCATGCTAACCATTGTAGCACGAAAAGCTGGAGGAACTCAGCAGCTCAGGCAGCATCTATGGAGAGGAACAAACAGTTGACGTTGCAGGCCAAGGCTCTTTATCAGGACTGGGAGAGGAAGCCAGAATAAGAAGGTGGGGGGAAGGGAAAGAAGTACAAACTGGAAGTTCTCTTTCTACCCTCTCCCCATCTTCTTATTCAGGTTCCCAATGTCTCACTTTCCCCCCCCCCCTCACCTGGTTTCACCCATCACCTGCCAGCTTGTACTCCACCCCCTCTACCTGCTTATTCTGGCTTCTTCCTACTTCCTTTCCAGTCCTGATGAAGAGTCTGGTTTGAAAACGTTGACTGCTTCCTCTCCTCCATAGATGTTCCCTGACCTACTGAGTTCCTCCAACATTCGAAGTATGTCATTCAAGATTTCCAGCATCTTATATTTAACAGTTGTAGCACTGCCACCCACTATCCTCTACATCAGAGACTATGACATAATGCAAGTTCATCCTGAGACTGCAATACTGCGGGAGTAGTAGTGTGATCACTCAAGTCTAGTTCTCCTAAGGGGTTATTCCCTTAATGGAGAACGCCTGTGAGAGACTTTGCTTGACATAGGGAGGCTGAATGGAAATCCTTCACTCCTGCAGCCTTCCTCCACCTTCACTGCTGTTGTGATGTGTCACCATCTTCCACCAATTCCACCGTTGAGGTCTCAGTTGGATCACTCTTTACCTGGAACCACCCCTCTTGTCCTTAGCACTATGACCCTACCAGGAGCTAAGCAGCAGACGGCACTGCTCTTGGGTTCTGAGGAACTCAAGGGCCTATTTCACCTCTCCAGGATATGCTGCGGCAATTAGAATATATGATTGAGACACATCGTTCACAAGGTTGACTGGAAAAGCTGGAATACTCTGGAGGAAAGAAGGTTGAGACGAGATTTGATCAAAATGGACAAAATCATGAGCGTCAATAGGATAGGTACAGGCAAGGAGTTAAACCATAAGACCATATGACATAGGAGCAGAATATGATAGGCCATTTGGCTCATTGACTCTGTTCTGCCATTCCATCATGGCTGCTTTATCATCCCTCTCAATCCCATTCTCCTGCCTTCTCCCCGTAACCTGTGCTGTAGGCTCTGCTCCTATGTGTTAAGGTCTTATAGAATACAGTTGAGAGGGATAATAAATCAGCTACGATGGAATGGCGGAGAAGACTCAATGCCCTAATTCTGCTCCTATGTCTTACGGTTTAATCTTTGATGCCCTGACTAATCAAGGACCTTTCAAAGTCGTCTTCAAATATATCCAATAACTTGTCCAATGTCCAATGACAAATATTATCTGAACGGTGTAGAGTTAGGTAAGGGAAAAATACAAAGAGATCTAGGAGTCCTTGTTCATCAGTCACTGAAGGTGAATGAGCAAGTGCAGCAGGCAGTGAAGAAGGCTAATGGAATGTTGGCCTTTATTACAAAGGGAATTGAGTACAAGAGCAAGGAAATCCTCTTGCATTTGTACAGGGCCCTGGTGAGAGCACACCTGGAGTATTGTGTACAGTTTTGGTCTCCAGGGTTAAGGAAGGACATCCTGGCTGTAGAGGAAGTGCAGCGTAGATTCACGAGGTTAATTCCTGGGATGTCCGGACTGTCTTACGCAGAGAGGTTAGAGAGACTGGGCTTGTACACGCTGGTATTAAGGAGATTGAGAGGGGATCTGATTGCAACATATAAGATTATTAAGGGATTGGACAAGATAGAGACAGGAAATATGTTCCAGATGCTGGGAGAGTCCAGTACCAGAGGACATGGTTTGAGAATAAGGGGTAGGTCATTTAGGACAGAGTTAAGGAAAAACTTCTTCTCCCAGAGAGTTGTGGGGGTCTGGAATGCACTGCCTCGGAAGGCAGTGGAGGCCAATTCTCTGGATACTTTCAAGAAGGAGCTAGATAGGTATCTTATGGATAGGGGAATCAAGGGATATGGGGACAAGGCAGGAACCGGGTATTGATAGTAGATGATCAGCCATGATCTCAAAATGGCAGTGCAGGCTTGAAGGGCCGAATGGTCTACTTCTGCACCTATTGTCCTTTGTCTATTGTCTTCTACTGCCTTCTGTGGCAATGAACTCTACAGGTTCACCAGCTTATGGCTAAAGGAGTTCCTCCTCTTGTCTGTTCTGGATGGTTGTTCTTCTATTCTGAGGGCAAGCCCAGTAGTAGATGATTCACGTAGAAAGAGGGCCCTTATGCAAAGAAAATGGTGGGATATGAGGAATTGATGTTTTAACACATACAGCAGTGATAAACTGAAACTCACTACCTAGAAGGACAGTAGGAACAAATGAATCAGGGACTTCAGAAGTTAATTAGAGAGCAAGAGGCAAATTAATTTGGAGGTCTTGAGAGAAAGAACAGAGGAATCCAACTGACTGGATTCCCGTGTAAAAAGTCATCGCGGATTTAATAGGCTGAATGACATCTGTGCTATAATAATTCTATATCTTTATTTATCCAACTTTCCCTTAAAGAGCATCTCGTTTTCTTCCTCAATCAATTTTTATCACGACAAATTCCATTTTCCAACCACTCTGCTCCTGCAGCAGTTCCTCCTGGATTTCCTCTCTGAATCCATGAATGACTATTCATGGTCTCCAGTTCAGATCGGTTCCAGCAGTCACAGAGCTGATTATAGACATGTCGGCAGCATCCCTTTGTAATTTGCTCAGGGGCTTCTCAGAGCTCGAGCGTGCCAAAGCTGACAGCAGAGGCATTAGTTGGGTGTACGGTCAGAGTACCAACTCACAATTCAAAGCACAGCCCAAATCTGGGGGCAGCAGCAATTGGCCATTTCTGCTCTACCGATCAGGCCGGAAAAATATGGAATCTTATCTCTTAATGCATTTGAGAACAGCTGGCTTAAATGAAACAAGGCTTTTCAAAAACATAGTCAATAATATGTCTGGGTTTGCACTGGGGCCTGTTTTTCCTTCTGTTGCAACTTGGTGAGAGTTCAATTCGAGTGTTTCAGTGGGTTTAGAAGCATGCAGAGCTTGGCTCTTCATTTCTTCATCTAAAACGTGCCTCCATCTTATGGACATCTGTTGTTTCTAAGGGCTGCTTTCCCTTGTGTTTTGAGCCATAATTATCCTTCCAGTTACACCATCGGGCACAACAGTATGCCCAATCATTACCTCGTTGCTCTTTGTGGGAGCTTGTGAGACTTATTCAACAGTCATAGAGTAATAGAACACTGCAGCACAGAAACAGACCCTTCAGCCCATCTAATCCATACCAAATTATAATTCTGCCTAGTCCCATGGACTTGCACCTGGATACATCCCTCCCATCCATGCTCTTATATGTTGACATTGAACCTACATCCACTACTTCTGCTGGCAATTTGTTCCACACTCTTGCAGACCTTCATGTTCCCCTTAAACATTTCACCTTTCACCGTGACCTCTAGTTCTAATCTCACCCAACTTCAGTGGAAAAATCCTGCTAGTATTTACCCTATAATTTTGTAGACCTCTATCAAATCTCCCCTCAATCTTCAGTGCTATAGGGATCAAGATCGTAACCTATAGAACCTTCCCCTATAACTCAGGTGCTAAAATACTGGTCACAACCTTATAAATTTGCTCTGGACTCTTTCAGTCTTATTGATATCTTACCTGTAGGAAGCTGACCAGAACTGCAAACAATATTCTAAATTAGACCTCATCTTGCTTGCTCTTATGTTTGAGGCATAGGTCATGCTGAATGGAGGCATTTAGTAAAATTAGAGCAAGGCCTTTTTGGAGAAAACTTAAGCAAAATTAAATCTGGAAATCTGTTTCAAAGCACTATTAAGATTGGAGGGAGAGGGGCCTCTGAAGTTGATGGGTTTATGTTGAGCAAGAGTATTGAGGTGAAGGGAGCCAGAGTACCAAACAGACATGGACTAATTGAATGCTGGAACTGCTCCAAGGGTTAATGCCTTCCTCCTGTTCCTCCACCTTTGTCCAGTCGTTCTGTTAATTGATCAGCAGGTTAATACACAACATGGCCCTCATGCCCAAGAATTTACTGCTTGATTATAATGACAGACCATAGAATCATCAAAGCTTACTTCACAGCAGAGGCCATTCAGCCCATCAGAGTCCACTTATCCATGTGTATACTATTGTCCCAATAAAAACAGAGACTGATTTTAAATTAATTTGCTGCCTCTTTAAGCCACTGCCTTTTTCATTTGCAAATTTCTGTATCTGACTCATTTAATTGGATAATTTATAAGAGTCTCTTGGAAAAAAAAATCAATGCCAATTTCAGTAGTATGAACTTGTCAGTAAATGGTGATGAAAGAAATAAAGTGTGTGGATTCCCCGGGGATGTGTTGTGCTCTGGAAGCCTTCACACATAGTTAACTCTTTCCACATTGTTACCCCGGGGCAATTATGTTTGTTGCTTATCCAAACAACCACTTTCCAGATGGTGTTTGTCAGCAAAACTTTTTGAATATGCTCAGCGCCCACTTTACTAGGTACACCAGTACACCTGCTTGTTAATGTAAATATCTAATCAGCCAATCATGTGGCAGCATTTCAGTGCATGTAGACATAGTCAAGAGATTTAGTTGTTGTTCAGGCCAAACATCAGAATGGGGAAGAAATGTGATCTAAGTGGCTTTGACTATGGAATGAATGTTGGTGCCAGATGGGGTGGTTTGAGTATCTCAGAAATTGCTGAACTCTAGCATTTTCATGCACAACAATCTTTAGAGTTGACAGAGAATGGTGCAAAAAACAACAAGCATCCATTGAGCGGCAGTTCCGTGGGTGAAAACTCCTCGTTAATGAGAGAGGTCAGAGGAGAACGGCCAGACTGGTTCAAGCTGACAGGAAGGCGACAGTAACTCAAATAACCAGGCGTTGCAACAGTGGTGTGCAGAAGAACATCTCTGAATGCACAACACGTCGAATGTCGAAGTGGGTGGGCTACAGCAGCAGAAGACCATGAACATGCACTCAGTGACCACATTATTTGATACAGAAGGTACATAATAAAGTGGCCACTGAATGTATAGACTTGCTTGCCCCCAGGCCTGGATGGAACTATGGAGTCATACAGCAAGGGACCAGGCTTTTCGACCCACCCAGCCCCTACTAAGCATTAATCCAGTAGGATTCTTGTTTTATTCTTCCCCCGCCCCCTTTCCCATCAAGGCAGCAGCAGAAGGTCTGCTCAGCGGCTGTGACTTCACCTGCCTTACCCGAATCTCCACAGGTAGTCCTAAATCCAGAGCTTGTAGAACACAGTTAGGATTGATATTTACATCCAGTGTTGAAAGTTCAAAGTAAGTTTATTATCTAAGCACGTATATGTCACTTTTCTTGCAGGCATTCACAGTTGAACAAAGGAATACAATAGAATTGTAATCTAACTGCACAAAAACAAAGGCTGACAAACAACTAATGCACAAAAGGTGTCAAACTGTGTAAATAAAATAATAATTAGAATACTGTCTGGCTCAGAGTTGGAGACCTCTTCCCGAAAACAGAGAGGCTCCTTGTGACAATACAGGACCAGATGGTTAACACAAAATATTCAAAAATACATAATAAAAGAACAACAAATTCAAGATGATAAATGTAGAAATCAAGTGGCAAACATCATTGATTAAAATCATAGTTTAAAATACAAACTCAAGAAATGAAATCACTATAAATACAAGCCTGATCCAGTTTCAGAGTCAGAGTACCAGAAATTATATTATTTATTATATTACAGATAGGACAATCCTTAATAATTGTTGGATATAATAACAGGATAAACAAGCAAGAACAACTTACTTAATAGATATAGCCATTCCAAACACACATGACTTACAGAAATCAGTGAGTGAAAACACCAGAAATATGCTGAAATAAAAGAGGAAATTGAAAGACTATGGAACATGAACAAGGTAAACATTGTCCCAATAGTAACATCTACAACTGGTATCATCCCAAAGGCACTACACAATAACATTAAACAATTAGGCCCACACAGCAATATCTATGTAAATCTTCAGAAAGCCACAATAGTAAACACCATTAGAATTGTCTGAAAGCTCCTAGCAATTGAGAAATGAGTGTGTTTGGCTATGCCCCTACCTCAGGTTTTACCAGCTTAAGCTGAGAAAAAAAATTAAAATAATAATAAATAAATAATACTGAGAACATTAGTTGTGGAGTCTGTAGATTGTGGAATCAGTTCAAAGTTGTGGTGAGAAGTTATCCACACTGATTCAGAAGCCTGATGGTTGAAGGGTAACAACTGCTCCTGGTGGTGTGGGCCTAACTGATGGAAGATAATCCCATATTATATCCAGAGAGTGTTGGCGCATAGCCAAGCAGATAAGGCATCGGTCTAGTGACTGAGGGTCACTGGTTCAAGCCTCAGCTGAGGCAGCGTGTTGTGTTCTTGAGCAAGGCACTTAACACATCGCTCTGTGATGACACTGGAGCCAACCTGCAAGGGTCCTAGTGCCTTTCCCTTGGACAACATCGGTGGCATGGAGAGGGGAAACTTGCAGCATGGGCAACTGCCGGTCTCCCATACAACCCTGCCCAGGCCTGGAAACCTTCCAAGGTGTAAATCCATGGTCTCACAAGACTAACGGATGCCTATATCCAGAGAATACATGGGGCTCCAGCAAATCAAACCTGATGCACAACCAGTTCAAATGCAAAACATATCCGAATCAAAGCCAGGCCCATTGAGATCAAACAAATGACAAAGCATCAGATAATAAAGGAGATTCACAACCTCAGGCTTATAATGAAGTACCGTTTTGAAAAGAACGTATAATTTCTACTCATGCTGAATAGGAGCTGGATCAGCAACTGCACCACAGTAGCATAGCGGTGAGCACAATCACTTCACAGCGCCAATGGTCACTAGTCAGGGTTCAATTCCCGCAGCTGTCTGTAATAATCCCCCCCTTCCAGGACTGCATGAGTTTCCTGTGGGTGCTCTGTTTCCACCCACATTCCAAAGTTGTACAATTTAGGATTAATGAGTTCTGTGTATACTTATTGACACTTACAACATATTTCACTGTATGTTTCAATGTACTTGTGACAAATAAAGCCCATCTGTATCTTTAATGCTATAGACATGGATTAAAGATAAAATTAGCATTCTTCATGTCTATGATATTAAAGACTTTGTTCCAGCTGTCATTTACCCCTTGTACAACATCAGTGAAACAGAATATCTGGCTTCAGCAACAGCGCAGGAAGAGCTACAAGTGATTAGTCAGTACCAGCCCACCCAAACCACGGGAACACCTTCAGATGGGGAGAGGAGAGGACAATAAAATTCACAATCAGTGTAAACTTGAAAGCATTCCAATATTTCAGCTTTACAGCATTCACGGGGCACCATGATCAGAGGCTTGATGTGGGAACTTCTCATTGTGGGAACGTTTAAAGGAAAATCAATGATTCTATTGAATGGTGTCAGAAGGAGGTAGTTTCTGTGGAAAGCTTTAACTGAGGAAATTGGCTATGAGGAGAAGTTAGAGGTGATAGCGAGAACCGATGCATCAACGTCAGAAGATAACAAACAGAAGCTGCTGCAGGCCATTTGGCCCTTCAAGTCTGCTCCGCCACCAAGATCATGGCTGATCTCCCACCTCAGTATCATCATCCTGAATATCCCCGTGCCCCCGATCCCCTTCACTGCCCAGTTTTACCGCACTTGACTCTGCCATTGATTCCTCTGCCTTACCTGGCAGAGTAGGGGGAGGAGCGTGGAGGCGGAGGGGGCAAGGTTACGCGGAGTGGTTACAGCAAATTGAATGGGAAGACAGGAACTGTTTGTTTCGATGTGAGTGAGTGAGGCCTCCGTCAGTCAGGGTCAACCATGGAGGTTGTGTCCAATCTGTCTAGATATGCAAGCCTGGGCAGTACGATATGGAGAGCAAGCTGCAACGAGCTCCCCCTCTCCATGCACCTGATGAACACAAAGGAACGGCAGAGACCGATACAGTTTGGTACCAGCAGCATCGCAAGTGTTGTACTCAACGTAGGATTGCCTTACGGACTCTAGCTCCAGATTTTTCCCTCAAGATTTACTCCTGAAGTCTTCCCCATGAATTGATATAGCTGCAAGGCAATGAAGGTTCGGATAAGACCTTTCCTTCTCCTAGTTGAATTGCCCACCACGGCTGACAAGCCCCATCTGCCCAAAGCAACTGACTGTCTTTACCCCTTCTCCCGTCAGTAGAAACAGTTCCACCAGGCTTCGTAGCTAAGCCACCCATGAAGGCCAGGAGCTAGACTTGGTTGTCAGAGGCTATCTGAGGCACACACTACTGGGAGCATTTAATAGGTAATGGGAGCTTGGTCCCCATTACCACCCCCAACTATAAAGAACCAAATGTTTCAATGTACATACAACAAATAAAGCAAATATTTAAAGAAGATAAGATTCTATCCCAGATTTTAGCTTTGCCAGATTGCTTGACCCAAACAGCATGGATACGATGGGCTGAATGGCCTGTTGCTGCATTGTAACTTTATACAGCTCTACAAACCCTTTGGTATTGTAGTGGAATAGATGAATGGCTAGGAAGTCTAGAGGTTAACCAGGAGAAGGACAGACAGAGGTGTTGGACTTAACTGACCCACTGAGTAAGGGAGCTGATCTGTCAGATTTGGGAATTTATTTTTGTTTATTCATTTCTCAGGCATCACTAGCAAGTCCAGAACTTATTGCCCTGGAGAAGGTGGTTCAAAACGTTCAGTTCACCCTTTAGCCCTGGGCATTGCCATCCTCTCGCTTCTGAGAATGCTGTTCATTAAATAATAAAGAAAAGACAAGCAGCAAGCCAAGTTGCTAGAAATGATGCTGCAGAGAGATTACAAGGCACCGTGCCAGGCAGCCACTGAAGGATTTACAGTGCTGGTCCACACTCTAGCAGATACTTAAAGTTTTATGGGCATTGAGTGAATTTCCAGGAAATTGGGTGTTATATGAAGAAGCATCGGTGTATCAGCTGTAAACTCGAATACAAAGCCCGCCAATATCATCAAGCAGCAGGGGGTCTTGGATGTTCAGACAGAGGCTGCAGCTTTCGCGTGGACTATATATAGAAATGAGCACTCAGTGTGAAGCAACCCCCATTGCTTTCCAATAATGGAGAGCGTGTTTCTGATCATTTTAGAACTCACTGGTTGTGTGAGGCGATCTGAAGCTGTAGCTTAAAGAACAATGTACCCATGAACACTACCTTACTACTTTTTTATTTCTATTTATGTACTACTTATTTAATATAATTATTAAATATATATATACACACACACACACACACTTACTGTAATTCACACTTTTTTCTATTATTATGTATTGCATTGAACTGCTAGCTCAAAGACAGCCAATTTCACGACATTTGCCAGTGATATTAAACCTGACTCGGATTCTGATTATATCCTTAAAACATGATTTAATTAAATTAGTTTAACAACGTACATTGAAATGCACATTTGCATCAATATCCAGTACAGTGTGATGTCATGCTAGGGGCAGCCCACAAATATCGCTATGCTTCCGGCATGCCCACAGCTCACTGACCTGACGTTGTTGGAATGTGAGAGGGAACTGAAGCACTCAGAGGAAACCCACACGGTCATGGGGAGAACTGAACCCCGATCACTAGCGCTGTAAAGCATTGCGCAAAGGGAAGCAGTTCTCCTTTCAGGTGAAATGGTGAGCAGTGTTCCATGTAGAACAAGGCTCCCAACCTTTCCTATGCCGTGGACCCCTACCATTAACCGAGGTGTCCAAGGACCCAAGGTTGGGAACCCCTGATTTAAAGGGTAGAATCTGTGAGTCCTGCACATCCTCCATGTATTGTCCCCTCCAACACCAATCATCGATTCACAAGAGATTCTGCAGATGCTAGAAATCCAGAGCAACACACGCACAAAATGCTGGAGGGACTCAGCATCTCGGGAGGGAAATAAATAGATGACGTCTCAGGCTGAGACCCTTCATCGGGATTCATCAAGAATCCTAGATTACTGGGTCTCCAACTTTGAGAGTGAGAAAAGAAATTTCAAATAGAACTAACGCTACGAAGTGGGATGAGTATAATATGTAAGATATGGGACATGGTATGACATTCAGGTGGAGCATGAGATATTGGGCAGTACCTTAGATGTAGAGCAGGAGTTGAGAAATACTGGACAGTGCTTGAGATCCATGTCAGTGGGTGACGTTCAGGGAAGAGTTTAAGATATTGATCAGTGGGTGTCCTACTGCGATGGATGCATGAGGAATATTACTGTTTAGGGCATGTAATGTCAGACCAGATACAGACAAGGACATGGGATATAGTGCAGAATGTGGGATATGGGACAGAGATTTGGTAACATCACCTGGTTCAGGAACTGTTACCCCTCAACCATCAGGCTCTTGAACTAAAGGGGATAACTTCACTCAACTTCTTTTGCCCCCATCATTGAAGTGTCCCTACAACCTATGGACTTATTTTCAAAGACTCTTCATCTCATGTTCTCAACATTTATCGTTTATTTATTTATTGTTATTATTTGTTTCTTTTTGTATTTGCACACTTTGTTGTCTTTTGCACACTGGTTGAATGCTGAACTTGGTGTGGTCTTTCATTGATTCTGTTAGG
Organism: Hypanus sabinus; assembly: GCF_030144855.1. NCBI lineage: Eukaryota > Metazoa > Chordata > Chondrichthyes > Myliobatiformes > Dasyatidae > Hypanus > Hypanus sabinus. Next base: position 173,813,585 of record NC_082711.1, read on the forward strand.
TTATTATTCTATTATGGATTTATTGAGTATGTCCACTAGAAAATGGATCTCATATGTTGACACGTATGTGCTTTGGAGATAAATTTACTTTGAAGTTTGAATTTTGAATATAGCCTCTGCACTTGAGTCTGTAGTACAATACAAAACAGGATAGAATATGGGGTGGCGTGTAGAATACTGAACAGTTTGGGGTAGAAGGACAGGATGTGTGACGAATTTGAATGTAAGACCTGGGGCAGGTCATGTCATAGAGTCATAGAGTGCTACCTCACAGAAACAGGCCCCCGGCCCATCTAGTCCAAGCCAAACTGTTGTACTGCCTGGAACCGTCCACCTGTATGTACCTGGACCTTAGCGTTCCATACATCTCCCATCCATTCTTCTCTTAAATGGTCCAATCAAGCTCACATTCACCACTTCCCCTGTCAGCTCGTTCACACCACCCTCTGAGTAAAGTGATTCCCCCTCAGGTTCCCCTTAAATATTTCGTCTTTCACCTCTCACCTGCGACCTCTAGTTCCAGTCTCACCCAAGCTCAGTGGAAAAAGCCTGCTTGCATTTACCCTGTCTATTACCCTCATATTTTATATAGCTCTATCAAATCATATACTATACAACCCATGTTCTCAGTATTATTTATTTAGTTGCTTGGCTGTTTATTTTGTATTTGCACAGTTTGTCTTCTTTTTCACATGGGTTGTTTGTCAGTCTTTCTGTGCAGTTTTTCACTGATTCTGTTGTATTTCTTTGTTCTACTGTGAATGTCTGTAAGAAAGTAAATCATACATTTGGTGATATACTTCAATAATACATTTACTTTCATCTTTGAAATCTCCACATTCTCCTATGCTCCTGCGAATAAAGTCCTCATCTATTCAACCATTCCCTGTAACTTAGACCCTCAAGTCACGATAGAACTGGACATGAAATGCTTGTTTTAATGTGAGCTCTGCATGAGATATGTGAGGCATTGAGTTGTGGGATACAGATGTGACCAATTTGTCATTCCATTTGTTGAGGGGGTGACTCAGGTTAGGATGAGAGATACGGAATAAAGAATATTGTATGATAGGAAACTGTGTGTGAGATACAGGTTTGTAAGTGAGATACGAATCAGGCTCGGGACGTGGGATTGTGTGTGCTGTGGGGCTGCATGAGACGAGGTGTGGAATAAGGAATAATATGCATGATATGGGACTGTGTGTGAGATATGGATCAGCACATGAGATACAGGCCGCAGTGTGGGATATGGGATAAAGCTGGGGCAAAGACTGAGCATGAGGCATGGTTTTGTGTATGAAGGCATCAATTTAATGCATGAAATGAGACATGTTGTGCGCTCTGAGACACCGCAACACCCAACCGATTCAACAACCTGTGGACTTGCTTTCGAACTCTCTGCAACTCATGTTCTCAGTATTATTTATTTACTTATTTATTATTATTATTATTGTACTTGCACCATTTGTCTTCTTTAATGCATTAGTTATTTGTCAGTCTGTGCGCCGTTTTTCATTAATTCTATTGTATTTCTTGTGAATGTCTGCAAGAAAAATAATTTCAGGGTTGTATATGGTGACATATAAGTACTTTGATAATAAATTTACTTTGAACCATGATCTTCGGAACAGTCGATAATGCAAATCATTGTTTATTTATTTATTTAGCAATACAGAGTGGAATAGAGCCTTCTGGCCCTTCGAATCGCACCGGCCAGCAATCCCCAACAACCCCAATTTAGCCCTAACCTAATCACAGGACAATTTGCTATGACCAGTTAACCGATCCAGTACACCTTTAGATTGTGGGAGGAAACTGGTGCACCCGGAGCAAGCCCACATGTTCCATGGGGAGGAAGTACAGACACTCCTCACAGAGGACACCGGGATTAACTTGGAACTCTGACGCTGCAAATTGTAACAGCGTCACGCGAACTGCTATGCTACCGTGGCACCCGTTAGGCAAGGCACGAGACAGTCTGTGAGGTTCCAATCAGGAATGAAATGCAGGGAAAGAGCATGGAGTGCAGAATAATGTGAGTGATGTCGGATTGAATGCCGAGCCTGTAGAAGAGGTGTTTGATACTAGCTCTGTGCAACCTGGTTTCAAGAAGCCAGCCCTGTCAGCACAGGTCTGACCCTCGTGGATATGTACTCTAAATACCCAGCTGCTTCGAGTCCTCAATGCAGCACGCAGGAACTTCTTAAGCAGCATTGTTATTGATGCTTTTTAATATCATTTTGTGGTATCAATCTCTGGACTTAAAGTTCTCAGATCGCAATGTGTTAATTTAATTATGTGTTACACCATTAAATTTAAGTGCTATAGAGCAACATACTGAGGAAATTGAACACCAAATTCATCAGCAGCGGAAGATCATACTTTTTGTTAATTATTTTCCAACATAATTTGTTCAGCCACATTTATTGCAGCCTTTCGAATATTGAAAGGCCTAGACAGAGTGGACTTGTTTCCAATAGTGGGTGAGTCTCAGAGCAGTGTGAGTACAGCCTCAGAGTACAAGAACGCCTCCTTAGAACAGAGATGAGGAGGAATTTCTTCAGCCAGAGATTGCTGAATCTGTCGAATTCATTGCCGCAGGCAGCTATGGAGGCCAAGTCATTGGGTGTATTTAAAGCAGGAGTTGATAGGTTTTTGATTAGTAAGAGTGTCAAAGGTTATGGAAGAAGGCAGGAGAAATGGGCTGAATAGCCTAATTCTGCTTCTATAGGTTATGGTCTCAAGGTCTTGTAAGTACAGTCGTCCCTCGGTATCTGTAGGGGATTGGTTCCAGGAACCCCCACGGATACCAAAATCCGCAGATGCTTAAGTCCCTTATATAAAATTGCGTAGTATTTTCATATAATCTATGCACATCCTCCCGTATATTTTAAATCATCTCTAGATTACTTATAATACCTAATACAATGTAAATGCTATGTAAGTAGTTGTTACACTGTATTGTTTAGGGAATAATGACAAGAAAAAAAAGTCTGTACATGTTCAGTACAGACGCAACCATCGCAGCTCTTCTGGGAACGCTGATGCTGCCTCAGTATCAGCTGATGCCGATTCTCCCGTGACCTTTAAGTTCTTGAGGCTGTAGCACTTTACATAGCTAACCAGCCATCCCTTACTAGCCTTAAGCTCCTTCCTCTCGCTCACAACACAAGTAGTGAACGAACGAGACGCGAGGCAGACAATGCTCAAGCAACGAGTGCTGGAGAGAGACTGAGGATCTGTGAAATGGCGGGAGGCTACAGCAGGGTGGGCCTACACATCACTTCAATCGTGCGGATTCAGTGTAGTGCTCGGTGCACGGCAAATTCAAGTTTTGCTTTCTGGAACTTTCTGGAATTTTTTATCGAATATTTTCAATCCGCGGTTGGTTGAATCCACGGATACGGAGGGCGGACAGTACACTTTTTGTACTCATGTCGTGGTGATTGTAGCCTCCGGCCAGTGATGGCACTGTGACAGTTCGGCTCTGGCTCCTCGTCTTTCCTACCATCTCTGGTTTCTCCATTTCTGGAATTGCCATGGGTTTTGGCAAGGGAATGTTGAAACAAAGAGAAAAATATGTAAATTAAAATGAAAGGCAGAGTAATATCCATCCACTCCAGTCCTGTATGCTGCCATGGGAGTGTTGCTCATATTGTATAATATTAATCATCTCGGAAGTATTGCAGGTGTTAAGAGAAGAAAATCAAATCATAGACATTTAGGAACTCTGGTGTCTTAGAGGCTTTTAAAAATATTTATTTGATCAAATTAAGAGTTTCATAGTATCTAAATGGCTGTGTAATGTCCGAGTTGTGTCTTAAGTACATGAAATTTTACACTGACAATAATGAAGTTAATTTTAAAATGATTTATAACACAGTCATTTAATTGCAAGTTATATCAAGAGAGCTTACTGCAGATTTTTTTAATATCTTTGAGGCAATCATATTAAAATCATTGCCACAGGGTTTAAAGTCTAGCCAGTTGGGTTCTGACTGTGTTATCATACAACCAAGCTATCTAATGTGTACCTTTCTCATTAGCACCCAGCAAATTAAGTAGAAACAGCTGCAATTTTGTTTAAAAGGTTGGAGGTGGGATGGACTGAAGTGTGTTGAAGAAAGGAAATCTATTTTATTTTATTTAGAAATATAGCACAGAACAGGCCCTTCTGACCCAACGAGCTGCGTTGCCCAGCAACCCACCTATTAACCCGGGCCTAATCACAGGAGAATTTACAATGACCAATTAACCCACTAACCAATATATCTTTGGACTGTGGGAGGAAACAGGAGCCCCTGGAGGAAAACCCCCGCGTCCACGGGGAGGACATACAAACTCCTTATAGTCAGCATTGGAATTGAACTCTGAACTTCAGCATCCCGGGCTGTAGTAGCGCTGCGCTACAGTAAAATAGAAAAGAATGTAAAAGAAAAGAATAGAATAGAATGTAAAATAGAAAAGAGAGCAAGTGAAATTTTAAGCAACGCACAGAATGCTGAAGGAACTCAGCAGGTCAGGCTGGAAATTTTAAAGCAGGTTCGAAAGGTGGATTAAATGATCCGATCCTGGATGGTACCCGTCCCAAATTGAGATGCTTAGCAATTCACGTCAGAGCCAGTCTAATCGCACATCAATCCTGTCATCTCTGATCCGAGGTGGTGTCCTTCCCTGGAGATTGACGTTAATGCTTTTGAATAATTGACAACATTTAAATGTCATTGTTATTTTCTCCAGCCTTTGAGCAGAGGCAATTCACCAAAATAGCAAGTAAAGCTGGAAATTGGGTGTAATGGTGAGCAAGATAAGTGTGAGCAGTTGTTATACTGTCTCGCACGCTCAGTGTGAATGGAATTTATAACGAGGGTGAGATTTTAGGGTAGCACCCTCAATGAGTGAGGTAGCTGAGCAAGTGGGTAGTTTGTTTCTTTTCTGTGGCAGCCCAAGCAATATTTGATGAGAAAAAAATCTACAGAGTTTGGCTTGGGTCTCTAAGTTGTCATTACTGGCAATTTCTTCGGGGGAGGGCCTTCAAGGTACGCGGTGTGGGTGCCATAGTAACGCAGCAGTTAGTGCAACACTATGACACCTCGGGGTATTGAGTTTGTACATTCTCCCTGTGTTTGTGTACGTCTCTTGTGGGTGTTCCAGTTTCCTCCCACATTCCAAAGATTTAGCAGTTAGTAGGTTAATTGGTCTTTGTAAATTACAATAGACAGTAGGCGCAGGAGTAGGCCATTTGGCCCTTCTAGCCAGCACCACCATTCACTGTAATCATGGCTGATCATATACAATCAGTACCCCGTTCCTGCCCTCTCCCCATATCCCTTGACCCCGCTATCTATAAGAGCTCTATCTAACTCTCTCTTGAAAGCATCCAGAGACTTGGCCTCCACTGCCTTCTGGGGCAGAGCATTCCACATATCCACCACCTCTGGGTGAAAAAGTTTTTCCGCATCTCTGTTCTAAATGGCCTACCCCTTATTCTTAAACTGTGGCCTCTAGTTCCGGACTCACCCATCAGCAGGAACATGCTTCCTGCCTCCAACATGTCCAATCCCTTAATAATCTTATATGTTTCAAATTGTCCTGTGATTAGGCTACTGTTAAATAGATGGGGTAGCTGGGCCGAGAGGCTCATTGAGCCAGAAGGGCCTGTTCCACACTGTATCTCTAAATAAATAAATAGAAATTAATTTACAGGTTAACTTCCAGGGTGAGTTGGTCGTAAGGAAGGCAAGTGCAATGTTGGCATTCATTTTGAGAGGATTAGAATATAAAACCAAAGATGTAATGCTGAGGCTTTCTAAGGCATTGGTCAGACCACACTTGGAGGTTTGACAGCAGTTTCAGACCCCCTTATCGAAGAAAGGATACATTAGCATTGGAGAGGATCCAGAGGATCCTGGGAACGAATTTGTTAACATATGAGGACTGTTTGATGGCTCTGGGCCTGTACTCACTGGAGTTTAGAAGAATGAGGGAGGATCTCATTGAAACCTGTCGAATACAATGGATTCTGGTTAATTGGGCCATCAGTTAATCGGAACAGCTGATTTGGGACAACTCTTAAGGAACAAAAACTAATAGAGAAAATAACCAGGATTCTCTTCATTTATTTGGGACACTATGCTGCTTAATTGTAACAGGAGATTGTTGCTGAACAATTTCTAACTAGGGTTAGTCGCATGCACTAGTGTGGCTGTAGATAATATGCCGTCCTTAGAGCAAGCAGTTTTTAAATAGCGTGCATTTGTATTCAAAAAGCAGTGATTTTTGTCACTAGTAGTTGGCAAGAGGTAAGCAGTAAGACAATTCAGAACAGTTCAAAACATTCATGCTTGGAGATGCCAGAAACAGCTGGCCAGTTGTGCAGCCATTAGACACGACACTGTGATTGGAGCAAACAGGTTTCAGATAGCATCAGTTGCGTGCTTATCTTATGGTGTCCATTTGGGCCAATGGTTGCCAATTCAAAAATCAGTGGTTTTTGACTATTTTGTGTTTTGTTTTTATTTTGAAGGCAGTGCATTATCTGCACCAGGTGTCTGCACTGATTGTGATGACAACACATTTAATCAAAATCCCATTGTGCAAGGATGTGCTGGCAATGGAAGAGATCCAGAGTAGGTTTATGAGATTGATCCCAGGAAGGGGAGGGTTAATGGATGAGGAGAGTTGTTCAGAAATCTGATAGTGGAAGGGAAGAAGCTGTTCCTAAAATGTTGAGTGCGGGTCCAAGCTCCTCTACCTCTTCCATGATGGTAGTAATGAGAAGAAGGCATGTCCTGAATACTGGGGGCCTTTAATGATGGTGGCTGCCTTTTTGAGATGTTCTCGATGCTTATAAACTCAGCCATGATGGAGGTGGATGAGTCTACAACCGTCTGGAGTGTTTTCCAATCCTATGCGGTGGCCTCTCTATATGAGACACGAATGCAACCAGTTAGAAGTGGGGTCAGAGAGCAGGTTTCCCTGCTGGAAGGACCTGCCGTCAGTTCCATGGTTTATAAATCCCTGTGTCATAGTTACAATGGAACCCTCCTGTTCCAATCTAATGGATGATAATTTAGGTGAATACAGGAGGATAGAATGGAGTTTTTACAGTTCTTAGTGGCAAGTGCATTGTGCATTTGACATGATCTTCAACATAATTGAGCCTCGAAAGACCTGATGGTGCTTTTGCATTGCCTGAGAATGTGGAGGAACAATTATCACCACGAGTGAAAACAAAGATTAATCTTACAATAGCGCAAATGAATAAGAAAGACACCTTATCCTTTTAAAAAACAAGCCACTTAACTGGAATATACAGGCATTTATTGTGAAATCATGGCTGTTGTCAAAATCAGTTCACTACTTGAAGACTTAATACTTATTCCACACAATGAGAGGTATTTATAATGGAAAAAAATTTGATGTGGGAGTTTTTGTTGCTGAGTTTGTTATGTTCATGGTTTGTGAAGCTATTGGGCTCTGCACTGTACAAATTAATCATGGGTCATGTCAGAACAGATTGCTGTTTGTTCACACAAAGGTCATACATATATTCTCACCTGGTACCACTAGGATCCTTGCCCCCCACTCCCATCATCCAGATGACCTGCCCAACCCTCCAAGTTCCCACAGCAGAATGATCTTTGTCAGATGGTTTCTGCCAGTAACCTTTGCTTGTTTGTGGCGGATCGATAAACGTTGATGTTTGTAGCAGCTTTCTGTGGAATGCAAGTTGCAGGGATTCTCATGCCCGTGCACTGACATTCACAACTAGCAACAGAACAACACAGTCACATAATGCTCACCGGAGCATACCCAGACACAGTTCCCTCAGCGCCCGCCACAACACACACGAACAAACCCCCACCCACATCTGAAAGCATAAGTAACAAGTGTTACATGACTACTGACCCAGAGGTGAAGGGTCCAAGTACCTTTGAGGCAGACTTGTGCTGTTTAGCTAGTTTTGTGGTGACTCTGGGCATAAAAGGACAATGATTGTCCAAACCGTCACTGAAGGTAATCCAGAGAAAGGGTCTCAACTCGATACGTTAACTGTTTATTTTCCACCATGGATGCTGCCTGACCCACTTCCTCCAGCACCTTTCATATAACCATATAACAATTACAGCATTGGAACAGGCCATCTCGGCCCTTCTAGTCCATGCTGAACACTCACTTGCACCTAGTTCCACTGACCTGCATTCAGCCCATAACCCTCCATTCCTTTCCTGTCCATATACCTATCCAATTTTACTTTAAATGACAATACTGAACCTGCCTCTACCACTTCTACTGGAAGTTCGTACCACACAGCTACCACTCTCTGAGTAAAGAAATTCCCCCTCGTGTTACCCTTAAACTTTTGCCCCCTAGCTCTCAACTCATGTCCTCTTGTTTGAATCTCCCCTATTCTCAATGGAAAAAGCCTATCCACGTCAACTCTATCTATCCCCCTCATAATTTTAAATACCTCTATCAAGTCCCCCCTCAACCTTCTACGCTCCAAAGAATAAAGACCTAACTTGTTCAATCTTTCCCTGTAACTTAGGTGCTGAAACCTAGGTAACATTCTAGTAAATCTTCTCTGTACTCTCTCTATTTTGTTGACATCTTTCCTATAATTCAGTGACCAGAACTGTACACAATATTCTAAATTCGGCCTTACCAATGCCTTGTATAATTTTAACATTACATCCCAACTCCCTTACTCAATGCTCTGATTTATAAAGGCCAACATACCAAAAGCTTTCTTCACCATCCTATCCACATGAGATTCCACCTTCAGGGAACTATGCACCATTATTCCTAGATCACTCTGTTCTACTGCATTCCTCAATGCCCTAGCGTTTACCATGTATGTCCTATTTGGATTATTCCTACCAAAATGTAGCACCTCACACTTATCAGCATTAAACTCCATCTGCCGTCGTTCAGCCCATTCTTCTAACCGGCCTAAATCTCTCTGCAAACTTTGAAAACCTACTTCATTATCCACAACACTACCTACCTTACTATTATCTGCATACTTACTAATCCAATTTACCACCTCATCAACCAGATCGTTAATGTATATGACAAACAACATTGGACCCAGTACAGATCCCTGAGGCACAACACTAGTAACCGGCCTCCAATCTGACAAACAGTTATCCACCACTGCTCTCTGGTATCTCCCATCCAGCCACTGTTGAATCCATTTTACTAGTTCAATATTAATACCTAACGATTGAACCTTTCTAACTAACCTTCTGTGAGGAACTTTGTCAAAGGCCTTACTGAGATCCATATAGACAACATCCACTGATTTACCCTCGTCAACTTTCCTCGTAACCTCTTCAAAAAATTCAATAAGATTTGTCAAACATGACCTTCCACGCACAAATCCATGTTGACTGTTCCTAATCAGACCCTGTCTATCCAGATAATTATATATACCATTTCTAAGAATACTTTCCATTAATTTACCCACCACTGACGTCAAACTGACAGGCCTATAATTGCTAGGTTTACTCTTAGAACCCTTTTTAAACAATGGAACCACATGAGCAATACGCCAATCCTCCGGCACCATCCCCGTTTCTAATGACATTTGAAATATTTCTGTCAGCGCCCCTGCTATTTCTAAACTAACCTCCCTCAAGGTCTAGGGAATATCCTGTAAGGATCCGGAGATTTATCCACTTTTATATTCCTTAAAAGCGCCAGTACTTTCTCCTCTTTAATCGTCATAGTTTCCATAACTTCCCTACTCGTTTCCCTTACCTTACACAATTCAATATCCTTCTCCTTAGTGAATACCAAAAAAAAAGAAATTGTTCAAAATCTCCCACATCTCTTTCGGTTCCACACATAGCTGTCCACTCTGATTCTCTAAGGGACTATCCTTTTGCTATTAATATCACTGCAGAAACCCTTCGGGTTTATTTTCACCTTACTTGCCAAAGCAACCTCTTATCTTCTTTTAGCTTTTCTAATTTCTTTCTTAAGGTTCTTCTTACATTCTTTATATTCCTCGAGCACCTCATTTACTCCATGCTGCCTATACTTATTGTAGATATCTCTCTTTTTCCTAACCAAATTTCTAATATCCCTTGGAAACCATGGCTCTCTCAAATTTTTAACCTTTCCTTTCAACTTAACGGGAACATAAAGATTCTGCACCTTCAAATTTCCACCTTTAAATTACCTCCCTTTCTCTATTACAGGGGTGTCAAACTCATTTTAGGTCACGGGCCGGATTGGGCAAAATGCAGCTTCATGCGGGCCGGATCAGTCAGGCACGTGCAAACACAGCTTTCATTGCCTCCGTTTTTTCAGCCTGTTCTCATGCGTCTCAGTCTCTGCTATAACTACAAAGTGTTTCACTTCACAAATTCCGTTTCTTATGAAGAAGACTGCTGAGCAAGCATTATTTTTATGATTGGTATTAACTTACAATCATAGGCTTCATATCGCCGGGCCATTAATAATTAAAATAATAGATCTATCTAAAATGATCTCGCGGGCCGGATATAATTGTACGCCAGGCCGGATATGGCCCGCGGGCCTTGAGTTTGACACCTATGCTCTATTACATCCTTCCCATAAAACAAATTGTCCCAATCCACTCCTAAATCCTTTCGCATCTCCTCAAAGTTAGCCTTTCTCCAATCAAAAATCTCAACCCTGTGTCCAGTCCTATCCTTCTCCATAATTATATTGAAACTAATGGCATTGTGATCACTGGACCCGAAGTGCTCCCCAACACATACCTTCGTCACCTGGCCTATCTCATTCCCTAACAGGAGATCCAACACTGCCCCTTCTCTAGTTGGTACCTCTAAGTTTTGCTGCAAAAAACTATCCTGTACACATTTTACAAACTCTAAACCATCCATCCCTTTTATAGTATGGGCTTCTCAGTCTATGTGTGGAAAATTAGAATCTTCCACAATCACAACCCTATGCTTACTACAAATATCTGCTATCTCCCTGCAAATTTGCTCCTCCAATTCTCGCTCCCCATTAGGTGGTGTATAATACACCCCTATATGTGTTACTAGACCTTTCACATTCCTCAATTCCACCCAAATAACCTCCCTAGACGAGCCCTCTAATCTATCCTGCTAGAGCATCGCTATAATATTTTGTCTGACAAGCAACGCAACACCTTCCCCCTTGTCCCTCCAATTCTATCACACCTGATGTAACGAAATCCAGGAATATTTAGTTGTCAATCACACCCCTCCTGCAACCATGTTTCACTAATAGCTACAACATCATATTTCCAGGTATCGATCCATGCTCTAAACTCATCCACCTTTCTTACAATGCTCCTAGCATTAAAATAAACGCATTTAAGAAATTCTCCACCTCTTTCTCTCTGTTTATCTCTAACAGTACAAACAACTCTACTGTCTTCTTTTTCTTCCGTCTCCCATACATCTGTTCCTACACCCTGGTTCCCCTCCCCCCCCCCCCCCCCCCCCCCGCCTAGTATCTAGTTTAAATCCACTGGAGCCTCTCTAGTAAACCTACCTGCAAGAATATTTGTCCCCCTCCAGTTCAGATGTAAACCGTCCCGCCGGAATAGGTCCCACCTTCCCTGGAAAACTGCCCAATTATCTATAAATCTGAAGCCCTCCCTCCTGCACCATGTCTTCAGCCACGTGTTGATCTGCACTATCTTACTATTTCTAAAACTACCTGCACGTGGCACTGGTAGCAGTCCTGAGATTGCTATCCTGGAGGTCCTGTCCTTTAACTTGGTGCCTAACTCCCTAAACTCACCTTTCAGGACCTCCTCACTCTTCCTACTCCCGTCATTGGTCCCTACATGGACCATGACATCCAGCTGGTCACCCTCCCTCTTGAGAATACTGAGAACTCGATCCGAGATATCGCGGACCCTGGCACCAGGGAGGCAACAGACCATCCGGGATTCTCAATCTCTTCCACAGAACCTCCTGTCTGTCCCCTAACTATCGAATCCCCTATCACTACTGCTCTCCTCTTTTCCCTCCTTCCCTTCTGAGCTGAGGGTCCGGTCTCGGTGCCAGAGACGCAACCACTGCAACTTGTCCCTGGTAGGTCGTCCCCACCAACAGTATCCAAAACAGTATACTTATTGTTGATGGGAACAGCCGCGGGGATGCTCTGCTCATTCCATCTATTCCCCTTCCCTCTCCTGACAGTCACCCAACTACCTGTCTCCTGACTCCTAGGGGTGACTATCTCCCTGAAACTCCTGTCTATTTCTGCCTCTGCCTCCCAAATGATCCGAAGTTCATCCAGCTCCAGCTCCAGTTCCCTAACACGGTTTGTCAGGAGCTGCTGCTGGATGCACCTTTTGCAGGTGTAGTCATCAGGGACAACTGTGCTCACCCTGACTTCCCACATATTGCAAACGGAGCACTCGACTGCCCTAACTGCTGCCTCCATTACCTACTCCTAATCTAATTAGAGTAATTAAAGGAGCTTACCCGGCCTTACCTCACCTGGAGTGAAGCTCGTCCTCAGCCTTTGCTCGCCTTTTAAAATCCCCCGCTGATCTCAGAGGCCGACTTTCACGCACCTGCATCTTCGCCGCGATCAGTTAAAAAAAAACAGCTTCTCTCCGAGCTTCTTTTACCTCTTCCCTCTCCGCCTCTTGCTGTGATTTAATGTTCATGTTGCTCCAATCCCTAGCATCTGTAGTCTCTTGTGCCTCCATTGGAGGTGCTCCTGGCTGGCTTCACCAGTCAACAGGGTGGAGGTGAGAAGTTGTCGGAGTGAGAAGGTTCCTTTCCACCCTCTCAAGACATCAACAGTTGGCCTTGCCAGTAGTGCCCACATCCTGAGAAATGAATCCACTAAATCTTGGCACACAAAGGCATTTTTAAAATCCGGGGATGTTCTATTGGGGCAAAGAGGCATAACCCTAAAAGAGGTAGAGATAGATTCAGGTTCAAATTCATTGATTTATCATGTGTACATTGAAACATACAGAGAAATGTGTCAATTGAGATAACAGCAATGTATGTATTGAGGGCAGGCCCAGAACATTCAACAGAACAACAGCAGCAAACTAAAGCCTCTTTTCTCCCTCCCATCCACCTGCCCACCCACGCACACCCATAGACAGTCCTCAAGTCCTAGGATAGGCCAACTCCAGGCCTCCATGAGATCTTGAGATCCTGCAAAAGAGAGAAAACAAATGGGTTCTCAGTTGCAGAGAACATGGATAGATGGGTAGAACAAAGGGAATATCGTTGATAGGGTGAGACCCAACAGGCTAATGAGGCAGCCGGAAGTAGATAATGCTTCCTTGTTTATGCGTTATGAATAACATGCCCAGTAGGCCAGGATGCACTGACTGAGTGAGAAACGCCAAGCCAAAACTCATAAATGGATGACTGGCAGAAATGGCAAGTTCTGATACAGCCAGAAACAAAATTTCTTATTTGATTCCAGAGATGAAGGTGTCAACTTATGAGGAGAGAATGAGTAAGCTGGGTCCATACTCACTGGAATTTAGAAGAATGAGAGGGGATTTTCTTGGAACATACTGTATATTAAATTATGAAAGGGATGGATAAGATAAGACTGCATGAGGGTAGAAACTTTAAAGATGGAGTGAAGTTTTTGTTTTAATAGCCCTATAGTGCTTTCCAGGGTGGCAGAGTGAAGACATGCCTCTACCAAAGCAGGTGTAAGGTGCTCCTTCCCTCCATTAGCCTGCAGGTCACCCTTGGGCAGGTGTAGCATCTGCTTACCACCCCCCCCACCCGATCAGGGTCACATGAAGCCATGAGAGCAGCCGGTACAGATCACAAGTCCTGGTTATGTGACCACTGACACCAGGCAGACAATCTCTGAAGAGTGTTGATAATGGCTGGGGCCACCCATCTTGTAAAGATACTGCCCAGAAGAAGGCAATCTACATCTGTAGATACATTTGCCAAGCGGCCATGATCACCTTCATCAAACTCAATTCATTATAGGAAGGATGTGGAAGCTATGGAGAGGGTGCAGAGGAGATTTACCAGGATGGTGCCTGGTTTGGAGAACGTCATATGAAGCAGGGTTAGCAGAGCTGGGACTTTTCTCTTTGGAGCGTAGAAGGATGAGAGGGGACTTGATAGAGGTCTACAAGATTATGAGAGGCATAGATAGGGTGGATAGTTAGTACCTGTTTCCCAGGGCACCAATAGCAAACACCAGAGGGCATATGTACAAAATTAAGGGAAGGAAGTTTAGGGGAGACATCAGGGGTAAGTTTTTTACACAGAGGGCTGTGAGTGCCTGGAATGATTTGCCAGGGATGGTGGTGGAGGCTAAAACATTAGGGGTATTTAAGAGCCTCTTGGACAGGCACATGGATGAAAGAAAAATGGAGGGTTATGGGGTAGTGTGGGTTTAGTACTTTTTTTTAAGGATTATATGGGTCGGCACAACATGGAGGGCTGAAGGGCCTGTCCTGTGCTGTAGTGTTCTATGGTTCTATGACACATAATGGTGATGATAAGGACTGTGCATTGGGGGGGGGGGGTAATAAATTGAGAGAGGTGGAGCTAACTAGAATCTTGATCAGATTGACTGCTTGGGGGAGAAACTTTAAAGATGGCATGAAGTTTTGTTTTAATAGTCCTGGACACATCAAGTCCTGCAGTGATGGTAGGCTGCAGCCAATGACCTTTTCAGTTTACTGTTGTCTTTGTACATTGTGAGCGATGCTGTACCAAACCAGACAGTTGCCTTAATCTAAGAGGACTGAGGCAAGCAAGGCTCCCCCCACCCCATCTTAACTGCATTTTACAAAAGCACCATTGAAAGTGTCTTGACAAATTGTATCTCCATCTGGTATGGAAGCAATTGGGTATTGGACATACAGAGGACTGTGAGAACAGCTGAGAGGATCATAGGGGGTCTCCCTACCATCCATTGGGAACATTTATCAGGAGCGTTGTGTACACAGGGTCCTTAGTACTATCAAGGATCCCACCCATCCATCCAGCCTCCTCTTTGACTTTCTACCATCAGGCAGGAGACTATGATGCATAAAAACAAAAACGGTCAGGATGAGAAATAATTTTTCCCCCCAGGCCATTCGGCTTCTGAACTCCTTGCTGCATTGTATTCAAAGGTTAATCTGTTCGGTACCTTACAATATTTAATATTAATGCACTTTAGTTTGTTATTTATGTGTGATTCATCTGTAGATGTTATCCTTGATAAGTTATTGTGTTTTATGCTTTACACCCTGGTTCGGACAAACATTGTCTCTTTCTATATATATATATAGTGTATATATACAGTGCAGGAGGTCACAGACAGATAGGAAATTAAAGTGTCAAGCAAGCAAAACTTTGTGTAACTACTGCAAAATGAACTCAGGTGCTCTACAAGGTTTCTTCAGTGCAGACAGAGCTTCTGGTTATTGTGGAAGTCTGCAACACCATTCTCAGCCAATTAGGTTGGGAAGCACTGGAGAAGCAGATGAATCTTGGGGTCTGCATCCGTAGATCCCTAAAAGTCCCCACATGGGTTGATAGGGTGGTTAAGAAGTTGATCTCCGTTAATCGGGGATTGAGTCAAAAGCTATGAGGTAATGTTGAGCTCCATGATATCCTGGACGACACTTGAAGTATTGTGTTCAGTCCTGATTGCCTCATTATATAAGGATATGGAAGCTGTAGAGGGTAGAGAGAAGATTGACCAGGATGATGCCTGGATTAGAAAGCATGTCTTATGAGGAAAGATTGAGTAAGGTAGGGCTTTTCTCTTTAGAGCAAAGGAGGATGAGAGGCGACTTGATAGAGGTGTACAAGATATAAGAGGTACTGGTCGTATGAACAGCCAGGGAATTTTTCCCAGTGTGGAAATGCCTAACACTGGGGGCGTAACTTTAAGGTGATTGGAGGAAAGTATAGGAGGGATGTCAGAAGTAGGTTTATTACAGAGTGGTGAGTTTGTGGGACGCACTGCAGATGCCTTAGAGACAGTTAAGCAACTCTTAGATAGGCACGTGGATGATAGAAATATTGAGTGCTATTTACAGTGGAAGGTTAGATTGATCTTTGACTAGGTTAAAAGGTTGGTACAACCTTGTGGGCCAAAGGGCTCTGTACTGTGCTATACTGTTCTGTGTTTTATGAAGATCACCATACATACAAATCCTTGGCTGTCAAAAAGGCAATCAAGGCAGACAGATGAGGTTCAGTGTCAGATTTTCCACCTTGGAACTGAATGGCAGACAGGACAATGAGCTGAAGAGGCTTCTCTTGTTCCTGTTATTCTTCACAAATGAACTGGGAAGGAACAGGAGTATAACTCATACAGAGATTCAGCACTGACAGAATGGGCTAAATGGACTGCTTCTGTGAAGTGAAACCCATCAATTCCCTCATCCATCAATCATTGATGGGTGAGGATGGCTGCATCGGCCTCTTAGGCTTTCATTATAAATTAACAGTGCTCCTAGACTGATTACTGTTCTGCCCTCGCCTGCTGCAATCCATCCTGTGAACCGGTGAAGATCCGAGCTCTGCCAGAGCTGCTGCTTCTCAAGAATCAAATTCCTTCGTCCATTTACATGCATTGGGAATTTGCTGTGGCATGCTACTGCAACATGCAGCAGAAAAAACAACATCCAACACTGCCAAATTTGGAATATTGTGTGCCGTTCTGGCCACAGGAAAGTTATCAATAAGATCAAAAGAGCAGAGAAAATTTACAAGGATTTTGCCAGGACTTGAGGACCTGAATTACAGGGAATGGTTGAACTGGTCAGAACTTCCAGTTAAGATGGCACTACCGAACACAAGCGACAGCTCACCGGTAGTTAAAAAGGCAAGGAATTCGACTAAAAACATCGCTAAAAACACCTTTGCTGCGGTAATTTGTGTTAAACTATTGCCGCAAACAGTGAGGGGGCAAGCAATGGCAAGTCAAGTTCAGGGGATGAGCCGAGATGGTGTGTTGCAGAATTATTGCAGATGGAGTGAGCCAGTCGGAGAGGAGGAGTCGGGGCAGTACAACTGCCCAGGTGCAAAGTTGGATCACTGTGGGTGCGAGCTGATTTAAAGAGCTTGAGAGCGGCTTTGGGGCTGAGCAGCGGAATCTGGTCCAGGAGCAAGATGCTGGGCAGTGTGGTCCAAGCCCAGAGCCCTTTGCAGATGCCAGGTCCTATTGCGAAGAACGATGCACTGTTCAGACAATTTAAGCACAGGCCCAGATCAGAGGCAAGAGCCAATTTTGCTTGCTCTCCGCAATGTTCATTCCCCTCTCCAGGGCGCCAGAGCCTTTTACTCAATTTGGTCAATTTCAACACCAACCCAGACAGACTGAGAAGACAGTGTGTCCGGTTCCAAGGCAAGAGCTGATTTTTCTCACTCTTTGCAATGGTCACTGCTTTCTCCACGACACTGAGGCTGCTGCGCTCTGTGCCTGCTACTATGATGAGCTGATAAGCGAGGCTTTGGGCCTGCTCCAGGCTGCTCTGGGGTTCACATCTGAGGACTCAATTTAGTTCAAAATGTTGGTGTTCCCTTCAACTGTTTGAATGTTTTATGTTTTTTTTTCCTTTCTCTTGCAGACTGGCTGTTGGTCTTTTATATATTTTTCTTTAATTGGGCTCTTTTGGGTTTCTTGCTTTGTGGTTATCAAATCTCAAGGTTTTATAATTTACACATTCTTGATTATAAATGTACTTTGAATCTTTGAACTTTATTCCTGGAGCAAGGGAGAATGAGGGAAAATTTGACAGAGGGATACAAACTTGTGGGTAGCTGAGTGAAGACAGGTCTCTACCAAAAGAGGTGTAAGGTGTACCTTCCCTCCGTCGGCCTGCAGGTCACCCTTGGGCAAGGTGTAGCACCTGTTTAACCCCCTGATCAGGGTCACGTGGAGCCATGGGAGCAGGTGGTGGATGGTCATATGAGCAGCCGGTGCAGATCACAAGTCCTGGTCATGCGACGAAACGTGCAGTGAAATGCGGGGTTTTGCATTAACAACTACCACAGTCCAAGGATGCGCTGGGGGCAGCCCGCAAATGTCACCATACTTCCAGTGCCAGCATGACATGCCCACAACTTGCTAACCTTAACCATACATCTTTGGAATGTACAGTGCCCAATCAGCCATCGCTTGCGCCAGAAAGCAGTTGTGCTGACCTCTATGCTACCTTGCCGCAGGAGAGAGAGACAGAGTCCAACCAATAACCACTTGTCAAAATGAGAACACAAGTATGTTTTAAAGCTGAGACGAAGGAGGACTGCAGACTACTGAGGCCTGTCTGCGACATGGTGGATGCCAAGAGAGTTCAGGAGAGGGAGGTGAACGCTTGTTGATTATTCATTAATTCATTCATTATGTGCCCTGTCATATGATGTGGGTGATCATTGTCTTGACCATGATTGTTCTTGGCAAATCTTTGTACAGGAGTGGTTTGCCATTGCCTTTATCTGGGCAGTGTCTTTTAAGACAGATGACCCCAGCCATTATCAATACTCTTCAGAGATTTTCTGCCTGGTGTCAGTGGTCACATGACCAGGACCAGCTGCTCATATGACCATCCACCACCTGCGCCCATGGCTTCACGTGACCCTGATCAGGCGGACTAGGCAGTGGCTACTCCTTGCCCAAGGGTGACCTTCTGGCTAGCAGACGAAAGGAGTGGCTCACACCTCCTGTGGTAGAGATGTATCTCTGAACCTCCACCTATGTAGATCACAGGGATGTAAACTGGAGGGAAGCAAATGAGGTCAGTCAAAAGAAAAATGTTGGCAACAGGGTAGGGTAGCAGTTAGTGCATCACTTTACAGCAATCACCAATTAGGGTTCAGTTCCCACCTCTCTGTAAAATGCTTATGGATTCTCCTCGTGACCTCGTGGGTTTCTCCCAGATCCTTTGGTTTCCTCCCACAGTCCAAAGATGTTTGGGTTAGGGCCAGTAAATAGCGGGCATGCTATTTTGGGACAGGAAACTTGGTGACACCTGTAGGCTGCTCCTCAACACATCCTCAGACTGTGTTGGTCATTGACACAAAACGGCGCATTTCACTGTATTTTCCTCGATATACAGCCTCGTAACAGGCCCTTCCGGCCCACCCAATTACACCCATGTGACCAACTACACTACTGACCCATGGAATGTGGGAGGAAAAGAGGGCACCTGTGTGGTCACAGGGAGAACGTACGTCTCCTTACAGACAGCGGCAGTAATTGAAGCTGGGTCACGGGGGCTGTAATAGCGGGCCGCTACCATGTATGTTTCAATGTTCAGATGTGCATGTGACAAGTAAAACTAATCTTAACCTTTTGAGAAGGGGAACGCTGTGTCGGAATGAGAGAGGAATATGCTAAAGAACCTCTTAACGAAGATTCAAGATTCAGGCAAAGATTGAAAATTGCTTAATATCATTTCTAGTACACAAGTGTAAAGGTGAACAAAATAATTCTCCAGATCTGATGCAGCACAAAAATACAATAATAATAAAGCACAATAAATATAAATATGTAAGATAGCTTATATACATTGTGTGTACATGTATACATACATACGGTGATGTATGTCCATAAAATGGCTCTGGGTACTGGAGTGTCTGTACATAAGGTGACTCTGACAGGAGATGGTAAAGGTGTGGGTGTGGGGGTGGGTTAGTGGGTGGGGGTGTTGATCTTGTGGAAGGGAACTGTTTTGAGTCTGGTGGTCCTGGTGTGGGTGCTACATAGCCTCCTCCCCGGTGGGAGTTGGACCAACTGGGGGAGAGTGATGATGCGGCAGAGGCTCAGTTCCAGAGCCACAAGCCTCAGCAGCTGAAGACACAGTTGCCAGGGGTGCAGCTGAGCAACGAAGAGATGCAGGAGAGAGCAGAATTGAACCAGTGGGGATATCTTAGAGACGTGAGCAGCTGGAGGAGGTTAAGATGTCGGGTTAACAAAATCATTGAATGCAGTGGTGAAGAAACGGAAGGCAGGTGTGCAGATATCTGAGGAACACACGAAATGCTGGAGGTATTCAGCGTGTTAGACAGCATCTTTGGAAATTAGATTTGCTTTATTTCTCACACGTACGTCGAAATATGCAATGAAATGCATCGTTTGCATCAAATTAAATCAGCGAGAGTTGTGCAAATGTCACCATGCTTTCGGTGCCACACAGCATGCCCACAACTCACCAACCCTAACCCATACGATTTTGGAATTGGGAGGAAACTGGACAGAACCCATGCAGTCTTGGGGGGAACATGCAGACTCCTTCCGGACAGCAGCAGGAATTGAACTCTGATCTGTGACAGTGTTACACTGTCGTGCCATACTAAACAGTTCATGTTCTGGGGCGAGTCCCTTCGTCAGGATTGGAATGGAAGGGGACAGAAGCCAGAATAAAAATGGTAGGGGAAGGAGAGGAGTATAAACTGGCAGGTGATAGGTGAGACTAGGAGAAAGGGGAAGGTGGGCGGGTGGGTGAGGGGGATGAAATAAGAAGCTAGGAAGTGATAGGTGGAAAAGGTAAGGGGCTGAAAAAGAAGGAATCTGATAGGAGAGGACAGTGGACCATGGAAGAAGGGTAAAGAGGAAGGGCACCAGAGGGAGGTGATGGGCAGGTGAGGAGGAGAGAGGGTAACCAGAATGGGGATTGGATAAAGTGAAAAGGATCAAGGGGGAGAATTTACCAGAAGTTAGAGAAATCAATGTTCATGTCATTTGGTTAGAGCAGGACTTCCCAGGTGGGTTTCACAGACCCCTTGCTTAATGGTACTGGTCCTTGGCATAAAAAAGGCTGGAGCTCCTGGCTTAGAAACTATTTAGATAAATTATGAGGTTTTGCTCCTCAAACTTGAATATTTGTAGCCACACCAGTCATTAGCATAAGAGTAGACTCGATTGAGACATAATGTGGAAGCAAGCAACAAGGCTGATGTGACTAACACTCAACAGGCTACACTTAAAATTACATGGATATTGCAACAACGAAGCAGGCCATTTGGTCCTTCAGGTCTCTGCTAGTATTGGATTAATTTCCTAATGATGTTCCCCACATTCCCTTTCCTTTATTTCTCTCCATCCACACAATCTTTTGTTTCTATCTTAATGTTTCTTTTTTCAGGGTTTATTAGAGTGACATTCAGAGATAATGGTGAGGACCAATGGCTTTTTAACTATCACCAAGAGTAAGCAGTGGTTCTATGGAGAATAGTGGAAGTAAAGACCATTACCTCCTTTATTGCACAGATCTGGACAACTGGCAAATTGCAGAGAACTGGCCCAGTGGGTCTAGTTTAGATTCGCTTCAGTAAAGACCTGTGATATTCGTTGGAGACCAAATGGCTCTCCTCCTGTGCCATTTGGCTTCCCTGTAAATGCGGACATGCTTTATTAGCAACAAATGTCAGTGTGATATTTTCTTGCAATTCTATCTGACATAAAAGTGATTTCACTCCACTCACTGGCTGCGGATGGCAAATACATCAAGGAACATCCGTTGACTAATTTCGATACATCTTCTCTTTCCCCAGTCAAAGCTCTGACAACTTATTAGATGTCAGCCTGCCCAGACCTTTAACTCATTGTGTACAAGTTTATACTAGACTAGAATATAAAAGCAAGGCTGCAATGTTGAGGCTTTATAAATTACTGGTGAGGCCTCACTGGGAATATTATGAGCAGTTTTAGGTCCCTTATCTAAGAAAGGATGTGCTGACATTGCAGAGGGTCCAGAGGAGTTTAATGAAAATGATTCAGGGATTAAAAGATTTTTCGTATGAGGAAGGTTTGATGGCTCTGGGTCTGTACTCAGTAAAATTCAGAAAAATGAAGGGGGGGAATCTCATTGAAACCTATCAAATGTTGAAAGGCCTCGATGGAGTGGATGTGGAGGGGATGTTTCCTTAAGTGGGGGAGTCTAAGACCAGAGGACTCAGCTTCAGAATAGAGAAATGTCCATTTAGAACGAAGATGAGGAGGAATTTCTTTAGCCAGAGAGTGGTGAATCTGTGGAATTCATTGCCACCCAGGGCTGTGGAGGCCAAGTCTTTTAGTATATTAAAGGCAGGAGTTGATAGATTTTTTGATTAGTCAGGACATCCTTCACAATCTCAAAGTCCCAATGTACTTTTCTTGCCAAAGCATTTATTTTGAAGTGTCAGTGTAATAATCGTTGAGGCCTGTTAAAGATTAGCTTTATTTGTCATATGTACATCAAAATATACAGTGAAATGCACCGTTTGCGGCACCAGCCACCACAGTTTGAGGATGTGCTGGTGGCAGGCCACAGTGTCTGCATACAATCTGGCCCCGCTCACACTTTGGAACGTGACAGGTATACCCAGAGGAGTCGCACAGTTATGGGATATCATACAAACCCTGTACAGCCCACAGCAAGAACTGAACCTCAGTTGCTGTCGCTGTAACCGCTACGTTACTGTGCCACATATGTTAAGCATACAAATGGTAATATGGTCATCTTCTTACTGACATTAGCCAATGAATAGCTGTTAGAATGCTGGAGGTACCTCACCTGCCACTCCGTGAAATGGTGTGAATTTTGATATGCTTACTCCAGGGAGTTTAGTGCTTCAGATGAATTCATTCATTTATTATGTGCCATGTCGTATGACGTGGGCGATCATGGTCTTGCCCATGATTGTTCTAGGCATTTTTTTTTCTGCAGAAGCATTTCCCTTTTCTGGACAGAGTCTTTACAAGACGGGTGACCCCAGTCATTACCAGTACTCTTTAGGGATTGTCTGTCTGGCGTCAGTGGTCACATAACCAGGACGTGATATGCACTGGCTGCTCATACAACCACCCACCACCGGCTCCACGTGACCCTGATCAGGGGGTCTAAGCAGGTGCTGCACTCTGCAGGCTAGTGGAGGGAAAGAGCAATTTACACCTCCTTTGGTAGAGACGTATTTCCACTCCACCACCCAATTAGTATCCCATCCAAATTGCTGCATCTCCAACAGGTGACATTGAGACTATTAGTCCACTTTATGCAATCAAGTCTTCCTGTACAACTTAAAAACCTCAACCTTTATCTCTGAGACTAGAGTACGATTGTGGCGCAGTAGCGTAGCGGTTAGCGTAATGCTTTACAGTGCCAGGAGTCAGACATCGGGTTTCCATTCCCACCACTGTCTGTACACTCTCCCCACGACCGCATGGGTTTCTTCCGGGGACTCTGCTGTCCTCCCACGTTTCAAAGACGTGGGTTAGGGTTAGTGAGTTCTGGGCATTCTGTGTTGGCAATGGAAGTGTACCGACATTGCCACTGGACTGTGTTGGTCGTTGATGCAACACAATGCTTTTTACTGTACATTTCAATGTACATGTGACAAATAAAGCTAATCTTTAAAAGTTTTCCAGTGGAACTCAAAATCACAAACTTTATCTCTGAAACCAGAGTACATTTTCATGGGATACTGAAGAATTATATCAATGTTTATCCGACAAGATTTATCATTGTAAGAAAGGCAGGTTAATTGGTCATGGGACAGTACACTACAGGCCCTTTGGCCCATAATGTTGTGCAGACCATTTGTAGTGGCCAAACAAGACCAAAACAATTGCCGCTGCTGGCAGCCCTACGGATTTATTATACTTGCATGCCGCACTGTCACTCCAATAACGAATGCTTCAAAAGGCTAGGATGTGTGCTTGATCCTTTATTAGCAATTAGTAAACATTCAATTTTGAAGTGATGAAACTTAAGTGTACCCAAGTGTAAGCTAGGTGTAATTGAGTGTTATTAAGTAGTCAGCAAAAAATATGATATCTGCTGGTTCTAAGCTGCTACAATCTGTCATGGTCAAAGCATGAATACGTAACTTATTCCCTTCCTTTTTACCACACCCCCACTCGTGACTAGTTACCGTAATAAACATAATAAATGCACAATACAGAATTCAATGCAGGTAGAGAACTGATGCACGGCTCCTGCACCATTATTTTATTTTTGTGGGCACTTGAAATACACAGGAGGAGTGCCGCATTATTTATCTTACAATAGCAATACCCTTGACTAGAGCTTCCATGGAGGCTGGTTGCATCGTCATCTAGTATGGAGGCTCCAGTGCCTGGGATTGGAAGAGGCTGCAGAGGGTTGTAGACTCAGCCAATTCCATCACGGGCACAGCCTCCCCACCGTTGAGGTCACCTTCATGAAGCAGTGCTTCAAGAAGGTGACATCAATCACTAAGGACCTTTGCTATCCAGGACAAGACCTCTTCTCCTTACTACATTTAGGAAGGAGGTACAGGAGCCTGTAGACTCACAAACTCTACCTTGATTCTTCCTTTTTGCCTTCACTATTCATTTGTTTTTGTAATTTATGGTAATTTCTTGTCCTGTTCAAATGGTTCAAACTTCGATCTCAAATCTCTCCTGGGTTCAGACTTCAAGTATCATCTCATGGGTTCAAACCTGGAGTAACAGCTGAAATCTCTATTGGGTTCAAACCTCAAATAACATCTCAAATCTGCAGTGGGTTCAAACGACAACTGATTGATTCAGGGTCAAAGATGGCACCAACCAGGCTGTCTAGGCAGTACAAGGTTCACGTGCAACTGGAATCCGGCTTCGATTACACTGGATAGTAGTTAATTCACACAAGAACAAGGCAAACATGATACTGTGTCATCACAGTGTGGCACTTGCAGGGTTTTATTTTGGTCAATTGTTTTGTGTTACCTGAAGAGAGAACTCATGTTTCCTGTTAATTAACAGCACAGTTCAATCAATATGCTGTCAGCCTATTCACTGAAGACAAGCAGCCCTCCCTCCGCCCGATAGTTCAGAGTGCTCTAACAGATCTATTTGCCACTGTCAGCTTGATTCACATTCTGGAGATGTCCAGAGGTAAAACGGACAGCAGTGCTGAGTTAGAAGAACGTTAACCAAATGTTTGTGATGCTTATTGATCTCTGTAAATCTCAGCAATTTAGTCTTGCCCTTTCTGTAATCTAGTGCAGCCCGGTTCTCTGGCACTCAGCCTTAGCCTGGGGTCCAGGCAGTGTGCCAAAGCAAGGCTTTCGGCCTGTTGTTACCTGTTGTAACCTGTTGATGCCAGGTCATCATCTGTGATCCAGTGCACAGTGTGGGCTGTCCCTAGTCACCCAGTACTGGCCGGTTGTCGTGATCCAGTGTTGGACATCTGTTGTGATCCAGTCTACAGTACCACTGTCTGTCCTGGCATCTGTTGTGAGCCAGTACTCGGTGCCGGCTGGCTGTCATGACCCTGTGTTCAGCATCTTTTGTAATCCAGTGCCCTGTGTGGGCTCTCCTAACACAGTGATGGGCATCTGTCTTGACATCGTGCTGGGTGGCTGTCTGTTGTGACCCAGTACCTGGTGTAGCTGCTTGCCCTGACCCAGTATAACTGTCTGCTGTGACCCAGTGCCCAATGCCTGTCTTAGTGCTGGATGTCTGCCATGACCCAGTACCTGTTTACCTGTGCCAGCCCAGTGCCCAATGTTGGACTATCTGCCCTGAACTAGTGCCCAATGCCAAGCTGTCTGTCACAATCCAGCAGTTAGGTTGCCCAATGTTTTCTGGTGTTTGAGGAAACTGATTTCACCAGGTACTTGCTGAGACTGTGAGTCTGTAGTAACCTGGATTGCAGACAGTCTGCCATTGTCTGATGTCTGCAAATTCTTAAAGTGAGTCACACTCTAGGCTTTGAATTAAGATCATTTGTGCTCAGTCATGTCCTCAGACATGGGACGCAGAGCAAATTGGTCTCCCAACATGTACCACCAGTTCACCCTGAGAGAGAACAGCAGAGACTCAAAATAGTGATCCACTGCTCCACCATCTAATTATCTCCCCACTCCACATCAACTCACATCTCCTCTGAAAAGTTGCAAAGCTTTGGCTAAATAATCTCTCACCCTCTCTCTCTCTCTCTCTCACTGTCCCCTCCCTCTCCTTCTCTCTCTCACTCTCTTTCTTCCTCCCTCCCTCCATCCCTCCCCAGCTGTCTACCCCACTTTCTTTCTGTTTCTCCACCCCCCTTTCTGCAGATGCCTCTCTCTCCCTCTATTTCTCTCCCTTCTCCTTCTCACTCTGTTATTCTCTCCCTCTTTTCCTCTCTCACTGTCTCTTCTCTGCCCTCTACCCCTCTCTCTTTCTGTCCCTTTACCTATCTATCAATCTCTCTCAAATGCAAATACCACAGCAACACTCTACACTCTCACACACTGGCCCAGTCTGCACAGTTTTAAAGAAGACGGCCGTCCCTCCCCCCCCCCCCCCCCGAATATATAATAGTTGTGGTTTTATTTGCAGAGTATGGACATGCAGAGAGTAGGGGCAGTTTGAAAAGAGGCTGAGTTCTCTGATTTCACTCAGACAGAGTGAGGAACATAGTGCATGTGCTGATTTCTCTCCTGTATCAATTCTGGCCTCAGAAGCTGCAACAGATCAGTTTCTGTGACATTGCATGGACAGTCTAATTGGCGACAAGGAATAAGGGCTGACCCAGTAATAAAAGGAACCGGGAAAAGTGCAAAAGGCAGGGCTGGCCTCATTGGACATGTTATTGAAGAGGAGGCAAGCAAATTCTTCACTGAGGAGAGGTCATTCTAATGAAACTGGCTGATTCTTTGTGGTTATACAGCACCTATAACAGGTCAAGGAGCTTCTTGGGAGGTCAAGCAGACAAAATTCAACACAGAGCCCATTGTCTGAACAAATTGATCTACCCAGGAACTTGAAGCTCCTTACCTTTTCCATGCTAACCACTCAATGAGGACTGGTATGTGTTCTTGCAACACCATTCAAACAGCCAATCTATCACACACCTGTACGCCGTCATGTCACCATCTGAGATTCTGCCCAGAACAGTGGTGTCGGTGGTGAGTTTGTAAATGGTGTTGGAGCTGAGCCTAGCCACACAGTCACATGTAGAGAGAGAACAGAACAGTGGACTAAGCATACATCCTTAGATGTACCTGTGTTTATTGTCAGTGAGGAGGAGATGTTATTACTGATGTTTGCTGACGGTGAACTCCCAGTAAAGAAATCAAGGATACAATTGCCAAAGGAGGTACAGGGGCTTGGTCAAAGATATGAGTCTTCTGGGGCATCGTAAAGGAGGAGAGAGAGCATGGAAGGAATTAGTGATTGCAAGTCCTAGATATGGTAGAACATTACAGCACAAGACAGGCCTTTTGGCTCACAATGTTGGGCTAACCTTTTAACTTCCAAGATCAGTCTTACTCTTCCCTCTCAAATAGCCCTCCATTTATCTTTCATCCATGTAGTTAGCTAAGAGCCTCAGAAATTTTCCTAACATGTCTGCCTCTACCCATGGTAGCACATGCCAATACACATACCAGTCTCCATATGCAATAAAAACCTATTTATGACTCCCCCCTAAATTATGCCGTTTCTACCCCCGAGAAAAAGGTCTCTGGCTCTCTGGATGCCCTCTTATAATCTCGTACACTTCTATCACATCAACTCTCATCCTCCTTTGCTCCAAAGGGAAAAGCCATAGCTCGCTGAGCCTGTCCTCATAAGACATGTTCTCCAGTCCAGGCAGCATCTTGGTAATCTCCTCTGCACCCTCTCTAAAGCTTCCTCAGCCTTCCAATAACAAGGCGACCAGCATTGAACACAATATAGCAAGTGTGGTTTAATCAGGGTTTTATAGAGCTGCAACATTACCTCGTGGTTGGTTGTTCTTTGTTCGCCCCTTTCCGTACAGTAGAGTAAGTGGGCTACCTTGGTCACGAATATCTAAAGAAAATCATCGCGTTTTATTTCTTATTCTTGACTTCCAAAGAACCTCTATATCACAATATCCCCAGACTCAACTGACCCCAGTGACAAAGTTCCCACAATAAGCCAGCCTGACCAGAGACACAGGTTTGATTCTGGGTCGGTGCTGAATGATCTCCTGTTGGTTGTTAAGATGGGAAGTGGTAGAGACCTTGAGAAGTCTCAGCAACCAGACCACCACCCTTCTTCTCCTGCCAAAGCATGTGTGGGAAAGCAGTGGAACAGCTGACTAGCACCCATTACCTGTGGTACAGCACCCCGCGATGTCAGCTGACCAGCACCCATTACCTGTGGTACAGCACCCGGTGATGTCAGCTGACTAGCACCCATTACCTGTGGTACAGCACCCGGTGATCTCAGCTGACCAGCACCCATTACCTGTGGTACAGCACCCGGTGATGTCAGCTGACCAGCACCCATTACCTGTGGTACAGCACCCGGTGATGTCAGCTGACCAGCGCCCATTACCTGTGGTACAGCACCCGGTGATGTCAGCTGACTAGCACCCATTACCTGTGGTACAGCACCCGGTGATCTCAGCTGACCAGCACCCATTACCTGTGGTACAGCACCTCGGTGATGTCAGCTGACCAGCGCCCATTACCTGTGGTACAGCACCCGGTGATGTCAGCTGACCAGCACCCATTACCTGTGGTACAGCACCTCGGTGATGTCAGCTGACCAGCACCCATTACCTGTGGTACAGCACCCAGTGATCTCAGCTGACTAGCACCCATTACCTGTGGTACAGCACCCGGTGATCTCAGCTGACTAGCACCCATTTCCTGTGGTACAGCACCCGGTGATCTCAGCTGACCAGCACCCATTACCTGTGGTACAGCACCCGGTGATCTCAGCTGACCAGCACCCATTACCTGTGGTACAGCACCCGGTGATGTCAGCTGACCAGCACCCATTACCTGTGGTACAGCACCCGGTGATCTCAGCTGACCAGCACCCATTACCTGTGGTACAGCACCCGGTGATGTCAGCTGACTAGCACCCATTACCTGTGGTACAGCACCCGGTGATGTCAGCTGACTAGCACCCATTACCTGTGGTACAGCACCCGGTGATGTCAGCTGACCAGCGCCCATTACCTGTGGTACAGCACCTCGGTGATGTCAGCTGACCAGCACCCATTACCTGTGGTACAGCACCTGGGTGATGTCAGCTGACTAGCACCCATTACCTGTGGTACAGCACCCGGTGATGTCAGCTGACCAGCGCCCATTACCTGTGGTACAGCACCCGGTGATCTCAGCTGACCAGCACCCATTACCTGTGGTACAGCACCCGGTGATGTCAGCTGACCAGCGCCCATTACCTGTGGTACAGCACCCGGTGATCTCAGCTGACTAGCACCCATTACCTGTGGTACAGCACCTCGGTGATGTCAGCTGACCAGCACCCATTACCTGTGGTACAGCACCCGGTGATGTCAGCTGACCAGCACCCATTACCTGTGGTACAGCACCCGGTGATGTCAGCTGACCAGCACCCATTACCTGTGGTACAGCACCCGGTGATGTCAGCTGACTAGCACCCATTACCTGTGGTACAGCACCCGGTGATCTCAGCTGACCAGCACCCATTACCTGTGGTACAGCACCCGGTGATGTCAGCTGACTAGCACCCATTACCTGTGGTACAGCACCTGGGTGATGTCAGCTGACTAGCACCCATTACCTGTGGTACAGCACCCGGTGATCTCAGCTGACTAGCACCCATTACCTGTGGTACAGCACCCGGTGATCTCAGCTGACCAGCACCCATTACCTGTGGTACAGCACCCGGTGATGTCAGCTGACCAGCACCCATTACCTGTGGTACAGCACCCGGTGATGTCAGCTGACCAGCGCCCATTACCTGTGGTACAGCACCTGGGTGATGTCAGCTGATCAGCACCCATTACCTGTGGTACAGCACCCGGTGATGTCAGCTGACCAGCGCCCATTACCTGTGGTACAGCACCTGGGTGATGTCAGCTGACTAGCACCCATTACCTGTGGTACAGCACCTGGGTGATGTCAGCTGACTAGCACCCATTACCTGTGGTACAGCACCTGGGTGATGTCAGCTGACTAGCACCCATTACCTGTGGTACAGCACCTGGGTGACATCAGGCACGCTAAATGCCAACTATCAGGGTTCAATTCTGCTGCTGTCTGTAAGGACTTTGTACGTTCTACCCATGACTGTGGTTTCCTCCAGGTGTTCCAGTTTCCTCCCACGGTCTCAAGACAAATGGGTTAGGGTTAGGAAGTTGTGGGCATGCTATGTTGGTGCTGGCAGCACGGTGACACTTGCAGGCTGCCCCCAGCACATCCTCAGACTGTGTTGATGGTTGACACAAAATGACGCATTTCAGTCTGTGTTTCGATGTACACATGACAAATAAAATTAATCTTTCTTTCTATCCCTTGACTTGATATAACAGATGAAGGAGCTTCTCAGGAGCTCAAGCAGACAAAACTTAACACAGAGCCTGTTGTCTGAACAAATTGTTCAAGGCTTAGATCAAAATCAAGAAGGGGAGGGGATTTTTTTTGGCAAAATTAAGAGAGCTGTAATAACCTGGTGCCAAAAGTACCCATAAATATTATCAACACCTCTACAGCCCAGACACACACACACACACACACACACACACACACACACACACACACACACACACACACACACACACACACACACACACACACACACACACACACTGTACTGGACAAGAACAGGTAGCACAAGCTCCCAACCCTGGGGTAAATACTCAGGAGATTGTATGCTTCCCCATTGTCCAGTACCTTAGCAGCTAGTGAGTATAAAATATTCAGGAGCTGCCTTCTCGCAAGGTTATAGTGCTAAAAATGATTTACTGCCTGATTATAGTTGGCACCATTAAATTAGCCTCTGAAATACTTTGAGTGCGCAGGGAGCTGGCTGATTCGTGACCATTTCCACAGTAGTTCAGGACGGGGGGGCAATACAGTGTTTACTGCAATGTTGCACGTATGGGTACAAGATTCTGGGTGAGGGTGCAGTAAGTATCAGGTCACATCTTTCAGCATGTGACACTCTCTGTTCCTAATGACAGCCCCTTCCAGTTCCACAAGCCCCCCAAGACCCCTGCACCTTCTCTAGCTTCACTTGACTCTCCAGTGTAATTTACTCCACAGCTGTGCCTTCTGCTGTAAAGAACCCAAGCTCTGGAATTCTCTGCTAAACTTATCTCCAAGATTCAAGATTCATTTTTATTTATCACTTGTATATTGAAACATTCAATGAAATGTGTTATTTGCATGAACAACCAGCACAACTTAAGTATGTGCTGGGGCTAGACTGTAAGTGTCGCACATTTGGGCACCAACATAGTATGCCTACAACGCTCAGCAGAACAACTCAGAACACGGCAAAATAGAACTCAGCAGCGTCTATAAAGAGAGCAAATCTTCCCCAAAAGCTGCTGGTAAACTTTCATTGACGTATAATTGAGAGCTTGACAGTACGTTCCACTAACTGCAACAAGATTGACCAAAAAGCACTTCAGCAAGTGATCAGGACTGCACAGAACATCATTGGGACTCAGCTAACAGATATGAAAACCACCTACAACCCACCATGTCTATGATGGGCTTGTGAAACCACGATGGACTCATCCCATCCCAGTAATCACCTATTCAATCTCCTGCCAGCCAGCAGGAGGTACAGAAACATCTCTTCATGGACGTCCAGACCGAAAGTCAGCTTTCTCCCCAGAACTATGGTGTTACTGAACAATGCTGCCCCTCTCCTACCCACTCGTAGTCCATAGGCACTATGGACAATCTCTAAATTCAATACCTGGGCATAATTCTTGATGCCATTTTATATTTAATATTGTATTTTATAACATATCATGTGCAATATTTGAATGGGGCAGCCACTGTTTCTTTTAATTTTAGAGTTGTTTGTTTTTAATTCAGTTGTAACTTTGATGTAATTCTAAATAAGTCAGACATTATTTTAAATTTAGTCACTGTGTTTCCAATATGCTGGTTTGCAGTGAGTGCATTCTCACTGTCCTCAGCAATGACAATAAAGCTCTAACTAGCACGTGACAAAGCAACAATGGTGAAACAAGCCCCCGTTCCCCTACCCCACCCATCCCTCACACACAGTCGTCCAACTCAGAATAGGCCACCTTTGACTTCCAGCCTCCAGCAGACACAGACTGATTTTGGGCTTTGATTTCCCCAGGGGACTTGTGGACTTGGGGCTCTGGTCACCAGGCCTCAACTTCCTGACTTACGATCAACCTTTTGGGCTTCAGTATTCAGCAGCGACAGCAGGACCCACCAAACCCTCGAACTCCAGACTTGCTGATGACAGGACCCTAAACACTGGCCTCGCTGATCCACTTACCTAAGGGATCAGCTGCCCGCACAGCACTCTGATTCCAAACCCACTGACAACTGGCTGACCTGGGAGGGTGGGGGGTCCACTAGCCCTCATCCACACTAGTCTGTCATCCAGGGATCCAACCATGGATGTCCCACGTCTGCATCTCTGGCCTCCAAACACAGAGCAGGGGCATAGACTCCAACCCGACCTCAAATTACCCCACATTCCTGTCCCTGAACCCTCACCAGTCTCCTAACTCCCCTCTCTACCCCCTGAACAATTCCTATGGCAGAATAGCACAGTGGTTAGCACAACACCGTACAGTACAGGTGACCCGGGTTCAATTCCACCGCTGCCTGTAAGGAATTTCTGCGTTCTCCCTGTGACTATATGGGTTTCCTCCAGGTGCTCTGGTTTCCTCCCACCGTCCAAAGATGTACCAGTTGGTAGGTTAATTGATCATTGTAAATTGTCCCATGATTAAATTGGAGGATCGCTGGGCCGCGTGGCTCGAAGGGTGGGAGGGCCTATTCCAAGCTGTTTCTCAATAAGTAAATAAATAAATAAAATTCTTTTTGGAAAAACAACGAAGTCCAATGCTTGTTCGCGTGTTGGGCATTTGATATTTTCTTTGAATAGGTACATGGTGTTTCTTTGTTTGACGGCACCTGCAGGAAGACGAATCTCAGGGTTGTATACTGCATACATACTCTGATAATAAATATTCTTTGAATCTGAGATGGAGACCGCAGCTCACGGCTATCTCGATCCATTCACTTATCTGCTCCTGTGACCCCTGACTCCTTTGGACGTCAATCCTAAAGCCTGCTCAGTAGATTAGAATTCAAGCATCATGAGACCTTTCATAACATTGAATCTCCCACATAAACGCAGATCGTTATTGGAGTTGCGACTTGCTTTATGGCAATAAAAGGCTTCCACATTCATAACTTATTGATCGGGTACCAGATCTGCTATCTGTTATAAGAGGTCAGGTGCTGCAAGGAGAGTTTATACAAATTAGGGTCGTTTTCGCAGGAGTGGCAGGGACTGAAGAGCGACCTGATAGAAGTTTATAAAATTACGAGAGACAGAGATAGAATGGACAGCCGGTATCTTTTCGTCAGGTTTGAAATGACTAATACTAGAGAACGTGTGTCTTAGGGGAGAAGAGGAAAGTTTAAAGGCAAGTTTTGTCCACAGAGAGTGGACAGCCAGGGTGATGCTGGAGGCAGATACAACGGAAATGTTTATCAGGCTCTTAGATTGGCACTTGAGTATGCAGAGATTATACAGTTTAAAGATTAGCTACATATACAGTGAATTTTTTTTTTTTTTGCATCAGCACCCAACATGTGCAAGGGAGTAGCATGTGTGTGTCCCCTTGCTTCCAGCACCAACATAGCATGCCCACACAACTCGGGCATCTTTAGAAAGTGGGAGGGATCCGGAACACCCACACATCACAATGTACAAATGTACGGACAGTGGCAGGAATTGAACCCCAATCTTATAGCTGGCATTAGGATGGAGTGCCACTGATAAATGTAGGGGATATATCCAGGCAGAGGGATTGGTTTTATTAAGCACAGCATCATGGGCTGAAGGACCTGTTTTGCGCTGTACTGATGTAGATCATGTTGGAATGTTTTACTGTGTCACAGGCACCAGATGAATCTAGGTTATTATATGTCTCAGCCCTGCTGATGGGGCCTGATTCAATGCGGGTTTTTGTTCTTCTTCAGGTGGGTCCAGGTTGCCTGTCCGAGACTCTCCATCGATTGGGGAAAGGCTTTTTCCAAACCCCTGCTCACACCATACGAGGTAAGTACCCAGCTGCCTGGAGTGCTGGTAGAAAGGGAGACAGTCAGGGTTTTCAGCGGGGAGGGGATAGACTTTTGTGATAAGTTACTGGGAAAGAGCAGGGCAATAAATGGAGCTGACAAAATTGCTCTCCAAAGGGCCAGCACCAATATGATGGTTGAATATTCCAAGTAAGCATTCAAGATGGCTGTAGTCCAAAGCACAGGTGTAAGTCAGGTACTAGGAGATCTTGGCGTTGACTATGGCCAAAGTAGTGGGACCTTAGCCAAATCAGTAATCTAAGGCATCTTGTGAGAATGAAGATAACAATAGAAACTTATAGCAGGGACTCACTGTCTACAGTAACACACACAAACTGCTGGAGGAACTCACCAGGTCAGGCAGTATCTATGGAGAAGAATAAATAGTCAATGTTTCAGGCCAAGATGCGTTGTCAGGACTGGAAGGGAGGAGATCAGGGGGAGGGGAAGGTGACAGATGATTCTTCTGGCAAGATAGTGGCGCGACTGGCCACAGTGTCTTCTACGGGGTCAGCAGAAGGTGCTACCGTTCAACTTAAACATACTTCTAATGATCACAAGATCCTGCCATACGTTAAGAACTCAAAGGACTGCAGGCCTACACTGTCAGCAAGTTGCTCACTGACAGAGATAATGAAGGAGCTGTGCAACGTGCTGCTGCCTGAATCGATGGAGGTTTACAGTCAAATAGCAAGTGGCCATCGTGGTCGCCTTTCCTATGATCGCAGGACCACTTTCGACATTGCTAATCTGCTACATCACAAGTTTGACTCACTGATTTATTGGATGAGGGCAGCTACAGATGGAGAGGGCCTGGTCCCCAGCCGTTGCAAGGACTAGGCCTGAAGGCTTGGTGCTGACTGTTTACAGCCGCCCAGAGAGAGGGGATGAAGCCTTTGCACCACACCGGGAGCGGTGTGGCACGGTGTCCTGAATGGATTCGGAGCTGCATTCCCAGGGTTTCGCTCGGCAGAAGACAAAACCTGTTGTGGCCGACTGCGTCCAAGCCAGTGCACTCTACCTGGGGCAGCGTAGCACAATTGTGCTGACTGAAGATTTCAAATGGACTGAGGGGTCTGGACTGTATACATACATAGTTGTGTGGCTGTGTTTTTATATGTGCTTCAACACGTGAGAACTGTGCCTCAAAGCCGTGGATTCACCTAGCGGGAGTAGGGACTCCGCGAGGACTGTGCCTCAAAGTCGTGGATTCACCTAGCAAGAGTAGGGACTCCGCGAGGACTGTATCTCAAAGCCGTGGATTCACCTAGCGGGAGTAGGGACTCCGCGAGGACTGTGCCTCAAAGTCGTGGATTCACCTAGCAAGAGTAGGGACTCCGCGAGGACTGTATCTCATAGCCGTGGATTCACCTAGTGGGAGTAGGGACTCCGCGAGGACTGTATCTCAAAGCCGTGGAATCACCTAGCGGGAGTAGGGACTCCGCGAGGACTGTGCCTCAAAGTCGTGGATTCACCTAGCAAGAGTAGGGACTCCGCGAGGACTGTATCTCATAGCCGTGGATTCACCTAGTGGGAGTAGGGACTCCGCGAGGACTGTATCTCAAAGCCGTGGATTCACCTAGCGGGAGTAGGGACTCCGCGAGGACTGTGCCTCAAAGTCGTGGATTCACCTAGCAAGAGTAGGGACTCTGCGAGGACTGTATCTCATAGCCATGGATTCACCTAGCGGGAACAGGGACTCAGGGCGAGGACTGTGCCTCAAAGCCGTGGATTCACCTAGCGGGAGTAGGGACTCCGCGAGGACTGTATCTCATAGCCGTGGATTCACCTAGCGGGAGTAGGGACTCCGCGAGGACTGTGCCTCAAAGCCGTGGATTCACCTAGCGGGAGTAGGGACTCCGCGAGGACTGTATCTCAAAGCCGTGGATTCACCTAGCGGGAGTAGGGACTCCGTGAGGACTGTACCTCAAAGCCGTGGATTCACCTAGCGGGAGTAGGGACTCCACGAGGACTGTACCTCAAAGCCGTGGATTCACCTAGCGGGAGTAGGGACTCCACGAGGACTGTGCCTCAAAGCTGTTGATTCACCTAGCGGGAGTAGGGACTCCGCGAGGACTGTGCCTCAAAGCTGTTGATTCACCTAGCGGGAGTAGGGACTCCGCGAGGACTGTGCCTCAAAGCCGTGGATTCACCTAGCGGGACTCCGCGAGGACTGTACCTCAAAGCCGTGGATTCACCTAGCAGGAGTAGGGACTCCGCGAGGACTGTGCCTCAAAGCCGTGGATTCACCTAGCGGGACTCCGCGAGGACTGTACCTCAAAGCCGTGGATTCACCTAGCGGGAGTAGGGACTCCGCGAGGACTGTGCCTCAAAGCCGTGGATTCACCTAGCGGGACTCCGCGAGGACTGTACCTCAAAGCCGTGGATTCACCTAGCGGGAGTAGGGACTCCGCGAGGACTGTGCCTCAAAGCCGTGGATTCACCTAGCAGGAGTAGGGACTCCGCGAGGACTGTGCCTCAAAGCCGTGGATTCACCTAGCAGGAGTAGGGACTCCGCGAGGACTGTGCCTCAAAGCCGTGGATTCACCTAGCAGGAGTAGGGACTCCGCGAGGACTGTGCCTCAAAGCCGTGGATTCACCTAGCAGGAGTAGGGACTCCGCGAGGACTGTCTCTCAAAGCCGTGGATTCACCTAGCGGGAGTAGGAACTCCGCGAGGACTGTGCCTCAAAGTCGTGGATTCACCTAGCAAGAGTAGGGACTCTGCGAGGACTGTACCTCAAAGTCGTGGATTCACCTAGCAAGAGTAGGGACTCCGCGAGGACTGTACCTCAAAGCCGTGGATTCACCTTGCGGGAGTAGGGACTCCGCGAGGACTGTACCTCAAAGCCATGGATTCACCTTGCGGGAGTAGGGTGACAGAGTAGACGTGACAGCTGAACTTAAATTGAAGTCAGGAGAGAAGGAAGGTAGATGGACAGGGGAGGAGAAATGAAGTGAGACGCTTGCAGGTGAGAGCTGGAAAAGGTAAAGGGCTGAAGGAGA
This sequence comes from Hypanus sabinus, assembly GCF_030144855.1. NCBI lineage: Eukaryota > Metazoa > Chordata > Chondrichthyes > Myliobatiformes > Dasyatidae > Hypanus > Hypanus sabinus. The sequence goes on from NC_082711.1 coordinate 173,850,560, forward strand.
AGGAATCTGACAGGAGAGAAGAGTGGGCCATGGGAGCAAGGGAAGGAGGAGGGGCAGAAGAGGGAGGAGATGGGCAGGTGAAGAGAAGAGGGGATCCAGAATGGGAATGGAAGAAGACAGAATGGGTATGGGGGAGAAATGAGGTTATGAATCACATTGACATGAGGCAGATAATCAGTCAGCAGCTGCTGCCTATTCCTGGAAGGATTCATTTCAAGGCGGGAGTCCAATTCAGCTCCATTCCTACAACCCCACGGCTATTCACCGTCTTTATCAATGATCAGGCATCATGAGCCCAGCGTCAGAATTCAACATTTGATGATGTTGTGGCACTGGAAGTACGGTAGAGGATGTACAGAGGCTTCAAGGGGATAAAGATAAACTAGGTGAGAAGACAGAACATTTAATCAGGCCTGTCGCTAACAGTAGTGGAAGGGCAGGAGCAGGTGAGAATGTGTGTGGCACATTCCACAGGGATGCTAGCAGAGGTAAATAAAGTGGCTACTTTATTAACTACACCTTTACACCCCATTAATGCAAATATCCAACCAGCCAAACATGTGACAGCAACTCAATGCATAGAAGCATGCAGACATGGTTGTTGTTCAGACTAAACATCAGAATGGGGAAGAAGTGCAATCTAATGAGGTTAACCATGGAATAATTGTTGGTGCCAGACAGGGTGGTTTGAGTATCTCAGAAACTGCTGATCTCCTGGGATTTTCACGCACAGACAGTCTCCAGAGTTTACAGAGAATGGTGTGAAAATTAGAAAAAAACATTCAGCAGCAACTTTGTGGGTGAAGGCCGCCTTATTAATGAGGGAGGTCATGGGAGAACGGCCAAACTGGTTCAAGCTGACAGGAAGGCGACAGGAACTCAAATAACCACGTGTTACAACAGTGGTGTGCAGAAGAGCACCTCTGAACACACTACACGTCAAACCTTGAAGCGGATGGGCTACGGCAGCAGAAGATCGTGAACATACACTCAGTGGCCTCTCTATTAAGTAAGTACAGGAGCGACCAAACAAAGTGGCCACTGAGTGCAAGTTTTATTTTTAAAAGGGTCACTCAGAAGCAAATGAATGCCAAAGATGAAATGCCATTCAGTTTCATGGCATCAATCAGCAAATAAAGCATCGATTGTTAAGTAATATGAGAGGAAATAACACAATTGTAATTTGTAACAAAACAAGTGATAATTAAACTTTAACCGCATATGTAGAGGAACTGAAATAAAAAGATTAATTATATCATTATTCAGGATAAGGCTATCTGTGAGAGAGAGTCAGCAGGAATCCAAGTTCGTTCATTATATCTATTGCCTGAACTGTTTAAGAATTAAGGTCAAGCAGGAAGACTTGATCCACTCTGATAAGCATCATAAATCCTCAACACTGATGCCCAGCTCACATTGTGTCATGACACGTGTGGGCAGTGATCTACAAAAAGAGAAGCAGGATTCCAAAATAATCATCTCACCAGGACAGTGGTGAGGTTCATCATTTGGTTAAAAGCCACCTGAGGCAGTGATATTTGCCACAATAAGGGGCATAGATGGGGTGAATGCACACAGACTTTTTCCCAAAGAAAGGGATTCAAAAAGAGGACATTGGTTTAAGGTGAAAGGGACCTAGGGGGCAATTTCTTCACACAGAGGGTGGCGGTTATAGAGAACAAACTGCCAGAGGAAGGGGTCGTGGTCTGGAAGATGCATCAAGGCAAGGGTAGTTTACAGATAGTGTGCAGACAGTCCAGGCAAGTGAAGCCTTTGAAGAAAAATCTTTGAAGAGCATAGCTTCCCTCTGCACAGCAAGGGACTGGAGCTATTTGGCATATAGAGACAAGATAGGATACAAAGCACACACCAAGTAAGGGACAAATACTTCACCAACTTCAAATTATCATCAATTGTCAGCTTGTAGTTTCCACTGGCTTTTAACACTGGTATTGTGAATGGAGATTTATCTTGCAAGTAAGGGATCTGAACATACATGGTTTTCTAAATGGTCAATGTCCGCAACTGCTGGTCAATTCTGATTCAGAGGCTCTCTCTTGATTGAGGTTGACCATGGATGTTGCTTCCCAGCTGCCTATGAGATACACAAGCCAGGGCAGTACCATAGCTGCTGCCTATATAACAGGCTCCCCTTCTCCATGCAGCTGAGGACTCCAAAAGAACGGCCGGTCCGATACAGTTTGGCACCGCTGGCATTGTAGGAGTTGCCAGTCAGCGTTGAACACAACGTAAGACTGCCTTAGGGAATCGAGCTCTAGATCTCTCGATTTACCCCTGAATCCTTCCCCATGAGTGGTTATAGCCACTGAGATTTAAGGTCAGAGTTTCCTTTTCCTAGGTGAGCTGCCAACCACAGCTGAGGAGCCCTACCTGCCCAGTAATCCGCCTTTGCCCCTTCTCCTGGCAGTAGAAACGGTTCCATTGGGCTTAGTAGCTAAGCCACATGTAAAAGCCAGGAACTGGAATTGGTTGTTAGAGACTATTTGAGACGCACGCCATTGAGAGCATTTAATAGGTCATGAGAGTTTATCCTCACTACCATCCCTTGCTATGGCAAGCTTATGGAACTTCAATTTGGTATAAAAATGGTATTTCTTTGTTCAAACTTCAGAACAGTTTGGTGACAGGGGCCAGGCTGTTCTCCTTGTGTACAAGTAAATAAAATGTGATTGAAGAACAAACATGAGTTTTCAGCGTCCAATGAAACAGTGACAACAGAGACAGGTACAGTAACATCATCATTATGTGCTGTGTCATATGATGTGGGCTATCACAGTCTCATGACCATGATGGCTCTTGGTGAATTTTTCTACAGAAGTGGGTTGCCATTGCATTCTTCTGGGCAGTGTCTTTACAAGACAGGTGACCCCAGCCATTATCAATACTCTCTGCATCAGTCTATCAAGGGTACAGTCCTCCCCACCACTGTCAGCATCTACAGGAGGCGCTGCCTCAAGTAGGCGCCATCTACTATCAAGGATCATGTCTTCTTTCACTGCTACCATCAGGCAGGTGGCCTGAAGTCCCACACCACCAGGCTCAGGAACTGCTACCATCAGGCAGGAGGCCTGAAGCCTGAAGTCCCACACCACCAGGCTCAGGAACTGCTACCATCAGGCAGGAGGCCTGAAGTCCCACACCACCAGGCTCAGGAACTGCTACTTTCCTACAAACACTAGGGTTTTTTTCTGGAATGTTGTGGGCAGTTTGGGGCCCCATGCCAAGGGGTAACGTGATGACGTTGCTGGAGTGATCCCAGTGGAGAGGAGGTTGATGAGTAGAGGGGGTTTGGTAGCTCGGGGCCTGTGCTTGCTGGAATTTGGTGGAATGGAGAGAGATCTCATTGAAACCTATCGAGTGTTGGGGGGCCTGGATGGAGTGGACATGAAGACGGTGTTTCTGGTGGGGGGGGGCAGCCTCAAGAGTGAAAAGGTGTTCTTTTGGAGGAGGGTGGGGAGCGATTTCTTGACCAGCGAGTAAATTGGATGGCATGGACAATATAGAAGCCAAGTCATTGGGTGTATGTAGGGTGGAATTTGGTGAGTCTTTGATTTTTGGACACAATGAAGGAGGAAGCGAGAGAATGGGGTTGAGATGGAGAGTCATGGGCTGAATGGCCTAATTCTGATCCTATCTCCTATTGTCTAAGATCATATGAATTGTAACATTTTCAATTATATTTATTCAATTAAGATCATGTGGGTGTAATTGGGCAGCATGCTCACTTTGGGCTTGAAGAGCCTGTTACCTTACTATATCTCTAAATAAAAATAAATAACATTTCCTGGTCCATGTGGATCCCATTGTGACCTTGCTTTCCTGTCTTCTGCCATCTACTCTCTTTTGTAGGCAGCTGTAGCTCTCAAGAAGGTTGAGTGGCAGCAACGGTACCCGATGGACTTTTATGCCAACCAGTCGCTCGGACCATGGGCTGTCAACCATGAAAGCCACCAGCCCACAAGGAGGACAAGGAAACCGCCAGTGGTAAGTCAAGGTTCTAATGGCAACTCCTACTTCATCCCCACCCTCCCGGTGAGTCTGACTGGCAGTGAATATTTGGTATGAGAATTTGTATAGATGGGAAGTACTAAATGCCTCAGCAGGAGTTCCCAACCTGGGGTCCACAAACCCCTCGGTTAATGGTAAGACTCCATTGCAGAAAAAAGGCAAGGAACCACTGGGCCCTGGCGTCCTTGTTCTGTTGGGGCGGTGTGACCCCAAGTGTGGCACTAACATGCCTTGCATTGTTAGTCTTCTAATCTTCTTGGCTGGGCCTGTGATCCCGGTTCAACCCTGACCTCTTGGTGCTGTTGGATTCAGATACAGCTTTATTTACTTATCACATGTACATTGAAACATACAGAGAAACACACTGTTTGCATTAACAACCAACATTACCTAAGGATGCGCTGGGTGTAGCCCGCTTCTGCATGTAAGGAGTTTGTACGTTCTCCCCATGACTGCGTGGGTTTACGGGTGCTCTGGTTTCCGGTTGGTAGGTTAATTGGTCATTATAAATTGTCCAATGATTAGGTCAGGATTAAACTGGTGGTTTGCTGGGCAGCACAGTATGAAGGGCCAAAAAGGACTCTCTCTCAATAAAAAGTGTCGCCGCACATTCTGGCACCTCAATGGTCAGCAGAACACAAGAAGCAAACAATTAACACCAGCAAAACAAGTCCCTATTGCTCCCACCCACCCACTCCAATCCCCAGGCTCCAGCGGATTCACAGCCCTCGGGCTCCGGCCATTGGGTCTCAGTTTCCAAAAGTCTGATTGACTTTTGATCTTTGGTCTTAGGGTTCAAACCCTAAACTGTGTGCTCTCTCTGCAATCATGAGCATTTCTTGACATTGTGCAGGTTAGTAGGTTAATTGCAAATCGCCGCTGCGTGCAGATGCGTGGTGGAATCTAGTGGGAGTTGATGGATAGTAATGGTGGGGAGCGGGATGTGGGGCAGCACAATAGTGTAGCAGTTAGTGTAATGCTTTATAGCACCAGCAGTCAGCAATTGGGGTTCAATTCCCACTGTTGTCTTCAAGTAGTTAGTACATTCTCCCCGTGACCACATGGAATTTTTCCTCCAGTTGCTCCGGTTTCCTCCCACAGTTCAAAGCTACACAGGTTAGGGTTAGGAAGTTGTGGGCATACTACGCTGGTGCCGAGAGTTCTCAACACTCTTGGGCTGTACCCAGCACAATCCTTGGGTGTGTGTTGTTGACACAAAGAACAAATTTCACTGCATGTTTTAATGCACATAAAATAAGTAAATCTCAACCTGAATCTAAAGTGTAAGGTTCTGAAAGGGATTGACATGTTGGATGCTGAAAGGGAATTTCTTCTCATGAGGGATTTTGAAATTGGGACAAAATAAGGATTTGCTCTTTGAAAATGGAGACGAGCTGGAACTTCTTCATGTATCCTGGATCTTTGGAATTGTCGATCCAGAGACACATGGAGGCAGAATTACTTGAGAATGTTCCAGGGTGAGGTCAATAGATTTCTTTCAATATGGGGGAGTTACAGAAGTAAGCATGAAGGTGACACCGAAGACAATAATCAAAGCAGCCATGATCTAGTTGAATAGCAAAGCAGGGTCAAGTGGTTGTATAGTCCACTGGACATAGGAGCAGAATGAGGCCATTCAGCCCAGCAAGTCTGCTCCACTATTCCATCATGGCTGATTTATTATCCCTCTCAACCCCATTCTCCTGCCTTCTCCCCATGACCTTTGACACCTTTACTAATCAAGAACCTATCAACCTCCACTTTAAATATACCCAATGACTTGGCCTCCACAGCCATCTATGGCAGTGAATTCCACAGATTCACCAACCTCTGTCTAAAGAAATTTAAGTTCAAGTTTATTGTTATTCAACTGTATACATATATACCACATTCAAAACAACATTCTCTCAGATCAAGTACATATAACTGGGGGAAGTATCTCCTCCTCATCTCCGTCTTAAGGTATGTACTTGTATTCTTAGGCGGTACCTGCTGCTCCTCATGGAACAATTTTTAAATCATGTACATCTTGCTGGTGTGGCTGTTCATAAATCTATCACTAAGTTATTAAATTAATTAAGTTCAAAGTATGTTCATTATCAAAGTGTGTATAAACTATACAACCTTGATATTCATCTGCTTACAATCAAGAAACCCGAAAGAACTCAATTTTTTTTAAAAGACCAACACACATGCACAGAGAGAAAAAAAGCAAATCATGCTAACGATAAAGCAAACAACAAGGTTCAGAATGAAACTGAGACTACAAACCCGAAGCCTGGAGCAGCCGGGGTAGGGCCACAGCTTCAGTTCATCACACAGTGGGGCAAATCGCCGCAAAGCTCACAGACACTAAGCCCGGAGCAGCTGGAGCATGACACAGCCTCAGGTTCAGCACTGAGGAGAGCGGAGTAAAACGTGGCAGAGCAGAACCGGTTGGACCCTCACCCCCGGTCCCAACACCCTCGCTTTTCAATCCATCTGGCCCAGTGGTTAATTTGTCCAAGTACTAGGTTGTCGCCCACACTAGGGCGCGGGCTCTGCCGCCGCGATATGCTTGGGATGACCTGTTCTCGACACTTCCGAATCAGCGCAACACTTAGGTGGATCCGCCTCACTCCCGGTTTAGGTGGAGGGGCTCCAAAATCGATTATTAGTAAAACTCCCCCACTATCGGAAACATCCTCTCCATCCACTCTATCTGGGCCTTTCGGCTAAAGCAAAATATGATACCACCTTCCTTGTTATCCTGCATCTCACAGCAACGTTTCAGCACCTGGGCTGCAGTACCTTAAACAGCTCTCTCTTCTCCAACTTCTCCATTACAGATGGACAGTAGATTTACTTATGGCCACACCAGCAAGTGGGGATCAATAAGGACAACAAAGAGGCACGTTCCAAGGAGCTTCTTAAAGAGGGAGGTGAATATAGGATCTGAAGTAGGCCGTACTACCTATCTGGCTGCCTCAACCATTCATTGCTGATCTGAAGCACCTCCTTTTAAAGGCAGCTGCTGCCCAGAGTGGTGCACAGAAATGGGGGGGGGGGGGGGGAATTAGCAACAAAGGGAATAAAGAGATTCTGAAGATCCAGAGCAACAAAATGCTGGAGGAACTCATACAGCATCTATGGGAGGTGATAGACGGCTGAGGAGAAGAGGTGAGAGGAGAGCCAGAATGGAGAATGGAAGAAGAGATGAGGGGCAGTTACCGGAATTTAAAGAAATCAATATTCATGCAGTCAGTTTGGAGGCCTCCCTCAGGTGACCCTCCTCCTTCCCTTCCTCACATGGTCCACACTCCTCTCCTGTCAGATTTCTTCTTCACCTTTTCCACCAATCACCTCCAATCCTCTCACTTCAGTTCCACTCCCCTACCCACCTACTGTGCAAAAGTCTTAGGCAGATTTATATAGCTAGGGAGACTAAAACTTCGGCACAGTACTGTAGTAATTTTATGTATTGTACTGCTGTGCAAAAAAAAAATTTCATCATGATATATGTGAGTGATAACAAACCTGGTTCTGATCTGGGTCTCTATTGTGGACTGAGAGAGGGAAAGAGGCCAGGGAGAGGGGAGTCACGCTTGGGAAAAAGGGAAGTGAGAGGGAAATCACTGTTGGGAAAAAGGGAAGTGAGAGGGGAGGGAGCAGGAAGCACCAGAGAGACATTCTGTAATGATGAATAAACCAACTGTTTGGAATCAAATGACCTTGCCTTGTGTCTCAGGGCTGGGTGTGTCTGCAGCCACACCACCCCCCACCCCTGGCGCTCCTTCTCTGTCACCCGTCCCACACCCCTCCAGCGGCGCTCCACCCTCACCATTCCCAACATCCTTTGCTCTCACCAGATCTACAAACTTGTTCTCCTCTCCATATTGACAAATACAGTACTCTGCAAAAGTCTTAGGCACCCTAGCTATATACACAAGTGCCAAAGACATTTGCACAGATAGTACTGTACCTTTCCCCTTAGGTGGCTTCACAGTCACTTTCCAGATGTACTCCTTCCCTTCCCCACACCTCCTTCCTTTGACTTCTTTCCCCTCTCTTTCTTGTCCTGATGAAGGGGCTTGGTGCAATACGCCAACTTGCTATTGTCCTTTCCATAGGAACTGTGTGTACTGACATTTACCATAGAACAGGCTAGTTAATCATCATTATGTGAAATAATGCGTTGAAGCACATGCACTGAGTTTGGATAATAGATCTGCAGTCAAGGGGACTTCCATAAATAAGCAATTATCATCCATTAGATTCAGGTACAGGCACAATGCCCATAAGGCTGTTGCCTGATACCCAGTGCATTGTTGTAATGTTCTTTAACTACTGTAATAGAGAATTATTCATTCTCACAGAAAGCAGTTTAGAATTAAATGAACTAAGCAGAAATCATCTTCAAATATATTATTTAGCTTCAATGATAAGCTCAAATTGATGAGTCGACAAAGCTAACGCTCTGTGATTGTATTTGTGGTACTAGGAACAATTTGCTAACAGCCTTAGTAGGTGCAGTGACTGGGTTTTTTGAGCATATTTTTAAATTATATCAGGGGAGGAGAGAATTGGAGAACCAGACTGAAGTTTGTCTTCCTCTCAACCCTTTCCACACGATGTTCCCCATGAGGAACAGGCTGTTTAACCTCTGGATATCAGGCTGATCTGCACTGTAGCCTCATTCTCTCAATGGATTTGCTCACCCAATGAAAATGTCTATCAGTCTCAGTCATATAAAAGATTTAAACTCCTTTCACTAATTTCTGAGGATAAAAGTACCAGATTATTCACAACCACCTATTAAATCTTGTTTCCTTTCTCAGAGGAGATTTGCCAGAATTAGAAAGCATAAGAGGGTAGGGTGACGTTCTAGGACTCTCCTCTTTGGCCAGAAGGAGGATGAGAGATAACTTGATAGAGATGTATAAGACTCCTAGATAGGCACATGGATGATAGAAAAATGGAGGGCTACGTGGGAGAGAAGGGTTAAATTGATCTTAGAGAAGGTTTATGTTGGTCAGAACAACATCAAAGGCCAAAGGGCCCAAACTTTACCATGCCATTCTACATTCTGAAAAGAGGTCATAGTCACCTCATTCTCAGACTATGCGGTAAGGCTCATTCTATTGAGAAGTGTAACCTATGAAAAAGCCAGATTCAAGAGACGTGACACCTGCTGCAGAAAAACTGAACAGCTTCTAGAAAATACAGAATCAGCTATACTATAATTACACACACGTAGAATCATAGAAAAGTGCAGCGCAGGAACAGGCCCTTCAGCCCCTCTAGTAGAGGTGATAATCTTCTCTGAGGATCATCACCCTGCCTTGTGGAGCGGTTTGTGAGTTCCTGAGGTTCTGAGAACGATGTCGTCTGGAGTTTCATTCCTGGTAGAGTCACCCATGGTGGTAAGGTCAAGGGAAAATTCCAGATGAAGAGAGATCCAACCAAGACCTCAACAGTGGAGCTGGCGGTAGGTGATGGCACGTCACAACGGCAGTGAAAGTGGAAGAAGGCTGAGGCAGTGTAGTGTTCCCAGTCGTCTTGGATTCCATGGCATTAGACCCTGACCCCTGGTCTGTCAATGACTGTGTGGTGGTTGCCCAAGTGTCAGCCTCTTCATATTGAACAATGTTATACACAGGCATTCTCCATTAAGGACAGAACATGTGGATCCTGAATCTGCCTCTGCACCCACCTGAGGACCAACCAATAGACAACTCCTTAGGAGAACATCACACTCAACTTGGGCGATTACGCTACAACTGTGCCGTGTTGTATGACATAGGGGATCATGATCTTTCCCTGACCATGATTGCTCTTGGCAAATTATTCTAGTAATTATAGTATAGCTGCCTTCTTCTGGGCAGTGCCTTTACAAGACGGGCAACCCCAGCCGTTATCAATACTCTTCAGAGACTGTCTGCCTGGTGTCAGTGGTCAAAGAACCAGGACTTGTGATATGTACCGGCTGCTCATATGACCATCCACCATCTGCTCCCGTGGTTTCACGTGACCCTGATCAGAGGACTAAGCAGATGCTGCACCTTGCCCAAAGGTGACCTTTAGGCTAGCAGAGGGAAGGAGTGCCTTATACCTCTTTGGGAGCGACATACCTCCACTCTGCCTCCAAAACTATTATTAGGTGATTATATAAAAATTATAATCAGGCATGGGAAAGTTAAACAAAGAAAAACTATCATTCAACACTCCAATCCAGCAGCATCAATATGCTGATGTAGAATGGTCCAGACACAGCATTCCCTCTGTGTGCATCCAATCATCAGTGAAGCAAGGAGCCAGCTTAACAAGCCTTCAAACATATAATCCAACTCTTATGATCTTACTGTTGGCTTTAAGGAGCATCTTAAGTCTGAAGCTTAGAGGCCTTCAGCAGCCTGAGCTGGGACAAAGGAGGTTGCACAAGAGGTCAGAGTTCGAGGAACTGTGAAGCTCGATAGGTTTCGAGCTGGCGAAGGTTGAAAAGATGGAGAAGGGCAAGGCTCATTTTACCCGTGGCAGCTCTTCGAAAGAGCAATATGAACACACACGTTCTACTCCCATTCCTCCTGAGCCTTTTCTTTAAATTTTTATCCAATTTTTTTAAGGTTCTTCTTGAATCCACTTCCACTGCCTGCAGGCAATAAGTTCCAGATAACAGCTCACTGCATTAAAAAAAGCTCCTCCTCTTCCCTCTGGATCTTCTGCCAATTACTGTGAATCTGTAGTTACTAATTTGACTGCCAATGAAAATACATTCTCTTGTTTACTTGGTTAAAAAAACCTTTGCAGTCTGAGATTTAATCTTTAAAATCGCTTCTTAAACTATCCTCCTCCAAGGCAAACATAGAACACTACAGCACAGTACAGGCCCTTCGGCCCACAGTGTTGTGCTGACTGTATAACCTACTCTTAAGATCAATCTAACCCTTCCCTTCTACACAATCCTCCATTTTTCTGTCATCCATTGTGCCTATCTAAGAGTTTTAAAATGCCCCTAATGAACCTACCACTATCACCACCCCTGGTAAGGCATTTCATGTACCTACCACTCTCTGTATAAAAATCCTACCTCTGACAACTCCCCTATCACCGTAAAAATATGCCTCTTCATATAAAAACTATTTGGCTATCCACTCAACCTATGCCTCTTATTTTCTTGTACACCTCTATTAGATTATCTCTCATGCTCCTTCACTTCAAAGAGAAAAGTCCTAACTCACTTCATGTATCCTCATGAGACATGCTTTCTAGTCCAGGCAGCATCCTGGTAAATCTCAAACATGAGAAAATCTGCAGATGCTGGAAATCCGAGCAACACACACCAAAAGCTGGAGGAACTTAAGGGTTTCAGCCCAAAACATTGACTGCACTTTTTTCCATAGATGCTGCCCGGCCTGCTGAGCTCCTCCAGCATTTTGTGTGTGTGTTTCCTGGTAAATCTCCTCAGTATCCATTTCAACATCCTTCCTATAATGAGGCAACCAGAACGGAACATGATATTGCCTGTGGTCTACCTAGCATCTTATAGTTCTTCAACGTTACCTTGTGGCTCTTGAACTCGGTCCCCAAAATGATGAAGGTGATATGCTTTCTTAACTGCCCTAACAACTTGTGTGGCAGCTTTGAGGGATCTATGGATGTGGATCCCCAAGGTCTCTCTCTTCCTTCCCACTGCTAAGAGTCCTGCCTTTAACCCTGTATTCTGCATTAAAATTCAGCCTTCCAAAGTGAATCACTTCACACTTTTCTGGATTGAACTCTGCCTGTCATTTCTCAGCCCAGCTCTGCATCCTACCAATCTTCCACTGTAACCCCCGATAACTTCTACACTGTCCACTCCACCACCAACGTCTTAACAACTGAGACCAAACAATTCCAATTTCTCTAAATTCTGCACATTGGTGGAATCCCTTTTAATAGTACCACAGCTTTACTTGACAACAATTTCCCTCTCAGGTGTGTGTGTACTCGTGTGCATACATCTTTTGCTACTAATGCACAAAGGAATTTAACCTGCACACAAAACCCTCTACCTCATTGGCATATTAAGTATATTTCACAATCATCCACAATCACATTTCCATCTCTGGTTTCTGATGTGGACGGTGTTGATAACACTGAGTTTGCAATGATTTGTCTGCAGATTTTAGAACTGGCTTATTTGTATTGTTTTATTGAAGAAATTATTGATTCACCATGTCGAATTCCAAAGAAGCAAATGGCATGAAGCACAAAAGAACTGCTAGTTCATTTAATGTGGAATGGCTTATAATCCTTAGAATTGCTTAAAAATTAACTGTGCGCACGTTGCTGTCACTGGCCAAAAAATTGCCAGCACAAGATCTTTTGCACACACTGGTGATGACAGATTAGAGGGGAACATTGCTTGGCAATTGGGGAGCCTTGTTTTCATGGTCTACACTCCCCACTAACTTGTGGTAAAGGTGTACAAGATAGTGACAGATTTAGGTGAGGTAAACCAAGGGAGGTAAACCATTAGTAGCTAGTTGGAAGACCGGTGATGGATCTGATATGTTGGACACGTGGGGCAACGTGAGGGACAATCTTTCACACACCATGTGGTTAAGACCTAGAACTCACTGTGAAAATGTTAGAAACAGTGTTAGTCTGGGCTATCAAAAGAGAAATGGATGGACAACTCAGGGACTTTATTTTCAGTTCTGTGGGTAAAGGATGGGAGATTGGCACTGACAGTCTGATCTACAAGGAGCCAGATTAGACCCAAAAGGTGAAATGAGCCCATGTTATGCCTTAACAATTCTATGTGCAGAGGTTGGTATGTGAGGATGCTATTGTAATATAAGATAAACAATTCCAATGTCGAAGTCAAAGTAAATTTATGATCAAAATAGAACCTCTGGATTATCATCTATATTTAAAGCACCTATACATTATCATATACTATCTTGAGATTTATTTTCTTGCAGGCATTTGCAGGAAAATAAAGAAATTAAATAGAATTTTGTGAAAAACTGCACATAACCAAAGACTGACAAACAACCAATGTGCAAAAGAAGACAAATTATGCAAATAAAAAGTAAATAATGCTGAGGACATGGAATTATAGTTGTAGAGTCCTTGTAAGTGAGTCTGTCGGTTGTGAGATCAGATCAGAGTAGAGGTGAGTGAAGTTATCCACACCGGTTCAGAAGCCTGATGGTTGAAGAGTAGTAACTGGGCTGTGTCCACTACTTTCTATAGACTTTGCTGTTCGTCATCATTGGTGTTTCCAAACCAGGCTGTAATCCAATCAGCTTGCACATTCCCCACTGTACACCTATAGAAGTTTGTCAGAGTTTTATGTGACATGCTGAATCTATGCAAACTTCTGAGAAAGGAAGGGTGCTGTGTCTTTTGCTTTGTAGGTTCCTGGAAAAAGAGAAGCTAACGAGCCTTGAGGGAGACACTCCAGTGGTTGGAGTCATCCTACACTGAGGGAAATGGTTTTGATCTTAGATTGTCAATCTTCCCAGACACAGTTCACTACTTGGGTTCCCCTGGACAGTGTCCTGTACCCAGCTGCCTTCAGTTGTTTAATCTGGACTTCCCTCCTGGCTAGAGATTAGAAATGGAATGTTTGCTGATGATTGTGTGATCCATTTTGGACTCCCCAGCAATCCATGCCTTCAAGAAGCGAGAGGAAGACAAGTTTCATTCACAGACTGAAAATATTCAATAATATTGGGGTGGCACAGTAACATAGCAATGAACATAACTCTTCACCGCACCAGCAACCTGGGTTCACTTCCACAGTTCTCTGTAAGGAGTTCATACGTTCTCCTCGTGATCTCCAGGAATTCCAGAATCTGCAGACTTTTTCATGTTTGGAACATGAGAGGAAACCTATGCAGTCACAGAGAGAACATACAAGCTCCTTAATGACAGCGGCAAGAATTGAACCCCAATGGGTGATCGCTGCCAATGTAAAATGGTGCACCAGCCACTGTGCTACCAATGTGTGTGGTTCTAATTTTCTGTAAAGAGGGCTCTATTTTCATAGGATCAAGTGATTGATGGATTGAGGCACATCAACTCCTGAACTGTTCCCAGGCACATTCATTAATAAAACTTTTGTGGGGACGTTTCACTTCACCTGCCTGATTAGTAGGAATTGAGTGTCTTTTACAGTCTCTTAAATTTTACAGCAAATAATGCATTGAGTATTATTCAAAGTAATCAATATCCTTCAGCTCTTAAAGACCCTTCATTGCTTCAGCTGAGCACGAGTGCCTTTTAAATGCACAATCTCTGCAAATCACTCTTCTCTCCGGCCCCTAGACAATCCAATCACTGTCTGTCTGTCACTGTCAGCCCTCATTTATTACCTGTGTTTAAACACGATCATCTCCACAAGGGCTGAGAACAGCTCGGCGAAAAATGTTTACAGCTAGTTAAAGATCGAGAGCTGTTAAACATTCCTGAAAAGAACTGGGATAGCTATTAGTTCTGCTCTCGGAGTGAAAAGGAAAGTACAGTGGCAGATTCTCATTGCTCTTGGTTTCTGATTCAGAAGTTCTGATGGTCTGGATTCACAATGCAACTGCGACCACAAGAGATTCTGCAGGTTCTGCAAATCAGGATCTCTAACCTTTCGAAGAGATGGATAAAATGGAAAAGAAGAATGGGAAACGAAAGAGCCATTTTCCATGGAAATAAAACCAGCTAGTGGCATAAAACTTTGGTGTACGTTATATATAGGGTCCCAAAGTCTCAGTATACAACAGGACATAGGGAAGTGGTTGAGAAGGCGAGCATGATGATTATGAAGGAATTTAATCTACATAAATTGTGCAAACTAAATTAACAGCCACAGAGTAAAAGTCAGATTCATGGATTGTATATTGGAGGTCAATAGGGGAGATTGTACAGGCTCCTTGCAGATGGCTGCAGGAATCAAGGAATCGAGACCCGATCGATGATAGCAGGCTCTGTTGAAGAAGTAAAAAGAGAACAGTCTATTTCAGATCAACACACACAAAACGCTGGAGGAATTCAGAAGGTCAGTCTATTTCAGATCCATTGTTGTGGAATAAGAAAGGGTTAATTAATAGTGGAGCTTACTTGAGGGAAGAGTAGTCAGAATGTGATGGAATTTCATATAAAGATTGAAAGGTGTTTACTTAATCTGATACTAAGGTCTCAAATCCATACAGTGCAGCTTTCGAGGCATGAGATACAGTATGTTGTGGGAGATTTGGGAAACTGCATTGTCAGGGATGTTTGCAAATGAGCAATGTTTAAAAGTTACAGAAATAGCACAGAGTTGGGAGCAGGTATACAATACACTCCTTTAATAAACAACAGAAAATTGTTGCAGAATTAAAACTCTAAACTCTCACTGGAATTTAGAATGGGGGGGGGATTGCATTGAAACCTATCGAATGTTAATAGATAGAGTGGATGTGGAGAGGATGTTTACAATAGTGGGGGAGTCCAGGACCAGAGGGCATAGCGTAGTAATACAAGGACATCCCTTTAGAACAGAGATGTGGGGGAAATTCTTTTAGCCAGAGGTGACGGTGAAGCTGTGGAATTCATTGCCACAACAGTTGTGCAGGCCAAGTCATTTGGGTATATTTCCAATGGAGGTTGATGAATTCTTGATTAGTCAGGGCATCAAGTGATACTGGGAGAAGGCAGGAGAATGGGATTGAGAGGGATGATGGATCAGCCATGATGAATGGTGGAGCAGACCTGAGGGTTAAATGGCTTATTTCTGCTCCTTTGTCTTATGGTCTTAAAAAGTGGAGTGACAATGGTAGCAATAAATCAAAGGCAAAGCCTCATAATGTTGCCAAAGGATACAGAAACTGGAAAATTAGGGAACATTTTGGAACTCAGCAAAGATGTATCGCATGGTTTCCCAACCTGGACTCCAAATATCGGTCCATGGTATAGAAAAGGTTGGGAACCCTGGAGTAGTGAGAAAATGATTTGGAAAGGGTAAACGGTAGAATTAAAGAATAACCTTTAAGCAAGAAACTTAACGATGGACCGTAAAAGCTTCCACAGTTGGGGAGAAAGAACTTGGGTCCCTAACAGACTGAGACAAGGGAAATTATATGGTAAATGAGGAAACGCAGAGAAATTAAAACAAATATATTGTGCCTGTCTTCACAGAAGCTACAGGAAGCCTTTCAGCAAGAGGGAAAATCAGTGGGGCTAAAATAAATGCACAGTGAAGAGAAATTAGTATCATTAAGAAAAAAGTTTTGCTGAGAATATATGGAGAGGATATTTTCTATACTAGAGGAGTCTAGGACCAGAAGGCACAGCCTCAGAATAGAGAGATGTCCCTTCAGAGCTAAGATGAGGAAGAATTTCTTTTGCCAGATGGTGGTGAATCTGTGGAATTCATTGCCACAGACGGCTGTGAAGGCCAAGTCATTGAGTATTTTCAAAGCTGAGGTTGATAAGTTCTTGATTAGTAAGGGTATCAAAGGTTACAAGGAGAATTGGGTTGTATGGAATGGTGGAGTAGATTCGATGGGCTAAATGGCCTAATTTTGCTATCTCTTGTGGTCTTATAATAGCCATCAACACCTGATAGTGTGTGTGCTTTTGAAAGAGGTTGCTATGGGGACCTGGCTGTTACTTCCAGCATCTCACAGAATAGTTTCCCCAGAGCAATGGATCACGAATGTAACCCACAATTTAAAACAGGGGAAGAGAGGGGGAATGAGTGACTATAGATAAGTTAGCATTAGTTTCTGGGGCAGTGCTGGAATCAATTATTAAAGATGTGGTTGCAAGATACTTAAAATTAGCAATAGGTTTGGGCAAATTTCCGCAAGTCTTTATGGAAGGTATATGATCATTGACAAATCTATAGTAGTATAGAAATTTGAAAATGAATCTCAGGATTGTATATGGTGACACTTATGTACTTTGATCATAATTTTTTTTTTTGAACTTTGAAATTCCATCATCAGAATCTGAATCGGGTTTAATCTCACCAGCATACATTGTGAAATCGGTTAACTTCACAGCAGCAGTACATGATAATATAGGGGGAAAGCTGTGAATTACAGTACTGTAAGTATATACATATATATCAAATAGTCAAATTAGTTAAGTAGTGAAAAAACTGAAATAAAACAGTAATGAGGTAGTGTTCATGGTTACAACGTCCATTCAGGAAGCAGTTCCTGTAAGAAGCAGTACGAGTAATGGACAGGAACCAGTGACCCTGTGTTTTTCGACTTCTAGATAAGACGCCATGAGATATTACTAAACACAATAGAATTTGGGGTAATATATTGATAATAGGTTCACTTCCAAGAACTCTACAACTCGTTCTCATTTTTATATAATTGTTTGTTTGTTTGTTATGACTCGTTTCTTTCTGTACTTGAACAATTTGTCAGTCTTTATTTGTGTTTAATTTTCCATTTGTTCTATCGTCCTCAACCTTCCCTGTAATTTTTTTTCACAGCTGCACAAATCGACCATTGTTTTGAGCAGGAAATTTTTACATGGTCTGAAAACAGTGCGGCACTTTATATTAACATCTATATAAAAGAAAATTCCAGCTGCGTGTGTTAAAACACACCCATCTGTGCCAGCTCCTGAGGTTTAGACATTCTAACTCCCCGGTGTGTGGATAGCTGGTGCAGCCCCTCTAAAGATTTAGGACAGTTCCGCTAATTGTCAGTCACGTTTAAGATGCCAAGGATTGAGCATTTAAGGAGCACCAGAACTGAGGTTTGATGCTCAATTATAAGCCTGCTTGTGATTTTGTCTCGTCTTTGTTTTGTGCTCAGATTCTCAATCCAGTTTGAAACCATTTCTTGATCCTAGCCTCAGATACTGCAGCATTTGGGCCCATGCCATCCTTGTCAAGGACTCTCGTCACAGTACAACTGAGCAAACATGGACCCAGTGGGGTATCGGAGCCTTTCGTCAGCTGTGGCCAGCCACAGTGAGAACATTCCAAGACAGAGCCTGGAGGTGCTCGGCCTCCCGGTCGCCATGTGTCAATTATTGTAGGAGGAAAGCCAAAGTCACTTGAGTGACGGTGCCGGTCACTCTGCAGAGCCAGTCCATTTTCTGACCCCAAAGGTGATCCGGATTCTTGCTGTGGCTTCCTCATTCAATGCTCATTAGAGTTCAAACTCCAGCCGTTCTAGTTTCCGTTGGAGTGCGGACAGGTGGCCTTCATTATCTCTGTCTTGACTGGAAGAGCCCTGGCCTGGGCCACCGGGCATTGGGAACGAAGGTTGGGGGAATTCGTGGCCACCATGAGGAAGGTGATCCATCACTCCGCCAGAGCCAGCCGAACCTCGGACCGCCTGATGAAGATTTGACAGGGTAGAAGGTCAGCAGCTGACTACGTGATGGAATTTCAGATCTTGGCCCAAAAGAGTGGCTGGAACAGGGAGGCCTCGATAACGCTATACCACCGTGGACTCCGAGATAAACTGAAGGACACTCTCACCTTGGGGGAACCAGCCGAGGACTTGGGGGCCCTGATTGACCAACCCATTTGTCTCGATGGTCGTAAGTGAGACAACATCACGAGGTTGAAGTCTGATCTAGGACTATAATTATCCCGTCTCCTGCTCAAGATCCTGTCAAGCCCATGCAAACTGGCCACATAACAATCTCTGCCATTGGAGTCGAGGTTGCCGCCGTTACTGAAGGGAAGCAGCTCACCTGCAGGACAACTGGCCAAAGCTACAAGTGTTGGGAGAGCTCTTCAGACAGTCCGGTGTCGGGTGGGCTGTGACAGTAGCAGCACCACCCCCGCCACCCTCACAGATTTTGGTGTCACGCTGAGGGAAAAGATCTCCTAGGGTATGAACTGACAAGAGGTGAATGCTTTTTTTGAGTCTGGAGCAGCGGGAAATTTCCTGGACTTGGAGACCACTGGTTAGCTCAACATGAGTTGAGGCAGTCCTGTCTAGGACGGCTGCCCCCTTGGTTCTTGGCAGATTCAGCAACAGACTGTGGCACTGCAGATGAGGACAGGGCATCGTGTGGAAGACGTTAATTTCTACATTATTGACTCTGCTCATACCCCTGATCCTCTGGTACCCTTGTCTGTCCCAGCAGAACCCATCTGTGGGCTGTAGGGAGGGGAGAATCTCTGCTCGGTCCAGCCATTATAAGAGGGTTTGTTTTCAGCTTGGTGTTCCAGACCCTAGACTCTGCTAAGACCAGCAGCCAATGAGGGGATAAACTTCTGCTCAAGGTAACCTGGAGCCTTCAGGAAACCCAGTCCTACCTTTAAGGGAAGACAAGCTGGCTCGAGCCAGTAGGCTCGTGTGAGTCCTGACCCAGTCCAGTAAGGGGTGCGCTGGAACGAGACCTCTAGTTCAGGGGCAAACCAAGGAGATGCCCAAGCAGTCTGGAACTCTAGCAGCTAAGCCAAAGGGCACCAGTTGCCACGCCCCATCTAAGGGGAAGGCTGCAAGAGGGAGATCCTTGGAACCTAGTCCCAGGATCACAAGGGCTATCTGTCGAAACTCACTGCTGATGTCTGAGGAGATGGACAAGGATTTGGACTGTGATTTGGCTTCTGTTTTCACTAAAGACTCTGGGGGACCTATGGGGAGACTCTGGGGTCTCCTGAAGCACCCCTGCAACCAATGGAGTCTCAGAAGTCATCCTCAGAGGAAGGTTTGGAGCAGCAGCTAAGCTGGCAGAAATCCTTTCCATCTACAAGGATTTAGAAGAGACCTTCAGTAAGGAAAAGGCCTCGACTCTTCCACTGCACCATCAATACGACTGTGCAATAGATCTACCTCTGCGGGGCTGATTATACGTGCTCTCGGGCCCGGAAAGAAGCACTGTGGAGGAATATATTAAGGAGGCTCTTGCCCCGGCATTCATTCAGTCCTCCTCCTCTCCAGCCTGTGTTGATGTCTTCCTCATACAGAAAAAGGACGGGAGGCTGCAGCCTTGCAAAGATTATAGACGACTGAATCACATATGGTGAAGAATCATTACTCTCATCCACTCGTTAACACTGCTTTCAAGATTCTCCAAAGGCCAAGAGTATTCTTGAAGCTAGACTTGTGGAGTGCATACAATCTGGTTCGCATAAAGGAAGGTGTAGAAGACTGCATTTGATACTCAACAGTGCACTATGAGTACCTGGTCATGCCCTTTGACCTTGTAAACGTGCCCTCAGTTTTCCAGACCTTTATAAACAAAGTGCTCCAGGATAATCTCCATAAGTATGCCTTTGTTCTCTTGGATGACATCCTAATCTTCTCAAAGTCCGTGAAGGAGCATGTCACTCACTTCAGAGATATTATAAAGAGGCTTCTTGATCATGGACTTTATGTAAAGCTGGAGAAGTCTGAATTTCATGTAACCACTATTTATTTTTTGGGCTTCATAATTCCTAATGGCACTCTCAAGATGGACCCTAGTTGAATGGTGGCAGTCGATGATTAGCCACCACCATCCAGTGTGAAGCAGGCCCGTTGACTCCTGGGGTTTGCCGACTTTTATTGAAAGTTTATCAGGAACTTCAGTTCAGTGACGGCTCCACTGACGGCACTAACCAAGAGATCACAGGCCCTTTACTTGGACTACCAAGGCAGACGCTGTTTTGACAGAGCTCAAACAACAGCTCCCGACATCTCTCATTTTGGTTGCACCTAACCCGGACCTTCCCTTCATCGTGGAAGCGGACGCCTCAGACGTTGGAATTGGGTACTGCGTTGTCTCAACGGACACCTTCAGACAATAACCTGCCCTGTGTGCGTTCTTTTCCAGTCAGCTATCCCCAGCAGAGGTGAACTATGACATTGGAAACAAAGAGCTGCTCACAGTCAAGTTGGCTATGGAGGAATGGCGTAGTTGGGTTGAGAGGGCCAAGAACCCTTTTATCGTATGGAGGAACCACAAGAACCTGGCTTATATTCAGGAGTTCAAGAGACTGAATTCCAGGCAGGCCAGATGGTCCCATTTCTTTAACCGTTTTAATTTCATCCCGACCTATCAACCGGGTTCTAAGAACCAGAGACCAGCCATCAGTGGGATGAACCCGAACAAGAAAAGCAGCCTACCACCATTTTGCCCCAAGCCAAGGTGATAGCACCTATTCGTTTGGGGATTGACATGCTTGTTCGCAAGGCCCAGGTGCAGGGGGAGATCCCTCAGAACGGCCCTCTGGGACGGCTGTTCGTTCCCAGTCCTGTCTGGTCTCAGCTTGTTCAATGGGGACATGCATCGAGAATGACCTCTCACCCAGGGGTTGTCAGGACCTTCAAGTTCATTAGAGAAAATATCGGTGGCCTGGAATGGCAAGGGAGGTCCGTCAATACATGCAGGCATGCAAAGTGTGCGCCCAGAACAAGGAGCACCGCAACCAGCCTCAAGGACTCCTCCACCCTGTACCTGTTCCAGAAAGGTCATGGACAGACATCTCCATGGACTTTGTCATGGATCTTCCTCCTTCCAAGGGGAAGATGATTATCAGGGTAATTGTGGATTGTTTTTCAAAGGCCTACAAATTCATCTCGTTGGACAGACTTCCACCTGCGGTGGAGACAGCCAAGGTTGTCCTGCAGCAAGTCTTCAGGATCCATAGTTTTCCAGTGGATACTGCATCGGAACCATTCACGTCACATTTCTGCAGGGTGTTTGGCAAGTTGGTTGGGGCAACAGCAAGTCTTACGGCCAGATGGAGCGGGTGACCACATTATGGAATGTGCCCCCAGATGCCTGGCCTCTGAAAGATCGAATGAATGGAGCAACCATTTGATGTGGGCAGAGGTCGCCCACAACACTTCACATCGTTCTGGGCACAGGATGTCCCATTTCAAATGTCAGTCTGGGTATTCTCTGCCACTCTTCCCTGAGCAAGAGGCAGAGGTTGGAGTTACTACAGATGAAGATCTCATGCAACGCTGCAGGGAGAAATGGACTAGGCAAGGGAGATTTTGCTAGCTTCTACCCTGAAGGCCTCAATAAAAGCTAACTGCAAGAGAAGGCAAGGACCAGTTTTGCAGCCTGGGTAACAGGTCTGACTGTCAACTTGGGATTTGCCTCTCTGAGTGGAGTCCTAGAAATTGGTACCCACAATCATTGGACCCTTCAGGATTCTCAGGAAAGTAAACCCAGTGGCCTACACCTTGCAGCTCCCCAAGACCCTCGAGATCAATCCCACTTTTCACACTTTCAAGTTAAAGCCTGTGAACATCAGCCTGTTAGCCCCACCACCATCAGCCCCGTTGCCACCCAGGTTTGTTGATGGGGAACAGGTTTTCACTGTGAGAAGAACTTTGGACTCGCTGTTTGAGGTGTTCAGCAATATCTCGTGGATTGGGAAGTATTTGGACAGGATGAGAGGTGCACAGTGCCTGAAAGAGACATCTTGGAATTGGCTCTCATCTATGACTACAAACAATGTTTCTCCGGGCAGTCAGGGCTGTCAGGATTCGGCCATAGCAGAGTGGGTTCTGTTACGACAAGCACCTATCAGCACCAACTTCTGAGGTTTAGACGCCTTAACTCCCCGGAGTACAGATAACTGGCGCAATTCTTTTAAAGATTCAGGACAGTCCCACTAATTGGCAATCACGTTTTTGGGACCAAGGATTGAGCATTTTAGAAGGACCTGAACTGAAGTTCAGTGTTCAATCGTAAGCTTAGTCATGATTCCGTCTGGTGTTTGTCTTGTGCTCAGATTCTCGATCCAGTGTGAAACCGTGTCTTGATCCCTGCCTCAGATACCCCAGCATTTGGATCCAAGCTATCCTCATCAAGGACTCCCGTCACAGCGCAGCAACAAAGGCTATGTACACAGGAGCACTTCAGTAACTGCGCAGCTGCACACACGCACGGATTGGCGGGATCAGTGATTGTACTTCACTGATCTGTGGATCCGTGCAAGAAGATTAATCTCAGCACTGTATATGGTGACATGTATGTACTTTGATAATAAGTTTACTTTGAACTTTGAGGATTGATTAACAAAACAGAAAACAGAGGAAAATTGGGTCACTTTCATATAACCATATAACAATCACAGCACGGAAACAGGCCATCTCAGCCCTTCTAGTCCGTGCCGAATGCTTACTCTCACCTAGTCCCAGCAACCTGCACTCAGCCCATAACCCTCCATTCCTTTCCCGTCCATATACCTATCCAATTTCACTTTAAATGACAATACCGAACCTGCCTCTACCACTTCTACTGGAAGCTCGTTCCACACAGCTACCACTCTCTGAGTAAAGAAATTCCCCCTCGTGTTACCCTTAAACGTTTGCCCCCTAACTCTCAACTCATTTCCTCTTGTTTGAATCTCTCAATGGAAAAAGACTATCCACGTCAACTCTATCTGTGCCCCCTCAACCTTCTACGCTCCAAAGAATAAAGACCTAACTTGTTCAATCTTTCCCTGTAACTTAGGTGCTGAAACCCAGGTTACATTCTAGTAAATCTTCTCTGTACTTTCTCTATTTTGTTGACATCTTCCCTATAATTCGGTGACCAGAACTGTACACAATACTCCAAATACAGCCTTACCAATGCCTTGTACAATTTTAACATTACATCCCAACTCCTATACTCAATGCTCTGATTTATAAAGGCCAACATACCAAAACCTTTCTTCACCATCCTATCCACATGAGATTCCACCTTCAGGGAACTATGCACCATTATTCCTAGATCACTCTGTTCTATTGCATTCTTCAATGCCCTATCATTTACCATGTGTGTCCTATTTGGATTATTCCTACCAAAATGTAGCACCTCACATTTATCAGTATTAAACTCCATCTGCCATCATTCAGCCCACTCTTCTAACTGGCCTAAATCTCTCTGCAAGCTTTGAAAACCTACTTCTTTATCCACAACGCCTCCTACCTTAGTATCACCTGCATACTTACTAATCTAATTTACCACCCCATCATCCAGATCGTTAATGTATTTGACAAACAACATTGGACCCAATACAGATCCCTGAGGCACAACACTATTCACCGGCCTCCAACCTGACAAGCAGTTATCCACCGCTATTCTCTGGCAACTACCATCCAGCCACTGTTGAATCCATTTTACTACTTCAATATTAATACCTAACGACTGAACCTTCCTAACTAACCTTCCGTCCGGAACCTTGTCAAAGGCCTTACTGAGATCCATATAGACAACATCCACTGCTTTACCCTCGTCAACTTTCCTCGTAACCTCTTCCAAAAATTCAATAAGATTTGTCAAACATGACCTTCCATGCATAAATCCATGTTGACTGTTCCTAATCAGACCCTGCCTATCCAGATAATTATATATACCATCTCTAAGAATACTTTCCATTAATTTACCCACCACTGACGTCAAACTGACAGGTCTATAATTGCTAGGTTTACTCTTAGAACACTTTTTAAACAATGGAACCACATGAGCAATACGCCAATCCTCCGGCACCATCCCCGTTTCTAATGACATTTGAAATATTTCTGTCAGAGCCCCTGCTATTTCTACACTAACCTCCCTCAAGGTCCTAGAGAATATCCTGTTAGGACCCGGAGATTTATCCACTTTTATATTCCTTAAAAGCGCCAGTACTTCCTCCTCTTTAATCGTCATAGTTTCCATAACTTCCCTACTTGTTTCCCTTACCTTACACAATTCAATATTCTTCTCCTTAGTGAAGACCGAAGAAAAGAAATTGTTCAAAATCTGCCCCTCCCCCCATCTCTTTCGGCTCCACACATAGCTGTCCACTCTGATTCTCTAAGGGTCCAATTTTATCCCTCACTATCCTTTTGCTATTAATATAACTGTAGAAACCTTTTGGATTTATTTTCACCTTACTTGCCAAAGCAACTTCACATCTTCTTTTAGCTTTTCTAATTTCTTTCTTATGATTCTTCTTACATTCTTTATATTCCTCGAGCACCTCATTTACTCCATGCTGCCTATATTTATTGTAGATATCTCTCTTTTTCCTAACCAAGTTTCCAATATCCCTTGGAAACCATGGCGCTCTCAAACTTTTAACTTTTCCTTTCAACCTAACAGGAACATAAGGATTCTGTACCCTCAAAATTTCACCTTTAAATGACCTCCATTTCTCTATTACATCCTTCCCATAAAACAAATTGTCCCAATCCACTCCTTCTAAATCCTTTCACATCTCCTCAAAGTTAGCCTTTTTCCAATCAAAAATCTCAACCCTGGGTCCAGTCCTATCCTTCTCCATAATTATATTGAAACTAATGGCATTGTGATCACTGGACCCGAAGTGCTCCCCAACACATACCTCCGTCACCTGGCCTATCTCATTCCCTAACAGAAGATCCAACACTGCCCCTTCTCTAGTTGGTACCTCTATACATTGCTGCAAAAAACTATCCTGCACACATTTTACAAACTCCAAACCATCCAGCCCTTTTACAGTATGGGCTTCCCAGTCTATGTGTGGAAAACTAAAATCTCCCACAATCACAACCCTGTGCTTACTACAAATATCTGCTATCTCCCTGCAAATTTGCTCCTCCAATTCTCGCTCCCCATTAGGTGGTCTATAAGTGTTACTACACCTTTCCCATTCCTCAATTCCACCCAAATAGCCTCCCTAGACAAGCCCTCTAATCTATCCTGCCAGAGCACTGCTGTAATACTTTCTCTGACAAGCAATGCAACACCTCCACCTCTAGTCCCTCCAATTCTATCACACCTGAAGCAATGAAATCCAGGAATATTTAGTTGCCAATCACACCCCTCCTGCAACCATGTTTCACTAATAGCTACAACATCATATTTCCAGGTATCAATCCATGCTCTAAGCTCATCCACCTTTCTTACAATGCTCCTAGCATTAAAATAAATGCATTTAAGAAATTCTCCACCTCTTCCTCTCTGTTTATCTCTAACAGTACAAAGAACTTTACTGTCTTCTTTTTCTTCCTTCTCCCATACATCTGTTCCTACACTTTGGTTCCCCTCCCCCCCCCCCCCCCCCATATCATTTCAGGTCAGGATGCCACTTGGATCAGTATTGGAGCCCAGCTCTTTACACACTAATCAAGTGTAATATATCCAAGGCTTGCTTGCTGATGATATAAAGCTGGGTTGGTAGTATATGTTGTGAGAAGAATACAGAGATGGTTCAGGTTCAGATAGAGTGAATAAATGAGGATACACTTCACCTGAAGCTGCCCTGAAGGCAGAAAACACCGGGGGTATTGAAAGGTTGTTGGTGTTCAGAGAGATCCTGGGTGACCTTGTGCACTGTGCATTTGTAGAAGCTTACTGGAAACTACAGGCAAGTGTGATGCTACACATCTCAGACCAGGTTCTCCTCCCCTTGCTAATCAACTTGCAGACTCAATGGGCTAAATGGCCTAATTCTGCTCCTATGTCTTATGGTTTTATTGTCTAATCTGCACTGGTTCCCTTATCCCTCGGTGTTCTGACTCAACACAACCCTTCACTGTGTCTTCATCGGCTTTCACTGTCTGATAATGATTCTTTATCAGTCATTACACATTATCTCAATTACCTCATTGTCCCTGGATCTCTTGTCCTCACACTCTCTCTCTCCATGGACTCTGTGTACACCAACATAATCATATTCACATTCTGATTCACATGTACATTGAAACGAACAGTGGATGTGTTGTTTGTGTTAACAGCCAACACACCTAAATCTGTGCTGGGGCAGCCTGCAAGTGTCAGCACACACTCCAGTGCCCACGATGT
Organism: Hypanus sabinus; assembly: GCF_030144855.1. Classification (NCBI taxonomy): domain Eukaryota; kingdom Metazoa; phylum Chordata; class Chondrichthyes; order Myliobatiformes; family Dasyatidae; genus Hypanus; species Hypanus sabinus. The sequence continues at coordinate 173,877,275 of NC_082711.1, forward strand.
TCAGCAGAACAAAGGCAATAACAATAGCAAAGCAAGCCCCTCCCCACCCACCACGCTCACACACACAGTCTGGGTCTTCTGCCCCCAGTCCTTGGCCTGGACTCATAAACCCAGAGACTCTGACTCCAGACTCGCTGATCCAGCAAGGTAGGCCACAGTCCCCATTTCTCTGGCAGACATACCCCCCACACTGAGCATTTCCTCTTCTCCCCTCACCCATTGGACAGAGGACACAAAAGCCTGAAAGCACTTACTATCAGGCTCAGGGACAGCTTCTGTCCTGCCACTGTAAGGCTGTACGATCCTCTGGTACAATAAAGTGGACTCTTAACCTCACAATCCACCTTGATAAGGCGTTGCACCTTACTGTCTGGCTGCACTATACTTTGTAATTGTACCACTTTATTCTGCATTCTGTTGTGGCACTATCTCAATGAACTGATGTGATGAAATGGTATCAGATTTTTCACGGTACCTCAGTACATGTGACAATAATAAACCTACCTACCAATCCTCTGTCACTATCCTGCACTTTCTTGCCCTCATTTTCGTTTTTCCCTATTTATCTCTCTTTGCTTCCTATCTTCCCCTCTCATCACTTCATCTGCTCCTTCCCATTTTCTCTCCCTCTCCTTTACCCTCACCTTCTCTCCAGTTGCCCTCTCTTCCTTTGCTTTTATTCCCTCCTGGTCTTCATATCCCATTCATTTCCCCCATCCTCTTTATGTTTTTTTTTTCTCCCTATCCCACGGGGTTGAGGCACTTAGTGACCTTTATGTGTAGAATGCGGAAATTATGCAGGAGCATAAAGGTTGGAAAGCAGGCTCGGTGTCAGTAAACTGCAATTTCATTGAGTAAAGTGCAGAAACAATTGCATTTTTAAAAAAATTGTGAAGTAGGTATGACATTGAGCCGGAGAGAGTAAGGACAGCAAGATGAGGTTGGAGTGGGGGAAGGGAGACCAGGCCGATTCACGTCATAACAACAGATACACTCAATATACCTGAACAGCAGTGAGCAAATCAAGAAGACAATAAAAACCTGGCTTTATCTTCTGCCACCTCTCTCCGTGAGATTTTATTTATTTTTCCCATTTTGCAGCTGTGAGTGGGAGAATTGCTGGCATTTAATGATTTATTCAGGATTCGAGGAGTGTTTGCTTTATTGTTAATTGCTATGAAATATATCCCAAATTGGCTCAACTCGAGATTGCTGCCATCACTCTCTTCCCCCTCCTGCCCTGCCAGGGATCTGCTCACTGTCGGGTGAACAGCGCCACCCACAGACACCAGCTGGGATTTCACACAGACTGCATGGCGCACACAGCACATGTTCCAATCCAGGTGTACAGCAATACAATACAGAGACAGGCCATTTGGCCCAGCTCGTCCATGCCACCCCATTTGCCTGTGTTTGGTCTATATCCCTGTAAACCTATGTAGTGTAGCAGTTAGGGTAATTCTATTACACCACCAGCAATCACAAATCAGGTTTAATTCCTGCTGCCGTCTGTGAGGGGTTTGAACGTTCTCCCAGTGACTGGGTGGGTTTCCTCTGGGTGCTCCAGTTTCCTCACACATTCCAAAGATGCACGGCTCAGGGTTAGTTAGTTATAGGCATGTTGAGTTGGCGCCGGATGTACGGCGAGATTTGAGGGCTGCCACCATCACACCCTTTAACTGTGTTGGTTGTTGACTCAGAACGACGCGTTACGTTTCGATGCACGAGTGACAAATAACACTAATCTTTTACTCCAGAAGTCAGGAAACATCTGTGGAATGTGTCAGCAAATTCCATGCTTTGCTCTCTTTAGGTCTGGGGAAGTGAATTCTCCCAAATGCCAGGCCAGATTGATTTGGACTCTCTAAACAGCCCATAGTTTTGGTGTCTCCTCCATGTTTATTCTAGGGAACCCCATAGTAAATTTTACAGTTGCTCCAATTCAACGGAAAATGTTGGAAACAGTCAACAACTCAGGCAACATGGTGGAAAGAGAATCAGTTAAAGTTAAGGTAGTGTAACACCAACGATCTGGGTTCAGTTCTACTGCTGTCTGTAAGGAGTTTGTATGTTCTACCCATGACTGCTCGGGTTTCCCTCAGGAGCTCCAGTTTCCTCCCAAATACCAAAGACGCAAGGGTTAGTAGGTTAATTGGTCACATGGGTGTAATTGAGTGGTGCCGGCTCATAGGGCTGAAAGGGCCTGTTACTGTGCTGTACCTCTAAAATTAAATTAATATTCAGTCTATTGATGAGTCTTTGGGCTGTGGAAGGAAACCATGCAGTCACAGAGAATGTGCAAACTCCACACAGACAGCACTCAGGGTCAGGACCGAGCCTGGCTGTCTGGTGCAGTGAGGCAGAGGCTGTTCTAACTGCATTATTCTTAGCTTGAGCAGTTTGTTCAATAGTTCTGAGAGGTCCTCATCATTCCTTCCTCACTCCTCACTTTCTTCTATCATTGTTTTCCAACATGTATCCTCGTTGGAAGCAACACGTGAGGCTCTAAGAGCCCTTACATCAGAAAGGGGTGGGGAGACCTTTTATCAGTCACCAGTTTGGACCAATTTTGTCTTCTGTCGCCCCTCTGACATTGTTAGAAATAAATGCAATTTCCTGGCAGTAAGTGGGGCTGCTAATTTTGGCCGAAATTTCAGAATTCCCAATCTAGTTGTTCAATGGTTCCATTTAATATTATACAATATACAACGTGAAATTCTTACTCTCCGCAGACATCCATGAAACAGAAGAACCCCCAAAGAATGAGTGACAGGAAAGACATTGGAACCCCAAAGACCCAGCCTTTCCCCTCCCCACACAGCAAAGCACAGTCTTCCCCCTACTTATTCCAGCAAAAAGCTCCATGCTGTATGGTAACTGATAATAGTTAGAGGTGAAGCCCAGTCCTGTGTAATCTCACGGTGTGTCACTTTCTCGATTATCAACCTCGATTTGGACCAATTCTATCTCTATTGCCCCTCCATCGTTCCTAGAAATAAAAGTAATATCCCGGCAGATTGAAATTCCGGCAGCGAGTGGGGTAGCTCATTTTGGCCAGAGGCACTTTCACCATGTTCCATTTTGGAATTCCCAATCTAATGCTCCATGAAATACAGTAACTGATAATATTTAGAGACGGATGATCTCTGAAACCAGCTCTGTGTAATCTCACGGTGTGTCATTTTCTTGATTATCTGGCCGTGGCAGTATGTTGGATGGTGCCTTAACTACTGCAATGTGCTTATCACAGGCAAGTTGGGCTAAGGTTCAGCCACGTTAAGCGAATTGGTTCTGGTCGAATGTGCACAGTCAACTGCAGGTAAATTGTGGAAGAAATTGAAGAGCAGAATCCTGCTGTGTCTGATCCCCCTCTCCTGTTCTCTCCCCTCCTGTGGAATTGATTGATTCACTGAGACAGAACAAAGCCCCCTTTTCTTGTTGTCTCTTTTCTTGCTTGCAAGAGGGAGACAGACACTGGCAAATTCTCTGATGACCAGTTTAGGTCACCGGCGTGGTGTGACACATGGCATTAGCTTCACACATATTTAGTGCACGGCCATGCAATACCAGGACCACTTGCACTTAGACAGGGCATTGTGTAGTAAAATAGCCCAAATATACGCAGGAGAGACATACACTCCAAAAGGGGAATCAGAATCAGGTTTAATATCACCAGCATATGTTGTAAAATTTGTTAACTTTGCAGCAACAGTACAATACAATACATAACAATAGAAAAAATCCCATGAATTACAGTAAAAATATATATAGTATATTAATTAGTTAAATTAAATAAGTAGTGCAAAAAAAGTAGTGAGGTATTTCATGGGTTCAACGTCTATTCAGAAATCAGATGGCGGAGGGGAAGATGTTCCTGAATCATTGAGTGTGTGCCTTCAGGCTTCTGTGTTTAGAGTGATCAGTTTTTAAATAGTGTCATTTGCATATGTTTCAGTTCAAAAAGCAGCGATTTTTGCCACTGATAGTTGTCGAGAAATAAGCAGTAAGACAATTCCGAACTGTTTTGCTCACTCCAGTTTTGAGCATTCAGGCGTGGAGATGCCAGAAATGGCCGGGTGTGAAAGTGAAATGATTTCACTACTTCAACAAGTTAGGAATTATGAAGGTATCTACAATCATCATAAATGTTACAATTAAAATGTAGATTTGGAGGATGCAATCATCTAAAACATTGTATGAAGGTAGTCCATTATCTGCACGAGGTGTCTGCGCTAATTTTGTTCATTTACTATCAATCAAAAGAACACGGCAGATGAATACCTCTGTTAATAACTATTAGGAATTAATACACAGTTTTATAGTACTGTAAAGGTATTGGTAGTGTTCTAATTTGTTCTGTATTTCATTTAAATACTTAAATTGTTACTCAATTAAACGGTAGTTTGTCTTTTTTTTCTTCTTTCAACGATTTCCATGAAACTGCATCTAACTGGGACAGCCTCTTAATTGGGCAAAGATCTACTGGTCCTAATTGGAATATGTGTAAAAATTAAATTAAATGAGTAGAGAAAAAAGAGAGAAAAAAACACAAAAAGACAAACAAATAGGGAGTAGTGTTTATGTTCATTCAGAAATCGGATGGCAGAGGGGAAGAAGCTTCTATAGTTGTACCGTGGAGAGCATTCTGACAGGCTGCATCACTGTCTGGTATGGAGGAGCTACTGCACAGAACCGAAAGAAGCTGCAGAAGGTTGTGAATCTAGTCAGCTCCATCTTGGGCATGAGCCTACAAAGTACCCAGGACATCTTTAAGAAGCAGTGTCTCAGAAAGGCAGCGTTCATTATTAAGGACCTCCAGCACCCAGGACATGCCCTTTTCTCACTGTTACCATCTGGTAGGAAACACAGAAGCCTGAAGGCACACACTCAGTGATTCAGGAACAGCTTCTTCCCCTCTGCCATCCAATTCCTAAATGGACTTTGAAGCTTTGGACACTACCTTGCTTTTTTAATACACAGTATTTCTGTTTTTGCACATTTTTAATAATCTATTCAATATATATAATTGATTTACTTGTTTATTTATTATATTTTATCTTATTTATTATTTTTCTCTCTATCTGCTAGATTATGTATTGCATTGAACTGCTTCTGCTGCTAAGTTAACAAATTTCATGTCACATGTCGGTGATAATAAACCTGATTCTGATTCTGATTCTGTTCCTGGATCGCTGAAAGTGTGTCTTCAGGCTTCTGTGCCTCCTTCCTGATGGTAACAATGAGAAGAGGGCATGTCCTGGATGATGGGGGTCCTTTCTGAGACACCACTCCTTGAAGATGCCTCGGATACTATGGAGACTAGTACCCATGATGGAGCTGACTAATTTTATGACTTTCCGTAGCTTCTTTTGATCCTGTGCAGTAGCCCCCCCCCCCCCCATACCAGACAGTGGTGCAGCCTGTCAGAATGGTCTCCATGGTACATCTATAGAAGTTTTTGAGTGTTACAGTTGACAAACCAAATCAGCACTTTCGTCTTACTGTCATTAAGTGCAAGGTTGTTGCTGCGACACCACTCAACTAAATGGTATATCTCACTCCTGTACGCCCTCTCAACTCCATGTGAGATTCTACCACAATGGTTGTATTGTCAGCAAATTTATAATTTGTATTTGAGCTATACCTGGCCACACAGTCATGGGTATAGAGAGGGTAGAGCCATGGGCTAAGCACACATCCCTGAGTTGCCCCAGTGTTCCCCGATGCCGGGAGAAAGATTGAGTGCATTCTATCTATGCCGTTCATGATTATGTACATCACTGTAAAGTCACCTCTCAGTCTCCCATACTCCAAAGAATAAAGTCCTGGCCTGTCCAAACTCTCCCATAACTCAGTCCCTCAAGTTCTGGCAACATCCTTGTAAATATTTTCTGTGCTCGTTCACTCATTCCTAAACAGGTTTTAAGGTAAGGTCTGGGGTGGAGAACAGGCGAGACAGGAGGAGGTGAGAAAGGCATCTAATCATAATTTGTTATTTATTTGGAGAAGAAGACAGAGGAGACAACATGTTAATCCTTGGAATGGGGCCCCCTTCCCTTACAGTCATACAGTCAGCTAAAGCGTTTCTTTCCCTCTGAACTGTTTACAATTCTTCTTTGAGTGGCCAATACACCAAGTGGAAAGAAAATAGCTCCCAATTTTATGAATGTGAGAGATTTCGGATACTGGAATTCTAAGACAACATACATAGAATGCTAGAGGAACTCAGCAAGCCAGGCAGCATCCATAGAAATTCCCATTCCCGTTCCAACATGTCAGTCAATCACCTCCTCTTGTGCCATGGCAAGGCCACCCTCAGGGTGGAGGGGCAACACCTTATATTCTATCTGGGTAGCCTCCTGGCATGAATATCGATTTCTCCTTCCAGTTAAAAAAAATTCCCTCCCCCTCCCCTCTTCTTCTATTCCCTATTCTGGCTTCTTACCTCTCTTGCCTGCCTATCACCTCCCCACCGACGACATAATATCAATTTCTCCTTCCTGTAAAGAACTTTAACCACCACTACCCTCCTCAGTTCCCCACTCTGACCTTTTACTTCTCACTGGCCCATTACTTGCCCCTGGGTCCCCTCCTCCTTCCCTTTCTCCTGTGACCCACTCACTGCTCCTATCAGGTTCTTTCCTTGGCAGCCCATTACCTTTCCTACCCATATGGTTTCTCCTATCACCTTCTAGCCATCCTCCTTCCTCTCTCCCCCCACCTGTTTATTCTGGCATCTTCCCCTTTCTTTCCAGTCCTGAAGGAGGGTCCCGGCCCGGAACATCAACTGCTTACTCTTTTCCATAGATGCTGCCTGACCTGCTGAGTTCCTCCAGCATCTTGTGTGTGTCCTCAATTTTATAGTGTGTTTCAAAGAAATGTCTGTGGCAGGGAAATAGTTGTGGCAAAAATTTTAAAAGGAATAAAAATTCAAATGCAGAAAAACAGGAATAAAAAGGTAATTTTATTTTAATCAGGTTAATCACTACAAAGAGTAGTGATTAACAGGTCCCTTTCAAAATGGCAGGCTGTGACTAGTGGGGTACCGCAAGGTTTGGTGCTGGGATCACAGCTGTTTACAATATACATTAATGATTTAGATGAAGGGATTAAAAGTAACATTAGCAAATTTGCTGATGACACAAAGCTGGGTGGCAGTGTGAAATGTCAGGAGGATGTTACGAGAATGCAGAGTGACTTGGACAAGTTGGGTGAGTGGGCAAATGTATGGCAGATGCAGTTTAATGTGGATAAATGTGAGGTTATCCACTTTGGTGGCAAGAACAGGAAGGCAGATTACTATCTAAATGGAGTCAAGTTAGGAAAAGGGGAAGTACAATGAGATCTAGGTGTTCTTGTACATCAGTCAATGAAAACAAGCATGCAGGTACAGCAGGCAGTGAAGAAAGCTAATGGCATGCTGGCTTTTATAACAAGAGGAATTGAGTATAGGAGTAAAGAGGTCTTTCTGCAGCTGTACAGGGCCCTGGTGAGACCCCACCTGGAGTATTGTGTGCAGTTTTGGTCTCCAAATTTGAGGAAGGACATTCTTGCTATTGAGGGAGTGCAGCATAGGTTCACAAGGTTAATTCCCAGAATGGTGGGACTGTCATATGTTGAAAGATTGGAGTGATTGGGCTTGTATACACTGGGATTTAGAAGGATGAGAGGGGATCTGATTGAAACATATAAGATTATTAAGGGATTGGACACACTGGAGGCAGGAAGCATGTTCCTGCTGATGGGTGAGTCCGGAACTAGAGGCCACAGTTTAAGAATAAGGGGTAGGCCATTTAGAACAGAGATGCGGAAAAACTTTTTCACCCAGAGAGTGGTGGATATGTGGAATGCTCTGCCCCAGAAGGCAGTGGAGGCCAAGTCTCTGGATGTATTCAAGAGAGAGTTAGATAGAGCTCTTATAGATAGCGCAGTCAAGGGATATGGGGAGAGAGCAGGAACGGGGTGCTGATTGTGTATGATCAGCAATGATCACAGTGAATGGCGGTGCTGGCTAGAAGGGCCGAATGGCCTACTCCTGCACCTACTGTCTATTGTAATGAAAAAGCAGAGAGGGTTGTAGACAGCTAGCTGCATCATGGACACTAGCCTCCCCAGTATCACATCCATCTTCAAAAGGCAATGCCTCAAGATGGTGGTGTCCATCACTAGCCTCCTACCATCCAGGACATGCTCTCTTCTCATTACTATCATTAGAGAGGAGGCACAGGAACCTGAAGAATTTCAGGAACAGCCTCCTCCTCTCTTACATTCACAGGTATTGCATTCATAGAGCAGTGTTCAATTACACTTCTTAAAACCAACAGCACTGTGGTCATCTGAGTTGACAGCCAAGGGACTGATTCATCATCTCAACCTGATACTGTAATGCGGGGAGGCAGAAGTTATGGGCTTGAACCCACCGGCCATTGATGTTTGCGACACATTCTATGTGAACGTGACCTGATTTTATTTCTTCACCCAGGCCAAGCCAGCAAAGCCCAATGCAGCAGCCGTCAGGAGGACGAGTACAGACTCTGGGTGCCAACGAGAGGAGACTTCCCAGAGCCAGTGACAGCACAGGTACGATCCCAGGCACTGAGAGATCACCATCCAACTGAGACGACAGAAACAATGGATTGAAGGATCTCGGGAATCTCATGTCCACCATTGACCTGTTCAACTTGTCCTTCAGCCTCGCTGAGCGGCAAATGCACAAAATGGGATTGTTCCGGTGTTTTGATTCAAATTATGAATTCACATCATTACGGAAGAGGTGCAAGTCCAGTCAAAGCCTCGGCAGTGGTGGGATAGCGATTCGGGACACTCTTTTAACTGATGAACAGAAATAAACAGATTAATTCTTTTGAATTTATTCCCCTTTCTTTGTTTGTTGGGCACTAGATGTTTTAATTGTTCTGAGATTTTCTCCATCAGCCACTCAGGATTAAGGACAACTCGCTCTTCTCCAGTTCTCCGGGTGGGAGATGCTCAGCCGAGTGGTCCGCTCTTCAACAATTTGCATTGGACTGACTCCTGCATCTTCCCAGCAAGTTCTCCTTGCTGACCCAAAAGCATCTTCTCCATTTTGAATGATCATGGGGAAGGGTTTCCTCAGAGTCAGCAGGGACGCTTTGGTCTTCATCGGGAAGGTTTGGAGAACATCTTTGAATCTTTTCCCCTGGCCACCTGGTCATCTTTGGTCTGTGTCAGAGCATCTGTTTTAGGAGTCTGATGACAGACACATGAACAGGAGACTCTGTCCAGCAGAACTGACAGAGTGGAATTAGGGCCTTAATTTGAAGGATTATACATGGACTGCATTGATTGGACCTCTGGCTCCTTGGTATCTGATTATTTATCACAAATAGATGGAAACATGCAGTGAAATGCGTTGTTTGTGTTAACAACCAACCCAACTAGGGGTGTGCTGGAAAGAGTTTGCAAGTGTTGCCACACATTCAAGCATCAACATAGCATGTCCACAGTGCTGACCAGAACCACACAGAACACAAGAAACAACAACAGCAAAACAAATCTCCAACCCCAGGTCAAGCCTCTAGCCTCCAGGCTCCATCCATCGGACTCTGACTTGCAAACTTCCAATCGACCTTCCAAATGTGGAGTTATATAGTTCAGAATACTTCGACTGTTTGTAATTAATGTCTCAGAAGTAGGTGGTGTCGTAGACAGAGAAGAAGACTATAAAAATTACAGAGGGGCCTTGGTTATCTAGGTTAGTGGGTCAAGGAATTGCAAATAGCAGAGAAATGTGAGGTGTTACAAACTGGGAAATTGTATCAGGGGAAGAACTTCACAGTGAACAACAGAGTCCAAGAGAGTGTTGTAAACAAGGGTACTTCCATAACTGTGGGCAGGTACATGGATAGGAAAGGTCTAGGGCAGGGGTTCCCAACCTCTTTAATGCCATGGACCAATACTATTAAGCAAGAGGTCCATGGACTGCAGCTTGGGAATCTCTGGCCTAGAGGGAAATGAGCCAAACGTGGGGAAATGGATGACCACCTTGGTGGGCATGAATGGCCTGTTCTTGTGCTGTATCATTCTGTAACTCTGTGTGCAGGAGGTCTGGGGTCACTCCAGCTCAGAAGACCACAGGTTTTATTCTGTATTTGAAGCCTTGAGTGTCAAACATCCTTTCTCTTAGATGGCCAAAGATGTGTTAACACACATTATAGCAGGAGATAGAAAAGGTGGGTCAGAAAGACAACCTGATGATAATCATTGGGGAGTTTAACATGAAAGTGAATTAGGAAAGCTAGGTCAGTACTGGAACTCGAGAGAGAATTTGTAGAATGTCTAAGGGATGGCTTTTTAGAACTGCTTGCTGTTGAGCCCGCTAAGGGATCGGCTGTGCTGGATTGGGTGTTGTGCAATGATCTGGAGGTGATAGGAGAGCTTAAGGTTAAGGAGCCCTTAGGGAACAGTGATCACAATATGATCAAGTTCACATTGAAATTTGAGAGGGAAAAAGTACAATCCAATGTGTTGGTATGGAGAACATCTGGCAGCTCTTGAGCTGTATTCCCCGGAGTTCAGGAGAATGAGGGGGGATCTCATAGAAACATTCTGAATGTTATAAAGCCTGAACAGATTAGATATGGCAAAGTTATTTTCCATGGTAGGGGATTCTATGACAAGAGGGCATGACTTCAGCATTGAAGGACGTCCATTTAGAACTGAGATGCGGAGAAATTACTTTAGTCAGAGGGTGGTAAATCTGTAGAATTTGTTGCCACGAGTGGCTGTAGAGGCCAAGTCATTGGGAGTATTTAAGGCAGAGATAGATAGGTTCTTGATTAGCCAGGGCATTAAAGGGTATGGGGAGAAGGCAGGGGAGTGGGAATGACTGGAAGAATTGGATCAGCCCATGATTGAATGGTGGAGCAGACTCAATGGGCCGAATGGCCTACTTCTCCTCCTATATCTTATGATCTATGGCACCAATGAATTTCATCGTCAGTGTCTGCCTTTGCCAAGCGCTGCATCCCAGGATATAGAAAGTAGTCCACGTTTTCTAGACTCTCATCCTGGGCCTTTGTTGTCAGAGAATGATGTGGTTCCGGTTGGATAGAAAACATTGAGGGTAAGACCCATCCTCGCACGTGAGCTTTGGTCAACAAGATATTAGCTTTACCATAATGATAATGTGGTCTATGAATAATATGAATCAGGGTGTGAGGGGCCTATCATGAATGCATTAGTACTGCATAGAGGGTCAGGGTTGGGAATTGGAAGAGGGATGGACACATTTTAAAGGGACCCATCTGTATCTAATAGAGTGTATGTTTATGGTCTTCTGCTGTTGTAGCCGTCCACTTCAAGGTTCAACATGTTATGTGTTCAGAGATGCTCTTCTGCACATCACTGCTGTAACACGTGGTTATTTGAGTTACTGGCGCCTTCCTGTCAGCTTGAACCAGTCTGGCCGTTCTCCTCGGACCTCTCTCGTTAACAAGACCTCTTCACCCATTGGATTTGTTTCTTCGCACCATTCTCTGTAAACTCAAGAACAGGGGTTCCAAGCTTTTTAATGCATAGACTCCTACCATTAACCAAGGGGCCCATGGACCAAGGTTGGGAGCCCTAGAGACTGTTGTGTGTGAAAATCCCAGGAGATCAGCAGTTTCTGAGATACTCAAACCACCCCATCTGGCACCAACAATCACTCTGCACACTTGGATTACATTTCTTCCCCATTCTGATGTTTACTCTGAACAACAACTGAGCCTCTTAACCATGTCTGTGTGTTTTTTATGCGTTGTGTTGCTGCCACATGACTGGCTGATGAGATATTTGCATTAACAAACTGATGTAGAAGTGTACCTAATAAAGTGGACACTAAAGATAGGCTTAAAATTGGTTGGGGAGGAAATCACAACAAAGTCTGTGCTAACCTTAAAATGTTGTCAGATATCTTTCAGTGAATTAGCAAATTAGCTGAAGCATGAACCCTGCTTTGAACAACTACAGTTGGACGGTGAGGCCAATGAGAAATGACACCTATCAGTTTCCCTCATGTATGTTGTGCCTGTGAATATGTGGATCTCTGAAATGTATTCAAATGATCTGCCATTGAACATTGAGCAGTTTGACACTGATGCTGACTGTCTCTGTCAACACTACCACAGAAAGCCAATAGCAATTGTTTCCCACCCCACTCTCTGCCTTTATCAAACTGGAGTCTTTTATTGCTGCTAAATTCCTGAACCATTTCTACTTGTGAATGTCACAGAGTTTCCTGCCAGCCTGTCAACTTGCAGGCTTCAGTTTATTAAGGTGTCAAACAGAACTGCAATTTCCCCTAATTCATAGATGTAGGTATTTAAGACCATGAGAGCAGAATTAGGCCATTTGGCCCATTGAGTCTGCTCCGACATTCCATTATGGCTGATATATTATCTCTCTTAATCCCATTCCCCTGCCTTTTCCCCTTAATCATTTTACACCCTTACAAAGCAAGAACCTATCAATCTCCACCTTAAATACACCCAATGACTTGGCCTCCACAGCCATCTGTGGCAATGAATTCCACAGATTCTACACGCTCTAGCTAAACAAAATCCACGTCATCTCTGTTGTAAAGAGACAGTCTTCTATTCTGAGGCTGTGCCCTCTGGTCCTAGACTCCCCCACTATAGGAAGCACCCTGTCCATAACCACTCTATCTAGGTCTTTCAATATTTAATAAGTCTCAATGAAATCCCACCACCTCCCCACCCTCATTCTTCTAAACTCCAAGTGAGTACAGGCCCAGAGCCATCAAACACTGCTCATGTGTTAACCCTTTCATTCCCAGGATAATTTTTGTGAACCTCTGGACCCTTTCCAATGTCCACACATCCTTTCTTAGATAAGGGCCCAAAGCTGCTCATAATTCTCCAAGTATGGTTTGACCACTGGCTTATGAAGCCTCAGCATTACATCGTTGCTTTCATATTCTAGTCCTCTCACAATGAATGCGAACATCACATTTGCCTTCCCACTCAAACTGCAAGTTTACTTTTAGGGAATCCTGTACAAGGACTCCCAAGTTCCTTTGCACCTCAGATTTAGTTCTTTATTCTTTTGGTAAAATGATTAGAAACTGAGGTATAAAAACATTCCTAAATGATCAAGTGTATTGATGAATTCTAGCTGAGCAGATAATCCAGGTTAGAATCAGTAAGTCATAGATTCAAGCTCCACCCTAGAGATGGCAGAACATTTACTGAGGCTCCCTGGTACATTGTAGCCCCCGGAAAGCCTCAGGCTTACTCAGCTCGCTTCTGTCTAGGGGGAGCAGCCTTCGGTCCCACCAAACTGGATAATCAAGTTTGTGTGGATGCTTTGTGATGTGCCCCACCATGCCAAATAACAGACAGTACACCATATGCGATTAAATGATTACACTTTATAACTCTTACTTTGACTATGTAGATAGTAAAGGAACAAAATAAGAACTGTTAACAAGAAGAAATAGGCGCCATTGTTAACCAGTTTGTGCACATATCATTGGAGCTGTAAGCCAAGTGTGGCGCGTGGCCAAGTGGTTAAGGCATTGGACTAGCAATCTGAAGGTTCAAGCCCCAGCCGAGGCAGTGTGTTGTGTCCTTGAGCAAGGCACTTAACAACGCATCGCTCCAGTCCACCCAGCTGGAAATGGGTACCGGCAAAATGCTGGGGGTTAACCCCGCAATAGACTGGCGTCCTATCCGGGGGGAGTCTCGTACTCTCAGTCGCTTCACACCACGGAAGGTTTGGGACAGACTCAGTTGCGCACCTTCAGGGTTCCGGGACTGCCGCAGGAAACTGGTGTGTTGTGGAAGATCGAAAGCAGCAAGCTGGCTGTTGGCTGTGTACCCAGTGTAAATCAGCGAGTTGTTTGTTATATCTCCTCTCTCACTGTGAAAACGTGGATACCTCTTTATCCCTTATGAGAGAGAGCCTGTGGTATGTCAAATTACTGGGTGAACAGGTAGTCTTTGGGGTACTGCAAGTCTGTATCTTTATTGATGCTTTGCTACACGCTCGGTGGGGGTGCTAATGCTTCTTTTGCTGGTGGGGAGGGATGGTTATTGCTCTGCTATTGATTATGTGGGGATGGGGGATCTGGGGGGGACTTTGGGGTTCTAACATTTAACTGTCATTCAGTCTTTGGGGGACTCCTCTGTTTTTGTGAATGTTTGCGAAGAAAAAGAATTTCAGGATGTGTATTCTATTCATTTCTCTGACATTAAATGTACCTTTGAAACACTGAGGGAATGCTGCTCTGTCAGAGGTGCCCTTCTATTGGATGGGCTGGGAACCTGAGACCTTTCCAAAAGGCAGAAAAGGATCAAGGATCAACTTTATTAGCATATATTTGCTGAGGTGTGTTGCTTTGACATGCAACAAAATAAAACAACACCATCCAACAATCATAAAGAATAAAAGTTATATAAAAATAAAGTTAGAGGTTAAAGCACAGATCTGGAATAAAATGTCGATCAATACCAGCATGTATTTACAATGTAAATAGTATTATAAAAAGTGGTTTGAAGTGTTTGCAGTGCAGTGATTTGGTTAATGGACCGAGGGGGTTGTTGGGGATTAGCAGAATGATTAATCAGATTAACTACCTGGAGCAGGAAACATTTAAGATAGTGTGAAGTTTTGTTTTAATCGCCCTGTAGCGCTTTCCAGAAGGGAGCTTTTGGAAAAGGCAGTTTGCAGGGTGTGTCGTGTCCACAATGATTGTTCATAACTGACAGCTTGGGGTAATCCATACCTTCCTCTTATTTAAAGTATACACATGAAAGGAGACCATTCAGCCCCTTATCAATACTGAATAAACACCTGGCAGAGGTAGGATTCAAATCCACATTCTAGAAGGGACTGGAACCTCAGTCCAGGACTTTAACCACTTATCACTCCAAAGTGTGAATTGCTTCTATGTTAACGTCCTGCGCTTTCCTCTGGCTTGTGTTCATTTCATAACTCCATGATGAACGTGAATCCAGTCATTGACCCAACCTAACTCCATGCCCTGCTGTGTAGGCACTCATCTCCCACTGGACCCAAGACTCTGGTCACCCATCACCGGGGGTGGAAGAAAGGAAGTGACTACCACCTTCAGTAACCAGGTAGAAAGTCACCTGAACACGCAATTCCTTTATGATCTGCAGGGAATTCAACTTACCTCAGGTAAAGCAACAATAAGGTGAATCATAACTGGTCCAGCAGAATGCGATTTATCATTAATGAACACAGTCATTAGGAACACCTGTACACCTGCTTGTTAGCACAAATATCTAATCAGTCAATCACGTGGCAGCAACTCAATGCATAAAAGCATGCAGACATGGTTAAGTTCAGTTGTTGTTCAGACCAAACATCAGACTGGGAAAGAAAAGTGATCCAAGTGACTCTGACTGTGGAATGATTGTTGGGGCCAGACGGAGGGGTTTGAAAATCTCAGAAATTGCTGATCTCCTGGGATTTACACACATAACGGTCTCTGGAGTTTACAGGGAATGGTGCAAAACACAAAAAAAAATCCAGTGAGTGGCAGATCTGCGGACAAAAATGCTTTGTTAATGAGAGAGGTCAGAACGGCCAGACTGGTTCAAGCTGACAGGAAGATGACAGTAACTCAAATAACCACGTGTCACCAATAGTGGTGTGCAGAAGAACATTTCTGAATATACAACACATCGAACCTTGAAGTGGATGGGCTACAGCAGCAGAATGCCACAAATATACACTTTATTAAGTACAACATGGTGGTTGTCCATTGTGACTGCCCATGACAGAAGAGTTTTTAAAGCGGAAAAGCTATTGCACTGGGAGAGTTCCATTCCCTTGACATCAGAAGTCCAAGTCCAGTGGTACAAACAAGCATCAGAAACTAAGGTCTTCCTTGGTTGCAGTGGATGGCCATAATGTCTTCTGCGCATTGTCATGCCCTTCGCGCTCCTCGAAATGCTGTAGTACTGTCTTCCTGGCCGTTGAATCTCACTGTCGATCTCATCCGCCCAGTCCACCAGAGCTGACTTTGCATGCTGGAACAGGCCTGTCTCTAATTCACAAGGACGGGAGGCCGCCAGCTACCCTCACCTGATTTAGCCCGCCTGTCGAAGAGGTGTACCAGGTGTGGCCCCTGTCGCGTGCAAGCAGCTACTTGGAGCCACAGGTGAGTGCTGAGTGTCCGATAGGGATCAAAGGTGAGTGAGCTGAAGGCACAGAACAAGCCTCTCCCTATACACCCCAATTAGATACAAGAAGTATCTAATAAAGTAGCCTCTGAGTGTACTGTGATTGGTGTATGCGACAGGAATGGTAGAGTTGCCAATGCTAAGTAAATTTCAAGAGATTTTAGCTTTTGATATTGCTCCTTCAACAACCCTTCCCTTGTCTCAGTCTGGACAAGCATTCTCCTTCTCGAGTACTGTCATACTGCTCAGAAACAGGCTCACTTAACTTCCACAATCAGCAAAGGAGAGGCAGCAACATCTCCACTACAATTATCGTCAACATTGGTGCTCCAGAAGGTTGCATCCTCAGCTCCCTGAAGCAGTGCGGGCAGATGTTGCTGCAACTCCAAGTTTGCACTGTCATGAGCTGTATCTCAAATAATGATGAGTCAAAGTACAAGAGGAAGATACAAGTTTCTGCCACTTGATTGGCTGATTAAACATACGCATTAATAAGCAGGTGCACATATACATATTTATTTTACACACACACACACACACACACACCCCCATGGGAGGTGTGTATGTGCATTTTTCCCTCAATCTCGGGTCTTCTTCCAGAGGCTTGGGAGCGTGAGGGTTTGACACAGTATCCTTGCTGTTGCTAGTAGTGTGCTTTTCTGGACCAAACTCTCAGATGTTGTTCCCAGGATTTATTGGAGCCACTCTCCCAGTCCAGGTGTCACAGCTCCAAGTCTTCCTGTCAGCATCAGGATTACACTGGCTTTAATCTTCCATATTCTTTCTCACTGTTCTTTCGAGCGCTGGTATTTCTCCAGCTTCTCCCTTTTTCTTCCTGATGTTGCTGTCATTCGGGATTGCCATGTCTATTACTATTGCTTTCTTTTCCTTGTCCAGTATAACTGTGTCTGGTTGGGTGGCCAGTACCCTGCATACCAGTCTGTATTTGGAAGTCCCACAGGATCATTCTCTACTACCTTCTCAGGGGTTTCCCATTTGGACTTGGGAGTGTCCAATCCATAGTCAGCACAGATGACCAACTTCTTTGATATGAAACAACTTTAGTAAGTAGGTTGAAGGGTGAATATTGGTAAGGGCACTGGAGATAATTTGCCTGATCTTTGCATAAACTCAGTCAAAGACAAAGTAAATTTATTATCAAGGTACATAGATTTCACCGTATAGCCAAGAGTCAGTTTATTAGGAATACATGTACACCTGCATGATAATGCAAACATCTGATCAGCCAATCATGTGGCAGCAACATCGATGCATAAAAGCATGCAGACGTGGTCAAGAGGTTCAGTTGTTGTTCAGACCAAATGTTAGAATGGGGCAGAAAAGTGATTTCAGTGATTTTGACTGTGGAATTTGACTTTGACAGTGAATGGTGAAAAAAAAAATGAAAAAGCATCCAGCGAGCAGCAGTTCTGTGGGTGAAAACGTCTTGTTAATGAGAGAGGTCAGAGGGGAATGGCCAGATTGATCCAAGCTGACAGGAAGGCAACAGTAACTCAAATAACCACGTGTTACCACAGTGGTGTGCAGAAGAGCATCTCTGAATGCACAACATGTTGAACCTTGAAATGGATATGCTGTAGCAACAGAAGACCAGAACATACACGCAGTGGCTACTTTATTAGATACCTCCTGTATCTCTCACTGTACAATAGCTTGAGATTCGTCTCTGCAGCAATGGGAAGTTGTATGAGATGTGGTCCCAGAACACGTCCTCCGCAGCCAAGGGTGCTCGCCAATGCCTCTGCGTTCTGAGTAGGATGGGGAGAGCTGGACTGTGCACATCATGTGAAATTGGGTGCGTAGGGGAATTTGCCCATCAAGCTCCTTCATTAGGAAGCCAGAGAGGATGGTGTAAATAGGCAGCAGCAGCAGCCCCTGAAAGACATGAACCCTCACAACATGTTTTTTTTCCCTCTATTGGATACATAGAGACAGAACTGTCACGGTTTAGTAAAGCTGTCACCTAGTTAGGAAGAGGAAAATTTCACTTGATTTATAACTAGGCTTCCTTTTATGAACTTCGGAGTCACATAGACTTTAAACCTGTTTCTTTGAAGACAATAATGTTCATCTCTAGGGACACCCTCTTCCCTTAACGCCTTGACATTGCATCATTCATACACAACTCGGTGACTCCTTTCATGTGTCAATGTGCCTTTTATAACGATTGAGTCTATTCTGCATCTCATCTATAAACAGCGACCAAACAAAATGCAAGACGTCCTTTTTTATGTACCCTACATCTCATACTTACTTTATCTGTCACATCTACCTGTGCAAAATCACATGCCTAAAATCAAGTTAAGAGAAAGATAGGAAGTTATTCTGTATAGAGAAATTAAATGAGTCCCTTACCACAGAAATAATGTTTGCAGACACTAAATTACTTTAGAAATAACATATTAAGAGAGAGGGAGCCAGACTGATCTAAGGTTTGCAGCTTTGCTCTCTGTACTTGCTGCAGTAGAATTCTGTTTTGCTGCAGAGAACAATCTTTCTGACCCATGAACAGAAAGGGAATAGATTTTTCATGCGTGATCCAAAGGTTCCCATCCCCCTGTGTCCTATTCAAATATTGTGTGTAGTTCCACCTCATGAAATGACTGTGTTTTTGCAGGTTTCGCTCCCCTGGGTTTGTGGTTGCAGATCTGAGCATATTTTCCATTCTGACAGTTCTTCAGAACTTTATCTCTGCATCATTCATCTTGTCTTGCAGCCTGTCTTTGGTTTTATATCTATCTTTTTTCCACAATAGTTCTTGGACAAAACGTCCTTCTGTTCGGATAATTTCTCAAAGGTCAGTGAACCAATTCTCCATTGTTAATCTCTGCTTATCTCTGCACACCTTCCAATGGAACAAATCAGGCACCTCAAACAGAGAATACGCTTCCACTGTGCAGTGACTTGGACAGACCACACGGTTCTGTTCTCTTTGCTTCCAGCCACAATCCATCAATTTATCATCACTAGCCAATAAAGGAACTTCCCGGTGGCCAAACATTTTAATTCCCATTCCCGTTCCAACGTGTAGTCCATGGCTTCCTCTAGTGCAAAGATGAAACCACCCTCAGGGTGGAGTGGCAACTTACTTCTTCCGGTAAAAAAAAATTCACTCCCCTTTCCCTCTTCTTCTATTTCCCCTCTCTGGCCCTTTACCGCTTCTTGCCTGCTGATCACCTCCACCCCAGATCTCTCCTCTTCCCCTTTCTCCTTTAGCTCACTCTCCTCTCCTATCAGATTCCTTGCCCTCCAGCCCTACCTATCTGACTTCACTTAATCACCTTCTAGCTACCTTCCTTCCCCTCTCCCCACCTTTTTATTCTGCCATCTTCCCGCTTCCTTTCCAGTCCTGAAGAAGGGCCTCAGCCTGAAACATTGACTGTCTATTAATTTCCACGGATGCTGCCTGACTTGCTGAGTTCCTGTAGCATTTTATGTGTGTTGATCTGGATTTCCAGTATCTGCAGACTTTCTTGTGTTTATCATTAGCTATTCCTGTTTCCTTAAAACAAACAATAATTTGCATTGATACAACTTTTTATGACTTCAGACTATGACATAATGCTTTTCTTTAAAGTGCCGACACTATTATGACATCAGAAACACAACAGCCAGTTATATGCACACCAAATTCTTTGATAGAGAGCCACTTTAGTGAGGTTGAAGAGTAAATATTGAAAAAGATTAGCTTTATTTGTCACATGTACATTGAAACATACAGTGAAATGCATCATTTGAATCAAATCAAATCAGCAAAGGGTGTAGGGCAGCCGGCAAATGCTTACAGCTCCAACATAGCACTTCCACAACTTATAGACCTTAACTTATACGTCTTTGGAATTTGGAGAGTATGTACAAACTCCTTACAGACAGCGGCGGGAATCAAACCTTGATCACTGATCGCTGATGTTGTAAATCAATTGTACTAACTGCTATGATATCATGCTGCCCATTAGGGTATCTGCTGATAACTCACCTACTCTTTGCATAATTTCAGTGGCATGGTTTATTATCCTCCTGAAGGCTGCTAGACTGTGATGTAAGACAGGGGTTTAAGCTGCAGGTGACCTCATTGTAGGGATTGTGTGCTGTTCTCAGAGATACATGGCAAGCACATCCTTTGCTGTTGTAAAGTTGCCAGCTACTCATGGGCAGGGAGTGCTCAGCTCCTGGTTCACAATGGTTGGGTGCCAGGCCACAAAGCAGAGACTGTGTGAAGCATCGGGGGTCCATGACACCGGAGCCCACTCAGCCATGTGCTGAGTCCGCCTGGTACTCTCACAATCTGCCCGCAGGGTATCGCGACAGAAGGCTGGCACACCACTCAGAAGCCTCAAGAGTTAGCAGCTCTGCGTTAGCTTTGTAGACAACAATGGCATCAAATTGTAAGAAACCCAAAGAGAAGGAGACAACAGAATTTTTCTGCTCGAATAGGAAGAGTCTGCATTTACTGTATGCTTAAAGATGACGTCATTTCTAAGACACCACTCATTCATTGCAAAGTAAACTACGTCGGGGGTCCACAGCCTCCCTTACTCCCATGTTGAGGCCACACTCGAAATGCAGGAGCAACAACTCATATTCTGTCTGGGTAACCTCCAAGCTGATGGCATGAAGATTGGTTTCTCTAACTTCCAGCCGTCAGTGGGCATGAATCAACCAGGGTGAGTTTAGTGGGCCATTAGCTATAAAAGTCTGTGTGTAAAAGTTGGGTAGCCCTTGTATCTCTCAAACTTCAAAATGTGATGCAGCTCCAATCACCAGAAACTTAAGCCATTGCAGATTTGAAAAGCAAGGGTCCAGAGGTAAGGATAACAAAGAGGTGGTCGCCAGAGGCAGAGGAAGGGGATTGCCTCGAGTCGGTAGACTGGGCTCTGGTCAAGGGCTTATCAGAGGATCTTTACCACGGACTTTATAAAAACATGTATACAAGTGTGTTCCCACAAAATCATTCACAGTTTTCTCCAACTAGAAGTGTTAGATGAACCATGAGATCTCCAGTTTGCTGAGGGCCAGATCAATGGCGTTCAGGTCTGGTGACCAAGTAAAATACAAGAGGTCCAGGAACGATCTTCATAAAGCCATCTCACGTGCAAAATGGCAGTCCTGGACCAAACTTGAATGACTGAATGATGCTCAAGAGCTGCAGATAGGCTTGAATGGCTATTAGTTCTTAAAAGTGAAACCAAGCAACATAGGTGACAAGGCTTTGCTCCCAGATGAGCTCAATGACTTCTGTGCTCCATCAACACGTGAAGAAATCTTCACAAATTCTCATGGCCCCCAGTGTCCCTGTGATTTCAGTCTCTGAGGCCAACATAAGGGGATGATCCCACGAAAAGTATTTGACCCATACGGGGTAGCTGGACAAGTATTAAAGACCTGTGCCAATCAACGTGCTAGAGTGTTCACCAATATCTTTAACCTCATGTTTTGGCATGATGAGGTACTCACCTGCTTCAACCAGGCTTCAGTTACACTGGTGCCTATGAAGAAGGTGGTAACCTGCCTCCATGACTTACATCTACTGCGATGAAGTGTTTCAAGAAGTTGGTGATGAAACATATCAACTCCTGTCTGAGAAGTGACTTGGATCCAGTCCAATTTGCCTATGGGCACAATAGATCCACAGCAGATTCCACTTCATTTTGGCTCTTCACTCAACCCTGGAATATCTGGACAGCAAAGATAAATACCTCAGGATGCTCTTTATCGACTACAGCTCAGCATTCAATTCCATCATCCCCTCAAAAGTAATCAATAAGTTTCAAGACCTTAGCCTCAGTACTTTTGTGTGCAATTGGATCTTTGATTTCCTCACTTGCAGACCCCAGTCAGTTCAGGTTGACAAAAACATCTCCATCACCTCAGGTGCACCGCAGGCTATGTGCTTATATCCCTCTCTACTCACTTTAAACTTATAACTGTGAGGCTAATCACAGTTCACATCTTTGCTGATGACATCACTGTTGTTGACTAAATCAAAGGTGGTGAATCAGCATGTAGGAGGGAGATTGAAAATCTGGCTGAGTGGTGCCTCAACAACAACCTCTCACTCAATGTCAGCAAGACCAAGGAGCTGATTATTGTCTTCAGGAGAAGGAAACCAGAGGTCTATGAGCCAGTTTTCTTTGGAGGAGCAGAGGTGGAGAGGGTCAACAACTTTAAATTCTTTGGTGTTATCATTTCAGAGGATCTGTCCTGGGTCCAGCACGTAACTGTAATTATGAAGAAAGTACGGAAGAGCCTCTATTTCTTTAAGAGTTTGCAGAGATTCAGCATGATATCTAAAACTTTGATAAACTTCTATGGATTTGTAGTGGAGAGTATACTGACCGGTTACATTGTGGCCTGGTATGGAAACACCAATGCCCTTGAACAAAAGATCCTACAAAAAGTAGTGCATATGGACCAGTGCATCACTGGTAAAGCCCCCCCCCCCCCACCATTGAGCGCATCAAGAACCGCTATTGTTCTTGCTGCTGCCATCAGGAAGGAGGTACAGGAGCCTCAGGCCCCACACCACCAGGTTCAGGAACAGTTATTACCCTTCAACCATCAGACTCTTAAACCAGAGGGGATAACTTCACTCAACTTGTTTCTTGGACTTACTGTGTATTGCTGCAAGAAAATGAATCTCAGAGTTGTATATGGTGACATATATGTACTTTGATAATAAATTTACTTTGAAATGTTGAACTTTGATTTAACACCTTACGCAAGAGAGAGCACACTGACAGTACAGCACTTCAACCTTCAGGCTGAAGCCCTGAACCCTGAGCCTAGTATCCACTGAGTTACAGCTGACACTTATTACTGACAGATACCAAGACGTCATATTGAAAAGTCTACAATCCTGCAAAAGGATGTTAAAAAAAAAAGCTGTAACCAAGCCGGCACAGACAGGACTTGTGTGTCCAGGACGATGAAGTGGACATGAAAAATCATTGTGGACACCACCCATTGTGCAAACTGCCTTTTCCAAAAACTCCTTTCTGTAAAGTGCTATAGGACTATTGAAATAAAAAGTTCACGCCATCTTCAAAAGTTTCTTTCCCCAGGCAATCACTCTGATCAACCATTCTAGTTAGCTCCCCCTACCCCCTCTATCTACTCCCTCAGTCACTGAAATGTAAACACTTTAAACCACTTTTTGTAATGCTGTTTACATTGTAAATACATGCTTCTTTCATGTATTGATGCACATTTTATTCCATATCCATATTTAAACCTCTAACTTCATTTATTCTTTATGGTTGTTGAATGCTGCTGTTTTCATTGCATGGCACACCAACACACCATGGCAAATTCCTAATACAGTACATGGCAAATAAAGTTGACCCTACTTCCTGATCGTGTGAGTTATAACTCCTGTAGACCAGACAGGAGGGGGGAACAGTGTTTAAGATTCAAGACTCACAATCAGAATCCGGTTTATTATCACCGGCATGTGACGTGAAATTTGTTAACTTAGCAGCAGCAGTTCAATGCAATACATAATCTAGCAGAGAGAGAAAATAATAAATTAAATAAAACATAACAATAAATAAACAAGTAAATCAATTATATATATTGAATAGATTTTTTTTAATGTGCAAAAACAGAAATACTGTATGTTAAGAAAAAAGTGAGGTAGTGTTCATGGTTTCAATGTCCATTTAGGAATCGGATGGCAGAGGGGAAGAAGCTGTTCCTGAATCGCTGAGTGTGTGCCTCCAGGCTTCTGTATCTCAAGATTGCTTATTGTTATTCTTCAGTACAGGAAAACAAAAGGATTGTTACTCCAGATCCAATCCAGCATAAAAAAAACACAATAAGCATAAAGGACACAATAAAAAGAACACAATAAATATAAATATAAAACCAATCCTATGAAACACAATGTACAAGTAACCGGTGTGTGTGTACATACATATATATAGACTGTTAGTATGTGCGTGAAGTGATGAGGTCGGTGCTGTTATCTGTATGTCACAGCCCGTATAGAGCAATGAACAGATTTTATAAAAGCAGTCATCCCAGGGGCCAGAGGAAAATTCATGAGAACAGGCCTAGTGTTGCAGAGATGAGAGCTGCTGAGTCGCCCACAGCTGCAGCTGTAGGGACCTCAGAACAACAAAGAGGCAAGCACTGGCTTGGCTAACAATGAGATTTTAAAACTAGCAGAATGAGCACCTCACCGCGTGAGGCAACTGTGTCTCAGCGTTGCATTTGCACTTGATCACTGCTGATGATGGCGCAGTAAAGATTTGACACCGCGGCTGGTGAGCACACGGGATTAAGTGCTCCAGTGAGCCTCAGGTCCCATCCCCCAGGTCAGGCTTGGCTGTTTTGATGCCAGAAGGGGCCTTTTACATTTACAGATAAGACCATAAGACATCAGAGCCTGCTCTGCCATTCCATCATGGCTGATTTATTATCCCTCTCAACCCCATTCTCCTGCCTTCTCCCCGTAACCTTTGACACCTTTACTAATCAAGAACCTATCAACCTCCATTTTAAGTATAGCCAATGACTTGGTGGTGACACATACTTCCTGACCCACTGAGAAGCTCCGGTGGCTCAATTTTGGCTAAAAGGGAGTCAGTCCTGCTCTATTTTAAACACAAAGTATGAATTTTGTTCAGCTCCCTCCAGCAATAGCACTGAATCAGAATCAGACTCATTATCACTGGCATAGATTATGTGAAGTAGATTGTTTTGCAGTGGCAGTACAAGTGCAAAGTCATACTATAAATTACAAATATAAATGTATAATGCAAAAGACAAATAGGTCAAGTTCATTGGTTAATGGACCATTGAGAATTCTGATAGCAGAGGGGATGGAGCTGTTCCTGAATTATTGAGTGTGGGCCTTCAGATTCCTGTACCTCCTCCATGATGGTCGTAACGAGATGATGGCATATCCTCGATGCTGAGTGATGCCTCCTTCTTGAGGTACTGCGGCTTGAAGTCGTCCTCAATGGTGGGCAGGGATGTGCCTGTAATGAAGCTGGCTAAGTCTATGACCTTCTGCAGCTTCTTGCGGTTCCATCCATTGGAGCCTCAGGGAGTGATGCAACCAATCAGAATGTTTTATAAATAGATTAATCAGGTCCTTACGTAAATCAGAGCATTGAGTATAGGAGTTGGGATGTGATGTTAAAATTGTACAAGGCATTGGTAAGGCCGAATTTGGAGTATTGTGTACAGTTCTGGTCACCGAATTATGGGAAAGATGTCAACAAAATAGAGGGAGTACAGAGGAGATTTACTAGAATGTTACCTGGGTTTCAGCACCTAAGTTACAGAGAAAGGTTGAACAAGTTAGGTCTTTACTCTTCGGAGCGTAGAAGGTTGAGGGGGAACTTGATAGAGGTATTTAAAATTGAGGGGGATAGATAGAGTTGACGTGGATAGGCTTTTTCCATTGAGAGTAGGGGAGATTCAAATGAGAACTTGAGTTGAGAGTTAAGAGGCAAAAGTTTAGGGGTAACACGAGGGGGAACTTCTTTACTCAGAGAGTGGTAGCTGTGTGGAATGAGCTTCCAGTAGAAGTGGTAGAGGCGGGTTCAATATTATCATTTTTAAAAAAAATTGGATAGGTATATGGACAGGAAAGGAATGGAGGGTTATGGGCTGAGTGCAGGTAGGTGGGACTAGGTGAGAGTAAGCATTTGGCACGGACTAAAAGAGCCGAGATGGCCTGTTTCCGTGCCGTAATTGTTATATGGTTATATAGTACTGGGATCTTGCTCAGCACAAATTGTCATCTATATTTCCCACCATGCCACGATGACTTCAGACCCATGAAGCATGCAATGCCTCAGTGTTGTGTCAGGCAGAATAAAAACAGAAATCTTTCAGCCAGTAATTCGTTATCAACCGGCCAGCCTTCACAGGATTAAGCAAGAAGATGTTAGTTGGAATGCCTCAGCCACAAGACGTCTCAACATCTCTCATATCTGACCAGCTGTTAACATCTGTTTCAGGGTCAACAGCAAGCATATAAATATCATAATACACTGGGACCCGTATGGTAGTCTATATCTGTTCCTGTAGGGGTAAAGTCAAGTTGAATTTTAATTTGCATAATGTATTCAGGTCTATGAACTGAAATTAATTTTCTGATGTTTTCACAGCCCCAGGCTGTCCCAGGAATAGTTTATTTTCATTAGTTCTCACAGCACTTGTCTAAGTATCTATCTCTGTGGTTTATTGGCACCGTAAATGTGATTATATGTTAAAGTAATCAGTTCCGGGAACAACTGAGAAGAGGTGGTGTCACGTTGCCCCTGGTTACCAGTAATGAGAAATAAAGCAAGACTTCTTATTTACATCGCACCTTTTCCAACTCCAGAACGTTCCAAAGCATTTTGTTGCCAGGAAAGTATTTTTGAAACATGGTTACTAGGGAAACAGGCAAACCAATTAGTGCATAGCAAGCTCCCAGAAACAGCAAGAGAATAATGGTCAAACAGTCTGCTTTAGTTCTATTGATCGGGGAATAAATATTGTCCCTAGGACATCACCTCCAAGAGGACCGCAACTTTGTCGTAGGGTTTGGAGGCTTGCGTGCTTCAATGGCCTGGAGAACTATGTTGGTTGGAGTCAGGGCCTTGTGCTTTGGCTCTTGGTAGGGTCACCTGTGCCAAGCAGGTCAAAGGGTAGAGGTCAGACTAAGAGTGGTCCACCAGTCCTCCCAGTTTGGGGATTCAGCTCAGGGCCAACAACCCACACTGGTCAAACACAACTCTATGGAAATAGCAATTAAGAATCCTTTTATAGAGACAGAGATGGAGGACCTTCCTTGCTGCCCTAAATGCCAAAGGCATAAGTAAGTAAGTACCAGGATATCAGGGAGTTCCTCTTCTTTGTGAGCAAGGCAATATGTTAATCATATTAGTACTAATATCAATATAAATCAATGTGTTCGTTGCCTTGTTAAATTTAAAAGCTAGGGAAACAGAACTACATTCTAAGTAACAGGAATGCTTCATCACTGCAAGTGCAAAGACCAAAATTAAATTGACAAAGTAACATTTAAATATAGTTTCCCTGATGATCACTGAGTACTGCTGTAGTCTATAGATACACAAGGGCCCAGAGCTACTTATCAGTGCATCTCAACAAGGTCAACTACTCTGGACAACAAATTTTTTTCTCCAAATTCTTCCTCAGAATTTTCTCTATTTATGATAGACTGCTTGTAGGTGCAAACAAATTTAATTTCAGACCAGTTGTATCACGTAGGAATTTGGAGAGACAAGAAATTAACTTTTATTGTATATAATGTGTTAAATTGCATAACGGTGCTGACGCTCTGCAATAGTTCAACTAAACTAAAAATGTTTTGTCGATGATTTTCATTTGTGCTCAGTGTCTGAGACTTCTCAGTAAGGCGTCCAACAATAATCAGCCAGCATTAATGCATTCCAGTTGCCCTGATATCGTTGTGTCCTGGTGAAACCTTTCACCATGCTCATAATGACAGTGCCAGGACTTGCAGGGAAGAAGTCTAACTGGGAATGCAGAAAAAGAATCTTTCGAGACATGTTGCACTTCATGGTTTTGTATGCTTGAAGCACGTTGTCAACCAGCTGCACATAGTTTGGTGCTCTGTAGTTGACAAGAAAATTTTCATCATCCTTGAATACCTTCCATGCGATTTTCTCAGGTCCCACTAGAAGTTCTTTGGATTGCCTGTCATTGGTGACCTGTTTTATTGCCTTCCTTAAGCTTGGCGTCAGTTATTCTGATGAGTTATGAATTGAAATAATAGATAAAAATGATTTTTTTTAAAAAATGGTGCATGATAAGGAAATTTTGTGGTGATTTTCATGATCAGCAGCCCCAAATCCATAAGATACACCCAAAAATATTCAGGATGTAAAATCTTTGTTGTCCAGTGTTATTCAAATTCTGATTCATTTATTTACTGTCTGTACATTGAAAACATACAGTGAAATGTGCCATTAATGTTAACAACTTAAAGATGTGCAAGTGTGTTCACATATTCCAGCGGCAACATAGGGAACAACAGAAAAACTAACCTTAACCTGCTCCAAGATCAATGTAACCCTGCCCTCTCACATAGCCTTCCATTTTTTCTTTCCTCCTATCCAAGAGTCTCTTAAATGTCCCTAAAGAATCTATGGGTGGTGGGGTGGAGATACATCTCTACCAAAGGCACTCCTTTCCTCTGCTTGCTTGCAGGTCACCCTGCTTAGCCCCCTGATCAAGGTTACATGAAGCCACAGGAGCAGGTGGTGGATGGTCATATCAGCAGCCAGTGCAGATCACAAGTCCTGGTTATGTGACCACTGACACTGGCAGACAATCTCTGAAGAGTATTGATAACGGCTGGAGTCACCCATCTTGTAAAGATGCTGCCCAGAAGAAGGCAATGGCAAACCACTTCTGCAGAAAAATTTGACAAGAACAATCATAGTCGTTGAAAGACCACGATCGCCCACGTCATACGATACGGCACATGATGAGTGAAAGAATCTGCCTCTACCACCATCCCCGTCAACACGTTCCATGCACCTACCACTCGGTGTAAAAAATCTATCTCAATACTTTCCTCCCATCACCTTAAAGTTATGCCCCCTTGTATTAGCCATTTTCGCCCTGGGGAATAAAGTAAGATCTCAAAGTGTTTTACAGGCACAAAGTACTTATGGAATACCATCATAATGTAGGAAACACAACAGCCCACTTTTACTTAGCAAAGTCCCACAAGGAGTAGTGATGGAGGTCCAGTTGAGCAGTTTTTAGTGAGGGCAGGTACAGATGTCCTGCTTATTTACCTATTTACATATGCCCATAACTTCTACAGGGGCATAAACCTTCCACAGCAGCTCGCCAGAGTCCTCTGTCCCAGGCCAACAGTCAGAGTCATAGAATAGTACAGCTCAGAAACAGACCCTTCAGCCCATCTAGTCCATGCTGAAACCATTTAAACCGCCTACACCAAGACCATAGCCATCCATGTACCCATCCAAAACTTCACCTAAACGTTGAGCTTGCACGCATCACTTGTGCTGGCAGCTCGTTCCACACTCTTACGACCCTCTGAGTCAAGAAGCTGTCCTGCTCTTGTCCAAAATAGAGCCACCTGAGATGATATCTTATTCAACATCAGATGAATGACACCCACATTCCAGAAGCCTGACACACCCAACAGCAGAGCACTCTTCTGGGACCCTGTTGGAGCATTTGGTGCTCAGGATTCTGGAATGTGGGACAATCAGGTGATTGGCAGCCAGGGCTGAAAGGCTGAATGTTCCCGTTCCGAATGTATTGATCCTGGATGAAAACTGGGAATCTTAATGGAAAGAACACTTTGGAGCTATGGTGACTGGAGGGAAATCAAGACTGGGCGAGGGATCACTGGAGGGGCTGTGATAGACCAGCAAATGGATTTGCAGTGTGGCAATGCAATTTGCAAAACTGATAGCAGCTTATTTCAGCCTGAGCAAGTGCTTTCAAAGAGGAGAGGTTGACAACAGGGAGTGGGGGTGAAATTCAGTATCTAATATCTTGTTAAATATTAAACATTCTTGCTTGAAAGCATGTTACACTTCTAACACAGCCATGGTATAAGGAAAATATATGGAGCTTCTCACATTTTAACACTTGCCTCACTGTGTTTAAGCACATCATTCAGAATCTTCTTTCTAAATTCCAAGCCTGCTTGGCATTTTGATTGAATACAGAATGGATCTTGCATATTACTGTAAGCCTAGCCCAGATAATTTTACGCCCACATTTATGCATTTATTGTTGTGTTATCCAGCAGATATTTGTTCTGCCACTGTAATGTTATTATTTTGTGGCCTGCAGACAAGTCCTACCAGGGCCTTGTGCTAATATTATTTTGTAACAGTATGTGATATTGTACAGTACTGTGCAAGTCTTAGGTACATATATAGCTACAGCTAGGGTGCCTAACACTTTGGTACAATATTGTATTTGTCAACATGGATCAGAAAGCAAGTTTTATATCTGGCGGGAGCAAAGGATGTTGGGAATGGCAAGGATCAAGTGCCGTGGGACAGGTGGCAGAGAAGGAGTGCCAGGGGCGGGGGTGGGTGTTGTGGGTGCAGACACACCCAGCCCTGAGACACCAGGCAAGGTCATTTGATTTTGAGCAATTGGTTTACTGATCATTACAGAATGTCCCTCTGACACTTCCT
The DNA here is from genome assembly GCF_030144855.1 of Hypanus sabinus. NCBI lineage: Eukaryota > Metazoa > Chordata > Chondrichthyes > Myliobatiformes > Dasyatidae > Hypanus > Hypanus sabinus. Next base: position 173,907,669 of record NC_082711.1, read on the forward strand.
GCTCCCTTCCCCTTTTCCCAACCATGATTCCTCTCTCCCTGCCCCCTTCCCACTCTCAGTCCACAATGGAGACCCAGATCAGAATCAGGTTTATCGTCACTCACGTAGGTCATGAAATTTGTTTTTTTTTGCATCAGCAGTGCAGTGCAATACGTAAAATTACTACAGTTTAGTGGAAAGCCTCAGGCACCCTGGCTATATATACTGGATGTGCCTAAGATTTTTGCACAGTACTCTAACTTTATGTGCTGTGTATGACTGTATATACTGTGTTTCGTACCTTAGCCCAGAGGAATATAGTGCTGTTTCATTTAACTGTAAACATGATGTTTCATCCCTTTACTTGTCCTAACCTCTTACCCAGATGGACTCAACACTCTGATCCTTAGATGTTATATTTTCTGTATCACCGTGGTCTCCTCCTTAGAGTGCTACCCCACTTCCTTTACATTCCTGTATATCCTTCCATGTTACCTGATATCATTAGAAAATAGAATATAGAACGCACAGCACAGAAACAGGCCATTTGGCCCACAGTGTTGTACCAAACCACCTGAAAAGCACATCTCAAACACCCAAACACTCATCCTTCCTATCTACACCATGTCCATATCCCTCCATCTTCCTCACATCCATGTGCCTGTCCAAACGTCTCTTAAAAGCCTCTAATGTATTTGCCTCCACCACACCACACCACCAGGCAGTGCATTCCACCACTCTCTGAGTACCCCTCACGTCTCACCTTCAATGCATGCCTCCTGGTATTTAATTCCCAATCTTCTCCATCCTGCAACCACACTTCTGTCTTGGCTACTGATGGAAATTGCTGCCTACCCCACTTTGGTTGCTCACTTGTTTCCCCTGGGGAGATTTCTCCATCCTAACAAGCACACTGGTGGATATCAAGAATGTGAACTAACGACGGGGCAGGAAAGTTATGTTCAGGAACAGCTATTACCCTACAACCATCAGGCTCCTTCACTCATCACTTCTCTGCACTGATACAGTGACCGACAGACTCATTTTCAAGGGCTCTTTGCAACTCACAATCTCAATATTATTTTTATTTTCACAGTTTGTTTTCCTTTGGACACGGGTTGCTTATCAGTCTTATGTGTACTTTTTGTAAACTCTGTTGTATTTCTATTTTTTTGTAAATTCCTCCAACAAAATGAATCTCAGGGCAGTATATTGGTGATGTATACATACTTTGAAAATAAATTTGCCTTGAATTTACTGTGAGACTGTGAACTGGCTGACTGATAACACTTAGCCAAAGGACTCATCTGAGAATGTGGTTGAGAGAGAAAATAAATCAGCTAAGATCGAATGGCAGAGCAGACTCAATGAGCCAAGTGACCTAATTCTGCTCCTATATCTTATGGTCTTATGGTCCTTACCAAACACTTCATCACCATTCAGAACTCATTGTGAATGGAAGATATCCCAGAGGAGGCAGCAAAGATGTTCTGTATGATGCAGCCAAGTCCCCAGCCCTGGTTCCCAGCTTCCTACACTTGCATCATTTTTATTTTTAAACTTTGAAGACAATATTTTACAGATGCTTAGCACCAACACACAGACTAATTCTGTACGTGAAGGTGCCACCATGGGATAATTAAAGCAAATGCATTCGCACATTGCAGCAGTCTCAACAAGTCAGACTTCCCAAGGAATCCGCTTAAACCAAAGTTAGTTATCAACACTGAGGGGTACTTGTCTTTATTTAGCAGCCTTCAAGCAGAATGCTGGCTACGTTACAGACACAAAGATGGACGTCTAGCTACAGGAGGATAAAACTGGTTGAGTGATCAAAAGCCTGGTCAGAGCTCAGGCAGGAAGAGAAATGGGAACCAGTGGGGAGAGAGAAAAGAGTATGAGGGGATTTGCAGCGGGGGTTCTTGGCCTGAAGTGATACCAGAGAGTCGGGAGAGTATTGGAGTTCTGAGTAGGTAGTTTTGGAGAAAGGCAGGGGTGAAAGCACAAAGGAAAAGGTGAGCATTTTGAAATGAGGATGTGAAAGGTGGAGAACAGAGACTGTGTGTGCGTGTGTGTTGGAGAGTATGGATCGGTGGTGAGACAGGGCTTCAGCACTGGAATTTAAAGGGGGTATAGAATGGGGTGTTAGCCAAGGGTAAGGAGTGCTGGTGGGAAGAGAGGAGAGACTGAGAATATGTTACAAAGGGAAGTCAGTGGAATCAGCAATGTCGAAGATACAGCATAGAACAATACAGGCTATTTGGCGCACAATGTTGTGCCAACTATTTAACCTATCTAATATCAGTCTAACCCTTCCCTCCTACAAAACTCTCCATTTTTCTTTCATCCATGTACCTATCTAAGAGATTCTTAAATGTTCCTAATGTATCTGCCTCCACCACCATCCCAGGCAGGGCATTCCAAACACCCACCACTCTCTGTGTAAAGAACTTACCTCTGACATCCCCCCCACAAATGCTTTCCTCCAATCACTTTAAAATGATGCCTCCTCACATGGACCATTTCAGTCCTGAGAAAAAGTCTCTGGCTGTCCACTTGATCTATATCTCTTATCATCTTGTATACCTCTATCAAGTGCAAAGAGAAAAGCCTGAGCTCACTTAACCTTTCCTCATAAGACATGCTCTGTAATCCAGGCAGCATCCTGGCAAATCCCCTCAGCACCCTAAAGCTTCAAAATCAGAATCGGGTTTAATAGGTGTGAAATTTGTTGTTTTGCAGCAACGGTACATTGCAATGCATAATAACAAAAACAATAAATTACAGTAAGAAATATACTATGTGTGCAGGGTCCAGACCTACCCCCCCCCCTCCCCACCGCCCTCTGTAGTTCAGCCTCAGTCCAAAAGGAGTTCAGTTTCCGTGTCGCCTCAAGGCTTGCTGTTGGAGAGATTTACACAACCAGCTCTCCTTTGCACAAGGCTGCTAGCCAGCGGTGAAAGCTGAAAGTGAGAGAAAAAGGAGCAACTCTTAAAGAACAAAAACTAATTGAGAAAATAGCTGGGATTCCCTTCATTTATTTGGGACACTCTGCCCCTCAATTGGGACAGGACACTGTTACCAAACATTTTCTAACTAGGGTCAGAGGCGTTCACATCGTGGGGCCTTTGAACACTACCCCATGCTTAGGGCAAACAGTTTTTAAATGGCATCAGGCGTGTGTTTTTTTTTTGTGATGATTTTTTTTGTTACTGATAGTTGCTGAGAAATAAACAGGAAGACAATTCAGAACAGTTTTGCTCACTGCATTTTGAAGCATTCAAGCGCTTAGAGACACCAGAAACGGCCGGGAGTGAAAATGATATGATTTCACTATTTCAATAAGTTAGGAACTATGAAGAATTTGAAGGTATCAACAATCATCTTGAATATTAATTTTGGTCCCAACCGGGCACATCTCTCACCTGTGGCTCCGAATAGCTGTTGGCATGTGACAGCGCCCACACCCGGTACTCTGCTTCACAGTCAATTAAATCAGCCCCAGTTAAGCAGCATAGTGTCCCAAACAAACAAGAGAATCTCAGCTATTTTCTAGATTAGTTTTTGTTAGTTTAGAGTTGTCCCAAATAAGCGGCTGCCTTGTCTAACTGTTGGTCCAATTACCCAATTCCTCTTCAGACATAATCTGCCTGGCGTCAGTGGTCACATAACCAGGACTTGAGCTGCTCATACAACCATCTACCACCTGCTCCTGTGGCTTTATGTGACCCTGATCAGGGGGCTAAGCAGGTGCTACACCTTGCCCAAGGGTGACCTACAGGCTAGTGGAGAGAAGGAGCATCTTACACCTCCTTTGGTAGAGATGTATCTCTATCCCACCGAGCCGTGATTAAGCTATGGTTAAATTGGGGGTCGCTCGAAGGGCCTGTTCTGCACTGTATCCAAATGAATAAATATATAGATAGATAAATAAGAAAATAAATAATACTGAGAACATGAGTTGAAGAGTCTTTGAAAGTGAGTCTGTAGGTTGTGGAACCAATTCAGTGTTGAAGAGAGTGAAGTTATCCACGCTGGTTCAGGAGCCTGATGGTTGTAGGGTGATAACTGTTCCTGAACCTGATGGTGTGGGACCTAAGGCTCCTGTACCTCCTGCCTGATGGCAGTAATGAGAAGAGAGCATGGCCTGGACGATTGAAGTCCTTGATGATGGACACTGCTTTCCTCTGACAGCACTCCAAGTAGTGTGCTGTATGCCCTTCTGCACCGCCTATCGGCATGTGCAGCCGGTAGGTGAACTAGTGCTAGATGTTGAGAAAAGGTCCTTCAGAACCTCCGAGTGATTTGGCAATCAAGGGTTTGAGAGAAGCGAGAGAAATCAATGTTGCACTCTTCCCCAGTAATAAAGATGATTTCATTTCTCTGTCAATATAACCAAGTCTTTGAGCAAAGGGAATTAACTGTGACCTTCAGAAAACATCTCACTTAAAGTCCCTCATAAAGCTGCAGCAAAATAAAACAAAACCCTAACAGAATCAAAGGTGTAATGCTAATTGGACCGAAACTGGCTTGACAAGAAGCAGAAGGTAACCATTAATGGAAATTACTTGAATGACAGCTTTGATTAATGGAGTCTCGCAAGGATCAATGCTTGGACCTCTGCCTTTCATTATACTGATTTAGACAAGAATGATTCAATTTCCTAATGATTGACCTATGTACAAAATTAAGGCATGGCAACGATTTGGAAATCAGTTGCTGGGAGTGAAGCTCTGAGGGTCTGAGAGAGGTGTCACAAGTGCGGTTCAGCCTTAATGATCGTTAGGTGAAGCATTTGAGGTAATTCTGCAGGCTGCAGCCGGAAAAGATGTGGGCAGCTAACAAAGTCACTGAAAGTGTCCCTCTGATATGAAGAAATAACCACCGAGGGACAGGTGTCAGAATACGTAACCAAGTGAATCAATTTACATTAAGTCCAATTGGGTTGTGTTGACATTCAGTGACATATTTCCATCTGGTTGCAATCTCTGTAAAGGAACAATATGCATTTTGATAGCACCTTTTATGACCTCACAAAGCAAGTCTTACTTGATGAATGAACTGCAGGCAGTTAGCACACAGCAAGTGCCCACCAATCTGACAATAACCCAATAATTCAATTCATTTCTACTGACACTGGCATTTAAGAATGATGCGAAGATTAAAGGAATCAGAATCAGGTTTAATATCACTAGTGTATGTCGTGAAATTTGTCATTATGCAGCAGCAGTACATTGCAGGACATAGGGGCAGCACAGAATCAGAATCTGGTTTATTATCACCGGCATGTGACATGAAATTTGTTAACTTAGCAGCCGCAGTTCAGTGCAATACATAATATAGAAAAAAAGTAATAATAAATAAGTAAATCAATTACAGTATACATATATCGAATAGATTAAAAATTGTGCAAAAACAAAAATAATATATATTTTAAAAGTGAGGTAGCGTCCAAGGGTTCAATGTCTGGATGTGTTTAAACTACATAGTGGGGGGGAGGGGATGAACTGGAAGTATAAGGATGGAGTTAAAGGGAAAGTGAAAACAAGAAAAGTTAAAAAGGACAACAGAATCAATGGTGTAGAAAGCTCAAGAAGAGATCATACGGTATGGCCAAGTTAAATAGGAATTGATATGAAAGGAGAGGGGAAAAACGAATTTTAAAAAATGCACAAAGTATAAGGAATAAAGTAGATGAGCTTGAGGCTCAGTTGGAAATTGGCAAGTACGATGTTGTGGGAATAACAGAGACATGGCTTCGAGCAAATAGGGCCTGGGAAATGAATATTCAAGGATATACATCTTATTGAAAGGACAGACTGACTGGCAGAGGGGGTGGGGTGGCTCTGTTGGTGAGGAATGATATTCAGTCCCTTGCGAGGGGGAACATAGAATCAGGGGATGTAGAGTCAGTATGGATAGAACTGAGAAATTCTCAGGATAGAAAGACCCTAATGGGAGTTATCTACAGGTCCCCAAACAGCAGTCTGGATGTAGGGTATAATTTGAATGAAGAGTTAAATTTGGCATGTCGCAAAGGTAATGATACAGTTGTCATGGGTGATTTCAACATGCAGGTAGACTGGGAGAATCAGAATTGTACTGGACCCCAAGAAAGGGAGTTTGTGGAGTGCCTCCAAGATGGATTATTAGAACAGCTTGTACTGGAGCCCTCCAGGGAGAAGTCAATTCTAGATTTAGCGTTGTGCAGTGAAACGGATTTGATCAGGGACCTCGAGGTAAAGGAACCTCTAGGAGGTAGTGATCATAATATGATATGTTTTAACCTACAATTTGAGAAGGAGAAGGGAAAATCGGATGTGTCAGTATTACAGTTGAACAAAGGGAATTATGGAGCTATGAGGGAGGAGCTGGCCAAAGTTCAATGGAACAATACCCTAGCAGGGAAGACAGTGGAACAAAAATGGCAGGTATTTCTGGGAATAATGCAGAAGGTGCAGGATCGGTTCATTCCAAAGAGGAAGAAAGATCCTAAGGGGCGGCCATGGCTGACGAGGGAAGTAAAGGGCAGTATAAAAATAAAAGAGAAGAAGTATAACAGGGAAACCGGAGGACCGGGAAGCTTTTAAAGAGCCACAGAAGATAACAAAAAAGGCAATATGCCAAGAAAAAATGAGGTATGAAGGTAAACTAGCCAAGAATATAAAGGAGGATAGTAAAAGCTTCTTTAGGTATGTGAATAGCAAAAAAAAAGTTAAGACCAAAATTGGGCCATTGAAGACAGAAACGGGTAAATTTATTATGGGGAACAAGGAAATGGCAGATGAGTTGAACAGGTACTTTGGATCTGTCTTCACTAGGGAAGACACAAACAATCTCCCAGATGTAATAGTGGCTAAAGGAACTAGGGTAAAGGATGAACTGAAGGAAATTTATATTAGGCAAGAAACGGTGTTGGATAGACTGTTGAGTCTGAAGGCTGATAAGTCCCCGGGACCTGATGGTCTGCATCCCAGGGTACCTAAAGAGGTGGCTCTAGAAATCGTGGACACATTGGTAATCATTTTCCAATGTTCTATAGATTCAGGAACAGTTCCTGCTGATTGGAGGGTGGCTAATGTTGTCCCACTTTTCAAGAAAGGAGGGAGAGAGAAAACAGGGAATTATAGACCAGTTAGCCTGATGTTAGTGTTGGGAAAGATGCTGGAGTCAATTATAAAAGAGGAAATTATGACACATTTGGATAGCAGTAGAAGGATCAGTCCGAGTCAGCATGAATTTATGAAGGGAAAATCATGCTTGACTAACCTTCTGGAGTTTTTTGAGGATGTAGCTATGAAAATGGACAAGGGAGAACCAGTGGATGTAGTGTACCTGGACTTCCAGAAAGCTTTTGATAAAGTCCCACATAGGAGATTAGTGGGCAAAATTACAGCACATGATATTGGGGGCAGAGTACTGACATGGATTGAAAATTGGCTGGCTGACAGGAAACAAAGAGTAGAGATTAACGGGTCCCTTTCGGAATGGCAGGCTGTCACCAGTGGGGTACCGCAAGGTTTGGTGCTGGGACCGCAGCTGTTTACAATATACGTTAATGATTTAGATGAAGGGATTAAAAGTAACATCAGCAAATTTGCTGATGACACAAAGCTGGGTGGCAGTGTGAAATGTCAGGAGGATGTTATGAGAATGCAGGGGGACTTGGACAGGTTGGGTGAGTGGGCAAATGTATGACAGATGCAGTTTAATGGGGATAAATGTGAGGTCATCCACTTTGGTGGCAAGAACAGAAAGGCAGATTACTATCTAAATGGAGTCAAGTTAGGAAAAGGGGAACAAGATCTAGGTGTTCTTGTACCTCAGTCAATGAAAGCAAGCATGCAGGTACAGCAGGCAGTGAAGAAAGCTAATGGCATGCTGGCTTTTATAACAAGAGGATTTGAGTATAGGAGTAAAGAGGTCTTTCTGCAGCTGTACAGGGCCCTGGTGAGACCCCACCTGGAGTATTGTGTGCAGTTTTGGTCTCCAAATTTGAGGAAGGACATTCTTGCTATTGAGGGAGTGCAGCGTAGGTTCACAAGGTTAATTCCCGGAATGGCGGGACTGTCATATGTTGAAAGATTGGAGCAACTGGGCTTGTATACACTGGAATTTAGAAGGATGAGAGGAGATCTGATTGAAACATATAAGATTATTAAGAGATTGAACACGCTGGAGGCAGGAAGCATGTTCCCACTGATGGGTGAGTCCAGAACTAGAGGCCACAGTTTAAGAATAAGGGGTAGGCCATTTAGAACAGAGATGTGGAAAAACTTTTTCACCCAGAGAGTGGTGGATATGTGGAATGCTCTTCCCCAGAAGGCAGTGGAGGCCAAGCCTCTGGATGCATTCATGAGAGAGTTAGATAGAGCTCTTATAGATAGCAGAGTCAAGGGATATGGGGAGAGGGCAGGAATAGGGTACTGATTGTGTATGACCAGTCATGATCACAGTGAATGGCGGTGCTGGCTAGGAGGGCCGAATGGCCTACTCCTGCACCTACTGTCTATTGTCTATTTAGGAATCGGATGGCAGAGGGGAAAAAGCTGTTCCCGGATCACTGAGTGTGTGTCTTCAGGCTTCTGAACCTCCTACCTGATGGTAACAGTGAGAAAAGGATATGCCCTGAGTGCTGGACGCTGCCGTTCTGAAACACCACTCCTTGAAGTTGTCCAGGGTACTTTGTAGGCTAGTATCCTAGATGGAGCTGACTAACTTTACAATCCTCTACAGCTTCTTTCTATCCTGCGCAGTAGCCCTCCCTCACCCGCCCTACACACCAGACAGTGATGCAGTCTGTCAGAATGCTCTCCATGGTACATCTATAGCTTTGAGTGTCTTTGTTGATATACCAAATCCCTAAAAACTAATGAAGTGTAGGAGTTGTCTTGCCTTCTTTATAACTGCGTTGATATGTTGGGACCAGGTTAGATCCTCAGAGATCTTCACACCCAGGAACTTGAAACTGCTCACTCTCTCCACTTTTGATCCCTCTATGAGGGTTGGTATGTGTTCCCTTCCTGAAGTCCACAATCAGCTCTTTCGTCTTACTGACGTTGAGTGCCAGGTTGTTGCTGTGGCACCTCTCCATTAGTTGGCAGATCTCACTCCTGTACACACTCTTGTCACCATCTGAGATTTTACCAACAATGGTTGTATCAATTTATAGATGGTATTTGAGCTATGCCTAGCTATACAGTTGTGTGTATATCGAGAGTAGAGCAGTGGGCTAAGCACACACCCCTGAGGTGCGCCAGTGTTGATCGTCAGCGAGCAGGAGATGTTATCATCAATCTGCACATATTGTGGTCTTCTGATTAGGAAGTCGAGGATCCAGTTGCAGAGGGAGGTACAGAGGCCCAGGTTCTGCAACTTCTTAATCAGGATTGTGGGAACGATGGTATTAAATGCTGAGCTGCAGTTGATGAACAGCTTCCTGACATAGGTGTTTGTGTTGTCCAAGTGGTCTAAAGCCATGTGAAGAGTCATTGAGATTAAATCTGCCATTGACCTATTATGATGGGACCAGGTCCATGCTGAGGCAGGAGTTCAGTCTAGTCATGACCAACTTCTCAAAGTATTTCATCACTGTTGATATGACTGCTACCAGGCAATAGCCATTAAAGCAGCTCACATTATTCTTCTTAGGCACTGGTATAATTGTTGCCTTTTTGAAGCAAGTGGGAACTTTCACCCATAGCAGTGAGAGGTTGAAAATGTCCTTGAATACTCCCGTCAATTGGTTGGCACAGGGTTTTCAGAGCCTCACCAGATGATCCATCGGGACCTTCTGCTTTGCGAGGGTTCACTCTCTTTAAAGACAGCCTGACATTGACCTCTTAGACAGAGATCACAGGGTCATCAGGTGCAGCAGGGATCTTCACAGCTGTAGTTCTGTCTCCCTTTCAAAGCGTGCATAGAAGGTGTTGAGTTCATCTGGTAGTGAAGTATCGTTGCCATTTATGCAGTGGTTAGCACCACTTGTTACAATACCAGAGAGTGTGTGACTTTTCCACCAGTTGCTCTGGTTTCCTGCAATCCAAAGACATATCAGTTGGTAGGTTAATTGGTCATTGTAAATTGTCCCAGGAGTAGGCCAGGGTTCAATTAGGGTTTGCTGGGCAGTGTAGCTCAAAGGGCCAGAAGGGTCTTTATCTCAATCAATCAATTAGTCAATCAATAAATAAATTGCAATGAGAAATATATATGTATAAATTAAATTGAATAAGTAGTGCAACAGAAAAGCCAAACAAAAAGAAAACAAAATATATATTGAGCTAATGTACATGTGTTCAATGTCCATTCAGGAATCTGATGGTGGGGGTGGGGGGGAAGAAGCTATTCCTGAATCATTGAGTGTGTGTCTCCAGGCCCCAGTAGCTCCTCTCTGATGTTAGCAATGAGAAGAGGTCATGCACAGGGTGATAGAGGCCCCTGATGATGGAGGCTGCCAGTTTCTTTTATACAGGGGGTGGTAAGTGCCTGGAATAGGCTTCCATAGGTAGCGGTGAAGCAGTATGATTGCATTATTTAAGAAGCTTTTAAACAGGCACATGAATATGCAGGAAATGGAGGGATATGGGTGATGTGCAGGCAGAGTTCCTGCAAGAGGACCACAACCTTGTCATTGAGTTTGGAGGCTTGTGTGCCTCAATGACCCGGAGAGCTATGTTGGCTGGAGTCAGGGCTTTATGCTCTGGCTCTTGGTACGGTCACCCTTGCCAAACAGGTCAAAGGGTTGAGGCCAGACTAAGAGTGGTCCGTCAGTCCTCCAGGTTCAGGGTTCAGCTCAGGGCTAACAACCCTGACTGGTAAAACAAAATTGTCATGGAAACAGCAATGAAGATTCAGTCTGCATCTGAGTATAAAGGTATTCCTTCTCCTGACTCTTCACCCACGACTTGCTTGGCTGACAGTGGTGAAAACTGAGAGGAAGCTACAGACGAGATGAAGGATGCCTAAACACTGCCAGAGGCGGAGGATCTTCATTGCTGCCCTCAATGCCAGTGGTGTATCAGGCAGTAAGTAAGAAGCAGGCAGAGGGGATGTAATTTAATTTGGCATGGTGTTTGACACAGACGTTGTGGACAGAAGGGATTATTCCTGTGTGGTTAGAAGATAATCATTGTTCAGTTCACCAAGACAGAATTCCCTTTGCTTCTCTATGAATGATGCCCTGTTCATAACATTTGATTGCTCACCTCAAACACAACATCTTTGGCGTTCCACTGCTAGGAACAGTTGAATTAATCACCTAGAAGACATAAGACCATAAGATAGAGGAGCAGAATGAGGCCATTCAGCCCATCTGGTCTGCTCTGCCATTCAATCATGGCTGATTTATTTTTGTTCCCAACCCCATTTTCCAGCCCTTTCCCTGTAACCTTTGACACCCCTACTAATCAAGAACCTAAAAACCTCTGCTTTAAATATACCCAATGACTTGGTCTCCACAGCCAAACGTGGCAATGAATTCCACAGATTCACCATCCTCTGGCTAAAGAAATTCCACCTCATCTCTGTTCTAGAGGGCCATCTTGTATTTCGAGGCTGGGCCCTTTGGTCCGAGACTCCCCCCCCCCCACCCGCCATTGGAAACATCCTCCCCCCAGCCAGTCTATCTAGGTTTCTCAGTGTTCGGTGGGTTTCAATGAGACCCTCACCATTCTTCTAAACTCCGGAGGGTACAGGACCAGAGCCATCAAACGCTGACCTGACTCAGAGATGAGAGTGTAGCTACTAAACCAGAGCTGACTCGCAGGTTATTGAAACAAAAACATGCAGAACACATGTATTCTCTTATATTTTTGTATTAATACAAGAGGTCAGCCACTGGAATCAGAATCAGGTTTATTATCTCTGAAATATATAGTGAAATGTGTTGTTTTGAGACATCATTACATAATAAAATATACTATAAATTGTAATAAGAAATATATATTTTAAAATTAAATAAGTAGCACAAAAAGAGAACAAAAATAGCAAGGTAGTGTTCATTGTCTGTTCAGAAATCTGACGGCTGAAGGGAAGAAGCTGTTCCTAAACCGTTGAGTGCATGTCTGCAAGTATGGCATGTCCTGGGTGGTGGGGACCTTCATGATGGATGCTGTCTTTTTGAGGCATTGCCTTTTGAAGATGTCCTTCATGGTGGGGAGGGTGAACAATAAAAAGCAATGTCACTGTGATGTTATGAAATAAGAATGCCTGCACTAAAACTCCCTGCTTGAGTGCCTCTTGGATACAGCAGAGCATCGCTTGCGGGCACTGTACTGTAATCAGACACTGTACTGTGGCTGGACACACTGTACTGTAACTGGACACTTTACTGTAATGAAAAGTTCTTCAAGGCATTTTCTTTCCAATGCTCTAATCTGATTATTTGCGCCATGGACCACTTATTGATTTCCTTGCCCATCACCAGCCGAGAACTAGAGTCCTTTCAGGTGAATCAGTCTCATGTTTGATCAGTTTGCTTTAGGTTTACGCCTCACTGGATTCCCTGTTCTGCTGTTGCTGAAGGTCGTAGTCTTTAATGCTTGTTGGTTTCCTCTCTCGTAGTTCGTAATAAATCTGCTGCTTCTGACGACTTCAGAGAAAAATCATAGGTACATTGAAAAACCTGGGTTACTTGTATCTTGTAAACACGAGGAAATCTGCAGATGCTGGAAATTCAAACAACAACACAACAAAATGCTGGTAGAGCACAGCAGGCCAGGCAGCATCTATAGTGAGAAGCGCTGTCGACGTTTCGGGCTGAAACCCTTCAGGATTGCATTTCAAGTCAAGTTTACTGTCAGGTAACTATATACATGTAGATCCTCATACGAGTCAGCGTTTCTCTGAACCAGCGTGTAAAGCACTGTGGTAAAGCGAAGTTAACAAATTTCACGACACATGCTGGTGATAATAAACCTGATTCTGATTCTAGAATACAGAACACATTATAACTTATGAGAGTATGGGTGAAATTTACAGATGGATTGCACATTAATAAACAAAAGTGCATATATTAAATGGTGTAAAAATATGGAACAGATTAACCAGTGACACTTCGAATGCGAAGTGGCAGGGAGTTCAGAAGCCTAATGGCTTGAGGGAAGAAACTGTTTCCCATCCTGACTGTTCTTGTCTTTATGTATCAGAGTACACCACGCTCCTGATAAATGTCCCTGATGGAGGGTAGGGAGACCTCTATGATCCTCTCAGCCCTTCTCACAGTTCTTTGTAGGGGCTTCTGGTCTGATGCTCGGCTGCTCTTGTACCAGAATGAGATGCAACTTTTCAGAACGCTCTCAACGGTTCTCCTATAAAATGCAGTTAAATGGGGGAGGGAGGGAAGCATTGGTTTCCTTAATCTCCTTAGGAAGTGAAGATGCTGGTCTGCTTTCCCACATATCAGTAACTCCTCAAAAGCACATCCTTTTAAAATGCTTTGACAATCTTGTCTTTCTTTTGCACTGGTTCGAAGAGGTTCACTATTAAGTGCATTGGCCTCTGTTGGGCAGGCAGCCATGAAAGTCCCAGGAACTAACAACAATATGAAAAGCCTGCTAATCTACTTGTGGTAATTTACGATTCTGAAGAATCCCTTTTCTTTGACCAGTATGGTGTTATGCCTCACACTAACCTGAACTCACGATTTGGCACACGAGGGCAGGTGATCAAACAGTTTGATCAGAACCATCTGGGCAGACCAACCGAAAGGGGGAGATAAAGCTGGAGATACTTGATAAACCTACAGAATATCACCAGGCTAATTTTGATTGTTTTAATTCTTGAAGGAGAAATTCCGGGCAAAATCCCAATCCCTGAAACTTTCCTTCTCTTTGGAGAGGAGGGAACAGGAAAGTGCATACGGATCTCTCAAATGCTTGTGTTCTATTCTGGTCGAGAAAGAAAGCAAATGTACCGAGTCGCTAGTTTTAAAATGAGTGTGGAGGGCAGAACCCGGAAATATTGTGCATGATTCCGGTCGCCCAGTCGGAAGGGTTTGGCCAGCGGGATTATACTCGCCGCTGGTGGAATGGCCCCGCTGCTGCGGATCTTGTGCGTGCACGGTTACCGGCAGAACGAGCGGGCGTTCCGCCAGCGGACCGGCTCCCTGCGGAAGCTGCTGCGGAAGCGGGCAGAGTTGCTCTACATGTCGGCGCCGCTCAGGGTGCCGGCGCAGCAGCTCGCCGCTGCTGGAGACGGTGAGGGCAGCGGGCAGGCCGGGGCGGAGGGCAAGGAGGGGGCGGGTTGTGCGTGGTTAGATTGGAGAAGCTATTCGGCCCGTTTTATCCGTGCTGGTCGGCTTTGGCTCTGCATATCCTTGTCATACCGGCGCCCCCACTAAGTTCTGGTGTCCACACCGTCCGGCACTCAAAGCTGAAGCTTAATAACAACCACGACGTGCCCTTATAAGCTGGTTTATAAATTAGATCATAGAGGCCGAATAAATTCTCTGATCTAATTTGTAACACCCCGCAGTCGTCCCAGAGCTGCGTCAGGGGTGTTCTATAGGACAACTAACCTACTACATTGTCAAGAGGGTGGAGTTTTAAGGAGTGTGATGTAGATCAGAGAGGGAGAGGGAGGTAGTTCCGCAGCTGAAGCTGACAGCAAAGAATTAAATGCAACTGGGGAAGTCTTAGAAGCTGGAATCAAATCGAGTTTGTTGTCATCTGAATAAATACAGTGAAGTATTTAATAATAAACCTGTTTGCAGTAGCATCATAGGCAGTTAGAATCAGACAAAACACTGAATATAAAGTACACATAAATTTTACAAAACGGTGAAGAAAAAGACCGTGTGACACAAAAGTACAGTCAGAAACAAGTCCATGGTAGGTTGTACAACTGGAAAAGGTTAGAGTCAATGTGAAGGATTTGAAAACAAGAAGAATTAAAATTGTGGCTGTTCAGTACCAAAACTTAAACAACATACCTATCTATGTTAGCCAGTCTGCCCTCCATGGGCTCTGTCTACACTTCTTGTTGCCTCAGCAAAACAGCTAGCATAATTAAAGACCTCACTCACTCCCCTGTCCCATCAGTCAGAAGCCTGAAAGCACCTACCACCAAGTTCAAGGGTAACTTCTATCCTGCTATTATCAGATTCTTGAACGGAACTTTTGTACAATAAGATGGACTCTTGGCCTCACAATCTGCCTTATTATGATCTTGCACTTTTCATTTACCTGCACTGCACTTTCTCAGTAGCTTATACACTTTATTCTGGCCTGTTATTTTTTCCCTTCATTCTCCCTTAGTGCATTGTGTAATGATCTGACCTGTACGAATAGTAGGTAATTCAAGCTCTTCATTGTCTGGAAAGGCGGCACAGTGGCGTAGTGGTTAGCACAATGCTTTACTGGGGTTCAACTCCCACCACTGCCTGTAAGCGTTTAAATGTTCACCTCATGACCATGTAGGCTTCCTCCCACAGTCCAAAGACATACTGGTTGGTAAATTAATTGTAAATTGTCCTGTGATCAGGCTGGGATTAAATTGGGGTTGCTGGACAACATGGCTTATTTTGCACTGTATCTCAATAAATAAATAAACAAACAAACAAAGATGACAATAATTAACCGATACCCATACCAAATAGTCTTGTTCAACGAAAGTTTGTCACCACCAGCTTTGAGGCTTTATTCATTTTCCCTGCTTTTAATTTGAACACATTCTTATGGGAAAAGGTTTCAGATTTATACCATCTTTAATGTGAAATTGTGCTTGCTTTTCACCTGGCCCTGAACCATCTAGTTCTCAATTTACGGATTTGTCACCTTGAGCTGCCTGAGGAAATACTTTAACATTATAAATACTTTAATTGTCTTTAACACTCCAATTAGACTTAATCAATACTCAAGAGATTGTAGATTATATTAATTTAGAGATTCAATGCAGAATCAGCCCTTCTAGCCCTTTGAGCCACAGTTCCCTGCAACCCCCAATTTAACCCTAATCTAATCACGAGACAATTTTCCATAACCAATTAACCTACCCAAAGTGCCTTTAGACTCTGGGAAGAAACTATAGGACCAAGAGAAAACCCATGCATTCCACGTGGAGGAAGTATAGAGACTCCTTACAGAGTACCCCAGGATTGAACTCTGAACTCTTGACACCCTGAATTGCAATAGCGCAGCACCATGCTAACCATTACTGTACCATGGTGCCCTTTTTGCCCTGCTGCCCTCCTAATGAGTGATAGAATTGGACAACATTGATCTAGGTCATTCACCTCCAACTTGACCATAACCATCAGTGGATGCATTTCCATGTTAATCCCAGCTCCTGGCACTTGGTCCATCGGCCTCTTTAGCCAAGTGATTCAGCTGCAGCTCTTGTGTCCAAGATCTGTCCCTCAGGCATCAGAGGAGTTTTAACAGGAAGCCGTAACAATAAGAGCATTTTTTAAAAGAGATACAGAAAAGGGACATAGAGGAAGAGGGAGGTAAATTCCAAAACTGAAGGTGACAACAGTGGGTTGAGTGCATCTGGGAAGTGTTAGAAGTTGGAATGAAATCATATTTGTTTCCGCTTGCATAATATATCCAGCAGTATATCTTTCTGAAAATTCCTTCAGGACTCTGGGTGCATCAAGGAAACATTTCTGTGCAAAAAGGTTCATAAATAGGGTGCTGGACAAGAGAATGTACATCAGGTGGATCATGCTGAAGGGAAGTAGAATGAAATGGTCTAGAAGCTGGAAACTTTCAGAAGCCATAATACTGGATTGATAGATTAAACCACAAATGATCAATAAATCAATTTTTTTATATTGTCCTCTCATTGAAGTGTTTACACAGCACCTGTTGGGAAACAGACCAACATTTAGTCACTTGGTTTAGACCAGGGGTTCCCAACCTTTTTAATGCCATGAAGCAGTATTTGTGAAGCTGTTCTACCCATCCTGCAGATCACAGTAATTTGATAGCATCCCCTAAAAGCAAGTAGTTAAAATAAAAGGTGTAGCTTGCTCCAACAATCTGATTCACACTAGGAATCTATTATGTTTTATTCCATCAGAGACTCCATCAACAGAGACAGAGGCAGATAGTCGTGGTTGGTGGTTCTCGAACCCAGAAGAGGAGAGCTTTAATGCTTTGGACCATGTTGAATCCTGCAAAGGAGTAGAGGAATCACTGGAGACCATTGCCAAAGCCATGGCCGAGCTGGGCCCATTCGATGGTATATTGGGCTTTAGTCAAGGAGCAGCTCTCGTGTCCATGATCTGCACCCTCAGGCAGCAGGGAGACCCCAGGTTCCAGTTTAAT
Source organism: Hypanus sabinus (assembly GCF_030144855.1). Taxonomy (NCBI): domain Eukaryota; kingdom Metazoa; phylum Chordata; class Chondrichthyes; order Myliobatiformes; family Dasyatidae; genus Hypanus; species Hypanus sabinus. The sequence continues at coordinate 173,924,915 of NC_082711.1, forward strand.
TTTGCAATCCTCATCGCAGGTTTTAAGAGTAGGTGCAAACTGCACGACCATTTCTACAGTGAGCCCATTACTCTTCCTTCTCTGCACGTATTTGGTGAAACCGACCGGGTCATCCCTGGGGAGCTGAGCCGGGAGCTCTCCACCTCCTTCCTGAATCCTACAGTTCTCACTCACACAGGAGGACATTTTGTCCCAGCCTCTGCACCTCAGAAACAGGTTTACTTTGAATTCTTGGAGAAGTTTCAGCAGAAGTAATCGAGGCCATAAATGCTTGTACCATTAAAAAGTTTACTGGAGATATGATGTGTTCAAGTTTTATTAAAAGTGAAGAAAAAGGAAATCACAAATTATTATTGTTGCAAATTGAAGGGGGAGTATCCATTTTTAAAGAATATGTTAGTAGCTTTATTTGTCACATGTACATCAAATCATTAAGTGAAATGCATCATTTGCATCAAAGATGAACAGATGCTGAGGGCAGCCTGCAAGCATCACCATACTTATGGCACCAACGTACCTTGCCCACAACTTTCTAATCCCTTAACCTGTATACCTTTGGAATGTGGGAGGAAACCGGAGCACCCGGAGGAAAGCCACAAGGTCACGGGGAAAATCCATAGATGCTGCCTACCTTGCTGAGTACCTCCTGAGTAGGTGCTTAGACATTTAGGACTGTCAAAGAAGGATTGTGGTTCTTTGAAATTATACTCCTCAGGGGTATGTAAGTGCTCAGTCATTACGTGTGCTGTTGAGATAGAGGTTTGGGCAAGAAAATATGATTGAGGCAGAGAATCGATAGTTTTGGCAAATGGTTTTGAGATGCACTACAGGGTGCAACTCCTTTAACTTGTTCCCATGTCAAAGGGACCCTTGGAGCACAGTGGCACAGCAGTCAGAAGTGATGTCTCAGCTCTCAGCAATCCGGATTTGATCCTGGTCTTAATGCGGTCTGTGTGGAGTTAGCTCTTTCTGGCTGTGGCAATGCGGGTTTCCACCGGCTGCTTCCATTTCCTCTCAAAGATGTGCTGTGAGTTACCCCTGTATGGGTCAGTGGTAGGAAAATGGGAGAAGTCAATGGGCTTATGAGAGAGAATACAGATAAGTGAGGGAATGGGATAGCTCTGGGAGCTCGCATACATCCAGTAGGCTGAATGGCCTCTTTATATGTTTTATGGAAATATAAAGAACAAACTGCACTAGTTAGCATAATACTGTCACAGCAGCAGTAATCGGGGTTCCATTCCCACCGCCGTCAGGAAGGAGTTTCTGCATTCTCCCTGTGACCATGCGAGTTTCCTGTCACATTCCGATGATGTATGGGTTAGTGGGTTAATTAGTCACAGGGGTGTAATTGGGCAGCACGAGTTTCTTGGGCCAGAAGGGTTTGTTGCCACGCTGCATCTCTAAATAAAAATAAATATTTGTATTGATAAGTTGTTTGTCTCTTGGAGTGAGGGAGGATGAGGGTTGACTTGAGAGAGGTGTACGAGATGTTAAAAGGCACATATCAAGTGGATGGCTAGAGTCTTTCTCCCAGTTAGAAATGGCTAATACGAGGGGATGTAATTTTAAGGTAATTGGAGGGAAGTATGGGAGGAGGGGGTGTCAGGGGTAAGTTCTTTACACAGAGAGTGGAGAGTGCCAAGGGTTATGGATCAGGCTGACACATTTAGGACCATTTAAGGAACTCCTTGATAGGCACATGGATGGTAGAAATGGGGGGCTATGTAGGAGGGAAGGGTTTGATTGATCTTAAGTAGATTAAAACAGAGAACTTGTAGAATGTCTATGAGATGGCTTTTTAGAGCAGCTTATGGTTCAACCCACGAGAGGAAAGGCTACTCTGAGTTGGGTGTTATGTAATGAACCATATTTGATTTGGGAACTTAAGGTAAAGGAACCCTTAGGAGGTAGTGATCATAATATGATAGAATTCACCTGCAATTTGAGAGGGAGAACCTAAAGTCAGATGTATCAGTTTTAAAATTGAGTAAAAGGAATTATAGAGGCATGAGAGAGGAGCTGTCAGAGGTTGACTGGAAGGGGACACCAGCAGAGATGATGGCAGAACAGCAATGGTTGGAGTTTGTGGAAGCCGTTTGGGAGGTGCAGGATAGATACAGTATTTTGCAAAAGTCTTAGGCACATATATATAGATAGGCTGTCTAGGACTTTTTTCACTTTACTGTGGTAATTTTATGTATTGCACTGTACTACTGCCCCCCCCCCCAAAACAAAACAAATTTCATGTCATGTGAGTGATGATAATCCTGTTTCTGATGTGGGTCTCTATTGTGGACTGAGAGTGGGAAGGCAGCAGGGAGAGGGGAATCATAGTTGGGAAAGGGGAAGAAAGAGGGGAGGGAGTGGAAAACACCAGAGAGACATTCTGTAATGATCCATAAACCAATTGTTTGGAATCAAATTACATTGCGTGGTGCCTCTGGGCTGGATGTGTCTGTACCTGTACCACCCCTGACCCTGGCACTCCTCTGCCACCGGTTCCACCCTCCCGCGATGCTCCACCCTTGCCATTCCCAAAATACTTTGCTCCTACCAATCCTTTGAAGGCTAGAATATAAAAAGCAAGTTTAACATAGAAACATAGAAAACCTTAAGCACAATACAGGCCCTGCGGCCCACAAAGCTGTGCCGAACATGTCCCTACCTTAGAACTACCTAGGCTTTATTTTTCTAAGCTCCATGTAGCCATCCAGGAGTCTCTTAAAAGACCCTATCGTATCCACTTCCACTGCCACCGTGTTTGTAATACTGAAACTTTATAAGGCCTCATTTGGATTATTGTCAGCAGTTTTGGGCCCCTTATCTAAGAAAGGATGTGCTGACATTGGAGAAGATCCAGAGGAGGTTCATGAGAAAGATTCCAGGAATGGAAATGTTAACATATGAGGAGCGTTTGATGGCTCGAATCAAAGAATGGGGGTGGGTCCTCATTAAAACCTATCGAATGTGGAAAGGCATAGATAGAGTGGATGTAGAGCGGATGTTTCCTACAGTGGAAACATAGATGAGGAGGAATTCTATTAGAGGGTGATGAATCTGGAATTAGTTGCCACATGCAGCTGTGGAGGCCAGGTCATCGGGTGTATTTAAGGCAGAGATTGATAGGTTCTTGATTAGTCAGGACGTAAAAGGTTATGGGGAGAAGGCAGGAGAATGGAGTTGAGAGGAAAAATAGATCAGCCATGATGAAATGGCAGAAAATTTGATGGGCCGAATGACTTAATTCTTCTCCTTTGTCTTATTTTCTAAAAGGTCAGCACAACATTGTGGGCTGAAGAGCCTGTACTGTGTGCTTACTGTTCTATACTAAGTTCTCTGAATGGCCTTTTTTCTGAGCAGTGTTGTAAATACTTTGCAGTCTCTGACTCGGAACTTGCACTCTGCCAGAACTGTGAACCTTGTCATGAACTGACTCTGTTCTCCACCAAGGCAGAGCTGGAGGGAAGCCAAGGAAAGAGGGAAGAAAGTTTGTATTTCACAAATGGAGTGACTTTTCTGCTTCTACTGGGGTTGATTGTGTGATCTCATAAAGTGTTGACACTCTAATAGGTTACACTTGATTTTATGTCAAGTTATTGTTCAATATATCAAGCCATCTGCTGTGAGGCTGATGGCAGCTTCTCTCTGGGGCCTCTGGTTACTTCCTGTCATCTTCTGTTTCCAAATAAATCCATCAAAATGGAGTCAAACACAACCGAGTTGATGCTTCAACTCGGAAGAGCGTACTTGAGCTTAAAAAAAGAACAGAAAACGCTCAGCGAAGTAAGTAACATCCAAGGGGTGGGAAGCGCAGTTAACATTTCGGGCTGATGTCTGTGTTGGCTACATACACCTTGGAATACGTCCTTAGGGCTGCCTGTGTGAGGGTTGGTCTGACAGACAACAGAGAGTGTGTACTCATTCTGCACCTCCTTGTCTGGTGAGACAACCCTGTTGCCCAGGAGTTTACAAAACCAACAGGAACATTGGGTGACTCTGGGAGTGCGAAGAGGAATGTGCAGGGAAATGTAGGAATGGTATAACTCAATTAATTAACGGTAAGTTAGCTCTGGAATACCTGGTCAATGAAGATGCAAATGTCAGGATATTTACAGCACAGCATTCAACATGATCATCCCCTTGAAACTCATCACTAAGCTCCAAGACCTGAGCTTCGATACCTTCCTGTGCAACTGGATCATCAATTTCCTCATTTGCAGACCCCATTTAGTTCAGATGGGCAACAACATAGCACAGGTTGTGTGCTTAGCTCCTTGTTCTACTCACTTTCTAGTTACGATTGTGTGACTGAGCACAGCTCCAGTGCTGTATTTAAGTTTGCTGAAGACCAACTCAAAGGTCGTGGCAAATTGGCATATAGGAGGGTGATTGAAAATCTGGTTGATTTTCACAACAATCTCCCACTCAGCATCAGCAAAACCCAGAAGCTGATTATTGACCGCAGGAGGAAGGAATCCAGAGCAGTCCTCATTTGGGAAATGGAGGCGGAGAAGGTCAGCACCTTTAAATTCCTTAGTGTTAACATATCCGAGGATCTGTCCTGTGATCTGAATAGCAGCATCATCATGAAGCGTGTCACCAAAACTTTGACAAACTTCTACAGATGCACAGTGGAGAGTATCTTAACTTGTTGCATCGTAGTGGTATGGCAACACCAATGCCCATGAACATAACAGGCTTCAAAAAGTGGTGACAGACTCCCCCCCCCCCCCACCACCATACTTCCCACCAATTGCCTTAAAGTTCACCCTCGTTAGTCATTTCTGCCATGGGAAAACATCTCTTGACTATCCACGTTGTTCTGCAAAGTTCAAAGTACATATATTATCAATGTATGTAAGCAGTTTGCAACCCTGAGATTCAACTTACCACAGACATCCACAGAACAAAGAAAAACCATGGAACCCCTCCAAAGAAAAACAGAAGGCCCCCCCCACCACCGCCATCACGCAAAAAAAACAACAACCCACAAAAGTCAATGAAAGAGTAAGAGTCCAGGGGTATTCAGTTTCAGTTCCATTCTAGTTCAGTCTGGCACCGTGTTGCTCGCCCCTATCAAAACCGCACGATGTAGTGACAAAAAAAAGGAGTGATCGGAAACACATCGATATCAGAAATGTTGTACTTGACATAAGGTGCTAAAACAAAGCCCTGATCCTTACAAATATGTGAAAGAACCCATGGGACTGAGAGAAGTAACACAGTTGCCCCTGCAGACTGGATGATATTCATCCCTTAACAAATCGTGCAAAGAGAACAGATTATCTCATCAATGTCATAATGCTGATTGTGGGCACTTCCTTTTCACAAATTGGATGCCACAGCTATATTACAGCAAAAAAAAATATGTCAGAAGTACTTCATTAGTTGTAAAGCATGTTGAGACATCCGGAGATTTTGAAAGGTGCCATGTGAGTACAAGTCTTCCTTTCATAGGTTCAGGCTTGGAAGGGAACAGACAACTTAAAAAAAACTGCTGTTCATCACCTTCATTTGCGTAAGCATCTGTCATCTGTGGCTTGCTGCTTTTTGTGTGTCTGTGTGTGAGCGAGAGATGAAACGTAGTGCATTTGTCACTGAATGTTAAAACAATCATCCTGTGTGTCCAATGGAAAAAGAGAGAGATGCACAATCTGACTGTAACAAATTCCACTCATCTTGGTCACTGAATGAGTACGGCTCAGATGCAGGGGATATTTTGCATTGATGCAATTCCTGGACTATTTTTGCAAACCTTGCACAACAGGAGGCTGGGTTGAGATGCATAATTCACCTTCAGTCTTTTACTCCTCAGAATCGTTTTACTTGGGAGATTAAAAACATGAAAACAATGAGAAATAAAACTGCGTCAGGTATTTTTTTTTTGCTTGAAATCATTTAATTGGCATAGTTCTAAGCTACAAGTTCAGAGCAGGATGTACTGCCAGGCCTGTTTTCAAAGATTACAGAGTATGCCCAGCAAGCATTTGTCACCACACAAAGGGATGTTTTAAACCCTCCCTTTCTCTTGAATTCTCTGTGCTCAGTACTTTACCGTCAGTTTTCTTTCATCTAAGGCAAGGGTTCCCAGCCTTTTTTATGCTGTGGACCAATACCATTAAGCAAGGGGTCCACGGACCCCAGGTTGGGAATGCCTGGTCTAAGAGCATGTGGCTAGGTGGACAGAACTCTTATTTCAGGTCAAACCCCAGAGAGAGACGGCAATACTCATCTGAGGATATCAATGTCCACAGCCTCCCGGCTGATCAAACCACTTTCAATAGCAGAGAGCAGATCATGGGATTGAGGATTAGAGGGAACTGACAGAGACCAGATGTGATCACGTTGAATGGTGAGGCACTGATGATCTACTCCTGGTTGTATTTTCTTGTGTTTTCATGGAAAAATGGGGTGCTCACCTGGTAAATCCATATCACAAAGTACGTGCACTCGTGGAAGGTTTCAGACACAGCTAAGTATTTCCATATCAAATGAAAGATTTGCTGTCCAGTGTCATCTGTGAATAATAGTGAGTAATAGAGGGGGTGCCCCTTTGATACCTTGATCCTCAGGGACATTTGGACAGGTACATAAATAGAAAAGATTTAGAGAAACATGGGCCAAGTACAAGCAAATGAGACAAGCTCAAATAGACATCTTAGTCAGCATTAAAGGGTTGGACGCACAAAATGCTGGAGGAACTCAGCAGGTCAAGCAGCATTTATGGAGGAGAATTAACAGTGAAAGTTTGGGCCAAGACCCTTCATCAGGACTGGAAAGGTAAGGGGCAGAAGCAGGATACGAAGGTTGGTGGAGGGGAATGAGTGGAAACTGGCAGGTGATAGGTGAAGCCAAGTGAGGAGGGAGGTAGGTAGGTTGGAGTCTGTCAAGGTCATCTGCTGTATCCAGTGCTCCCAGTGCAGTCTGCTCTAAATCGGTAAGTCCAGACAAAAACTGGGGGAGCATTTTGTCAAGCGCCTTCGTTCTGTCCACAACAGGTGAGATTTCCCAGTGGTTACACATTTCTTCCCCATTCTGATGTTTGGACCAAACAACAACTGAACCTCTTGACCATATCTGCCTGCCTTTATGCAATGAGGTACTGCCACATGAATGCCTGATTGGATATTTGCATTAACGACCAGGTGTACCTAATAAAGTGGCCACAGAATGTGAATGAAAATCTTTCTGCTTTCTTAAGGCTGATTTATACTTCTGCGTAGGCTCTGCACTGTAGCCTGTGCAAGTGGCCTAAGCCGTTGTGAGCATTTATACCTGTGCATTGATGTGTCTGAGTCACTCTGCAATTCACCGCCAAAACGCTAGTTGGCGGTGGAGTTTCTATGCCACTGTGTTGAGTTTCTTCGTGTTTGTATGTACATATTTTCGGACTTTCTCAATTAACCTCTCCTCGATTTGGTCCATTTTCCAACTCATGTTCTTCTTCTCTCTTCTCTTGCAATTCGAAAATGGCGGAGAAGAAGAAACAACCGGAAATGCGTAGGAGGAAAACGATGCTACCAAGCGGACCAATCACAGTTGTTGCGGTCTGCATCGCCGCGACACGTAGTTACATTTTTGGGGAGGTGCGCATCAGGCTAAGGTGTAGGGTACGGCGTAGGGTACACGGCTATGCCGTACCCCCGTCATAGATTCAACGCAGAAGTATAAATTGGCCTTTATACTGACCCATGCTAGTTCCCTGATTGCACCACTGGTTCATTGTGTTACCACAGCATCACTTCACTGTTCTCGTCAGGCCCTTGAAGCAATAGGAAGATCCTGTGGAGTGACAGATTATTTGAGAGAGCTGGTGGTTGATGTCAGCACCCTGAGAACAGCATCATTTTTTTTTCAGTGTCAAAAATCATTTTCTTCCTCAAAAGCTCCAATTAGGCTCTCAGTGTCGAGTTGTGGTTTGGTAAATTATGACATCCTGACAGTTTTAGAAATCACATAATAGATTCATAATGCCATAAGGTGAAGCTTTAGACTTACAAATTACACAGGCATTACACCTGTCTTGTGTTTCTCTTGCAGTTGTTGGTTGCCCAGTGACCAGGTAACAGATGGTCAGCGTAGAACTCCCCTTGCTGTAATCAAGCTAAATAAAATTTTTGGTTACACCACATTTAGAGTAGGGTATTCTGTTCTGATTACCAGATTATGGAAAAGGCGGACAGGTGTTGGACGGGGTGCAGAAGAGGTTCACCAGGATGTTGGCTGGATTGGAGAGTGTTAGTTGTTTGGAGTGTGTCCTCTGGAGTATTGGAGGCTGATAGATGGAGGGGGTATAGAGGCATCCACACAGGATTTCAAGGCAAGTGGTCCCAGATTTGAATGCGGCTGGCTCCTTGCATGTCTTCCATCTGTGCTGGCTTGAGCATCAAACTAGCAACTCGGCCTCATAAAAAGAAACAGACAGAATGCTAAATAAATGGCAAGTTGCCGCCCGATGAGCTACAAGGCATGGAGAGGAAAAAACTAACAATATGAAACTTTGAGAGGCAGATATAGGGGATAAAGTCCTTTTAGAAGGATGGAAATATCAAAAACTAGTTTCCAGAACTTTAATCTGAGAGGGGAAATGCTTGAAGGAGAGTTTTGAGGCAAGTTTTTTTACACAGAGGGTGGAAGGTGTTGGAACATGCTGCCAGGGACCTGGTGACAGCAGATTAAATGGCGGTTCATGACGCATTTAGACAGATACATGAATAAGTCCATCACGAGTAAAGCCCTCCCCACCACTGAGCACATATACACAAGGTGTTGTTGTAGGTAACCAGCTTCCATCATCAGGGACCCCCACCACCCAGTATGGAGGAAGGTACAGGAGCTTCAGGACTCACACCACCAGGTTCAGAAACAGTAATTACCCCTCAACCATCAGACTGTTGAGCCGAGGATATAACTTCACTCAACTTCATTGAAATGCTCCCACAACCTATGGACTCACTTTCAATGATTCTTCATCTCATGTTCTCCATATTTATGTATTGTTTGTTTGTTTGTTTGTTTGTTTATTTATTTACTATTTCTTTATTTTTGTATTTGCACACTGGTTGTCTGCCCCATTGGTGTATACTTTCATTAATTATCTTATGGTTATTTTAAGATATGGATTTATTGAGTATGTCCACAAGAAAATGAATCTCAGGATTGTACATGGGGACATATATGTATTTTTGGGTTCCAAGGTTGTCAAACTGAGGAGTGGTAGTGAGGACAAGTTCCCACTACCTAAAAGTGCTCCTCACGGCATGCACCTCAAATAGCCTCTGACAACCAAGTCCAACTCCTGGCCTTCTCGTGTGACTTTGCCTCTAAGCCTGGCGGAACTGTTTCTACTGACAGGAGAAGGAGCAAAGGTGGGTCCTGGTGCCTTAAAACCAGTGCTTCAGGTAGATGGAGCTTGTCAGCCTGGGAAGGCAGTCCATCTAAGAGAAGGAAAACTCTGATTTCAAACCTCCGCTGCCTTGCGGCCATACCCACTCATGGGAAAGGCTTCGGGAGTAAACCCTGAGGACAAATCTGGAGCTGGACTCCCCAAGACAGTCCGACGATGTCCTCAACCTCGTTCTGGCAACTCCTGCGATGATACTGGTGCCAAGCTGTATCGGCCCTTGCCCTTCCCTTGGACAACATCGGTGGCATGGAGAGGGGAGACTTGCTGCTTGGGCAACTGCCGGTCTTCCATACAACCTTGCCCAGGCCTGTGCCCGAGAGAGGACTGAAGCAAGACTTTCCAGATGCAGATCCATGGTCTCGTGAATCTAACCAATGCCATCAATCAATATGTATTTTGATAATAAATTTACTTTGCACTTTAAAATAGAATTGAAGGGCATAGACAGCCAGAAGGAATTAGTTTGCATGGGCATCATGCCTGGCTCAGACATCGACAGGCCAATTCCTGTGCAGTAATATTCTACATTCTATATTTTTTGTTCCATGTTCTAATGTAACCTCTTCTCTTCCTACAATCCAGAGTCCAATTTTGCTTTGCTCTCCTTCAGGTCTCATTTCAATTACTGCACTGATCTGCCTTCAGTTATTAACAAGTTAAACTGACTCTCAACCATCTCAAGCTTTCTTTTCCTCCTTTAAAATATTCATCAAAACCTATGTGTACCCAAATAACTCCTTATCTGGTTTAGTGTCATTTGATAATTCCCTGGCCATTTTATAGTTTACTAAAGTATTATATAATGCTAGTGGTTTAATAGCTGTTGTTGTGCCATAGCTCTGCATAATGAGCTGATAGCTTTTTCACTTGTGACCTAATGTCTAAAGACTTCCTTTGTTGAATTGCTAGCTATTTTATTCGCAATGATCCTTATTAAAATCTATTTTCCTTCTCTACACAAGAAGCATTTTTTTACAGAGGCTTTTGAAATAAGTATGAATGGCCATTTTGATATGGGTAGTGGTAGAGTGCTGTCCAAGGCACTGATTTGGGCGTCACAGCATTTCAGAGTCATAGAGACAGCACCGATGGCAAGGCACAAAAGTACAACTAGAAGAGCTGCTGCCTCACAGTGCCAGCGTGTCAATCCTGGCCTCAGCTGCTGTCAGTTTAGAGATTACATGTCATCTCTGTGACTGCAGGCATTTCCTTATGTTGCTCCAGTTTACTCGAGCAAATTTCCCTTGGTCGTCATCATCATGTATGATGTAGGCAATTGTTCTTGGCAAATTTTTCTACAGAAGTAGTTTACTTATGTCTTTTTTTTTTCAAGTCAAGTCGTCAAGTTTATTATCATTTCAACCATAAACTGCTGGTACAATACACAGTAAAAACGAAACAATGTTCCTCCAGGACCCTGGTGCTACATGAAACAACACAAAACTACACTAGACTATGTGAGACAGCACAAGGCTACACTAGACTACGTAAAACAACTGCACAGGACTACATAAAGTGCACAAAACAGTGCAGGGCAGTACAATAATCAATAACAAGACAATAGGCACAGTAGAGGACAAATTACAATAAAATAATAAATGATGTAGATGTCAGTCTAGACTCTGGGTATTGAGGAGTCTGATGGCTTGGGGGAAGAAACTGTGACACAGTCTGGTCGCGATAGCCGGAATGCTTCGGTACTTTTTGCCAGATGGCAGGAGGGAGAAGAGTTTGTACGAGGTGTGTGTGGGGTCCTTCACAATACTATTAGCTTCTTCCGGACAATGTTTTTACAAGACGGGTGACCCTGGCCATTATCAATACTCTTCAGAGATTGTCTGCCTGGCGACAGTGGTCACTTAACCAGGACCTGTGATATGCACCGGCTGCTCATACGACCATCCACCACCTGCTCCCATGGCTTCATGTGACCCTGATCGAGGGGCTAAAGCAGGTGCTACACCTTGCCCAAGGGCGACCTGCAGGTTAGTGGAGAGAAGGAGTGGCTTACATCTCCCTGGGTGGAGACATATGTCCACCCCACCACCCAAATGTTCCCCTCATATGTAAGTAAATCAAATCCTCGCTGGTTTGATTTGACACGAATGACATCTTCCACTGCATGTTTCAGTGTACAATGTAGTCTTATATTGTTTTAGCTTAGTGAGAGGTAGAATCTGGGTGTTGCTGAATAAGAATGCATGGAGAATTAAATGGGATTAATGTAGGGTTAATGTAAATGGGTGGTTGATGATCACACATTTTAGTGGGCTGAATGGCCTATTTCAATGCTACATCTCTATGACTCTGACAATGTCTCAACTGTAGCCTCAAAAGCAGAAAATTTGGTTTGTAGTAGTAAAGTTGACAGCTCATCTGCTTCCAGAGATCTGAACAAACACCAAGATGATGCTTTCCAATGAAAACCTGAGGTGCATCTCCTACCGTTGTGATCATTTTTTATTTCTCAACTCTGCAGCCATTAGCTTAATTGTTTAATAGGATTTAATGGGATTGGACACAAATGTGCTTTTTCGAAGTTCTAAGTATATTTATGCTCAAAGTACAATTATGTCACCACATACTACCCTGAGAGTGATTCAATAAATGCAAACCTAACCTTCTTACCCGTGGTTTCGATGTTGGGCACTGTCAGGCAGGATGAAATCATTCTTTACCATTGGGTTCTGTCACGGTATGTCCTAAACAGCTCCATACCATAGGACTCTGTGGAAAGCAGTAAGTGGGGATGGAATCAGAATCATAACTCTATTACTTCATTAATTATTCCAAAGATCTGATCACTCTGTAATAAACTGCAATGCATTATGCTGATTAACCTCAATGTTACAGATGGAGTTAATTAGAAAACAGACTTTCTTTATAACTATAATTTAAATAACCTATTTTCATAAAGCTCAAATTACAATATATGAATACTGATTATATGAAATAAATTATGCTAATTAAACCCAAAATGGAAATTTCTTTAGCAATCATACTTAATGTATGAGCCTACTAGTGATTATGTTCTACTGATGGAGTGATTTCCACAGAGCAACTGGGACGCATTCCTCCTGGTGTGTTCAATGTTCCATTGTAAATCCCCAATCGCCGTGTGGAAATGTCACTTATCTACTCAGGACAGTGGCCAATGGATAATAAACATAAATTTGGACTTGAAAGAACATCTACCCTGATCCTCCAAGTAAACAAGAAAGAAAATGTTTTCTAGAGATTAAAACTGCAGATACCGGAAGCACAGTAAACACTGCTAAATCCTAGGTAGAACAGACAACATCCATATTTTAATGTATTTATGTATCAAATTAATGTATATTTTGGAAAAAATTATTATGAAAGGCAGTGCCTGATGTGGGCAAATGTAGCAGCCACTATTGCACACAGTATGATTTTTAAAAATTAGAATGAAATGAGTGGTTAAATTTATTTTGGGACATATTGTTGGTTAGTTGGCCAAAACCCCCCCACAACTCTTTGAACATGTAGTATTGTGGATTCTTCTACATTAGTCCAACAAGCTTCATTTTAACCCACTTACAATATCAAGAAAACAATTGTTTATTGCAGTACAACACACAAGATACTTGAAGAACTCAGCAGGTCAGGCAGCATCTATCAGAGAAATGGAAAAATAAATGTCTCAGGTCGAGAATCTTCGTCACAACTTCATCCATTTCAACCCTGACATATCAACTGTACTTTTCCCTACATAGATACTATTTGACCTGCTGAGTTCTTCCAGCTTTTGTGTTCTTCCAGATTTCCAGAAACTACAATTTCAACACAGTAGCCTTCTGGACCAACAAACCTGTGCCACCCAGTTACACCCATGTGACCAACTAACCTACCAACCCTTAAGACTTTGGAAAGTGGGAGGAAACTGAAACACATGGAGGAAACCCATACGGTCATGGGGAGAATGTACAAACTCTCTACAGATAGTGGGGGGTTGAACCCAGATCAATGTTACTGTAATATTATTACACCAGCCTCTACGCTACTTAGCCAATCATTCAAATTCAACTCTAAAACAAACAGTTTTTAACATGGCTTCAATCATGCACCATATAGCGACAGAGAACCTGAAACTGTGTCACTTCCCAAAAACAGTCTGTAGTGGTTGCACCCAGCTTCACTGCAGTCCTGAGTATGTATTCCTAGACTACAGAGCACACAAGTTTGCGTGGAAATGCCCAGTGAAATTTGGACAAGCCAGAGGGTGTCTCTCACTGCACAGATGTTTTGCTAACAGGAGTCCCTGGGATCTGCCCATTTACAGAGTCCCATGGAATGGAGCTTTTTAGGACAGAACCTGACAAATCCCACTGCATCTCTTCCCAGACTAAGGGCACATTCTGAAGAGAGACAGGTAGTGAAGAGTCTCTAGTAGAAGATACTCTATGTGGGAGACCTCCCCCTTCGCATCAGGATGGGGAAGTTCTTTACAGAACAGTCCTGTGCAATAATTTGCAAACTCAGTCATGGACTCTCAGACCACAAGGCATTTCTGTGTCCTGAACATTTATGGAGTGTACAAAGTTCCACCCACTTTTTGAGTAGCTGAAGAGGCAACTGAACCAGAGTGGATAACTTCACTCACCTCAACTCTGAACTGATTTCACAACCTACAGACTCTACAATTCACATTCTCAGTATTATTCATTTACTCTTTTTTTGGATTTGCACAGTCATTTACACATTGGTGTTTGTCAGTCTTTATTTGTGTGTAGGCTTTCATTGATTCTATTGTCTTTCTCAGTTCTACTGTGAATGCCTACAAGAAAATGAATCTCAAGGTAGTACATGGTGACATATACATATTTTGATAATAAATTTACTTTGAACTTTCAGCTCAACCTAGTTCACCAAAACAGATTATCTGATCATTGTCATGTTTGCCTTTTGGGATCTTGATGTGCACAAAGTCACTGTTGCAGTTTCTGCATTAAAGTGACTAATTGCAACAACATGGAAAAGCAATTTGGAATGCAATTATTTTGTAAAAGGTGTTTAATAAATAAATTGAAGCCTTTCCTCAGAGTATTTATTGCTAATAGAGCACAAGCCAAAGGATTAGAGGTACATATGGTGCAGTGGAATAAATTTAAGCAACTTTGCACAGTAATAAATCCTATAGAAAATTACAGAGAGTGAACCATGGTTACAGAAAAATCAATCTCAGTCACTTACTACAATCTGGTGAACAAGATTGATTGAGGGGGGTATTACCCAATCAACTCCACTGGCTAATTATAGTGTTCCGCCTTCATTTATAGAGTCCCTTTCACAAAATGGAATACCAGTTGGACTGGTGTTTAAATTCTGAATGCATCCACCTGCAGTTCAATGGGTAGTTTGCTATCAACCCAATTATATGGTTCCATTTATTGAAAACAGTAATTCAACATTGGCTCACTAATGTGTTGGGCTTAAGAAATTGGTCAGATTTAACTAGTCATGTTAACTACACAGTGATAGAAACACACTGTGAATGTATAACCGCCGTTTTAACGTGGGAATTGTCACAAAATTACCAAAATACTCGGATTTTAGAATTCAGTCAAATCACAGCCTGCTGCTGAATGTGGACAAGGCTTAAAGGTAAGCAGAAGAAATAAAAACCTTGCTCTCAATATCAGTACCACCAATGGATTCAGAAAGGATAAGGCAAGGGAACACACACCAGTCCTCATCAAGGGATCAGAAGTGGAAAGGGTGAGCAGTGTCAAGTACCTGGGTGTCATTATCTCTGAGGGTCTATCCTGGACCCAATGTATTGATGCAGTTACAAAGAAGGCATGGCAGCAGCTATATTTCGTTAGGAGTTTGAGGAAATTTGGTAAAGATACTCACAAATTTCCACAGATGTGCTGTGGAAAGCATTCTAACTGGCAGCATCACCAGCTGGCATGAGGGGGGCACGGCACAGGATTAAAATAAGCTGCAGAAAGTTGTAAACTCAGTCAGCTCCAGCATGGGCACTAGCCTCACCAGCATTCAGGATGTCTTCAAGGAGCAATTCCTCAAATAGGCAGCATCCATCATTAAGGACTCCCGTCACCCAGGACATACCCTCGTCTCATTGCTACCATCAGACAGGAGGTACAGGAGCCTGAGGGTATACACTGAACAATTCAGGAACAGCTTCTTCCCCTCTGCCATCAGATTTTTGAATGAACATTGAACCCATGAACACTTCCTTGCTATTTTAAATTTTTTTGCACTGCAAATTTAATTTAGACAATAGACAGTAGGTGCAGGAGTAGGCCATTCGGCCCTCTGAGCCAGCACCGCCATTCACTGTGATCATGACTGATCATCCACAATCAGTACCCCATTCCTGCCTTTTCCTCATATCCCTTGACTCTGCTATCTTTAAGAGCTCTATCTAACTCTTTATTGAAAGCATCCAGAGAATTGGCCTCTACTGCCTTCTGAGGCAGAGCATTCCACAGATCCACAACTCTCTGGGTGAAAAAGTTTTTCCTCAACTCCGTTCTAAATGGCCTACCCCTTATTCTTAAACTGTGGCCTCTGGTTCTGGGCTCCCCCAACATTGGGAACATGTTTCCTGCCTCTAGCGTGTCCAATCCCTTAATAATCTTATATGTTTCAATCAGATCCCCTCTCATCCTTCTAAATTCCAGTGTATACAAGCCCAGTTGCTCCAATCTTTCAACATATGACAGTCCTGCCATCCCGGGAATTAACCTTGTGAACCTATGCTGCACTCCCTCAATAGCAAGAATGTCCTTCCTCAAATTTGGAGACCAAAACTGAACTTTTTAACTTTTAATACTTATACTTCTTCCTATAACATAGTTTTTACTATTATGTGAGGCAATGTACTGCTGCCGCGTAACAACAAGTTTCATGATATATGCCATGATACCAAATCTGATTCTGATTCTGAAATAATTCTACTGTTCAATGTAATTCTCCAGCCCCACAAAGTGTAATATTCTTCTGAAGATCAACATAAGTTTTTGCTCAATAGTCAGGCGTTTGGAATACAAATTATTTCTGGCATTTAAGAAGAGAAAGTGTGAAAGTTGAAGAGTTTATGGCCTACCATCATTATTAATCACCTTAAGTGGATGATGTGCTTGCAAGTTCATAAACAATAATGGACCAGCCTGTAAACATGATTGGGAAGGATACTGATCAGCTTGTTTTATTTAGAGATACAGCTTGGTACCAGACCCTTCCAGCCCAATGAGCCCGTCCACCTAATTACACCCTTGAGACCAATTAACCCAATACCAGGTCACTGGCATTGTAATAGCATTGCATGAACTGCTACACTACTGTGCTTCCCACTAAAATATGAAAGAACTGTTTTTTAAATGTTGTAATACTTGAAAAATATTTGAATCATTCTACTAGCAACCATCTCTTTTATTACACAATAAAAATAATTGACATCTCAGCCACAACTGCCTAAAGTCAATGTGGATTTATATGGAAGACAAAGCTATTTCCATCATCCATCCCAGTTTTGGAAAAATCCTGAATGGATTTTCATCCGATGAAGTGACAAATTAGTATAGTCATTGCTATAATCCAGGAAGGATTAATTTCTGCACAGCAAGTTCCTGCAAACAATAATGAGACAGTAACTAGAGAAACAAAAGCAATTCTGCAGATGCTGGAAATCTTGAACAAAACACACAAAATGATGGAGGAGTTCAGCAAGCCAGGAAGCATCTATGGAAAGGAATTAACAGTCAACATTTCAGTTCAAGACTTTTCATCAGAACTGGAAAGGAAGCAGGCAACAATTCAGAAAGGGAAAGGAGTACAAGCTGGCAGGTGATAGGTGAGACCAGGAGAGAGGGGAGGGGCGATAAAGTAAGAAGCTGGGAGGGGAAAGGTGGAAGGGGTAAAGGGATGATGAAGAAGGAATCTGATAGGAGAGGGCAGCAGACCATTGTAACACTCTGATTCTGTCAGCTGCATAAGTGTAGGGAAGACACCCTCCAGCTTCACCTAACGTGGGAGATTGAAGTGCAAGCCCCTCCAAATCCCCGTTTGTGTGGATGCTGCGTGATTTGTTATCCTGTTACAAATCAGTACCACAAAATAACAGACAGCACACCACATACAATTAAAAGATTTAGCTTTATAATTCTTAATTTGACCAAAGGGTTAATAAAGAAAAAGCAAAAAAAGAAAAGGACCTGTGTTAAGTGATAAAGTCTGATGTGCACAAGTTGGAGCTCACACTTTCCCCTTCACTGATCCTCCTTCAATCTCCCCAGACTTCAATGAATCCCAGCCCTACTCCAGATCGACCCCTCCAATCTCTTCTCTCTTCTACCCTCTCAAAAGCCCCAAGCCCAACCTAAGTGTCCCTCCCCAGAGAAACTTCCCCTGAATCCGTTCATCCCCATTGGATGGCACACATTTCTCCTATCTCTTATCTGCAACAGTAACCCAAACAAGCAGCTTACACAGAGAACAGAAAAGCACAGCAGAGCAAAACTATGAACCAGGGCATTGCACCGTGTAGAAAGGGGAGGAGGTGGGGAATCAGAGAGAGGTGTTGGGCAGGTGAGAAAAGAAGGGGTGAGGAATGGAATAGAAAATGAAAGGGGGGGACAGAAATTATGGGAGAAATTGATTTTCATGCCATCAGGTTGGAGGTTACCCAGACGGAATATGAGGTGTTGCTCCTCCAACCTGAGTGTGGCTTCATCATGGCAGTAGAGGAGATCATGGATCCACTTCTCATTGGAATGGGAAGTCAAATTGAAATGTGTGGCCACTGAGAGATCTCGTGTTTTGTGGTGGATGGAGTGAAGGTCCTAGATAAATAGACATTAATAACAGTGCATGAGGGAAGTACTTTGCCAGGAACAGCATATGAACATCTGAGCAAATAGAAGGCTCCTGATTTAAATTTTTCTCCAAGGGACACATCAAATTGAAAGCATAGTTGCTCTGTTAAGTGTGAGTTGTACTTCAGTTAGGAGCTGTTTTTGAATGCCTTCTTCTAAGATTCCACAAGCTAAACAATCTTTCAGTGCACCACTGAGCCCATCACTGAACTGACAATGCTCGGACAATCTCTTCAATTCAGTCTCATGAACTGAAATGGACTCCCCTTCCTTTTGATTTCACTTATGAAACCTAAAGAGTTGTCCAATCAATAATGGTTTCAGTTGTAAATGTACTTGCATTACTTTCACGATATCAGCAAATCTCATTTCAGCTGGTTTGGTTGGAGCAGTTAAACTTTTAAGTAAACTGTGTATTTTTCCACCTATTACACTCAGTAACACTAGCTCTTGTTTTTCCTTGGCTATTTCATTTGCTTCAAAATACTGCTCAATTTGTTGCGTATACATCAACTAGTTATCTGTTGTGCAATCAAATGTGTCTATTTTTCTGATGTACCCAGCCATTTCTGCTTTTAAAAATATTATTATAATTATCATCCGTTACTCACTGTTTATGAACTCGTGAATTTCATCTGCTTTTTGCCTTTTTTTGACTGTCTTTCTATCCTGGTGAAAAAATACCTGCTGTGCTTGTTTTTAAACTCAGATGTGTGTCTCTCCCTCCCTCCAAAGAAGAAAACGTGTTGCACATCAACAGGTAGATAATTGTCTCAGATTTATTTTAAAACTTACTCATCATATTGTTACTCCAAAAACTAATCAAAAGAAAAATATGCAAGTTGGGAAATATGTCTGTTTGGTTTTACTTTTAATGAGGCTCTCATATATGAGTGGTAGTGTAATGGTGCATGCCATTCAAGCACTTCATACATTTAACCCATAATTAGTTACATAAACAGAGAAAAATATTTAATCAAATAATATATTTACAATATTACTGAAATATTAAATACACTACAATAGTCACTCAATTAAAAGAAATGTAAGCCCAAGTAATGTGCTTTTCTCTCTGGAGTAGTTTTATTTCTGCAGTAGGGTTTACAAACTACTACAATTTAACTCCGCAACAAGTACCCTTAAGCCTAAAATGTGATTTTGTAAAGGTTGATGTTAATAAATGTTTGATCAGAACTCCAAGAATTAAATTACAAAGGGTGATTACACCTACAGTAGTTTATAAGGTTAAGAGAAGATTTGATCAAATCTTTCAATTTAATAAGGGAATCTAAAAGGATAACAGCAAACTAGTTCTACCAGTTGGGGATTCAAGAACTGAGAGAGGGAATTGAGAGTTCATTCTTTTAGAGATGAAGTTTGGTAAAATGTGAACATGTCAAAGTGTGGGAGAAGCTGTGAACTTTCTTCTACATAGAGCCATGGAAACAAGAGCAATTGTAAACATTAACTCTGAAATTTCAAATCTAAAATGTTGATAAATCAGAAAATAGTGGAACTACTTAATGTATGGTGTTAGACTGGAAATCACTTTATAGGAGGGAGGCAAAATGGCCTCTCTTGTTGATGTATTCCTAAATGATGTTAGTACTCTTTCCCTGTTTCCTCATTTAATTAACATTGATTGTAATTAGTTATCTCATCATGCATGGAAGGTTATAAATATTCTGGAAAAAAAATCCTTTGCTGAGTTCAGCAATGGTTTCTTCAATATCCGTCTTCTGCAGTTAGCTCCTCTCCTTGAAATGCTGACACAATATGTTACACAGGCACTTTGGACCCCTTGGTACCTCAGTGGAATACTATTGTTTAGATGCAATAATTGTCAAGGACGATTGTAATGACTCTGCTGTTTCCTGGGCAGAGAACAGCAAACTTTGCACAGATCTCATTTGAACTACCTGGTGTTTGTTATCCAGACCTTCAATGCACAGGGGGGAAACTCACTACCAAAAAACTCACTCCTCACTGAAGTTGTCTGTATTTATAAACATATTCAGAATCAGAATCTGGATCAGGTTTATCATCACTGACATATGTCAGAAAATTTGTTGCATTGCGGCAGCAGTACAATACAATTCATCAAAATATTATAAATTACAATTGAGGTATAAAAAAAGTAGTGTAAAAAGTGAGTTCATGGTCCATCCAGAAATCTGCTACTGGATGGGAAGCAACTGTTCCTAAAACATTAAGTATACATCTGTACCTCCTTCTTGATGGTAGCAATGAGATGAAGGCATGTCCTGGTTAGTAGAGTCATGAATGGTGGATGCCGCCTTTTTAGGATGTTGCCTTTTGAGATGCCCTTACCGGTGGGGAGGCTAGTGCCCTTGGTGGAGCTGGCTGAGTTTACAACCCTCTGCAGCTCTTTTTATTTACCAATTCTGTGCATTGGCACCTCCATATTAGATGGTGATGCAACCAGTTAGAATGCTCTCCACAGCACACCTGTATAAATTTACTAAAGGCTTTGGTATTTATATATTTGATGAGGCAGATACATAACATTTTGCCTATTTATAACAGAACTGGAGTTGATGGGGGATTCAAGTTGCACTAGTACTGAACCACACTGGAACATCCTAAGGATGTTATATAAAGGCTTAACAAGTGCAGAGTGATTCCTTAAAGTATGCTTTTGAAAAATGATCAGTGACATCCAAAGACCAACATTTCCTGGAAGCAAATAGGTCAAGGAACACAGAGGTATTCCTGATGTCATATTCAATGAACATGACTGGAGCAGAAAATGCTGGAAATACTCAGCAGAATTGTGACAGATGTTGTACAGTACTTCAAGCATCTTCTGTTCTTGAGGTTCTGAGAATCAGAGAGATGCTGGCTTAATACATTAATATCTGAATCACATTCAGGTTTAATATCACTGGTATTATGAAATTTGTTGTTATGTGGCAGCAGTACAATGCAATACATAATAAAAACTGTAAATTACTGGAAGAAGTACATATATAGTAATGAATTATATAAAATTCAAATCATTAACTAGTGCAAAAAGTGAAAAGAAGTAATGAGGTAGTGTTCATAGGTTCAATGTCCATTTAGGAATCGGATGGCAGAGGGGAAGAAGCTGTTCCTGAATCATTCAGTGTGTGCCTTAAGGCTTCTGCACCTTCTCCCCACTGGTAGCAATGAGAAGAGCACATGTCCTGGGTGATGGGGGTCCTTAATGATGGATGCCACCTTTTTGAGGCATCGCTCCTTGAAGATGCCTTGGATGCTGGGGAGACTAGTGCACATGATGGAGCTGACTAAATTCACAACTTTCTGCAGCTTTTTCTGATCCTGTGCAGTGCCCCCCCCCCCCCACTTTTGGGGAACCAATTGGAGGAGTGGCTAACCAACAGAACTGTCCAATTCTGACACAGGACAGTCACCATGAAACATTACTTTTATTTCTCTTTTGCTGCAGAAAATTTCCTGCATTCCCTGTCTCTTTTTCAAATTTCAGGTTTACAGTTTGTTTATTTTTTAATATTTTCATTTATGGCGAAGTAGAGATGTTAAACAGATAGATGTGGCATAAAGAATATTATGCGGGAAAATGTGGATGTTCATGGAAATATAGAAAGGCTGACTTGTTTTTAAATGATGAGAGTTTGAAAGTCATTGGTATTCAATGGCACCTTGGTGTCCTTATGCTTAAATCACTTAAAGATTAACATGTAGCAATTAAGAAGGCAAACTAGACTTTATTGAAAGAGGAAGGAGTAGTGAGAGTGTGCTCAATTATATAGGGCCCTCATGAGATAGCATTTCAAATATTGTCTATGTGTCTAGCTCCCTACCAAAGAACTACTTACTTGGGGGAAAGCAGTTAAAATTGATTATGTTGGTTCCTGGAATGGCACATTTCTCATATGAGGAGGGATCGAGTAGACTGGGCCACCTGGAGTTCAGAAGAATGACAAGTGACTTTGTGTGCATTAATTTTAAGGACCTGGATATCCATAGCTAAGCAAAAATTTATCGCCTCTTCAAAAGAGATTAGCTTTATTTGTTGCATGTACATCAAAACATACAGTGAAATGCAAAGTTAGTGTCAACGACTGTAGTTTTTGATAGACTCTAGATCAAGGTCTCTTTGGGGGTGTTTGTGTGGTGGGGCAGGGGTGGTCAGTGCCTCAGCTGATGCATGTGGGGGGAGGGTTGATGTTTCTGCTACTTGTGTGTGAGAAGGGGAGGGGGCTTTTGTGTTCTGGTTACTATCATTCATCCTTTGGAGCTCTTGTTTTGTGGAAGCCTCTGAGAAAAGTAAGAATTTCAGGCTGTGTGCTGCGTACATTCTCCAATATTAAATTGAGCCATTTGAATGACCAGCACAGTCTAAGGATGTGCCAGGGGCAGCCCGCAAGCATCACCATGTTTCTGGCACCAACGTAGCATGCCCCACAACACATTGATCCTGACCCTAGCTGTGCTCCTTTGGAATGTGTAAGGAAACCGGAATTCCCTGGGGCAACCCATGTCATCATGATGAGAACATACAATCTCCTTACAGTGGGGTAAGTTGAACCCTGAATGCTAGCACTATAAAGTGTGCTAACTACAATGTAGTTTCTTTTTGAGAAGGTGATAATGAGTGACCTTCATGAGCTGTTGCAGTTCTTCGGGTGAAGGCACTCCCACAGTGCTGTTGCAGTGTTCCAGGATTAGGAGCAGTGATGATGAATAGCTTTCCTGGTCAGGATGGTCTGTGGTTTGGAGAACTTGTCCGTCCTTTGTACTGTTTGGTGGTAGAGGTTTAAGGCTTGAGGTGTGCTGTCGAAAAGCCTGGATGAGTGCCTGCAGTGTGCATGGTAGGCTGTACACCCTGCAGTTACTGTGTGCCAGTGAAGAGTGAATGGAACGCCAATCGAGCTGGTGACTTTGTCCTGATCACGTCGACCTTCTTCAGAGTTGCTGGAGCATCACTCACCCCGAAGGTTGAAGAGTATCCCATCGTGTTCCTGACTTTTGCCTTGATGAGAGGCTTTGCACGTCAGGAGGTGAGGATGCCCAGCCTTAACCGTGTTCTTTAGCCAGTGTCCTGGGGTTATAGGACCATGTATTTGCCTTGGACGGAGGGTGAAATGACGCTTGCTTTGCTGTCACTGGGTATGTTCTGTATTGTGTTCTGTGATGTTTTGCTGAGCATTGCAACATGCTATATTGGCACTGGAATGTGTTTCGATACTTGTGGGCTGCCTCAACAAACCAACCAACCTTGTGTGTTGGTTGTCAACTGAATTGACACATTTTATTGCATATTTTTATGTACACGTACATGTGATAAATAAATCAGAATCAGAATCTGTGATCATCTGGCTGATCCAGTTGTGTTTCTGGTCAATGGTGACCCCCCCCCCCCCCACTCCCCAAGCTATGATATGGTTGGTGAGGAATTTGTCAATAGAAATGCCAAGGGTATATAGTTAGTCTTGTTGGAGGTAGTCAGTTTCTGGGACTCTTGTGGCATGAAAGCTGCTTGTCACCTATCAGCTCAGGCCTGTATGTTGTCTGTGTCTTGTCACCATGTAGTCACAGCCTGTTTCACCCAATGAATAGCTGAAAGTAGAACTACAGTATATATTATGCAGTCATCAGAACTCTACCTTCGCCCTCTGCCACTTCTAACATTATGACAAAGCCATTGAAAACTGTTGGGGCTAAAAACTTCCTGTAGTGATTGACTTCCGATAACCATCCTTTGTGCAAAATATGACTTAGGGTTAGGGTTAGGGTTCCCTTTGATTCCCATTAAGTTTGCTTTTACCAGGGTAGCTTAGTGTCACACTTGTTTCAATGTTGCCTTGATATCAAGGACAGTCTTGTCCCCCTTCCCTTTGGTACTCATCCTTTGTTCCATATTTGGACTGAGGATGTGGCAAGATCTGAAGCTGAGTGATCTAGCCAGAACCAAACTGGGCATCAATTTTTGGTAAGTATGCCTTGCTAAGACAATTGACAATGATATTTTTCCTGATGATTGAGAAGACCAATTGGTGATAACCAGCTGAATGAGATTTGTTCAACTTTTTGTGAAAGAACGTACCTGGATAATTTTCCATTATTGTCTAGTAGTTCAATATTGTGACTAGAATAGCTTGAATACAGGTGGATCTAGATTCTGGAATATTCAAAAGGGATCTTGTTTGCTCCAACACTGTGTTTGCTTATTCAGTGCTCTCAGCCATTTTTCTGACATCAACTGGAGTGAATCGAATTGGTTGAAGATTGGCTTATCTTGATGGTGGTGATCTCTGGAGGAGCTGTCACAGATCACTATCTCAACACTTGTTCAAACACAGAATGATTACAGGATTTTATAGATGAGATGCAAGTGCTTCCCTTGGCTGGCTCACCTGGATTTTGATGTCAGTCTTAGAGTAAGACATCTGCCATTCTAGACAGAAATCAGAAGAAATTTCTTTTTAGGTTCTAAGAATAAGTCATGAAATTATAGACTGGAGACCCTGACATCAGTAGTGGGAGCGTTATTGGAAAATATTCTAAGAGACTGGATATATAAGTATTTGGATAGACAGGGTTTGATTACACGGTGGAACCAACATGAACTCCCACAGCCTCTGATGATCCTGTGATTTCAGTCTCTTGAGCAGCATTCAAGAGGGTGAACCCATGAAAAGCACCTGGACCAGATGGGTTACCTGCCCAAGTACCAAGGATCTGTACTGATCAACCTGCTGGAGCGTTCACTGAAATGTCTAACCTTTTGCTTTGACAGTCTGAGCTACCCACCTGCTTCAAGCAGGTTTCAATCATAAGAAGAACGTGTAACATGTCTCAATGACTATTGTCCATTAGCAGTTACATTGACAGTGACAACGTGTTTTTAGAGTTTGTTGATGAAATGTATCAACACCAGCCTGACTTGGATCCACTCCAATTTGCCTATTAGAACAACAGGTCTACAGCAGATGCCATCTCATTGCCTCTTCACTCAACCCTGGATCATCCGGACAGCAAAGATGCATACATCAGGATGGTCTTTATCGACTACAGCTTGGCATTCAATACCATCATCCCCTCAAAAGTAATCAATAAGCTGCAAGATCTTGGCTTCAATACCTCTTTGTGCAATTGGATCCTCGATTTCCTCACTTGCAGACCCCAGTCAGTTCAGATTGGTAACATCTCCTCTGTCAGCACACGTGCGCCACAAGGCTGTGTGCTTACCCCCTGC
This sequence comes from Hypanus sabinus, assembly GCF_030144855.1. Taxonomy (NCBI): domain Eukaryota; kingdom Metazoa; phylum Chordata; class Chondrichthyes; order Myliobatiformes; family Dasyatidae; genus Hypanus; species Hypanus sabinus. The sequence continues at coordinate 173,950,413 of NC_082711.1, forward strand.
TCTACTCTCTTTCACTTATGACTGAGTGGCTAAACACAGCTCCCATGCCAAATTTAAGTTTGCTGACAACACCACTGTCATAGGTTGAATCAAAGTTGGTGAAAATCAGCATATAGGAGGGAGACTGAAAATCTGGCTGGGTGGTGCCACAATAATAACCCATTAACAACACAATAACAACTCAATGCCAGTAATACCAAAGGAGCTGATTATTAACTTCAGGAGGAGGATCTCAGAGGTCTATAAACAAATCTTCATCAGTGGATTAAAGATAGTGAGGGTCAGCAACTTTAAATTCTTCAGTGTTACCATTTCAGAGGGTCTGTCCTGGGCCCAGAAAGCAAGTGCAATTTATTAAGTAAGTATATTAAGTGCCTCTACTTCCGTAGGAGTTTGTGAAGATTCAGCACGACATCTAAAACTTTGACAAACTTCTATAGATGTGTGGTGGAGAGTATATTGACTGGCTGCATCACAGCCTGGTATGGAAACACCAATGCCCTTGAACAGAAGATCCTACAAAACTAGTGGATGCAGCCCAGACCACCATTGAACAGACCTGTTATCGGGTGTTATCACAGGAATGCAGCAATGATCGTAAGGGATCCCCACCACCCAGGTCATGCTCTCTTCTCAAGGTCACCATCGAGAAGAAGGTACAAGAGCCTCAGGATTCATACCACCAGGTTCAGGAGCTGTTATTACCCCTCAGCGATCAGGCTCTTGATCCAAAGCAGATTATTTCTCTTGCAGTATCACTGAAATGTTTCCACAACATATAGACTCACTTTTGAAGACTTTTCTTCTCATATTCTTGATATTTATTGCTTGCTTATCTATTTATTTATTTATTTTTGCACAGCTTGTTGTCTTCTGCACACTGAATGAATGCACAAGTTGGTGTGATCATTCATTGATTTTAATATGGATTTTAGTATGCCCACAAGTCATGGTGGAGGGAGTACATTCGGATTGGAGGGTTGTGACGAGCGGTGTCCCACAAGGATCGACTCTGGGACCTCTACTTTTCGTGATTTTCATTAACGACCTAGATGTGGGGGTAGAAGGGTGGGTTGGCAAGTTTGCAAACGACACAAAGGTTGATAGTGTAGAGGATTGTCGAAGATTGCAGGGACATTGATAGGATGCAGAAGTAGGCTGAGAAGTGGCAGGTGGAGTTCAACCTGGAGAAGTGTGAGGTGGTACACTTTGGGAGGACAATCTCCAAGGTAGAGTACAAAGTAAATGGCAGGATACTTGGTAGTGTGGAGGAGCAGAGGGATCTGGGGGTACATGTCCACAGATCCCTGAAAGTTGCCTCACAGGTAGATAGGGTAGTTAAGAAAGCTTATGGGGTGTTAGCTTTCATAAGTCGAGGGGCAGAGTTTAAGAGTCGCGAAGTAATGATGCAGCTCTGTAAAACTCTGGTTAGACTGCACTTGGAGTCCAGTTCTGGTCGTCTCACTATAGGATGGATGTGGAAGTATTGGAAAGGGTACAGAAGAGATCTACCAGGATGCTGCCTGGTTTAGAGTGTATGCATTGTGATCAGAGATTAAGGGAGCTAAGGCTTTACTCTTTGGAGAGAAGGAGGATGAGAGGAGACATGATAGAGGTATACAAGATATTAAGAGGAATGGATAGAATGGACAGTCAGCACCTCTTCCCCAGGGCACCACTGCTCAATACAAGAGGACATGGCTTTAAGGTAAGGGGTGGAAAGTTCAAGGGGGATATTAGAGAAAGGTTTTTTACTCAGAGAGTGGTTGATGTGTGGAATGCACTGCCTGAGTCAGTGGTGGAGGCAGATACACTAGTGAAATTTAAGAGACTACTAGACAGGTATATGGAGGAATTTAAGGTGGTGGGGGGTTATATGGGAGGCAGGGTTTAAGGGTCGGCACAACATTGTGGGCTGAAGGGCCTGTTCTGTGCTGTACTATTCTTACTTCTACAAGAAAATAAATCTCAGGTTTTAAATGGTGATGTATATGTACTCTGATAATAAATTTACTTCAAATTTGGACTTTGAGTGAGGGTGCTTGGTAGGTCATGTCTAACCAATCCTATAGAGTTTTTCGAGGAACTTACCAGGAGAGTTGATGAAGATAAAGCCATGGATCTTGTCTGCATGATCTTTAGCAAGGTTTTTAAGTAGGTCCTGCATAGGAGGTTGGTCAAGAAGGTTCATTCACTTGGCATTGAAGATGAGGTAGCTGAGCCAGTGATCAACAATGACATCATGCAGACAGCGTACAAAATTACTAGGTATCCTTCTTCTGAACTCCAATTGATTGCAGCCTTTAATTTTCCTTTTAAGAATATATTTTTAAACTGACTAAATGACCTGGTGCTTCTGCCATCGCCATAGGATTTAGAGTGAGTGCAGCTACAGTCATTGCTGGGGGGTGTAAGCTACATTGATTTCTAATGGTGGAATACGAACTCGTGGATGTTCCATCATTCCGTGGGATACGAGGTTGAACTCAACATTTGACTTTGGATGGGGACATGGAAGGGAGGTGTATGGAGGGCAGTTCCATAGACCGAGGCAGGTTAATGATTTTAAGGAGTCTGTTTATGTGCTGTAGCGTCCTGTGACTCTGACTCGATAAAGAAAGTGATCTTCGGATTGAGCTATCCAAGGGAATTATAGGTGGTCAGACCACCTTCAACCAAGAAATTTATAACTACCTGGATATGTCAATCAGCGGATATAGGATTCCAGAAGGAAGACACCGAAATAAATTTGCATTTAGGCTCAACGTGCTGAAGTTTACCACTTCTTTTGTAATTTAAGGTCTTGAGTACTTTTGCAATTCGATCCCATAAACTGAAATTGGTTTGCACGTCAACGAAGACGCGCCATTCTGGTTGCTATGGCAGGCCGTACATCATCGCGATAACTCCTCTGGCGCGAGAGTTTGCCTGGAGACGAATCCGGGAGAGCGAAGTGACGATAGGCCAGAAGGACGCGCGAAGGCTCCAAATCCATTTCCTGATTGGTGATGTCGGAGACAGAGATTTGAGGCAATTGGCTGCTGCCCGCCCTCCTCCCCACGTGGTCGCGCAGGGCCGGGTGGGTGTCGGGGGTTGGTGTGTGGGGGAGGGGGCGGCTCAAGCAGCCATCATCTGATTGGCTGTAGCCACGGGTGACAAACGGTCGCCTGTGGATTTGAAGACGGGGTAAAATGATGGAGGGCAAATTTCCCTCGGCGAAATCTTGAATCATAGCGCAAACCGATGGCTTCTCCACCTGGGGTGGACATGTGAGCAGGGGGGAGGCGGCGAAGGATCGAGATGCTGGCAGTGAATTGAAGGTGAAGGGCCGTTCGCTGCGGCACTGTGTGGAGCTGCTGGACCCGCCCCGGCAACTACAGTCGCTGGTCAGGGGGTCGCACTGTTATCGCCACAGGCCGCAGGCTCCATCCTCACTCTAACTCTCTCTGCCCTGTAGCCTCTCAAGTAAAGCCGGTCCTCGGGGGGAGGCACAATGCCACAATAAGCTGCATTGACTCTGATCAGGTGCATCATTTTTGAGCTTGCCCGAGCAGGGCTTGTGTTATAGCAGCCTGTGATGTAATTAGATATTTGGGGGTTGAATACGAGCTTGTTCTCAATTTGTTTAATCCAAGTGCGCCTCTGCAAGTGTGACATTCAAGGATTCTTAACCAAGGAGTGAATCTTTGGGGGAAAGAACTGCTAAAATGCTTAGTTGATCTGTTAACTTATGAATATTTGTTGCAATCCATTTCAGAGATTTCCAGCATCAATGTTTTGTACTAGACGTTGATTTTTTTTTACTGAATTAGTATTTTGAAGGTCACCTGCTTTATGCATTTATTTTTAAATGTTTGATGTCAGTGTGTCCTTTACTATGATCAGGCGAATCTGTGGGTGCAATTGTTAAAGTAAGATTAATTTTCAAATTCCATGTAGTGGTTTTTGTCTACTACTTAAATTATCCTTCAGCAGGGAGCAATCAAACCTCCAAATCCTTTTAAAATCTGTAATGTCCTACAGTTCAACTAGAACCTTTTATGACTATTCTACTCAATTGTCTTTGGCCTTGTATGCATGAAAAAGAAAATCTTCTCTGATTCCTCTTCTCAGGAGTGCAAAGACAGCAGCTAAGAGTCCAGGGTTAAAAACACAAAATGCTGGCAGAACTCAGCAGGCCAGACAGCATCTATGGGAGGAGGTAGTGACGACGTTTCGGGCCGAAACCCTTCATCTGCCAGCATTTTGTGTTTTTATTTATTTCCAGCATCTGCAGATTCACTCGTGTTGCATAAGGGTCCAGGGTTATTGTATTTGGACAGAAAATTGATAGTATGGTAAAAGCTCAGCTATATTGAAAGGAGGAGAATGCTTGAGGGGCTGACTGGCCCTTTGCCTCTGTTTGTGTTTTCTGTGTCTGTGAAGTCCCTCATCCAAGGTTATAATTGCAGTAAATCTCTTTCTGTGTTCTTTTAAAGGCTTCCAATCTGGTGTTCCTCCATTGCGAATGTTACTGATATTCTTTTAAAAAAGGACTTGTCTAAAAAGGACTTGTCTAAAAAGTATCTGCTAACAGCACAAACAGAGCCTGAATTTAAGGATTTCAGCTGATGGTAAGTGGTGAACTTAATTAGCAATTTAAAACAACTTGATGAAATTACTGTTACAATCATAATATAGTTTGTTTTCTGTGATTCTAGCATTAATAATTCATTAACACCTGTACAATCTGCTTTGCAGCTTTTAAAATTTTAGTCTTCTATTCAGAAAAAAACTGCACTTTCCTTAGACTGCCTGAAGCATTGAATAATTACCAAGAACAACCTCAGTTCATTTGTTCTTAACTTTTGCCATTTCCCTATGGAACTTCCACTGGACTCAACTTGCATATGCTTATGGCAGTGTGTTGTCAGTAACTCTTATCCTACACTTTACAAGTTGTTTAGCTAGCCATGTGTGGAAATCAAACTTGTAGATATTTGGTCAACTGTTTGCAGCATTACTGTTGATCTCGTCCAGACTCTTCATCAGCCCCTTTGTAGCTTTGTAGTTTCTTTATTCCAGCATGGTTTTAAATTTGGCTGAATGTTATTTATCACATTGGGTGGCAGTTTTGCATGAATATTTGATGCAATGAATGACAGTTGAAGTTTGGAACAACCAATTTGTATAGCATGTACATCTGTTGTACAATACACAGAGCAACCTCTGTCAAGGTGCTCCTTCAATACCTGTCTTATAAATGAAACTGAATTTGCCTACTTTTCATTTTGGGAAATCTACAACTGGATTTGCAACCTATTTCATTATATAGATCTTGCACTGTATTAACAAAGCAGGGAAATAATGAAGCACTAAGAATGTTAGGTTCCTTAATTTTTTATTGCAGAAAAAAACTGATTTTCTGCATGCAATAAAGTTGTGAATATAGAATACCACCCTTCAATTTCTAGAAGTTTATTTCAGACAAAAATTTTATTTTTGTTTTTAGCAAAGATACTTTGTCAGCTGGTTAACTGTTCTAGCCGGTCTTAGTTATCATTTTTGGTTGTTTTCTGAGATTTTGCTGAGATTTGTTTTCTTGCAGGAAAGTAAAGAAATACAATAGAAATTATGAAATACTATACATAAGGAATGGCAAGCAACCAATGTGCAAAAGAAGACAAGTTGTGCAGAATAATTTAAAGTAAATAAATACAGAGTTGTAGAGTCCTTGAAATTAAGTCTTCCATCATCTTGCATTTAATAAGCATCAAAACAGTATAGATTGAGCACGCTTTACCTGAAATTCTAAAAACTTCTGAAATCCAATTTTTTTTGGCATTGACATAATGTCATAATGGAAAATTCTGCAATGCACTGGGAGGATTCCCAGGCAATGCACAGGTCTCTGCACGCCACAGACAGTTCTGAGAAGTAACCTCACATATGTAATGAATGGAAGTTAATGAAAAATAGAAGAACACTGCATAAAGTGGAAAAAGAAGATCTCAGTCGTATATTGAAAGTGGATTTGTCGATTTTGGAGTGAACCTGTGCTGCTTAATGTTAACCTGATTGCGAAACAAGGATCTATCACATGAATTTGAAAATTGAAGATAATTGTGAATATTGAGCAGGCTGGTTGCAAAAAATTAAGAAAAGACATGGCATTAAATATTTTGAAAATTGTAATGATAAAGCATCTTATCATGAAGCAGCATTCATGATAAAGATTCCTTATTGAGTTTGCCAAGATCCTCGCTCATGGAATAACTAACACACCAGAAGACTGCGTCAGTACATGTAGGATAAACAAATGCAAGACCTGTCACACATACTGTAAAATCGTTCCGAAATAATCGTGATGCCCAATGGCCACTGTGCCACCTGGACTGTTGAAAAAGTAATAGCTTACTTTTCTGGTGGTTCAATGTATTATTGTTTCATGCACAAAATTATTAAAATATTATATAAAACTACCTTCATGATATCATTTGGGTCCCATCACCAAGCTATTTCATTATATGTGCAAATTAGGAAAAATCAAAACACTTCCAGCCACGAGCATTTGGATTTAAAGTGGTGAACCTGTAGTTGTAGAGTTAATTCAATGATACCAGTTAAATTGAATTTCCATTTCTCAAGTAACTGGAGAAGGAAGTGCTTATCCAAAGTTCAAAGTAAATTTATTATCAAAGTACATGTATGTCACCATATATTCAACCCTGAGATTCATTTTCTTGCGGGCATACTCAATAAATCTAATAACCAATAGTCAATGAAAGACTGCACCAATAGGGTAACTACGTGCAAAAGACAACAAACTGCAAACAGCAAAAGGAAAAAAAGAAATAATAGTATCGAATGTGAGATGAAGACTCCTTGAAAGTGATTCCATAGGTTATAAGTACAGTTCAGCAATGATTTAACCAGTAGTAAATTTGAATTCTTAAGTAGATCCTGCTCCCACTAGTATGATTTCACAAGTCACGAATACTGTTTGGTTGATAACAGAATTCAGTAATTTATTAGTGACGCCTTACTTGAGCATCAGAGCTGATTAGACTTTTCCAGTTGCTGTGGTCAGAGTCCATCCTAAAACTACCACATTTAAAATTGTATGCACATCTTAAAATTCCTGTACCCAGCATTTGAAATCGTGCAAAGAAAGCACTTTCAATAAAATGGCCTACCCTTCTGTATTAGAACATGTTATGCCAATTTTAAGTTGTATTTTACTATTTACATAGTACCAAAAGAACTATCTTCAAGTTGTCTTTCTTCAAATGACTTATGGGAAAACTTTATAGTAAGTTTGCTAATAGTAATTATTATGCATGTACACGCACACACATACATTTGTGGACATAATTAGTACCTTGGACTGTTGCTTCCAGAAATTGTTCCTGTCTCTTAAATAGTGTAGTGTATTATCTTGGACTGATTGTAAGTTCCCATTTGTATTTAATAAGTGATAGCTTCTGTATTGTCAAAGGGAGTATTGTATGTAGTTACTTAAAATACAGAACTCTGCAGGGTCAACTATAAATGTCTGTGTGGTTTGTTGCAAAACTGAAAAGGAATGTCTTACTCAAATTATCTGGTAAGCATTTTTTAATTGCGTGGCTCTTTTGACTGATCTGAGTGTGGGGAAAACTTAGTTTAAAAATCTTTAAATTACAAAGATATACTGCACAACTTCAAATTTAAATCCACAACATTTTTAAAAACAGGCGAGTCCCAAGTTCTCCTGCCCTAATTTTATTCGCTATCTGAAAATGGATTTGGACTGCATGGAGGAAAAATCTTGGCTCTGCCTGCTATTGTATAAAGTAATGCAGCCAGGAAGGAAGAAATTGGCTCTCATTCTGATTTTTTTGAATTGTATATATGCATTTAAAATTATAAGTTTTAGCTATTGGTCATTTTAGTTTTGAAATTGTTGAGTTTGTTAGCAAACTTTAGGGGAAAAGATGATTTTATCTCTTTTTCTTTTCTGATTGTCTCATAGCAGTAGACTTCATCTTCAGGATAAAATCTGCAGTACGGAGCATATAACGAAAATGGATGAGCAAAGTGTTGAGGTAACTTAAAGTTGCTGAGTGTCATGGATTCAAAACTTCAGAAGAAGTACTAATCTTTCTTTCTCTCTCCGGACTTCATTAGTCCTGCAAAATGTTCTTGGCATTTTCTACTGTAATTTGTTTTGTGTATGGTTTCTAGACTGACCGGTCCTTCAATTGGGCAAATAGATTGCAACAATTTTTGCTGCATTGATTACTTTGTGGCCTTTAGTGTTCAACTAAATAAATGTGCATATTCAGACAAGTTAACTGTCTCCACTGTCCCTGCAACCCTCCCTTACACCAACTCTACTTGATTTGACATTAGTTTCAACGTTAGTCTTGCTCCAAAATTTTTCCCAGATCTTGATTTTGAAACATACTTTTCTTGGAATTGCTTGCAAGTTCAAGGTCATTGGCAAAGGTCTGTGGTATAATAAAAATTGTCTATTCTAAACAAAACTGAACTCATCCTATTATGTGAATTTAATAAAATATCAGTGGCTGCTTAACTAATATTTCTTCTAAAACTTTCTTTAAAAGGTCCATTATAATAAATAAAATTATGCGAAGTGGGTCACCCTGCTCAAACTCATACCATTCTTTGGCACATAATCAAAAGTTCTATGTAAACTTGTCAATGCTGTGATGCAGAAAGTGTAACTTCATATCTTGGTGGGTAACAGTACAGGTGGTACAGGTAACAGTTGGTCTTGTGTCCACAGTTACAGGTAGACACAGCTATTGAAGAGTTGAAATTGGTGTTGGGAGTTTTTTTAAGTAATAGTATCTGCCATTGTTTTGCTTTTAGATCATTGCCCAGCATACCTACTGGGAATTACATATTTGTAGATGAAATGCAAGCATGTTTGGGTCGGATGCTGCCCTTGATTTGGTGATAAACTGAGGTGTGGTGGATATGTGGAATAGGCTGCCAGAGGTGGTGGTTTATAATATGTATGGGTTGGTACGTAGATTGAAAAGGTTCAGAGGAATATTAACCAAACACAGGTAAATAGGATTAACGTAGATACTTGGCTAATAGGTTGGGCTGGAGTGCCTTTTTCTTTGTGCTGTGCTACTACAATTCTGTTCGTGCACAATAATGTGGTGCTGAAGACCAACTATGTGGGTGAATAATTCATTCTTGCGTATGTAAGACGACTTAAAATCTACTTGTGTTGAACTCTGGCCTTCGATCAGCGTATTGTGGTGGCATTGCCAGGTCTTATTGTTGTGACTTTTCATGCAACTATGTATTTTGCTATGGAGAGATTGCATCTCAAAAGATCAATTAAAGATATGGTTAGTGTGGGGAAAATGAAATGGATCTAATGCTCTTCACTTAATTTGTGCTGCTGGAAAAATTTTACTGGGAAAATGTCAACATGAGCTGAGTTTCTTACACCAGATTAGAATATATCACTCTCATAAGGTGCATAAACATCATATTTCAACTTTTCTGGACTTGCTCATTTTCATAAGCCTTTACCCTCAGTAAGTAGCGGAGGTATTAGGTCAGGTTACATTTCTATTTTATCATTGGAAATGTGTTGTACCAGAAAGAGTAGGGTATTTTAAAATCATGAATTGGGCATCTGGCTTACCAAACAACTTTGGTGATACTGTTGAAGGGATAGTAGCTTGGAAGTATTAAGCAGCAATTGTAAGTCATTCAGGCATATTGCAAACTTTGCTGTATTTGCAAAACCTGACTTCTGTTTGTCTAAGCCAGGTGACTAAATGATGGTCTGTTACCTGACCAGGGAGGGGAACATTTCATGAGCTTCAATGACAGGACAACCTTTAAAAAAAAGTTTTGATATTTGTGGTTTAATCTATCAATCCAATATAACTTTTCAAATATCAAAGTTTAAATTCTTTATGAAAAGTTGAGTGATCGCAGCCTTTTTTCCTTGGAGTGACGGAGGATGAGAGGTGACTTGATAGAGGTGTATAAGATGATGAGAGGCATTGATCGTGTGGAGAGTCAGAGACTTTTTCCCAGGGCTGAAATGGTTGCCACAAGAGGACACAGGTTTAAGGTGCTGGGGAGTAGGTACAGAGGTGATGTCGGGTAAGTTTTTTACTCAGAGTGGTGAGCGCATGGAATGGGCTGCTGGCAACAGTGATGGAGGTGGATACAATAGGGTCTTTTAAGAGACTTTTAGATAGGTAGATGGAGCTTTGAAAAATAGAGGGCTGTAGGTAAGCCTTGTAACTTCTAAGGTAGGGACACGATCAGCACAACTTTGTGGGCAGAAGGGCCTGTATTGTGCTGTAGGTTTTCTATGTTTTTCTATGAAAATTTTCAGCTTCTAGACCATTTAATTCTACTTCCCTTCAAAACGTAAGTTCTCTTGTCCGGCACCCTATTTATGAACAGTTTTGCACAAAAATGTATTCTTGATGCACTCACAAGTCCTGAAAAAATTTTAGAAAAAATCTACTGCTATATCTGGTAACTATGTTTTTCTTTGCTTTTACTTTTCTAGAGCATTGCCGAGGTGTTCAGGTGCTTTATTTGTATGGAGAAGTTGCGTGATGCTCGGCTTTGTCCACACTGTTCAAAACTTTGTTGCTTCAGTTGCATAAGGGTAAGAAATGGTTATGCTCTGAGCTGCATGCATGTGTGTACATGGTTAATTAAACCCTTTCATTCAATGGAGGTGCTCTGATCTGCAACTATCCCTATACATCCATCCATCCATCCTTAAACTGTACAATTTCACAAGGATGGTTTCTGAGTAGCATACCAGAAATAGAAGTAAGCTTGACCAATTTATTGGAGTTCTTCACAGAAGTGCAATGTACGGCGAATCAGTTGTTACACAATGCTGGATTTCCAGAAACCACTTGATAAGTTGCGCTTAATAGATTACTACAGAAAATAGAGCTCACAACGTTTGAGGTAACATGTTGCATGAATGAAATACCTGATGAATGAAAAGTGGTGAGTAAGCCTGAATATTTTTATTTTGACGAGATGTAACCTGAAATGCTGTAGGAATCAATGCAGGGAGATCAACATGATATAAGTAATAGTGGCATGGTTACATAGTTGTTAGTGTTAGCCTATACAGTGCCAGCAATTCTGATTCAATTCCATTATTGTTGGTCCAGAAGGAGCTTGTGCATTCTCCCCAAGACAGCCTGTGTTTCCTTCAGGCTCTCCAGTTTCCTTCTACTTTCCAAAGATGTGCAGATTAGTAGGTTAATTGGTCACATGGGTATACTTGGGCACCGCAGGCTTTTTGGCTGGAAGAAGATCACTAGATTCTGGAATGTTTCTGAAGAACTGCAAATGTCACTCCAGTCTTTAAGAAAAGAGGGAGGCAGAAGAAAGGAAATTATAAATCAGTTAGCCTGGCTACAGTGGTTGGGAAGTTGCTGGAGCCCATCATTAGGGAAGAGGTTTCAGGGTACTCAGAGGCACATAATAAATTAGGCCAAAGCCAACATTGTTTCCTTAAGGGGAAAGCTTGCCTGAAAAATCTATTGGAATTATTTTGAGGAAATAACAGGCAAGATAGATAAAGGAGAGTCAGTGCATGCTGTTCAGTTGGGTTTTCAGAAGGCCTTTGACAAGGTACCACACGTAGGCTGCACAAGATGCACAAGATGAGAGCCCATGTGCTACAGGAAGAACACTAGCATGGATAGAAGATTGGCTGACTGGCAGGAGGCAGAGAGTTGGAATAAAGAAGGCCTTTAGTGCTATTGACTAGTGGTGTTCTGCAGGGGTCATTGTCGGGACCACTTCTTTTCATGTCAATGATTAGGATGTCTGAATTGATGGCTTTGTGGCCAGGTGTGTGGACAATATGAAGATGGGTGACGGGGCTGGTAATGCTGAGAAAAGGAGAGTCTGCAGAAGGACTTGTATGGATTAGGAGAATGGGCAAGTAAGTGGCAGGTGGAATATAGTATAGGGAAGTATATGGTCATGTTCTTTGGGAGAAGGAATAGCAGCATAGTCTATTTTCTAAGCAGGGAGAAAATTTAAAAATCAGAGGTGCAAAGGGATTTGGGAGTCCCTGTGCTGGATTCTCGAAAGGTTAACTTGAAAATTGAGTTATTGATAAGGAAGTCAAATGCAATGTTAGCATTCATTTTGAGAAGATTAGAATGTAAACATGAAGGTGAAATACTGAAGCTTTATAAGGCATTGGTCAGACCACACTTGTTTTGTAATTTAAAATAAAATTGTTGAAAAACAAAACATGGTGGGAGGGGGAGAGCTCAGCAGGTCAGGCAGCATCTGGAAAGAGAAACAGTTAACATTTAGGGTTTAAAAACCCTTCATCTGGACAGAAAAGGGGAAGACAGAAAGTTGGTTGGAGTATTGAGAGCAGTTTGGTCTCCTTATCTAAAAGTAGGATGGGCTGGCATTGGAGAATATCCAAAGGATATCCATAATAATGATCCCAGGAATGAAAGGGGTAAAGTATGAGGAGCATTTGATGGTTCTAGGCCTGTATTTACTGAACTTTAGAAGAATGGGGGGAGGGGTGTTCTGATTAAAATCTTTTGAATATTGAAAGGCCCAGATAGTGGATGTGGAGAGGATGTTTCCTATAGTGGGGAGTCTGTAAACAGAGGGCACAGTCTCAGAATAGAGTGACATCCATTTGGACCAAAGATGAGGAAGCTTTTTAGCCGGACAGTGGGGAATCTGTGGAATTAATTGCCATGGACAACTGTGGAGGCTTTGTCATTGGGTATATTTTTAGTGGAAGTTGATGGGGTCTTGGTTAATAAGAGTGTCAAAGGGTACAGGAAGAAGGCAGGAGAATGGGGTTGAGAGGGATAATAAATCAACCATGATGGAATGGTGGAGTGGACTTGATGGACCAGTGGCCTAATTCTGCTCCTATGTCTTACTGTGCTGTATCCCTTAACAACCTTTGGATAAAGACAAAAAAGTTGTCCAATTTACTGATGATGTTGGGTAGGAAAGCAAATTGTGAGGAGGACATAAAGAGACACCAGATGTATGTTGAGTGTGCAAAGATTTGACAAATGGGGTATAATAATAAAAGCATTATTTTAAATTGCACTAGATTGCAGATCTGAGGTTAATGGAAAGAGCTAATAAATAGGTACTAGAAGTAATCAGGAAAACTAAACATTGTTTTCCACTTATAATCAACAAAGGAAGGCTTTGCTTTGGTTATGTTGTGTGCTGGTGAAAACACATCTGGGAACCTGTGTACAGGCAGTCCCCGAGTTACGAACATCCGACTTACGGACTACTCGTACTTACGAATGGCCTGCCATGAAGCCTATAGTATTAAAAATTTATCAGCGTCCACCATCTTAAGTCGGATCAGGTTGCCATTAACACTGAGTATGTAACTTTGTGTTTGGCTTAAATTTTTCTTAGCAAGGTTCACCCTGACCCCCCCCACCCACCTTTTTCCAGTCAGCACCACCCTCACTTATCCCATTTAACCTGTCTCAGTGTGGGTGAACCTTAGGACCCGGGGAGCTTGGGACTCGTCACCTGTGGCTGCTGCTGAATCCACAGTGTTTCTGTTCTGTTGATGGAAAACGATCAGGATTGAAAATAAAGTGGAAATAATAAAGCAATCAGAAAGAGGTGAAGTGCCATCAGTCATTAGAAAAGCGTTAGGCTATAGTCAGTCCACGATCGGGACAATTTTAAAGGATACAGTGAGAATAATGGAGCATGTGAAAGGCCCTGCCCTAATGAAAGCTACAATTATTACTAAGCAACGCAGTGGTTTGATTATTGAAATACATATGTTTCTTAAGTGTTTTATATGCATGGAAGGGTAAAATATGTCCTATATATTAAGACAAACGCTTGACTAATTGATGCTAAATAATACTGCATGTACCTGTTCTGACTTGTGTACAAATCCGACATAAAGACGGACTCAGGAATGGAACTCGTTTGTAACCTGGGAACTGCCTGTATATATGTTAGCTTCCTTATGTGAGAAAGTGACAGCAGTGCTTTGAAAGTGACCTGGTGAGGGTTTACTGAATTAATACCTGGACTGATCAAGTTGTCTTATGAATATGGATTGGGCAGATAAGCCTTCTACCTACTAAGGTGTCAGAGAAGACTTTCAGTTGTGGAAGAATTGTCATTATCTTGGAAGTCTAGGAAATCTGATTCCTTCACTCAGAAGATCAGGGTGAGTATTTTTAAGATGGGTCATTAGGTTCTTTATGGGCAAAGGCAGGGGTCAGCAACCTTTACCACTGAAAGAGCCACTTGGACCCGTTTCCCACAGAAAAGAAAACACTGGGAGCCGCAAAACCCGTTTGACATTTAAAATGAAATAACACTGCATACAACGTTTTGTTTTGCCTTTATGCTATGTATAAACAAACTATAATGTGTTGCATTTATGAAATTGATGAACTCCTGCAGAGAAAACGAAATTACATTTCTGCATGCAACAAAAACATTTTGAACTCTGAAAAAAAGACGTTGGGTTGAAGGTTACTTTTAAGTAAAATACTCAACGTCTATTTGAGTCCTTCTTGTATTTATGAAAAACGCCAAACTTAAATTTGCCGCCAGCAGCAAACCAAAAATAACGTCAGCCAGCTGTCAACCTGAAAAATAAAAGGACTATTTCACTGAACAATGAAAACATATGAATATACGTAAAATAATAGGCAATTAAAATATTTATCATACTTGGTCAGGTTGACTCACACCTGACAGTGCAGTCGTATTCAGTAGGGATGGATCGATGCTTAGGAGAGTGACCGGGAAGGATAATGTGTTTTTTTTCCTCTCTGAACTCACAGAAGCGTTTCCCAAACGATGTTTGCATTGCGATGATTGCAGAATGTAAATACTCCGAATTTATCGTGTCATGACCTTGTTTGAACTCTCTCAAATTGGGGAAGTGAGACAATGTGCCTTTCTGTAAATCTCTGGCAAGCACTGTCAACTTGCGCTCGAATGCCAAAACATCCTCCAACATGTGCAGGGCTGTACGTCCTTACCCCTGAAGAGCTGTGTTCAGCGTGTTCAGGTGCGCTGTAATGTCTACCATCAAGTGTAGCTTTTCCAGCCACTCTGGCTGTTCCAGCTCAGGAAAGGTGAGCCCTTTGCTGCCCAGGAAAGTTTTCACTTCTTCCAGACACGCGGCAAAGCGTTTCAGCACCTCCCCTCTGGACAGCCAGTGATAAAAAACACGTTGTAGCGGTGTGCTACACGCAGTCAGTAAACTGCAGTCAAAGATAGCTTTATTCGAACTAAACAGCCTTGCTTTTAAGCCTCCCTCAACCCGCCCCCCATGGGCGCGGATGCTGCAAAAGACACGTACTCACAAACCCCCGTAGGCTATCTCCCTTAGCCTGAACGCTGGCTAATTGTGAGCCGGTTCGGATGTGTCAGGAAATGGGTCGCCACAACGTCTTATTTAGATTGTACAAGATCACCATAATCTTCAAATTTAGAATTACATTTCAAAAACTAACAAACTAACATAAAATACATTTTAATTAAATACTGACCAATTATTTCCCAAAGCAACAGGGAGCCGCAGCACAGACGTAAAAGAGCCACATGTGGCGGGTTGCCGATCCCCGGGCAAAGGAAACAAAGTTACTGTGGATAAGTTAGAGTGTGGGGGTGAGATCGATGTGGTTCTGTTGAATGGTAGTACAGACTCGAGGACAGGGCAGCCCAACTACTGTTCCAGTTTGTATGTGCATGCATATGTTGCTTTAAAATTTGCCATTCCTATTGACCAGGTTGCATGCTTTTGCCAAAATCCTGTGAAAGGCTTCTTGATTGCAGATAATATAGGAACCATTAATTATAATTTGAAGCAGAAAATGTAAATTGAGGAAGAGGAAGATTTATATTAAAGTGCAGGAACTTGTGAAATCACAGCTTTTAATCCAGTGAGATTGATTCTCTTGTGTAACCAAATGTATAATGCATCTTGTATTGCAAGGGTGTTTGTTGGATTTTGGATAATACAGTCAAAACTGTTAGTAAGCGGAAAGGCTTAGAATGAAAGGCAACTGGAAAATTTCCAGTGTCACTGTAGTGTTGATAATACATACATTTACATAGTCAGTGTGACAATGAAATGAAGTAGTAGCCTTTTGAAAGAATTGTTTTCATTCAAACTGTGGGAATGAACCAGAAAGATTAGATCTTTCTGATGTGACTAATACTTTTATTTTTGGAATGGTATCCATCCTGAATGCTTCAGCTGACTATTTTTAAAATATCCTGTTAATGCTGGGGTATGCTGTAATCATTACTGAACAAATCCATTAGTGAACATTAAAGCTTCTGCATTTAACTGCTGATTAACTGCATAATGGCGCCTGTGTGCATGTGTTATCCAAGAAACTATTTGCTTGTGCAGCATATGAGCAAGTTGAACATCGCACATGCAGTGTGCAGAAATGTACATTTTATTTTGTCTTCCGGTTTTCTTAAATAATTCTGAGGTTATCTCCTACCTACATAAACCCACTTTGCTTTAATGGAACTTGTTTGGGGCACCAGCTTAAATTTACTTGCTGCTTGTTAGTCCGCTGGTTTTTAGTGCAGCAATATAGGTCCTCCATCTCTGGTGGTGTTCAGGGCTTCCGTCATCGTGTCAGTAGCTTTTCTGCTTTCACTGCTGTCAGTCATGCAAGTCCTGGGTGGGGACTCAGGAATACCGTTGCACTCAGATGTTGAAGGATTCTTCATTGCTGTTTCCATAACAATTTTGTTTTGGCATTCAGGGTTGTTAGCTCTGAGCTCAACTCCCAAACCTGGAATACAAGTGGACCACTGTTAGTTTGTCCTCTACCCTTTGATGTGTTTGTCATGGGTGACCCTGAGTTGAACCAAAGCATAAAGCCCTGACTCCAGCCAACATTCCTCTCCAGATCATTGATGCACACAAGCCTCCAAACCACAATAAGACTGTGGTCCTCTTGGAGGAACTTGTATTTAGTACTAGATCATTTACTAGTTGAGAAGATGTATTCCCAGAAATCAGATATTGGTGGGTTCATTGATGGTCATTTCATCCCCTTCTATTACTCCTGCTTTAAATGTTTGGAGTTTATTGTGTTGAATTCACGCACTATAGGGTTGGCACAGTTGTGTGATCTCATTTTTTAAAATATACAGTGAATCCTAAATGTTGGTGATTTTTCATTTGTGAAAAGGCCACCAGAGCTCGAATGTTATCTGGGAAGCCTTATTTCTTTTACAAATGCTTCTTTGTCTTCACAGCGTTGGTTAACAGAACAGAGAGCCCAGTGCCCGCATTGCAGGTAAGAGCACATCACGGGCAAGTCTTGGGGTTTATACAAAGCTAGAAACTAGGTTAAGATCTTTAAACAATCTTTAATGCTGCTTTTTGTGAGCCTCTTTTGTTCTAATGCAGAAACCTTGTGTGAAGGCTGTTTAACAAGATAAGAGCTCATGGTATTACAGGAAAGATATTGGCATGGATAGAAGTTTAGCTGACTGGCAAGAGGCAGAGTAGAAATTTTTAAAAAAACTTTGCTGGTTGTTTGCCAGTGACTAATGGTATTCTGCAGGTGTTTGTGTTGGGTCCTCTTCTTTTCATGTTATATGTCATTGATTTGGATGATGGAATTGATGTCTTTGTGGCCAAGTTTGCAGACAATGTGAAGATTGAAATGACAGTGTTGAGGAAGCAGGAAGTCCGTAGAAGAACTTGGACAGATTGGGAGAATGGGCAAAGAAGTGGCAGATGGAATGCAGTGCAGGGAAGTATATGGTCATGCGTTTTGGTAGAAGTCCAGTTAGACGGGAGTGAATCTGAAAAACATTGCCACAGACAGCTGTGGAGGCCAGGTCATTGGGTGTATTTTAAGCAGAGGTTGATGGGTTCTTTATTAGTCAGAATGTCAAAAGCAGGAAGACAGGGTTGAGAGGGACAATAAATCTGCCATGATGAAATTGCGGAGCAGTCTCAATGGCCCAAATGGCCTAATTCTGCTCCTTGGAACTTGTGGTTTAATGTCGATAATTGTGTATGGGTAACATCCTTTTTTCTTTGTTTTGAAATTACAAATATTTTCCTCTGTGCTCTAATTTAATAAAACCAGAAAATTGAAGTTCTCAGATGGTCAGACAGTGGTGGAAAGTGTAAGTGTTATTGTTTTGCTGGCCTTTCTTTAGAACTCTAGTTTATACTTACACCACAGCATTTTCTACTTCCAAAGATCCTCCCTTAATTACTGAAGACTAGGGGGAATGAAGCAAAATTGATCAAATTTTTAGATATTGCTGTGTATTTAAAGTTGTAACAGTCCTAGAGCTTTGCAGGTATGGTAATGAAAATGTGGTGCAAATAATTATTTCTGTCTTTTATATCATTAAAGTTATGTTAAAAATCATCAGCTTGGCTCTCTCAAATTAAGTTCTAGATTAATTTTACACAGATTTGGAATTATTGTTTAGTTGCCAGGTTGTCTGCTTTGGGGAAGAGTGGCATTTGAATTCAAATACAAATGAAATGCAATTTGCTTGGAAAAATGTTTTTGAGTGTTTTAACTTTGGCAATTAGATTACACTTTTCAAATAATTCTATTTGATTTTGGGTTTTCAAAGAGAAATAGTAAGAAAATTTACAGTGTTGCATTTTATGGATAACTTTATCTCTGAGTCTGCAGCATAATTTCAATGATGTTATATTGCCTCTTTCTATCAAATATCAGCAGGATTTCAGTGCTGGGTGTTTAATAAATGATATTTATGTGCAAGTAAAAGATTTATAATTCCACGTGGTGCAGGCAACAAAAATTTGGAATTACTCAGTACTAAATACTCATCAGTTTATTAAGAACTTTTATAATTATAGTACTGGGGTTATAAAACTTATTTAGTCTAAGAAGGTGCCATAATCTGCCAGTACTGGGAAGTGTTCTAGATTTGTTTTTCCAGGTCTAGTCTTCTGAGGTAGATAGTTCTATAGATTGACAGGATTTAAAAAGACTTCTGTTACTCCACATATTTTAATATTTTTACAGAATCAAACTGTCAAGTGAAAATATTTTTAAGATGTTGAGAACTTTATACTTGTGCTTCCTATTTACTAATGGGGAAAGAAAAGGAGGTGGAGGGGATAATCACTGGCAATTCATCTTAGTGTCATGCTCCTTTTACCTATTTGAATATAATTCAGTAGTGCAGGATTTGTTGCACATAAGTAGATGCATAAATAAATGATTTGGGAATGGCTTAAATACTTAAGTGGTTATTTTTGCCCATGACATTTGACGATTCGATCAATTGTAATTACTGCTTTCTGTTTTAGCTGCACTTTAGTCTAGAAGTCTGTTTTTGTTAATTGCATTGCAGCAGAGTGAATAACTGTGTTTGTGATGCTCTTTAATGCTTTGTTTCACTCCCTCTTTGTTCTTTTAAACTCATCTGTCATGCTCTAACATGCTTGTGGTGGCACCTAGATCTTGGCAACTAAGAGAATTCTGTCCTCAGTATTAACTTTAATTTCTGATGATTTTGTACTCCCACTTCTAGATCACCTAGATTCATTGCTGCTTACTTGTCCTGTTGCCATCTTTTAAGTAATTGAGTCTCTTTTGCCATCTACCCTCTTGCTGACATTTGTTTGTTCCTTCCCCTATACCCCTTCTGTATCTTGCCTTTCTAACTTTTAACTTTTTAACTTTTCACATCTAGTTGAAAAGTCATTTAAGTAAATCACTAGGCTATCTCTCTCAACACAGCTGCAACCTGACCTGCAAGTATTTTTCTGGTTTTATGACAAACTGCCTCATCTTTCTTGATGTTGAAATGATTGTTTATATGGAACTAGGTAGAGCCTGTTTGGTCATGTTGGTACCTTCCTGGGCATGTCTGGAGTTGACAAAGGAAGACCTTGTTCACCTTTTATACACAATTTGTTTAGTGACATATCTATTGTCTTTTATTACTGTCTGTATGTAAGCAGATCAGTTATTATAGTTATGATTCTATGCCTGATTTTTGTGTAGGGCACCTCTTCAGCTACGGGAACTTGTGAACTGCCGTTGGGCAGAGGAAGTCACACAACAACTGGACACTCTTCAGCTATCTAATCTCAATAAGCATGAAGAAAATGATAAAGACAAGTAAGTTTTTGCCACTGTATTTAGGACTAAGATCATGATCAGAATACAGCCCTTTGTTTTGTTTTGAAATGTTTTGTGCCATTGATGCAAATGTAAAAGTACGTATTACAGAGCAACTCTGATTCATCTTCAGTCCATAACATGAAATAACATAGCTATTACTTATTACAACAGCTGTGGTTTATACCGCCATTGTCAATTTTTGTGATTGATAAAGTAGGGGTGACTGACAGCAAACATACAGCTCTCAAAAATTTCCATTATGATAGACATTTATTATAAACTCTTGGGAGCACACTGTTTTGTTTAGTCATTTCATTTGCAATTATCAATTCCTGCCTCCTTCTCCCTCAATTTTTTTGTTCTTCCCTCCATATGTGTTTTTGACAACTAATCACCCGATCAGCTTTGACATTAACACCCTTTGCTTGAGAAGTGAAACTCACTAGAACACAACATTTAACAGGGTAAACTGACATTGAACTTTATAAAGTCTAGAGCTCAATTAGGCTTTAACTTTGTATGTACCGTGCAATGTTAAGACCATCTGTACAGGGATATGATTGGGGTATGAATTCTGCATTGCACAGAATGGTTTGTTTGGCCCATGAGGTCAATTTAATCTGCACATCTGCCTGAACATGATCTTTCCTGCAATTCCCTGCTTATGTGCCTGTCTAACTGCCTCTTAAACAGTGCCTCAGCCATTTCCCGGCAGTACATTATAGACACCAGCCACTCTCTATTTAAATTTAAAAACATAACAGCAAGCTTCTCTCATTTCCTTGAAAGTTTACTGTCACCTTTTTAAAAAAAAAAATAAAAGTCCTGTTGTATTTGATATATCAGAGGTGGTGGTGGGAAGAAACTCTGGCTGTCTACCCCATTTATGCCTCAAATTTTTACGTACTTAAACTGATCACCCTTCAGCCTCAGACACTCCATAGAAAACAATCCAAGCTTGTCTAACCTCTCCATATGGCCTTTTAAGTCTCTTATTTCCAATAACGAGAAATAATTTGCCATTGTGAACTTTCTTGCAGAATCTTTGAGACCACAAATTTGACCAAATTTTAGAAAGCCTTAAGTTGCAGGTTCATGCTGATGTATTGTGTGAATGGCCCAATATGTCTTTCATTTGGAATTACTGTAGAAACAGAAGGCATATTTTGATCTGGACTTATTTAATCCCTTGTTTCGTAAAAACAACTTTACTCCAAAGTTGAGTCATTAGAATTTATTGTGAATTCTTCAGAATTAAATTTTAATGTCTAATTTTTCAATATTTTATTGCAGATGTGACAGTCATCATGAGAAGCTAAGTGTATTCTGTTGGACTTGCAAGAAATGTATCTGCCATCAATGTGCACTTTGGGGAGGAACGGTAGGTACACCAGAGACAAATATTTCTACATTCACTTGGCCTGAAAATGTTTTATTAGGTTTTTAGCTGTAAACAAAGTTAAGCTGTCATCCTAACTTCAATTGGCTTGTCTCAACTACTGCAAGAAAACAAGGCTCTTTGATTAGTGTGCTGCTTTGAAATCAAGTAATCATTAGAAAAATGTTTTTACTTGTACAGGATGTGCACTTTTACTAGCAAGGTCAAAATTTAATACCTGTCTTCACGGGCTTTGAATGTGGTGATTCACTGACTTGTGAATTTACTCCCACAGCATGATTATTTAAGGAGTCCTGCATTTTGACACAACAAGTACTAATAGAGCATTGATTCCTGAGGCACTCTGTTAAAGCTTGGCAATTTGAAAATTACGTGTTTTATGCCTACTCTTTCTTTCCTACCTGTTAACCAGTCTTCTGTTCTCAGACTTAGTTTGTTCTGTCAACTTGCGTGATACCTTATTGAATGCCTTGGGAATTCCAGATCCTGTTTCTACCATGCTTGTAGAAACGAATTAGATAAACAGGATTTCCTTTCCATTAAACCATGTTGACTATGCCTAATTATCTTTTCTAAGTGGTGTTAACACTGCTTAAGTGATTGTAGCATTTTCCTGACAACTGTAGAACTGTGTGCAAGATCATTGACAAACTGATGTAGTTTCAAGTCGCCTGCTCTGAAAGTAGATGAAATTTCTCTTTGATAAGTAGATAAGAACTAAAAAATATCATTAGGTTTTTAATTCACCCACAGTGCTCCATTTATTTTCTTTATCTTCAGCTATCTTGTAAATAAGAACACAAAAAATCAAAGCAAGAGTTGCTCAGGCCTCTCCCTGTATCTACATTGCTTTAATAAATAATGGATCATCATTTTCTTCTCTCCTTTGAAACAGTGATTGTCTGTTTTCATTGCAGCATGGAGGTCACACATTCAAGCCATTAGCTGAGGTTTATGATCAACATGTGACCAAGGTGAATGATGAAGTGGCAAAGTTGCGACGTCGACTGATGGAGCTGATAAGTTTAGTTCAAGAAGTGGTAAGGTGATAAAGGGGAAATGCTGATCCACTAAACTTGACCATATAACCCAAAGTTGTCTGTGCTGATTTTACCTGTTCTGTGTTCCTTTCAAGTCTTTGCATTATCTATATTTTTGTATGACAATAGTTTTCAAATTGCAAGATTGAATTTGCATTGGATGTATAGGCTTGTTTCTAATATAATTAGCACTGTAAATATCACCTGTGATTGCACCATACAGCAAGATGTTTATTTGCCTTTCTTGTGTAACATTATAGAAGTTTTGACTGTGATGCAAAGTAGTTTATAATTTCTTTAAAAATCTCCCTAGCCCTTGGAGCTTTCCTAGTTTTAGTTTGGCATCAATTCCCAGATCTACAAATTCTCCTCTCTTTAAGAGTCAATATTCTTGTCATTCCACTATGCATTGTTTTTCCAGAACTAGATCTCTTCACTCAAACTTCACTGACTAATCACTTAGCATGCAATTTGTTTCTCTTGTAATTTCTGAAACTTACTTGATTTTTTCTTTGTATTCAATAGGTTATGAAGATGTTAATGCAGTATAGTATCATACTATAATAGCATAGTAGCGTGCTATGAAATAAGGTTGTAGTCATCAGTGGTCTAAAATGGGCTTCAGCTGATTCATTCAGTAGTAAGCAGGCATTTTAGAGCAATAAGAACTGGCATTCCCTAATTCTGTGCTCAGAAGCTTACAAGGTGAAGCAGTAACCCAGAATTTTCCTGGATGAGTTTTTGTGTAGAGTGGGATTTTCGTATTGATGAATGGCAGTGGGAAGTAGGAAAGTGTTTACTTTTGAATCTTGAACACTTTATTTGAAAGAGTGAATATTTCGGTGCAGTCGTGTATGGCAGTCAGTGGCTCAGACACCTGACCAGTTTTGAATTCGAAAGGCTTAAAAGAATGCAAAGAACTTTTATTATTTCCATGTTCCTACAAGACCAAGAAAGTACTGATAAATACTCTAATGTAGTTGCATGCGGTGGCCAGTTTCTTCTATGTTTCTACAGACCAGAATAAGTAGTAACTAGCTAACAATTCTGCTGATTTTTGGTTGATGATTGATAGTAAGAAAGTTGCTAATGTCATTTTTAACTAGTTTATGGAACTTTTTGGGACACTTCTTAAACTCTGAAAATTGATGTCAATCTTATGCAGCTTAAATTTTAATCTTTGGGGGGGGTGGGGAGAAAATATTACTGCTCAAACTATGACTTGATATTTCTGTATTCTGAACAGAATAATATCTGGACTATTTTCTTCATGAAGCTGTCTGTAGTGGAGACCATTGTGTCAATAGACAATAGACAATAGGTGCAGAAGTAGACCATTCGGCCCCTCGAGTCTGCACCGCCATTCTGAGATCATGGCTGATCATTCACTATCAATACCCAGTCCCTGCCTTGTCCCCATATCCCTTGGTTTCCCCTATCCATCAGATATCTATCCAGCTCCTTCTTGAAAGCATCCAGAGAATTGGCCTCCACCTTCTTTCGAGGCAGTGCATTCCACACCTCCACAACTCTCTGGGAGAAGAAGCTCTTCCTCAACTCTGTTTTAAATAACTGACCTCTTATTCTCAATCCATGCCCTCTGGTATTGGACTCTCCCAACATCTGGAACATATTTCCTGCCTCAATCCTGTCAAATCCTTTAATTATCTTAAACGTTTCAATCAGATCCCCTCTCAATCTCCTCAATTCCAGCGTGTACAAGTCGGTGTAGTTTGGGTGTGAGTCCAGATCCCAGACGTACGAAGCCACCATCGATCTGACTGCAACTCTGCTGAGCTACTTTTTTTCCCCCTCAAGAATTTGTATTTTGTGGGTTGACATCTGCCATTTCATCTTGGTTGAAGAAGAGAGTTGGATTTCCAATTAAAAATAAGCATTAATACATAATAAATATGTAAAAATATCACCTAGAATTGGACAAACTATCATAATATCCATTATAATCCTGTATAGAATTTTCTGCTTGGATGAACTCACCATAGGTTTTGTCTTCTCGCATTGGGTAATTGCTAATTGACTTGCATTCCTAACTTTTTATAATTTGACAGCATAACTGATTAACTATAATGTCCAAATTATGATATCAGCAGATTTACAGATGTTCTGCAGTGAGTAATTATTGCAGATTTTCAATTTTTTAAAAAAAGGTAATCAAAGCTAGGGACAATAAATTGTCACTAATAAATAAATATGTTAATATATCTAAACACATTACATTATTGAATTTTCTGACAGAATGAAGTTGAGGTGGAGCTTGGTACTGAGGTTAATTAAAGAAATTGAAGAATGGTAGGATGGAAGGAAACTTGTGTGATGCTTAAGTATTAACTTGGTGTATTGCTATGCTGTGAGTTCCATGCAATCTTTGTTTAACTGCAAGATTTTGCATAATGGTGCAGATTTAATAATGTTTATTTTGTACCCAGGAGAGAAATGTGGAAGCAGTAAATAGTGCAAAAGATGAGCGTGTGAGAGAGATTAGGAATGCCGTGGAAATGATAACTGCAAGACTGGATACACACCTGAAAAATAAACTGTTCACACTAATGGGTATGCTATACATACTTATGGAGAAATGTTAATTTCCAAAAACAAAATATTTCTCTAGAATAGTGCCTCACCTAGTCCAACACATGTGGGAATTAATGTATGTACTGTCCATAGAAAAGTTTAAAAGGGAGAAATAACACAAGTTGATCAACGATGCTCTGTGTGGATTTAAGGGTATGTAGGGCCTGACTAACATGAATTTTTATTTTGAGCCATGTCTAAGTTGATGCCTTGCATACCAAATGTAGGGAGACATTTGCTGAAGTTTCTTACGGCAAATTAACCAAGAACGTAAAAACCAAGCAAAAGTTCAAACTTGGCTTAAGAATGTTTTAATCAAGAAAGGCAATGGGTGATACTAGATAAGTTTTAGTGGTGTATATGGTAGGGATCCACAGAGTGCAGAATTGAGGCCTATGCTTTGTGCGATTATACATCTGCATTATTTTAATTTTTTATCACGGACATATGACAATGATACCAAATTGGTAGTGTGGTTGATAATGAACAAGATGATGCTAGTGGACTAGTTAGGATAAGTGTCTTAGTAGTGAGTTCACACTTCTAAAAGAAGCCCCTACCCCCACCTTCTAACTCTGACTCCTCATCCTGATGAAGGGTCAGCCCAAAGCATCGACCATATGCGTTTCCATAGATGCTGCCTGGTCTGTTGAGTTCTTCCAGCATTTTGTGTGTGTTGTGCAAAATATTGGGGCTGTTCTTTAAAAACAATGGCATTAGTTGAGCCTTGACTGGAGTACTGTGTACAGTACTAGTTACTAAGTTACTGGGAGAATGTTGTAGCACTAGAGCTCTGTAGATGTTGTAATGAACGGAGAACTTGTAATTATGTGGAATAATAAACACAGACATATATAATTGAGTCTTGGGGTGGACAGGAATGATCTTTTTCCTCTATCAATGGGCAGAGTTACCTTAATTTCTTTTCCATTCAATAAGTAGTGGGGATTTGGATTAAATAGTGAATACAAGCTATCATTGCATTTTTTAAAAGGTACCTGTCTGTATGCTCGATGAGCCAAAGCCCAAAAAATGAGATTAACCTACAAGATTAATCTGGTCCACTTCTGTGTATTTCTGATTCAGAACATTTGAAGCTATGCAACACCACCCAATGGGCTTAGTTTCTGACTTCCCTCGTATTCCTATGATCATCTATCAAGAAAGTGGATCTCAACACTGCAAGTGCTCCTTTAGGGGATTTCTTTATTATTTATAAATAGGCCCTTTGGGCTGTGCTGTCCAACAACCCCAATTTAACCCTAATTTAATCACAGGACTATTTTCAATGACCGGTTAACCTACTAGTATGTCTTTGGATTGTCGGAGAAACCAAAGCGCCTGGAGAAAACCAACACACTGTACATTAGAAATATTTGGGTGCTGTTTATATATCATTTGGAAATGATCCATGTGTTTTTGTAAGATGTCCTTCCTGTAGGTCTGGTATAGATCAATCCAGGTGCATCTGTAGATGTTATCGGTATGGAATAGATATTGAAGCCATATCTGAAAGCATGCTATGTTGGTAGCAGAATGTGTGGCGACATTTGTGGGCTGCCTCCAGCACATATTCAGTTTGTGTTGGTTGTCAACGCAAACGATACATTTCACTGTATGTTTCGATGCACGTGATTGATAGGGAATATATAAATCTCTCAATGTGACTTTTAAATCTTTTTTTTCCTAGGTCAGAAGAGATCGTTGACCCAGGAAACTGAGCTGCTTGAGTCACTGTTACAAGAAGTAGAACATCAGGTAACCCAGAAGTGGAAGTAAAATAATAAAACTTACTTGGGTCGCCAAAGTTGGAATTGACAGTTCTTTAAGAGCTCATGATAGATTGAGCTCAATTTATTTCAGGAAAAAGTGATATTAAAGCTAACTGTTGCAGTGACTTGGTTGACACATCTAATGAGTAGTGCATGACTGAACCGTTCATTGCCTGTCATAAATGTGATTTTTTTTTCCCCCCCTGGATTATATTGAGCTTGCTGATACAACCTTGATATTGCTAAAGTTGTTGGTTTAAAATCTAATGGTGGAAGTATGAATGAGGGCAGCAGTGTCCTTGGCTATAATTGTGTAGTAGGTTGATGGCACCATCCTGGTTCCCTCCTGAAGTATGGCTATTTGGGTAAGGCACTAAGGAAATGAACAGTGCCTGTGATATGATTTCCCAGCAACTTCAAAGAAAGACAGAGTGCAAACAACAAGGTTCAAAACTTGAATGTTTTATGTTGCTGTTCTCATCTGATACTTGTAAGACTATTTCTGAATTGACACCTGTCCTAAATAATTTTGTTTCCTGCAGCTGCGATCCTGCAGTAAAAGTGAACTAATTGTGAAAAGTCAAAAAATCCTGTTGATGTTTCAGCAAGTGCATCGTAAACCCATGGCTTCCTTTGTCACTACACCTGTCCCACCAGATTTCACCAGGTACTACAATACTACAGTAAGACAATGTGTAATAAATGTGAAGATAATGCAGCTGTTTATTGGACTTGTATGAAGAGAAAAAGTATGTATCATTTTGAACTTGAGCAACATACTGATAATAGAGGAATAGATATTTATCTCTATTTGAGCAGTTTGTTTGCAGACGTTCAGTACACTTTGGATTGTATATTTCTGTTTGTTTTTTTGCCTAGTTTCTACCTTTTTCCATCCCTGCTCCCTCCAAAATTTTACACAAGTTCTTGCCTTCCACTTTTCAGATATATGTAGATATAGATCTACATGTATAGATGTAAATCTATATTGATCTACATCTATATAGATCTGGTATATAGATTCTGATGCTTTATTTCATTAGTTTTAGTTCAATTGTTTGCTGCAAGATTAGGTTTGGTGTTTATGGGATATGATGTGGAGAAGTAGGGGGAAGAAAATGTTTTTGTTGTTATAATTGTTTCTCATCTTGCAGTGTAGAAATAGTTTTATATTGAGTTTTGAAGAATGTGGATTTTTTTCTCTCCCAACCTGGTTTTTTTTTGTGTGTATTAGTTCTATAGAAAAGTTGACTGTTTTGCTTTGTGTAAGAAATGCTGTTCCTTACTGGATGATGTCCAATGGAAGGTGCTGCTTTCACTCACGAAGAGTTGGGATGGACTTGTACCCCATCTAGTGGTTACATTAAGTTGTAGATGAGAACAAGATTGCCTGCATTTTTCAATGAGGATTTCTGATGTTTCAAGTAAAGCCCTGATTGGAAAGAAAGCGGAGATCTCTGATACCAGATCTGCTTTCACTTTGTTCGTATTTTCAAATGGATGATGAATGGTCGTTTTGGAAACTTGTATCTGAATTGGGCAGGAGCAATGTTTAAATGCTGTCTTAGAACTGGGGTATGCTGTGAGACACTTTATTCAATTTTCTAGTCTCTGACCTGATGCATAAGGTGAATGAATTTAAAACATTCAATTCATTTCTCTGCTCCCAATTTCCTTTTCTACCAACTATTTTATTTTTGACTCCAATAAATTTTTGCTTTGATATTTAGACAGCCATGATAGGGATCAAGAGCAAAGAAATAAGTGTTCTGTCCTTGCATGATGTTCCCCTCAATCTGCCCCTCCATTTGCAGATAAAGCAGCACAGCAAATTTGGTGAAACTGGCAAGCTATGATGTTGGGTACATCTTTGGAATTCTGTCTATTACCTTCAAGAATATTGTAATTTGTTAATACATTACAAATCATGTTGATTCCCATGTCTTATCAAGACATCCCTAAATAGGTATATTGTACATTCAAGTATAAAAACAAATGGGATATTGATACAAATTAATTTCAGAATAACATGGGAGTGCTGTTTTTATGTTATGCCTCTGAATGAGTGGATACAGATGGACTGAATATTTAATTGCAAATTTAATTACAATAAGGCTATTTTTAAATTTGATTTCTTTTTTTAATAGTGAATTGGTTCCTGCCTATGACTTCAGCACATTTGTCCTATCAAATTTCAGGTAATACTTTATTTTCTTTAACAATTTGTCAACATTGTGGCATTTGTTGGGTTTTATCAGTAGTAAGTGATCTCTTTATTGCACTTGCCAGCATATTTCGCACTAGAACTTGGTTGATGTAGTAAGTTGTTTGAGGAATATGTTAACAGGTCACTGAGCAACTCCTCAATCAACCTAAATAAAGAATTGTTACTGAGGCAAGAAGCCCATACCAAATGAGTAGGTTAGGAATTCTGTCTAAAATGAGCACAAGAGATAAAAGTAAATTACAAGGAAAGATGGGACTGAGGGCAAGAAAGTTAGTTTAAAGTCAAGCAACATTGCTGATAACAGAGCATCACATCCCAAGAACCTAATGCATTCTATGCACAGTTTGAACAGAAGGGGATTGCAGCATCACCACCCATCCTGTAGACACAAGATCAATCTTCCAGAGAGTGAACCTGTGGCAAGCATCTGGCCCAGATGGTATCCATCACCATGTCCTTAGATTCTGTACAGATCAGCTAATGGGAGTTTTTGCAGATGTTTTTTAGTTTTGCCTGCTTCAATCTGAGATGCCCATCTACTTTAAGAAGACCACTATCAACCTGGTACCTCAGAAAAGCACAGTAACATGCCCCAATGATTGTCGTCTAGAAAAGGGGTTCTTAACCTTTTTTATGCCTTGGAAGCAAGGGGCCCATGGATCCCAGGTTGGGAACTCGTGGTCTAGTGGCTCTGAGAGTCTGGTCATGGTACACTGGACCTCCAGCGTACTGCCAAACCAAGTCTATGGCAGATAATGTAACCCACGCACTACAGTCATCTCTGGAACATCTGGTCAGTAAAAACTATCTATGTTAGATTATTGTTTGACTACAGCTTGATATATGATACACTATTATATCAATAGTATAATTCCAAACATACTAACAAACTCAGACCGTGTACTCCTCCCTCTGCACCTGAATCCTGGACTTTCTGACCAACTGGTCACATCAGTAAGGATAGGCAGCAACAGCTCTGCCATGATTATTCTCAACACTGATGCCTCAAATGGCTGCATCGTCGGCTCCTTACTCAACAGACTATACTTTCACAATTGATGCTCGTTTTTGTTCTAACTCCATCTTTATGTTTGCAGGTGATACCATTGTAGTGGGCCGCATGTCAAATAACGATATGTTCATAGTAAATTTTATTTTCAAAGTATGTAGGTTACCATCTACAACCCTGAGATTCATTTTCTTGTGGGCATACTCAATAATTCTATAGAATAATAACATCAAAATCAATGAAAGACCACCCAACTAGGGTGTTCAACCAGCATGCAGAAGACAACAAACTTTGCAAATGCAAAAAGAGGAAACAATATAAATAAATTAGCAAAAGATATTGAGAACCTGAGATGAAGAGGCCTTGAAAGTGAGACCTTTGATTGTGGAAATATTTCAGTGATGGGGCAAGTGGAGTTGAGTGAAGTTATTCTATTTAGTTCAAGAGCCTGATGGTTGAAGTTCCTGAACCTGGTTGTGTGACTCCCAAGGCTCTGTACCTTCTTCCTGATGACAGCAGTGAGAAGAGAGCATGTCCTGGGTCAGAGGCCAGGAGGGGAATATCCTAGTGACAATATCCTTTCCCTCAATGTCTTCAAAGCAAAAGAGCTGGTTATGACTTCAGGAAGTGTGGTGCACA
This sequence comes from Hypanus sabinus, assembly GCF_030144855.1. Taxonomy (NCBI): domain Eukaryota; kingdom Metazoa; phylum Chordata; class Chondrichthyes; order Myliobatiformes; family Dasyatidae; genus Hypanus; species Hypanus sabinus. Next base: position 173,981,253 of record NC_082711.1, read on the forward strand.
AGCTCCTGTGGTGCTGAGGTCGAGAGGGCTTCAAGAGCTTCAAGTTCTTAGGAGTAAACATCACCAACAGCTTGTCTTGTCCAATCACATTTACACTACAGCTAAGAAAGCTTACCAGGAAGCTCCTCTTCCTCAGAATTGGCATGTTCCCATTGACCCCAACCATAGAAAACATTTTTCTCCAGATGCATCACAGCTTGGTATGGCAGCTCTTCTACCAGTGACTGCAAGAAATAGAATAGCGGACAGAACTCGGTACATCACGGAAACTCACCTACCTTTCTCACTGCCTTTGTAAAGCAGCTAGCATAATCAACGACTCACCCACCCTGGGCATTCTCTCTTCTCCCATCAGGCAGAAAGTGCAAAAGCCTGTAAACGCGTACCATCAGGCTCGAGGTCAGCTTCTGTCCCACTTTAATAAGGCAATTAAAATGTCTCCTAGTGTAATCTGATGAACTTTTGACCTCACAATCTACCTTATGACCTTGTTCTTTACCTGCACTGCACCACCTTTAACTGTAAGACTTTGTTCTGTACTCTCTTATTTCACCTTGTACAACCTAATGCACTGTTGAACAGCATACAAGTTTTTCACTGTACCTCAGTACATGGACAATAATAAGCCAATTTATTAGAAAGTTCATTTTTTAAAAAAACAGGAACCTAGAGAATAATATTTCACAACTAAAGTTGATTGTCAGAGTAGTAAGTGCTTTAAGATTTTACGGTTTTAAAAATGTTAATTCTTGCATGGATCAGCCCTAATGTTCTGCTAAGTTTAACTGGTGATTTATCATACAAAACATAAGAAATGGACTACTCCTCCTTTTATTTCTTATTGCATGTAACTTATTAAGATTATGGTTGATCTTTAACTTTGCCACTTTCTGTTACTAAGCCCATCTTCCTAGGATGTCAAAACTATACATAAAATAAATACCTGCTGACTGAACCCCCGCAGCCTCCAGGATAGAGATTTACTTCCTTCTGAGTGAAGAAATCTCTTATCTGCGTACTGAAAGACTAATCCCTTAGTTTGAGACTGATCTCTGCTTCTGGGCTTCCTAGCCAGGATAAGCATCAAGAAGACAGGAGACTTAATCTGGAACAACAAACCAAACTGCTGGAGGAATTCTGGGTTGAGCTGCAGCTGTGGGATAGTTGATGTTTTGAACAGTAGTGTATGTTCTGACATAGGGGTCTTAAATACTGACCATCCAATATCCCCCACAAGGTGATCATCATTTCTATATGTACTGACCTTAATAATTTTTGGTAGCAACGATGTTGCTTGCATATTAAGTGTAGAACAAACCAAGAAGTAGAAGTTGAAAAAGTAGTAGGTTGCAGGGAAAAAAAGGTGAGCTACAAATGGATTCAATGTATGTTCAAAGTAAATTATTATCTAAGAATACCCTATCCTCGTTATGATTTCTCGCAGTCAATGTATAGTATGAAAACGCATAATGTGAATAATTACTGGAGAAAATAGGGATGCATTCCAAAGGGCCTCCTAAATATGCTTTATCTGTAATTTATTCACATTTTCATACCAATACGACAGAGACACAAAAGCAGTACCACAAGGCAACATTCGTATTATATTTAATCAACCTAATAAATCATAGAAAGTTAACATACTAGGGTGTATAGTACTCACCAACAGTGGCAGGTGTATTTGCTCCTGGAGATGAGTGGTTGTTGTGCTGGGAAGTTTTACATAGATGAGGTGGATGGTTGTGGGTCGTCAGGATCATCAAGCACAGCAAGGAGTGAAGGAAGACTCACAGAACTCTCAGAACTGCTGGCAGCAGGAGATGACACCAGTTTGAAGAAAGTGGTGAGGGTTGTTTGGCAGCATTTTGTTTTTCAGCATAAATTTACTTGCAGGGAAGAAGGGTTGACTGCAGGGAATGACTGAAATGCTGACTAGATTCTAAATTCTAAAAATGTCCATCATTTGCGCCAAGTGTTCCGACTTCCACTATTCCCTCACTGTTAGTAAACTCCCGGGATTTTCCAAATCGTCTGTTGCTTGCAGCATTTGAGAGTTCACCGTAAAAAATACGTCTTGAATGTAGATCACACTTTGGTCGAGTGGTTGAATCAGCAATGTTGTGTTAGGCGGCAGGAAATGCACTGTTATGTTAAGATGAATGCCGTACAGATGTTTAGGATGGGCTGGCGCATTGTCAAACAACAAAAGAACTTTAAAGGCAAGATTCTGTTCCCAGCAGTAGCGTCCCAGAACTATGTTACCTTCATTTAACACTGCCCTGTTTATAATTCCAACTTTTTTTTTCCCAAGTGTTAAAGTGGTTCTCTGCTGCTTGGCTGATGGCCCAGGAATTGACATCGGATGCTTAGGAGGAATAGTTAAATATTTCAAGCACAAAATCAGTGCACTGTAGGTTAAAGACTCAAAAGTTTAAGAGCGCAAGATCGTACTTCCACACCTTTCCAGAACCAATGAGAGACTGATGGGAGTGAGACTGTGAGGTACGCGTACCTGACTTGTATTAGCGGGAAAGCAGTGCTTCTCATCCCAACAGTGAGACTGTGAGGCGTGCGCATGTGACTTGTATTGGCGGGAAAGCAGTGCTCCTTACATAACTGAGTTTTGGACGCATATAAGGAGAAGTTGGTAGAAATAGGTTCCTTGCGTAACTCTGAAACTGCATTGTCTGAAGATGCATATAACAAGGATAGGGTGTACATGGAACCAATTACTACCTTGAGATTAATTTTTTTGCAAGCATCCACAGTAGAACTGAGAAATACAAAAAGCAATGAAAAACTACACTAAGACTGGCAAACAACCAATGTACAAAAAGACAAACTGCAAATAAAGAAATAAGTAAATTTAATGGGGTAGAATGTCACAGTGGCAGAATTAAAATTGCTTTATTTAATCATCCCCAGTATTCACAAGATTGATGATAAAGTACACACAAAAAAAAAATTGGATTTAATCTAATTGCCGTTAAGGAAGTGTGGCCACCGAAACTTTGAATGTTCAAGGATAATTGACAGAAGGAAAAATAGGCAATAAGAAAAAAAAATGAGATAAAGATAAAGATGAGAGTAGTACTCTAGTGAAAAATAACCTTGGTTTGGCAGATAATTTTGCAGTATTGGAATTACTTTGAGTCATGGTAAGAAACAGCATGGTTTAAAAAAAAAGCCATAAAAATTGATAGAGGTAATTTATTGACAACCAAATAATAGCTGTAAGATGGGCAAGGCATAAATCAGGAAATTGGAGAATTGTGTAACAGGACTAATAGAGTAATCATGGTAGATTTTAATCTGCATATAGACTAGACAAGTCAAATTAGTGATAATAGTAGAGGGTGAATGCCTGGAGTGCAAACAAAATGGCTTTCACAGTATTCTATAACAACCAAATAGGGGAAAATCTAATCATTATCCTCCATGTAATTCTCCTGCCTTGATGTTTAAGGGACCCACATTAACCTTAGCTTTCCTTTTTATGTGAATAGTCTAGGCTTTTGAAGACTTTGCAGTTATACAGTTCCTGCAACATTTATATAAATTTGGTAAATTTAAGTAAATATTCCTGTTCAGAGTTTAATGGATTTGTCATTTCCTGTGATTAATTTGATGTACTGGTATTATGCATTTGTGTATTGGATGTCACATTATTTATTGTTTTAATAAATATACTAATGTAATTGTTAAACGTACCCCTAGATGCATGCACATTGATTTGGATTGATAGTTTAATATTCACTGTTTATAAATCCAAGCAGTAGAAAAGTATTGCCCATTTAGCAATGAATCATTGTATGCTCTTTTCTTTTGCTCAAGTAAACTTGCAAAGAAACAATCCAGTTTTGTAGTGATAAACAATACCATTTGAATCTCAAAGTCCGAATTTGGATCTTGTCTCACTCTATGTAACTTGCAAGTTACTTGGTAGTGTATAGTTCTGAGAACCAAGTTGCTGGTAGATGTGTTCCCCTGTCTTAATGCCTATTCCCTTGCTACTATAGACTGAACAAATTAGTTTGGAAGTATGGAAGTTGAAGAATAAAATCTATAGCAATGGCATTATTAGAAACTTTGTGTCCATTTCTCCATATTTCCTTCAGTCCTGACCCATTTTTCCACATTTCCTTCACTCCTGACTTCATATTCATTAAATGTTCAGAGTTTGAAATCAAGCTCTTTTAGATATGGAAATTCTTTGGAGGGGAATGGTCATGTATTCTTGTTATCCATTTTTAATATGTGAGCATTATTATTGCCCCTTTTATTCCAAGAAATTATTAACATGTTTGAGGTTTTTTTTAAAATCTTTTTCTGAGTGTAACACTTGTATCCTGGTTTCAAAATTATGTAAATATTTTTGTTTTGAAAAGCACTTTACGTCAGTGTGCAGACCCTGTATACAGCCCTCCTCTGCAAGTGTCGGGACTCTGTTGGAGACTGAAAGTTTATCCAGTGAGTTTTAAAACTGTACTTGTATTATAAGTGGATGCTGGAGGTGAGGTCTTTGTTAGAGTAACTGCTGTTTGATGGACTTGGGTATCAGTGTATAGAACTTTCAACACAGAATCATTTTGTTGCATTAACCTTTGTGATTTGAATGAAATGTGACTAAATTCAACAACCTCACAACTTCACACACAATATCGCTCAAATCCTTGAGTGGCATCAACTGATTAGAAATTTCAGTAGTTCTTTCAAATTTGATTTACTCATGGATAATTTTCTAGAGATGCATGAATAGTAGACTAAGTTTAAAAAAAATTATACACAGCTTCAAAAAGAAAATTTCAAATATTTTACACTTAAAATACTTGTCTAGATTTTGAAATTGAGTGAATATATTTGTGTAGTCCTTTTAAAGAAGTATCTTTTTCAAAGGAGATGCATATACTAAGTGAGGTTTTAAATTTTCTTTAAAATTTCCAATAAAAGTTGCATCTTCCTTTCTAGGATGGAAATGGAGTCGTGCGTGGAAATTACTTGTCAGTGTTTCTAGAACTCTCTGCAGGACTCCCTGAAACATCAAAGTAGGTCACTTATGTATTAAGCGTTTTTACCTCTTGTATACTATTATTGTATTGGGTTTGTCATTTGTATTGTAATAAATTTATTTTCCTCCTTTTGCTGGGAAAGTTTATTCGTACTGTGATATAATGCATTGGATGATAGTGTTCCGGTAATCACAAGGTGATCCCTTCATCTTCATGCCTACTCTACAAGTATTGGGAAAATGTTTGACTGTAGCCTACTCATAGCCATCATTGTGAATTGTCATGAGTACATTCAGCCTATTTATATGTCTAGACATATTTTGTTATTCTTTGATTTCATCCCTTTTCACTCCTGCCACTGTTACCTCTTTCACTGTGTCCAGGTAAAGCAATTGTGGAGGTCAACTATTTAGTAAGAGAGAACATAGAATACTTTCACATTAGTAGTGATGGAACAGTGGCCATTAAAATTGTAATGGAAATATAGGAAGAAGCTTCAAAAGACAGTGGGACTTGCTTTTGATTAGTTAAGGGGATAGCCATAATGTAAATTAGCACCACAAGGCATCCTTTGCTTTGTTGTCACTTTGATCAAACACAGGGTATTCTGGTCTCCAAATGATCGTGCAGGAACCAGGGAGTACTATGACCTTACGATCAAATGAGCTTGTAATTGATGAACTTGAAATTTCACTTCCACAAAATTTAAGAATGCTGGAAAGATTTCACAAGTCCAAAGTTAACTATTCTTCCAATTTCTGTTTAAAGTCATAAAGCCAAAAATTAAGATTCAAGATTTAAAGATGTTATTGTCATTCTAACCGTACACCAGCTCTGCAGGGCAGAATGAGACAGCGTTTCCCAGGAGCAGTGCAATCATAACATAACAAACGCAACACTAATTAATAAATATAACAATAAATAGTAAAACACAACAACATATCAGTTGAAAACAAGTTAAAAGTGTCCAAAGCAGAGTCAGGTAGAGCAGCTATTTAGCAGTCTGCCTGCCTGTGGGAGGAAGCTGTTTAGTAGCCTTGTGGTTTTAGTTTTGATGCTCCTATAACGTTTATCTGATGGCAGAAGAACAAACAGTTTCAAAATTGAAATATCAGATACTGATTAATCTCTCTCCCCCTCTCCCCCTCTCCCCCTCTCCCCCTCTCCCCCTCTCCCCCTCTCCCCCTCTCCCCCTCTCCCCCTCTCCCCCTCTCCCCCTCTCCGCCTCTCCGCCTCTCCCCCTCTCCCCCTCTCCGCCTCTCCCCCTCTCCGCCTCTCCCCCTCTCCCCCTCTCCCCCTCTCCCCCTCTCCGCCTCTCCGCCTCTCCGCCTCTCCCCCTCTCCTATATTTTACTGCGGTTTGACTCTGGGAACAGCTGCTTCATTTAACATTTATGTCCCTTTTTAAAAAAAATAAGGAGTCTTGAGTGAAAAAGGATCTAGTGCTTTCCCAGCCTATATGATGAATAAACTCTTCTCTGCCTTCCAGCTGGGTACAGGTATTGATTATAACTGAAGTTTCGATGACAAACTCTGCCATCTTCATCGGTGATGATGCCTTGGTGTCTAGTCCGGTGGCATTTATACCCCTGAAGTCCATCCCTCTGATTGGTTAGTCCTCATTCAATCAGGTTTTTGCTCTCCCACCTTGCTTATAATTGAATTCCAGTTCTTAGAATGGGACCTTCGTTTAAAGGAATTTTAACAAAGATGAAGGTCTTGCTCTAAGAACTGGAATTCGGTTGCAAACAAAGTGAGAGAGGGGAAAATGGATTGGTTAGTCCTCATCCAATCAGGAGGGACGGACTCCAGGGGTACAAGTACCACCGGAGTAGACACCCAGGCATCATCACTGATGAAGATGACAGAGTTTGTCATCAAAATATTGGTTATAATTGAAACCTGTACCTGGATGAGGTCAGAGAAGAGTTTATTAGTCTTGAGTAAAATTCACTTAAGAAAATTTTTTTTCAAGATATATACTCTTTCAGAAATTTGTAATTCATCATTTCTTTAAGTTCCTCATTTCCAAATAAGTTTTGCACTCTAAATTTGTTTTCCTCCACTTTACACTTTGTTATATCTGAGCTTGAGGGGACCAATATTCTTATGTGCAGGTTTGCTAGAGCTGTTGGGAAAGGTTTAAACTAATTTGGAGTGGGATGGAGACCAGAGTGATGGAGCTGAGGGTGTGGCAATTGGTTTGCATGTCGATGCATTGTGTAGTGAGACTGAGGAAGGGCAGGCAAATGATGCGGCAAAATTGCAGACAGTGGGATGAATTGAAGTGTAACAAGGGGGCAAAATCAAAAAGGATGATGAATACAGGACTGAAGGTGTTATATTTGAATGCATGTAATATATGGAATAAAGTAGATGGTCTTGTAGCGCAATTAGAGATTTGGGGTTATGATATTGTGGGCATCACTGAGTTATGGCTGAAAGATTATGGTTGTGAGTTTAACATTCAAAGATGCACTTTGCATCAAAAGGACAGGCAGCTAGGTAGAGGGGTTGGGATGGCTCTATTTATATTTTTTAAAAAATCAAATCCGTAGTAAAAGCTGACATAGAAGCAGAAGATGTAAAATTGTTGTCTCGAGTTAAGAAACTGCAAGGATAAAACTCCCTGTACGGAGTTATATATAGGCCTCCAAACAGTAATCAGGATGTGGGCTACAAATTATAACAGGAGCTAAAAAATGCATGTCAAAGGGTCAATATTTTGATAGTTTTATTTGAGGGGGGGGTGGATTTCAACGTGCAGGTAGGTTTGGAGAAAATCAGGTTGGTGCTCTCAAGAGAGAATTTGTAGAATGCTTTTGAGATGGCTTTTTAGAACAGCTTATGGTTTAGCCCACTAGGGGGTCAACTGTTCTGGATTAGGTGTGTAAAGAATTGGATTTGATTATGGTGGTTAAGGTAAAGGAGGCAATGATCATAATATGATAGAATTCACCCTTAAATTTGAGAGGGAGAAGCTAAAGTCTGACGTACCAGTGTTACAGTGGAGTAAAAGCAACTACAAAGAGGAACTGGCCAAAGTTGATTGGAAGGGAACACTAGGAAGGATGACAGCAATGGCTAGAGTTTCTGGGAGCAATTTGGAAGACACCACATAGATATGGTACATCCCAAAGAAGTAATATTCTAAAGGGAGGTTGAGATGATTGTGGCTGACAAGGGAAGTCAAAGATGCATAAAAGCAAAAGAAAGGGCATATAATATAGCAAATATTAGTAGAAATATTCAAACTTTTAAAAACCAACAGAGATCCATAAGAGAGAAAGGATGAAATATGAAGGTAAGCTATAAAAGAAGATGCCAAATGTTTTTTCAGATATATAAAGAGTAAGAGGCGAGCGTGGGTATCAGTCTGTTGGGAAATGATGCTGGAGAGGTAGTAATGGGGGACAAAGAAATGGCAAACAAGATTAAGTACTTTGTAGTTTAAATCAATCTTAACTGTGATTGCGCTAGCAGTATGTCAGAAATTTGAGTGTGTCAGGGCAGAAATGAGTGTAGTTGCTATTACTAAGGAGAAGGTGCTTGGGAAGCTGAAAAGACTGAAGATAGATGAGTCACCTGGACCAGATGGACCACACTCCAGTCTTCTGAAAGAGGTAGCTAAAGTGATTGTGGAGGCAATAGTAATGATCTTTCAAGAATCACTAGATTCTGGATTGGTTCTGGAGGACAGGAAAAATTGCAAACGTCACTCCATTCTTCAAGCAGGGAGGGAGTAAGAAAGGAAATTGTATGCCAGTTAGCCTGACCTTAGTAGTTGGGAAGAGGTTTTGGGTTACTTGGAGCAACATGATAAAGTAGGCCAAAGTCAGCATGGTTTCCTTAAGGGGAAATTTTGCCTCTCAAATCTGTTGGAATTCTTTGAAGAAATAGCAGGCAAGATGGACAAAGGAGAGTCGGTGGATGTTCTTTACTTGGATTTTCAGAAGACTTTTGACGAGGTGCTGCACATGAGGCTGTTGAACAAGATAAGAGCCCATGGTAACACAGGAAAGACACTAGCATGGTTAGAAGATTGGATGACTGGGAGGATGCAAGGAGTGGGAATAAAGAGAGCCTTTTCTGGTTGGCTGCCAGTGACTAGTGTATTTCAGAGGTTTGTGTTGGGACCACTTCTTTTCACGTGATTTGGGTAACAAAACTTATGGCTTTGTTGAAGAAACAGGGAGTCTGCAGAAAGGCTTGGACAGTAATAAAGTGTCAGATGGAATACAGTGCAGGGAAGTACACTGTCATGCACTTTGGTAGAGGAATAAAGGCATAAACTATTTTCTAAACAGGGAGAAAATTCAGAAATCAGAAGTGCCAAGGGACATGGAGTCTTTGAGCAGGATTCCCTAAAAGCTTAACTTGCTGGTTGAATTGGTTGTAAAGAAGGCAAATCCAATCTTAACATTCATTTCAAGAGGACTAGAACATAAGAGCAAGAATGTAATGTTGAGGCTTTATAAGGCATTGGTCAGACCACACGGAGCACTATGGACAGTTTGGGCCTCTTATCTGAGAACAGATGTGCTGGTGTTAGAGAGGGTCCAGAGGAGGTTCGCAAGAATGATTGCAGGAATAAAAGGGTTAACATATGAGGAGCATTTGATGGCACTGAGCCTGTACTCGTGGGAGTTTAGAAGAATGGGGGCAGGGTACGGAGAAATTTTATTAAAATCTATCGAATATTGAATGCTTCAGATGGAGTGAATGTGGAGAGGATGTTTCCTATAGTGAGTGACTCTAGGACCAAAGAGCACAGCCTCAGAATAGAAGGACATATATTCAGAACAGATGAGGAATTTATTTAACCAGAGGGTAGTGAATCTGGAATTTATTGCCACAGATGGCTGCAGAGGCCAAGTCATTAAATATATTTAAAGTGGAGGTTGATAGGTTAGGGCTTCAAAGATAGTTGGGAGAAGGCAGGAGATTGGGGTTGAAAGGGATAATAAATCAGCCATGATAGAATGGCAGAACGGAATCAATAGCCTAATTATGCTCCTTATGATTTTTTTTCCGTCTTTCAAAGAACTAATAGTGCTCCTGTGGGTATAGTTTTCATCTTGTCTATATATGTACTGACAATATTAAGTAGCAGCATCTAAACTGAAAGCAATGTTGAGTTCAAATGTTTGAGTCCTTCACTTATAAACGCTTGCACTTCAGATGTCTCCATTAAAGCATAGTGTATAGAAAGTAATCCAGCAACAGGTTACAGAAGCCATTAAGCGCTGATCCTTGTGAGACATACTTTAAATGTTCCAAAGTTTAAAACATGGTTTATTATTTAAGTTGGTCATAAATTGAGAAAGTTAAATTTTTGACCTTTGTATTTGAACAGTTCCCTTTTGTACAGAATCTGTGAAGTTCTCCATACTTTTTTTCCAGGTATGAGTATAGAGTAGAAATGGTTCATCAAGTCTCCAATGACCCAACCAAAAACATTATTCGCGAATTTGCCTCTGATTTTGAAGTTGGTGAATGTTGGGGTTACAATCGTTTCTTTCGATTGGACCTTCTTGCCAGTGAGGGTTACCTGAATATGCAGAGTGACACTTTGGTGCTCAGGTAAGCAGGATTTTGAGATTATGGCCGAATGGTCTACTTCTGCACCTATTGTTTATTGTCTATTATTTTCTTCATTTGAAAGAAGTGCATTTAATTTTTCTTACCAAAATAAAATTCTGTGTGCAATTCTTGATTGAAGCAAGGGCTATAAAATTTTATTCAATTAACTTGCTTTGGAATAGAGCCATATGTTTCCAGGCCTACAGTGGTTTTACTCTTTTTTTTAAAAGTCTGCCAGTATTTTGTAGAATACTAGCATTCTTTCAAAAATAAGGGATAAATCTCTATTCGTACTGTTGTTTCATTTCACCTCCAGGTGGCAGCAAATGAATATTTTTTTTAAAAAATGCTAGGAATCTGAATTGAGTTAAAAGACATTTTTTTGACATTAAAAGACATTTTCTGTAGGCAGATTCTGAATGGAATTCCAGTCATAATGCAGTGTTTAACTTGCTTTGCAAAATCTGGTTTGCAAATTGGTCATTAGTAATGAGAAGTGTCTCAGTCAAGGCAACCTGTTCAGGATTTCATCTTCCAGTTTGAGTACCCCTAATCTGAAAACCTTAAATCCAAAATTTTTTTTGTGCTATCATGTTAGCACACATGGAAAATTCCATAAGGTGCTGAGTAGATTCCTAGGCAATGCACGGGGCTCTGTGTGCACAGACAGCTTTGAAAACTGGCCAATGTATGTAATGAACAGAAGTTAATGGGAAATAGAAACACCACATAAAGTGCGAAATAAAGATCTCGATTGTGTATCAAAAGTGGATTTGTCAGGTTCGGAGTGAACACAAGTCACTTAACAGTATGTTGATCATGAAATGTGCAAAGATTTATCACAACAAACTGAAAATTGAAGGTTATTGTGAATATTCAGAAGGCTGGTTGCAGCAATTTAAGAAAAGGCATGGCATTATATTTTTAAAGATTTGTGGCGACAAAGCATCTGCTTATCATGAAGCGGCAGGGAAGCTCAGTGACGTGTTTGTCAAGATCATCGCTGATGAAAATCTTAACACTGGCTGCATCAGTACATATGTCTGATGAACAAGTATAAGACTAAGACTGCTTACTGGTACCACATTAATTCAGAGCTGGGAATGATGGCGATGTCAAACAGTCACAGTCTGTCTGCTTACGTGGCCAAGGTAGTGAGAGCTTACCTTTCTGATAGTTCAAGGTACACGTTATTGTTTCATGCACAAAATTATTAAAATATTATATAAAACTACCTCAGAGCTTATGTATAAGGTGTGTGTGTGTGTAATATATAAATGTAAATGGATTTTGGGTCCCATCTCCAAGTTATCTTGGAGGTGTTGTGGATATTGTAGAAGGCTGTCAGAGGTTACAGTGGAACATCGATAGGATGCAAAACTGGGCTGAGAAGTGGCAGATGGGGTTCGACCCAGATAAGTGTGAAGTGGTTCATTTTGGTAGGTCAAATATGATGGCAGAATATAGTATTAATGGGAAGACTCTTGGCAGTGTGGAAGATCAGAGGGATCTTGGGGTCCGAGTCCATAGGACGCTTAAAGCAGCTGCGCAGGTTGACTCTGTGGTTAAGAAGGTGTATGGTGTATTGGCCTTCATCAATCGTGGAATTGAATTTAGGAGCCGACAGGTACTGTTGCAGCTAAATAGGACCCTGGTCAGATCCCACCTTGGAGTACCATGCTCAGTTCTGGTCACCTCACTACAGGAAGGATGGGGAAGCCATAGAAAGGGTGCAGAGGAGATTTACAAGGATGTTGCCTGGATTAGGGAGCATGCCTTATGAGAATAGGTTGAGTGAACTTGGCCTTTTCTCCTTGGAGTGTCGGAGGATGAGAGGTGACCTGATAGAGGTATACAAGATGATGAGAGGCATTGATTGTGTGGGTAGTCAGAGGCTTTTTCCCCAGGGCTGAAATGGTTGCCACAAGAGGACACAGATTTAAAATGCTGGGGAGTGGGTACAGAGATCATGTCAGGGGTAAGTTTTTTTTAACTTAAGAGAGTGGTGAGTGCGTGAAATGGGCTGCCAGCAATGGTGGTGGAGGCGGATACGATAGGGTCTTTTAGATCGGTACATGGAGCTTAGTAAAATAGAGGGCTATAGGTAAGCCTAGTAATTTCTAAGGTAGGGACATGTTCGGCACAAATTTGTGGGCCGAAGGGCCTGTATTGTGCTGTAGGTTTTCTATGTTTTTATCTTTATCTCATTAAATAGATGCATTATATTCCAAAAATCAAAAAAAAAGGAAAACACTTCCAGCCCCAAGCATTTTGGATAAGTGGTGCTCAACCTATACACTTACAGAAGTCACTTGACTGTTACTTGAGGGTCTGGAGTGAGTCATTGGAGATCTAAGTTAAATGACAGCTCTAAACTCTGCCACTAATACTAGTAAGAGGTTTAGAATTGAAAGTAATTGCTGTTCAAGTTGGCTGGTAAGGTGTAATTTTATATTTTCTGATTTTCATGGAGTTATCAGAGGTAAGGATTAAACAATTAGATGCCTCACACAACTTCAAGGTCCTAATCTTTTCCTTTCAGGTGCTTTTTTGGTATTGGCTACTTTGCGCGTGCACGCCCCCACCACCCCCTCCCCTCACTTGATGCCACATTGATAAGGAAATTCTGTAGAACTAATAAAATTTTTACAATTCAGATCTGAAGACTTCAAGATATGGCAGCTATAGGTACAAATTTGCATTTTCTGTTGAACCAGGTTAATGGAAATGTTTATCTGCAAGTTCTTTAGAAGTATCTATGTTAATGATTTTATTAAAATTTTCACGCAGCAGATGTAAAAAGAGTAGAATTGGTAACATCTAGCACTATATTTCTGTGTCATGTGATCCAATGTGATTGGGAAAATGACCCAATAATGAAGATGAAGAAAATGTTTTGATTTGCATAACGTTGAGTCTGAATCATCCATACATCTGACAGTAATAGATTGAGGATCCCAGACAAATATGTTTCAAATATGTTAGGGACCTATCAATCTGACCACTCACTCTGAAGCAAGTCTTCATATTGCCTATGTCATCACTGATTAGTTGGACTCTGAGAACTCGCACTCATTCCTCAATCATACTTTTATTTACTTGTACACAAAGAGAAGAGCATGGCCCCTGTCACTACGATGTTCTGAAGCTGTACAGAGAAATGTCGTTTTTATATAGAGTTGACTAGCAGTTACAAATAATGACCATTTGTTAAGCTGTATGTTTAAATTTCTTGCTTCCAATATCAATCACATTCATAATACACGTGTTAAAAGTCAATAGAAACTAGAAGCTAACAACCAATGATACTTTGAAATAATTATCCCTTAGTGTGTGTGGCTTACACTTGTCTCTGTATGACGAATGGCTCCCCCACCACCCCACCCCCCAGGTAAGGGAAGCTATATTCTTCAAAGACACTACTTAAAGATCCTTTCTTGCCTGGGCTGACTACACATTATCTGCATTCTGTGCTTGTCTGGATCTTCTGTTAACCCCTTCCTCACCACAACCGCTGCCTACTGGAGCAAGTCCAAGGGTGGTGGTGGTAAGCTGCTGTAGTTAACTTTTTAAGGTAAGTAACTTTGGATGTTGTGGGAGGAAAATGTTCTACTCTGTATTGTCGCTTCTCAAGCTAAATGGGGTTTTCAGTTGCATTTTCTTCAGAAATGTTGGAAAATTACATCTAAACCCAACTCCATCATATTTCTCTGTGTTTGTAAAATCTAATTTTGACAAATATTTTATTTGGCTGAATTCATTTTAAGAGTTCTTAATTCTATATGTCCATCTTTCCCCTCCCTTGTTTAAATGCTACAGGTACCAGGTGCGTGCACCTACATTTTTCCAGAAATGTCGTGACCAGAATTGGTACATCAGCCAACTTGAGGTGGCTCAAACAGGCTACATTCAACAAATCAACAATCTCAAAGAGGTAAATTTCTGTAATCTGCCTTCATCCTATAATCAAATGGGAACTGATGGACATTTTGATCTTGATGAATGGTGCTTCTTCCTGAATATTGCACTCTGATGTAGCTTTTCAGTAACTGTAGGTTCAGTCACTAGCTTCATGCCAGAGTCATACTGCAACCACTGTATTGTATTGCTATCAGGATTTATGAATGGTATTTTCTTCCATGTTTTGTTTCGCTTCGTGCTATAACAATATTTTGTAAAATTTTTTTGTATTAGAAATTGCAAATAAAATGGAATCTTTCCATTAAACTGGTTCAAATGCAGTTTTGTGAAGTGATAATGCTTTATGTTGTCTTTTGTTTATTTTTGGTTCAAATATTTTGTACCAGCTGTGTTTTTTTTTGTCTTGGAGGAAATAAAGCTGTTCATCAATTGTTTTGGGAGGGACTGTAGGTCAAATTTATGCTGTTGGTGTGAATTGCATTTGCCATTAGTTAGCATTGACTTTTACTTGCATAAATTTTAATTTCTTTAAGTGACAAGTGGTCATAAATGCAGATTATAACATACTGTGGCAAGTTCAACAGGCAAATAGGGCCTGATTCAGCAGGAGAAGCAGTTGTACGGGTCTCTAACAGAAGTATGAATTAAAATGTAGAGAAAGGTAAAGAAAATAAGAACAAAGACTGTTTGAATTATGACAGAAGATTAAAAACACCAATAACTTAGATTATACATTAAATAGGTTTAATGTGCCACCCATGAAAAAAATGGAAAGCCACTGAAACAAAGGTAAAATGTTGGAAATTTGAAGTGTGTGTGTATCTATTTTTAAAAATGCTGCAGAGGTTCTACAGGTCAGCAGCATCTGTGCTGGGTTGGGGGTGGGGTTAACATTTTGGCATGATCACCTTTCATCCGATTTTTCCATCATTGTCAGATGAGGAAGTTACTGGAGAAACTTTTGAAGTTGTGGGGCTTATTGGTTATTAACAAAAGGCTTCACCAGGATTGTTATAGAATGAGGTTGAGATATGTATGGTAATTAGCTAATAAATATAGAAAGCTAGAAATGCTCAGCCAATTGGGCAGCATCTCTGGAAGAAGCAATTAATGTTTCAGCTCCAGGCCTTCAGTCAGACTTTTTCTTCTATACTAACAAGTGATGTTATTAAAATTACTCAACTTTTACAGTAGGTAGTAGATGATGTAACAATTCACTTTTTTATTTTTAAAAAAAAGCAAATAAAGTACAAGAATATTTTACTGGGTATCACAGAGGAAGGTTTTGTTGCACAAGAAAATTAATTACAAGAACAATTATGCATAGTTCTGTGGTTCATAAACTGTTGCTGCTGTATTCCCTTGATTGTTCATCCTCTTGCTTCCAAACTTTTTTTAAAAAAAAACAGCCTATGTGATACAACAGCAAAGTCTCAAATCTTGATATTGCCGCTTGGTCCATATGATGCCAGCTATGTGATGATCACCTATAATTTCCTGCTTGATTAATGCCCTCATTTTAATAATTGATTGTGTCTCTGGTTGTATAGCAATTCCAGATGTCCATGTTTTGCATTTGGACACTGGTTTCCCAGAGTATAGCCTTCCAGCCGTAATAAATTAAAGAACAGTTAGACTTGTATGTGTTTGAGAGATAATCCATCTAACACCAGGAGATCAAGTTGCTATTCTTGCTCTTGTGCTTCTCTACTCCCATTTTCCAGTTTGTGATTTGAACAAAGTGCATGTAAACATACAATTAAAGTGCTTAGATGATGAGCACTGCCAGATTAAAAAGTAAATGCTAGCTTGTTCTAATTCCTCTTAATGTGCATTGTGGAGGAGTAATTGGAGATGGCTGACCTGTGTTTCTCTACAACTGATTGCGAAGAAATATGTGCCTATCACCATAAGAACCTAACAGGCAGACGTAGGAGTAGGCTATTTGACTCCTCATGCCTCCTTTACCATTCATTAAGATAATGGCTGATCTTCGATCTCTGTATCACTTTCCTGCACTAAATCTCATGACCCTTTGTAGAGGGATCAATAGATTTCCAATTATTGTTTATCCATATGGTACAGATTTTACTGTACAATAAATGTCCAACTTGCAGTCTGCCCACTGCTCGGTTGTATAACTAAGATTGATAATGTATCGGTACTATTCATTTGAATACTTGCTTTGATATGCTGTGGCATGTCTTGTAAACTGAATTTATGGTTCCACTTTGCTTTTGCAGTTCACTTTTCAAACAATGAGGTATACTTTTATGTTGCTATTTTTGAAATGCAGTTCAAGCATCCAGTCTTGAATTTTTGAAGCACAGATGGTGTTAGGGGTGGCTAGGTAAAGGATTGTCTCTACCAAAGGAAGTGTAACATACTCCTTCCTTCTGCTAGCCTGCAAATCACCCTTGGGCAAGGTGTACCCCTGCTTAACCTCCAATCAGGATCATGTGCAGCTATGAGAGTAGTTGGTGGATGGTCCTATGAGCAGCTGGTGCATATCATAAGTACTGGCTATGTGACCACTGACTATCTCTGAAGAGTATTGACAATGGCTGGGGTCAACCATCTTGAAAAGACACTGCCCAGAAGAAGCTAATGGCAAATTACTGTAGAAAAATCTTCCAAAGCAATCGAAGTCATGGAGAGACCATGATCACCCATGTCATATGAATACACAACAAACGAATATGTTGAGCTCGACTATGTGAGAACAGTTTTCCAAAATATCTGCCAGATGTCTGAAAGTTATGCTGTCAGTATAGTGCCAAAGTACCCCTACCCCAAAAAAATTGCAAAAAAAGTTTTATGGCCATTTGTACTTTCAGACATACTGAACAGCATATCAAAAGTTGGACAGAAATGGAGAATGGGAAAGTAAAAAAAATCTGACATTTAAAAAAAATGGCCGCCAATGAAAAGAATTGGACCCATACCTATTTTGCTATATTTCACTGTTTCTAACAATGGTAGTGCCATAATTGTGGTATAAAATGTGAATGGGAATACCCGTAGGGTGTGTTTTATCACCAGAACTATGAACTATTATTTCATGACGTCACACTGTGGGTCAACTACCAGCACATGGTAGGGATTGCCAGGGCACTTGTTGCGGCTGATTGAATGGGGTCATGAGAGATGCATCTCAGTGCCACCTCAGTTTGCTTGCCGATATTCGTGGCCACTGGCCATCTGAATTACCTGAAGTCAGCTTGTCTCTGTCTCCAGAAGATGCATGCATTGGAGGATGACAACCCTGAGGTTCATCAGAAGTTCCAGTCTGGGTTCTATGTAATCAGACACAGCAACCAATACTGGGCTGGCCTTGGATCTGACCTTGTGATAGAGCAGACACTAATGAGCCAAGGGGGCCTAACGCGAGGGAGTGGGATGTCAGAGCACCAGAAAGCAGTTTGGACTATGTCTTCCACTGTTATCCTCTTACAACCATGTCATGCAAGAGCTGAATGTGAATAGTTACACAACAGGTGAACGACATAAAGAGTTGTCCACCTCCAGAGTGAGTAGAGATGAGACTGACCTTGAAAAAGTCGCAGCAAAACTGGATTGTTTCACGCCATTTTTGGATGATAAATCATTGCGCAACATCATCACGGGGTTATGCAAATGAGGATGTCAATGTACATGACCTGTTCACAATAGGAAATGACACAGGTAAGAAAATGGATGAACACTGTTTTCCTGTATTTGCACAAAGGGAGTTTGAAGGTCAAGACACTAGCATCCAGCAGGCAGTCAAAGTTGCTGAAGACCATACCATAGATCCAGCGTTGTTATTCCAGAGGTCCCTAGTTGTGTCAGACAGGTGATCTCCAGCTAGATGAAGTGATGAACTATGAACTCTGTCCATATCTGATGTCTTTGTTTGAAGCAAAGAACATCTTGCGCCAGCCGGATAAGCCACAACTGGCAGAAGTGATAAAGAACTATGTCACCTCCAAGTCGGACAATGTTGTCACACAGACGGTCCCTGTGACAGATCACTATGTTCTAGATGGGGGGTCGCTCCTTCACAGCTTAAAATGGGCAGAGGGGTGCACCTACAGTTCAATTGCAGATGACTACACCTCATTCACGGTCAAACACTATGCCAGAGCCACTGTAGTGTTTGATGATTATGGGGTTGGGCCAAGCTTAAAGGACTGTACTCAGCAGCGTCAAAGTAGAAATTTGAATGTGAACAAGGTGAATGTTACAGGGGCGACAAAATTTGTTGGATAAAAGGAAGATTCCTTGTCGAATGAGGCAAACGAGCAGGTAATTATCCAGCTCATCATGGAATGTTTGCGACAGAAAGGCTGCAAAGTGATTCAAGTGAAGGAGATGCCGAAGTTGAGATAGCAAAAGCAGCCATCACAATGTCTGCTTTCAAATCTATCACCCTCATTGGAGAGGACACTGATCTTCCCGTGCTCTTGCTCTACCACGTAGTGATAATAAACTGCACTGAGCTCTGTTTCTGCTTGGACAAGGTGAAATCAAATGCCTATAATATCAAGGTCCTTAAGCAGATACTCAGAGAAGTAGCTTGTGATGATCTATTGTTTCTCCGTGCCTTTACCGGATGTGACTCATCATCCAGAGTATTTGGGATCGGAAAGAAGTCAGGGTTCCAAAGAATTATCAAGAAAGAAAAGGGAATCACAGACTGTTTGAAAGCGTTCTGTTCGCCAAAGCAAAGTCAGGATGTTATGGAAACCAGTGGCTGGACAGCAACACACATGAAATGCTGGTGGAACACAGCAGGCCAGGCAGCATCTATAAGGAGAAGCACTGTCGACGTTTTGGGCCAAGACCCTTCGTCAGGACCCTCCTGACGAAGGGTCTTGGCCCAAAACGTCGACAGTGCTTCTCCTTATAGATGCTGCCTGGCCTGCTGCGTTCTACCAGCATTTTGTGTGTGTTGTTTGAATTTCCAGCATCTGCAGATTTCTTCGTGTTTGGACTGTAGAGCAATGGTGGCATTGTTCAATGGAAATCAGAACAACTGCCTGGCATCGATCAGATACAATATGCTCTGCAAGAAAGTTGCGAGAGCTAAGACTTTTGTCATGCCTGAAAGGCTGCCACCAACCACCTTGGCCTGTAAACTTCACTCCCTGCTGACTTACTACCAGGTTATGGAGTGGATGGGCTATAGTGATGAAATGGAGCCATCTGAGTGGGGGTGGAGGGTAGAAGGGGGGAAAACTAGTTCCAGTGATGACAGACAAAAGGCCTGCTCCAGAGGTACTTATTCAGATGATTCACTGCAACTGTTCAGGAGGGTGTAATACGCTAAAGTGTACCAGCAGAAAGCGTGGGCTGGAATGCACCAGTGCATGTGGGCATTGCCAAGATGATAACTGTGACAATATGACAAATGAGCCAGTGATAAAAGAGAATGATGAACAAGACTGCATCTGAGAAGCCATAAGGTAGCATATTATGTGTCATGACGTCAGTACTTAATACCAGAGTTGTCCCTTGATTGCGTCATTTATGACGTCAGTACATGTGCAACTTTCATTACAGGAACTACTGTTATTTGAAAAACATTGGTTAAAAGAGCATTCATTAAAGCATCAAGTTTAAATACCTTGCAGTTTGATGGTTATCAATCAGATTGTTGACCTTTATTCCAAAATTTGTTTGTTGCTGGTAAGGATAGATATCCTGAAACAATCAATGATGTTGGACTGGCAGTATACAATCAAATAAATGGTGAATGGTATGTGACTTGGGGTGAATCTATAGATGTTGGTGTCACACGAATAGCTGGAGAACTCAGCTGTTCAGGCAATATGTATGGAGGGAAATGGACAGTTAATGTCCATTTCCTCTGCAGATACTCTCTAACCAGCTAAATTCATCCAGTTTCTGTTGCTCCACATTCAAGATTCCAGCATCTGCAGCTTCTTGTGTCTCCATTGTAGCTAGTCTACTGTAAATGTCCGTGTCTGCAGCCCTTCTTGATGGTAGAAGGATCTATGTCAGCTGTTAGAGTAGTCAGTTTTCTTGGTTGGATCTTATTCCTAGTTGATATTGGATGGCACTGATTGGCCTCAACACTATTGCAGGTAGATGGTACTGTTATCTTGGCTTTCTTTCAAACTTGATTTGTTGCACAGAACTGTAAAAATTACGTTTTTTCTTTAATTGTGGAGGTTTTGATTTCACTAGAGGTTGTCAGAATTTTGACTTTTTAAGCTTTGAGGATCACTTGTAAAAATGCATCTTTACCAATTGAGAACATCTTGTATTTTGCTAAAAGGAACAACTTCAGCACATTAGTTCAATTTTGAGAAGATTCTTTCCTTCATTGTGCCTAGAAAGCACTGTCAGGCGTGATGGTGAAAGCAATTACATGAGAGCTTTTCAAAAGTCTCTTGCGTAGGTATTTGAATGTGCAGGAAATGGAAAGATATGGACACTAGGCAGAAGCAATTGGTTTAATTGGGCATTTGATTATTACTTTAGCTAGAGTGCTGCAGGGCCTGTTTCTGTGCTGTACCTTTCTATATTCTTTTCATTTCCATTTCTTTGAGATCTTGCAACTTTGCAAGTGGAATACCCAATCAAGTCAACAAAGCTGCACTAACACAAGATATTTTGCAGATTTTGGAAATCTTGCTCAACACGCAGAAAATACTGGGGGATCTAAGTAAATCAGGTAGCATTTATTCCGTTCCACAGATGCTGCCTGACTTGCTGAGTTCCTCCAGTGCTTTGTTGAGAGCAAAGCTTTACTTATTTAATTTGCTTAGATGTGATAAAATCCAGTGTCTTGGTTATCGATGCATCCTGCTTATGAGCAATTAAGGAAATGGTTTATTTTTGTGGAGTTGTTGACCTACTTCCACACCTGATATCAATGAGGCATGGATGGCCTCATTATCTTCTGCTATCTACCTAGTGCGAGCCTATATATTCATTAGTGTTTAATAAATGTATGTGTATCGATTTAAGAGTCCTTCCAACATTCTTCAAGTGAAATAAACATAAATATATATACTTGTTCATTTAGTTGGTAAAGGAGTGCACTTTATTTGGTGTATTTTAAATCATTTATTTCTATTATCTCTTCCATCTGCATTTTCCCTGTCCCCATCTTGACTTTTGCAGAGATTGGCCATTGAACTTTCACGTAACAGAGCCTCGCAAAGCTTGTCACCACCGAATACGCGCTTGAGCCCACAAAACAATGACTGCTCGGATACCAGGACAAAAAAGCTTGCTTGTAATGAAGATTTGCCAGCAGAGGGTGCTTGTTCAGTTTTAGCAGGCAGCCAGGTTAAAGAGGAGGAGGAAGAGGACAAGACTCCACAGGATGACTCAAATGTAGGTGGTTTTAGTTGCGACTACAAACTTAGAAAATCTTCTAAGCTGATTTAATGAAAATTCAGGTCAAGTCTTGAGGGAATATTTTGAGTAACTCAATCATACAAAGATCAAATATTGCAAACAGCTTCAAAAAAGAACAATCAAAAAGCTTAATTCAGCACAGATGAGTATGCCTACAAAGCTCCATTTTTGAGACTTTGGCATAGCCCATGTTTTTTGTCCTACAGTTTTATTTGAATGGTAAATAAGCAATTTCTTCAGAATCTTAAGTAAAAGTAAATTTATAATGCAGGAATGTGTGTCATAACTGCAATGTGCATTAATCAGTTCACTCATAGAGTGAAATGCCACAAGTTGTGAGTATAAAGGAGTGCCGCATGGAATGTGTATGGTTTAAACTAACAACAGCTCGCTGTTCCATTTGCCTATTTTTGGAATATTTTGGAAATACCTGAAGCCCCTTTACCAAGAAGTTGCAGATGATCTCATCCTGCCTTTTAACAAAGTCCTTACTTGGGGAACTATTCAGACAGCTCATCTGAAAATAGTTCATACTATTTGCAGTGCACGTTCTGAAGAGCCTTAAACTGTTGGGTGAATTGTGATTGAACTTATTGCTTAGGATACTTCAAAATATAGGCAGAGGTGAAGCATTTTAAAAATGTTCGGAAAAAAATGCTGGGCCCTGTAACAGGTGAAGTATGTTTGTTTATTTTATTTAGCATGATCTTTCTGATGGTGATTTGGACTTGGAGTTCCTCACAGTGGACGATGAATTGAATCAACTTGATGGCAGCAGCTCCTCTGCTAGTTCCACGGCAACAAGTAATACAGAAGAAAATGACATTGATGAGGAAACAATGTGAGTATCTTGTTTATTATCAACACCTACCCCATTTCTTGTGCGATAAAACATTTTTTATCAATAAATAAATGGACATTAGTGTGTCTTAATTGATTTAAATTCTTGAGCATTGAATTGTTTATAATTCTGATAACGTTCAAAGTAAATTTATTATCAAAGTATGGATATGTTAATGTTATACAACCATGAGATTCTTTTTCTAGCAGGCATTCACAGTAAATACGAGAAACATAATAGAATCAGTGAAAAACTGCGCCCAACAGACAGGTAAACAACCAACATGCAAAAGACGGCAAACTGTGAAACTACAAACAAACAAACAATAAATATCGCAAGTATGAGAATCCCTGAAAGTGAGTCTGTAAGTTGTAGGAGCAGTTCAGTGATTGGGGCAAGTGAAGTTATCCCCACTGGTTCAAGAACCTGATGATGGAGGGGTAATAACTATTCCTGAACCTTAAGGCTTCCGTATTACCTTCCTGATGACAGCAGTGAGAAGAAAGCAGGGCCTGGATGATTGCTGTTTTCCTGCAGCAGCACTCCATGTAATGGACGTTCCAAGATGGCACTAGTGAAGCACAGCAACGCATTGCAGGCAGCTTACAAAACTTATAATTATCCTTGTGAACTACTCTTACTACAATCTTCAGCCTGTAATTTCCCTTTAAGTAACATGCTTTTGAACCATCTCAACTAACTAGCAATTTCAAGATCTTCTGAGCGACTTACAGATTTAACTCTCAAATATGCAGGTACAACACTTTTAAATGGATGAAGGTACATTGACACATCTGAAAGAGAGAGAGGAGAGGACTCCCAAGTCAGACTAAAACGCTGGAGTATGAAACTTCCTCTACCCAGCATCATGTTAGCAAATGTACAGGCTTTGGAGAATAAGATCAAGGACCTAATGGCAACATTGCTGTATTGGAAGGAACTGAGAAATTGCTGCATTCTGCATCTCACAGAGATGAGGCTCATTCTTGACATGCAGGATTTGGCAATCCAAGGACTTATCAATACACAGGATGGACCAGACTGCTGATTCAGAGAAGTGAAAAGATGGGGTCTGTGTTTCATGATAAACTCTTTGTGGTGCTTGGACACAGTAGTCTTGTCACACTTTTGTCCCCCTTACCTGGAGCATCTAATGATTAAGTGCCGATTGTACTACTTAGCAAGAGAATTCTCCTTTGTGACCCTGACCACAGTTTACATATCACCAAAGGCCGACATTGAGTGGGCACTAGCGATGCTGAGTGCTGCCATCAACAAACAAGAAACAACCTACCTCAATGCCTTTCAAATAATTGTTAGGAACTTAAATCAGGTTTGTTTGAAGACATCTCTGCTCAATTATCATCAATATATCACCTGCAGCACAAGTGATCCCAAGGCTCTTGACTGCTGCTATATTACAATTATAAATGCTTGCGTTCCATGCCTAAACTGTATTTCAGGAAATCTGATCTACTTCTACTTGCATACAGGTAAAGACTAAAGTCATGGGAGGCAGGAGCAGCAATGAAATTGCTTCAGGTTGGTGGACTAGACTCATCACAAATTGAATACACCATGGTTGTCACGGACTTTTTTATATATATATATATATATTTTTTTTTAAAAAAACAGTTGTAGGTGAGTGTGTCCCCACAAAATCATTCAGAGTCGTCCCCAACAGGAAAACATGGATGGACCATGAAATCCGCAATCTCTTGAGAGCTAGATCAGTAGCATTCAGGTCTGGCGACCAAGTAATATACAAGAAGTCCAGGTACAATCTCTGCAAAGCTATCTCATATGCAAAGTGGCAAATCCAGATCAAACTTGAATCACTGAAGGATGCTGAACAGCTGTGACAGGCTTTGAATGCTATTACCTCTTACAAAGTGAAACCAAACAACACAGGTCACAACAACAACGTTTCATTCCCAGATGAGCTCAATGCCAATGCCTTTTAGGATCACTTTGATAATCAAAACATGGAGGCACTTTCATGAGCTCCCACACCCCACTGTGAGTTTCTGAGGCCAAATGAGAGTATCCTCCAGGAGAGTGAACCAACAGAAAGCATCCAGTCCAGATGGGGTATCTGGCTGAGTACTAAAGACCTGTGCTGAACAACTGGCTGGAGTGTTCACTGGTATCTTTAACCATCTCTCTTTGGGAGTCTGAGGTAAACAGCTGGCTTCAATTGTAGGAAGAATGTGGTTACCTGGCTCAATGAATGTTCGCCAATAACTTTAACCTCTTGCTTTGAAATTCTGGAGTATCTACGGGCTTCAAGCAGGCTTCAATTACACAAGTGCCTAAGCAGAACATGGTAACCTGCCTCAATGACTATCTTCTAATAGCAGTTGTACTGACAGTGATGGAGTGTTTTTAGAATTTGTTGATGAAATGTATCAACTCCAGCCTGAGAAACGACTTGGATTCACTCCAGTTTGCTTACTGGAGCAACAAGTCTATAGCATTTGCACCCCTGGTACATCTAGACAACAAAGATGCATACATCAGGACGCTCTTTACAGACTACAGCTTGGCATTCAATGCCATTATCCCCTCAGAGCTAAGCAATAAGCTTCAACATCTTGAGATCCAAGATGGCAGCGAGATACAGCTTGCAGCAGTCACTCCGGAACTGATTATCTGTTATTTGTAAAGTGGGGTGCAGTGTGCAATCATAATCAATTGAAAATGGACATGGAAGCACGGAGAAACATCGGGAAATTCCAGGAAGACCTTCTTCGTTGCTGCTGTGAGGTCAGGGACTCTGCTGGGAAGAACAGACCCCCAGTCCTTGTGGTCACGTTGCCGATGGCCGTTAGCGGGACTGTCTTAATATGCTCGACAGAAGATGGTGCTCGGAGAAGCTGTGCTGGAGGGGATAGTTGTTGGCTCCGAGGTTTGTCAGACTTTGAGTCTGCTGCGGTCAGGTCGCTTTCGGTGTGTGCTGCGTCTGCGAGGCTGAGTCGGGCAGCGCCTTGGAAGTCCATAGCGGGGGTACTCCATTCTGCCGCCGGCGTGGGATGGCGAGTCTGTCGGAACCCTGAGGACTTGTGGAAACTGTGGTGATTTCTTTTGAACTTATAGTCCTTTAACATCTTGGACTATTTTTACTGTGCCCATAGTCTGTATTTTTAATCAATTATACTATTGTTTGCACTGTTGTAACTATATGTTGTAATTATGTAGTTTTGTGCAGGTCTTGTAGCTTTAGTTTTTGGTCTTGTTTTTGTCTGGTGGATTTGGAGCTCCTTTCTGGGGAACGCAGTAGAGGGTAGCGCGATATTAATATGCAGCAGCCTCTCCGGACTCTGGATTGGGGGATTGCCAAACATTATGTGGATTTTCTGGTGTCGTCTGTTTTGTCATATGCTTTTGTGATATCATTCTGGGGGAAACGTTGTCTCAGTTTTTAACTGCATTGCATTTGTGGTTTCTAAATGACAATAAACTGAATCTGAATCTTGACCTCAAAATCTCCCTGTGCAGCTGGATCCTCTATTTCCTCACTTGCAGACCCTAGTCAGTTAGGATTGGCAACATCTCCTCCTCCATAATCCCCTTCAGCACAGGTGCACCACAGGCTGTGTGCTTAGCGCCCTGCTCTACTCACTTTTTACTTACGACTGTGCAGCTAAGCACAGCTCCATTGCCATATTTAAGTTTGCTGATGATACCACTGTTAGCCAAGTCAAAGATGGTGACAAATCGGCATATAGGAGGGAGATTGAAAATCCAGCTGAGTGGTACCGCAACAACAACAACCTCTTAATGTCAGCAAGACCAAGGAGCTGATTATTGACTTCAGGAGGAGGAAACAGGAAGTCCGTGAGCCAGTCATCTTTGGGAGATCAGAGATGGGGAGGGTCAGCAACTTTAAATTCCTAGATATTATTTCAGAGTACAATTAATACCTCTACTTTTTAAGTTTAAAGATTCAGCATGACATTTAAAACTTTGACAAACTTCTATAGATGTGTGCATCACATCCTGGCATGGAAACACCAATGCCCTTCTATGGAAAAGTCTATGAAAAGTAGTGGATATGGCCTTGTCATTGTAGCAGGATGGATTTCTTTCCACGTACTGTACAGTTTACATGTTTGGGTGTTTAGTGGGCCTGTGTAGTTTTTGACTCCTTACAAGAAGCAGCACAGTAGTATAGCAGTTAGCATAACATTATTATAATGCTAGTGACCCAGGTTTAAATCCACTGCTTCCTGTAAGGAGTTTGTACGTTCTCCCCATGACTGCGCGGGTTTCTTCCAGGTGCTTCAGTTTCCCCTCTCATTCCAAAGATGTGCACATCAGTAGATTAATTGGTGGCACGGGCTCTGGGCTGGAAAGGTCTTTTTCTATGCCTTATAAAATAATGGCATGTATCTGACAAAACAGGGCTTTGTAATAAATCTTAACTAATGAGTGGAAACTATACTTGTGGCAAATTTATGGAATTTTCAAAGGATGTGGGAGAGGAGGTGGACTGCATCCATCTCAGTGGGAAGCTCTCTCTCAGGTTATGATAGTGGCCCATGCAGTAAAACTTCAGGTTAAGGGGGGACTTCCGGTAAGATGGCGATTGCTTAGCCGCTTCGAACTTTTGCTCCGTCATTCTCCCTATCTTTGCACTATATGTCTCCATTCTTAAACCTTAGTTAGGAATTTTATTAGGTCTCTTTTACTTGCCTGCGAACACATCTATCTTACAATGTCTACCAAAAGCTCTAAGTCCGGGAAAAAGGAAGTTACTGCTCTGCCGACTGAGATTCTCGCTGCTCTGGAACAACATTGAGAAGATATTTTAAAGGAATTTAGAACCTCTTTCAACCAGCTGGATGCCAAATTGGATCGGATCAACGTTAGAGTGGACAAACATGCTGAACATTTATCTGGCATCGACTCGACCTCTGAAGATTTAAAACGCCGTGTCCAATACCTCGAGACCCTCTGTTCCAGCCTAGAGGAGAAGAGTAATAAACTTTTTTCCAAAATGGTGGATCTTGAAAACCGGAGCAGACGTTGCAATCTACAAATTCTTGGTTTGCCAGAGGCCACCGAACAGGGTTCCCTTGTGAAGTTTTTTTCTGATTTTCTCTGTGAGATTTTTGGGAAAGAAACTCTTCCGAATCCACCTGAGCTTGAAAGGGCACACAAGGTCTACGTTCCCTGCGCAATTCTGGGTCCCCGCCCACGACTGGTAATTTTGTGCTTTCATCAATACCAGGTGAAAAACTGTTTGATTATGGAGGCACGCCGTAGAGGTACTTTTGCTTTTCAAAATTCAGTCATTCGTTTTGTGGAGGATTATGCCCCCCAGGTTCTGAAGATGCGTGCTGAGTTTAAAGGTGTAATGAAAGTGCTTTTTGATCGTGGACTTAGACCTTCCCTTCGTAATCCAGCCGACCTTCAAATTACGCTTGCTTCTGGAGAATATAAGTGGTTTGAGTCAGTGAAGGAGGCTGAGGCATTTGTTGGAAGTCTTCCGGCTATCCAGTCTTCTTCGGAACCTGGTCGGACCTCTTAAAATGGTGGATAAGTACCTCTCGCAGTAAAATTATTTTTTCCGGATTCAGACTTTAGTTGAATAACTCAGACATTATCTATTGAAACTCTAAGGGCTGTAGACAATCTCTCGCTGGACTTGATGTGTTTTTTCTAAATTGATATTCTGTGCTTAATGTTTCCCTGTGGATGTTTAGATTGTACTTGTGTATTCTATTTTATTCTTGTATAACTTTATCTATTGAGTTCTACAATTGACTCTAACTTGTTTTGGAGGTTTGGAGTTTTTATTGAAGGCCTCCCTGTTGATTGATTTACAGTTTAAGTTTTGCTGCCTTTTTTTTCTGCAAATGGTTGATAAGTACTCTCCTCGAATCTATAATTTCCCCCTTTCCCCCTCCCCTTTTTTCCTCCTCTTTTAATCTTCTATAATTTTTCACGGGTAGGTTAGTTTTGGTTTTCCTTTGATTTTCTTTGTATTAAGTTTTATACTTCTGCAGAAGTTGTTCCTATTTGTAATTATGTTTTCTAGTGCATGAACTAGTTACCTTTTGCTATAGTATTTATATGGAACTGTTGTTAATGACATAGATCTGGAAGTCATATTTGGGTTAATTTTTTGGTAGAGCTAGCTGCTTTTTTTGATGGCCATCTAGTTTTGGTTTGCGAGGATGGGGTGGGTTTTCCGGTTCTAACATTACTTACTGTTTCTATTGCTTTCCCTTGTTAATCAGGACATGTTTATGTTTTGATCCTACGAATCTATGTTTATATATCTGCTCCCAGACTGTTATTGTACTGCTTGACTTTTTATATGCCTGCTGCCTTTTATGCATTAACAATTGATAATGGCTATTACACTTAAACTGTGAGCTGGAATGTAAAGGGATTGACTCATCCTGTTAAAAGAAGGAAGGTATTCTCACATATTAAACAACTCAAAGCTGACATTGCTTTCCTTCAAGAAACTCATATTCATTGTTCTGATAACTCCTGGCTTTTGTCAAAGTGGGCGGGACAGCATTTTCATTCATCCTTTGCCGCTAAAGCTGGGGGGGGGGGGGGGGGTCTCCATCCTTATTAACTCAGATATTCCTTTTGAACTCCATAATAAGATAACTGATACAAATGGCCGTTTTATTATTGTTTCTGGTAAACTATATAACACTAAAGTTGTACGAGCAAACATGTATGCCCCCAATTTTGATGATGTTAATTTTTTTGAATGTTTTTTTTCCTCACTACCAGACTTAAACTCATACTCCCTTATACTGGGTGGTGACTTCAATTGTTGGTTAGATCCTAATTTGGATCGATCGTCCTCTGTTACTAGACCACCTACTAAATCTGCCTTAGCTATCCAATCGTTTCTCTCTAACTATGGCATCTCTGATAAATGGTGTTTCCTTCATCCTACTGAGAGAGATTATTCTTTTTTTTTCACATGTTCACTAGAATTGACTACTTCTTACTCGATAACCAACTCATTCCATTTGTCTATTCTTGTGATTATCAGAGTATACTGATTTCTGACCATTCCCCAATTACTCTCTCTAAACTTTCCTGGTCTCCCTCAGAGGAATAAACACTGGCGGTTTGATTCGACTTTATTATCGGATGATGATTTTCTAAAATTTATTAAGGATCAGATAACCTTTTATTTTAACACTAATACATCACCTGAAGTGTCATCCCAGATTGTCTGGGATGCCATGAAAGCATATCTGAGGGGTCAAATAATCTCCTATACAGCAAATCTTAATAGAAAGTCCTGTACAGATCGATTAGACCTCATTAACCAGATTAAAGAATTGGATCAACTGTATGCTCAAACTAAGAATCCTGAACTATACAAGAAGCGTGTAGAACTTCAAACTAAATTTAATCTTCTGTCTACTGAACCTGTCAAACGCCAACTTCTCAAAGGCAAGAGTCGCTTTTACATTCATGGTGACAAATCTGGTAAATTTCTAGCCAGTCAGCTGAGGCGTTCCAAAGCCAAACAACATATTACAAAGATCCAGAAGGAGAATGGAGACTTTACATCGGATCACTTAGAAATTAATGATGCATTTAAAAATTTCTATTCTCGACTTTATTCCTCTGAATCTTTGAGTGACAATATCTCTGTTGATCATTTTTTAAATAATCTGAATATTCCTTCGCTTTCATCTGATTTCAAAGCCAAACTTAATGCGCCTATATCATCAGCAGAAATATCTTTTGCAATTTCTGCATTGTCCTCTGGGAAATCTCCTGGACCTGATGGGTTCCCTGTAGAATTTTATAAATCATTCTCTTCACTTCTTTCTCCTCAGTTACTCTCAGTATTATCTGACTCGTTTAATTACGACAAATTGCCACCCTCTTTTAATGAGGCATCTATTATCCTTTTATTAAAAAAGGGTAAAGACCCAACAGAGTGTTCCTCGTATAGGCTGATTTCTTTGCTTAATGTTGATGTTATAATCTTGGCTAAAGTTTTGGCTTATAGATTAGAAACTGTTATTCTCTCTATTATCTCTGATGCCCAAACTGGTTTTATTAAAAACCGTCTCCCTTTTTTTTAAACGTTCGGCGTTTATTTAGTATTTTATATTCACCTCCAACTGGGATTCCTGAATGTGTTATTTCCCTCGATGCGGAGAAAGCATTTGATCGTATAGAGTGGAACTACCTTTTTGCAGTTTTAGAAAAATTTGACTTCGGTCAGAGTTTTATCTCTTGGTCCAAATTGCTGTATTCGTGTCCTACTGCCTCTGTTTTAACTAATTTTCAGAAATCCCAGTTACTTAACCTCAAACATGGCACACGTCAGGGATGCCCTTTAAGTCCCTTTCTCTTTGATTTGGCTATGGAACCTTTGGCGATAGCATTTCAAAATTGTCCTAAATTGACCGGGATTTGGAAAGGGGGTGTTAAGCATAAAGTTTCTCTTTATGCTGATGACTTATTACTCTTTCTCTCAAATCCGTCTACATCCTTACCTCCAATGTTTTCACTTCTTGACCAGTTTAGCCAGTTCTCTGGCTATAAACTTAATTTACACAAGAGCAAACTTTTCCCAATTAATAAAGAAGCACAAGAATTAACATTTCGTGATCTCCCTTTTAAAGTAGTCCATAATCAATTTACCTATCTTGGGATTATAGTCACAAGGAAGTTTAAAGATCTCTTTCATGAAAATTTTGCCAATCTTTCGTATACTATAAAACAGAGTCTGGTACAATGGTCACCTCTATCTATGTCTTTGGTAGGTCATATTAATGTTGTTAAAATGTATGTTCTCCCTAAACTTTTACACTTATTTCAATCAATCCCAATTTTTATTCCTAAATCTTTTTTTTGATTCCTTAGACTATTATTTTGTCATATCTGTGGAAGAATAAGCGCTCTAGAATTAATAAAGTCTATCTCCAAAAACCTAAAAAAGAGGGTGGCATGGCTTTACCTAACTTTCGTTTATATTATTGGGCAGCCAATATACGTTGTGCTACCTTTTGGTCTTTTTTCCATGGCCAACCCGAGTGCCCTAAGTGGGTGGCAATGGAGTTGAGCTCCACTAAAGAATTGTCTATCTCTGCACTTCTTGGCTCTGTACTCCCTAGTAGTTTGTCCAGATTAATAGTTAATCCTCTTGTTAGACACACTTTGCGTATTTGGGCTCAGTTTAGGAAATTTTATGGTTTCCATGGTTTTTCCGTCTCCAGCCGTGTCGTACATAATCACCTTTTTTTTACCTACTACATATGACTCAGCATTCCATGATGGGTATAGGAAGGGCATTAGACATTTTGGAGATCTTTTTATTGATAATCGCTTCACTTCTTTTTAACAGCTCTCTGCTAAGTTCAATCTGCCCAATGCTCATTTTTTTAGGTATCTCCAAATTAGACACTTTATTGTTCCTTTAATTCCTAACTTCCCTGAAATGCCTGAGAAAAATGTTATGGACTTATTTCTTTCCATTAATCCACTAGGTAAAGGTTTAATATCAATTATTCGAGATAAATTAGCAGCCTTATGACGTGCCCTTGCGGATAAAATTAAAATGGCATGGGAGCAGGATTTAAATACCTCCTTATCTGATGAGACTTGGGACTCTATTCTCAAATCGGTTAATTCAACCTCTCTTTGTGCTCGCCATTGCCTTTTACAGCTTAAGATTGTTCATAGATCCCATATGTCTAAATCTAAATTATCTCGATTTTACCCTAACATTAGTCTGCTTTGTGATAAATGCAAAAGGGGCGAGGCCTCTCTCATTCATATGTACTGGTTCTATCCTAGCTTGGAGAAACTTTGGAAAGATGTCTTCATAACGTTATCGTATATTCTGAATCACCACCTAGAACCAAACCCTTTAATTGCTTTGTTCGGTTTCTGGGGTGAGACAGATTTATGTCTGAGTTCGACTAAATGTCGAATATTATCTTTTGCCTCTCTCCTGGCTAGACGTTTAATCCTCCTTAGATGGAGAGATGTTGCCCCGCCCACGCATGCTCAATGGCTTAACGATATTATGGCCTGCTTGGACCTTGATAAAATTAATTATTCAGTTCTTAATTCGGATTTAAAGTTCCATAAGGTCTGGGGACCTTTTATTGAGTACTTTCATAACCTTACTCTTAACTAAGGTCTTTTTTTTCGGTCCCTTGCTTTCAGCTCCTTTTTCTTTTGGTAGTAGGCATTACTATCTTCTGTTGCTAAGTGTATTCACAGTTTGGGGGTTTGATTGTCCTGATTTATATTCTCTATATTGTGTTGTGGTTGGTCTGGAGTTTTTTTTTGTGTTGTGGGGTTTGGGGAGGATACTAATTTTACTTGTCTTCAATTTGGGTGCTTTTTCAGTTATCTTTCTTTGTATCATATTGTTATTGTATGCTTATTTTTGCACTGTATCAATGTGCTTCATTTTGATCTGGGGTTTTTTAAATCTGTAGTCATGTAGAAAATGTATATAAAAAAAAAACAAAAAAAAACTTCAGGTTAAGTATTGAACTGGTTTCAGCAAAAGTTGTGACTCAGGGTTTCAATTTACTTGCGTTTTCTTTATGAGGGGGTGTGAGGGAAATCAGTTATCGATTCTGCTTTAATATTCTGTAATCCTGATGGAATGAACTGGGATTGTCTCAAACTAACTTGACTTGCAAGAATTTTCACATGCAAAGTGCCAAAGGATTGCTGGTGCCCATTAATCAGTACCTAGTCTGAAACAATCATTTTACCAAACTTGGGGGTGGGTGAGAATTGTGTTTCCCTTATTTACAAGATCATAATTTGATAATTACACCCAGTACTTCCGATCTTGTGTGCACATCGTGTGGCTCCTGACAAAACATAGGAGAGGTTACACTGGCTACAATTGTGTTCACATTGATTGGTTTCTTGATAGAAAGATGTGGTTTGGTATCAACTTTGGGAAGGACATTCCACTCTTGAATACTTCGCCTAAGCTGTTGCAGCCAAACAATGAGCCATTGCTTGCTTGCTTGAAGTAAATATTACATGACTACAGATTATACTCCAAATCTTTGAAACTCTCATTGATCCCAGATACATTGATCTTTTTTCTGCTCTTTAAGTCGGGGTTGTACTTGAATCTCAACTCAAACTGTTTCAAACTGTTACAGGTCCGGAGAGAATGATGTTGAATACAGTAACAACATGGATTTGGAGGAAGGGGAGTTAGCTGATTCAGCAGGAGCTACTGGTAATTCACATTTTAAAATCTTTAGAGTGAAGTTGGAGAGTGAGCATCTTGGAATTATTGCCTTGCAAATGATGTTTCAGTCAATAAAGTACATAGGTCAGATCCAGTTCTGTCAGAGATTGAACTAAAATAGCTTTTCTCTTCATTCATTGTCACTATTGAATACTATTGCAAGAAAGTTTGTGAACCTTTTGCAAAAAAAACAGGTAATTGCATTAGTTACACATAATGTGATCTGATCTTCATCTAAGTCACAATAATAGACTAACACAATCTGCTTAAACTAATAAGACACAAACAACTGTACCTTCCATGTCTTTATTGAACGCATTGTTTAATCATTCACATTCCAGGCTGGAAAAAGTATGTGAATGCTTGTATTTAATAACTGGTAGAACCTCTTTTAGCAACAATAACTTCCATCAAATGTTTCCTGTGGATGCTGATCAGACTTACACAATGGTGATGACGAACTTTAGACCATTCTTCAATATAAAACTGTTTCATTACTTCAGTATTTCTGGGAAACTTTGCATGAGCAGCAACCCTCTTCAGGTCATGCCATAGCATCTCAACTGGGCTATGGTATGGACTCTGACTTGGCCATTTCAAAACATGAATTCTCTTTTTAAACAATTATTTTGTTGATTTGTTGTGTTTCAAATCATTGCCTTGTTACATTATCGAACTTCTATTAAGCTTCAGGTGACAGACCAGTACCCTAGGGTTTTCCTGCAAGATGTCTTGATACAATTTTGAATTCATTTTTCCCTCAGCAATTGCAGGCCGTGCAGTTCTTGAGGCAGCAAAGCGGCCCCAAACAATGATGTTCCTTCCACCATGTTTCATAGTTGGGATGAGGTTTTGATGCCAGTGTGCAGTGCCCTTTTTCCTCCAAACATAGTGTACATTTCTGCCAAAAAATTCAATTTCACAGAACATTGTCCCAGAAACGTGCAGAACATCTAGGTGGTTTTTTGTAAACTTGACGCGTGCACCAATGTTTTTGTTCTGTTTTCTTTTGTGTTTTTTTTTTGGTTTCCTCCATGGTGTCCTTCCATGAACACCATTCTTGAATGTTTTAATTATAGTGGACACAAGAACAGAGTCTTTAGCAAGTTCAAGAAATTTCTTCAGGTTTTTTTGCTGCTGCCCTTGGGTTCGTATTCACCTCCTTTAGCATTGCATGTTATGCTCCTGGTGTGATCTTTGCAGGAGCCCATTCCAAGGGAGAGTAGCAACAGTACTGAATTTCCTCCACTTGTAGACAATTTTTTTTACTGTGGACTGATTGAATACTCAGGTCTTTAAAAGTGCTTTTGTAGCCTTTTCCAATTATATGCATCTGTACCATTTTTCTGAGTTCCTCTAAAAGTTGTTTTGATTGAGGCATGGTGCACATAAACAGATCTTTCTTGAGAAGAGCAGGCTCTGTCAGTAACCTGACTTTTATAGGGCAGCACATCTCTACTACCCCACCTCCAATTTCATCTCATTGATTGGAACACCTGACTTCAAATAGCTCTTGTAGAGCCTTTCTGCCAGTAGCTATAAGACTCTACAACTCCTCAAGTATATAAGCATTTGACTTCATTGCACATCTGTATTTTGTTCTATACTTTTTAATGCACATTTTGTAGTCTTTTTGTACCTCAGTGTTTACATTTTGTATTTAAAAGTATATATTTCTGTCTGAATAACCTTGCAACAATAATTCCCTTTGGGATAAATAAAGTTTTATTTTAATGTATATTATTACCGCAGAGATTCACATCCTTTTTTTGAACCTAGACTGTGAATGTTTAAATGGTGTAATCAGTATTGATGAGAAGAAGTACAACTGTTTGTGTAACTAGTTTAGGTAGATTGTGTTTGTCTATTATTGTGACTTAGATGCAGATTAGGCTACATTTTGTAAGTAGTTAATGCAAAAAAACCAAGTAATTGCAAAGCGTTCACAAACATTTTCTTGTAACTGTAGGCTTGGGTTAGATTTGAAGTTCAGTGTCCAGGTGCTTCATGTTTCTAGGAGATAAAGACTGATCTTCCTAATCAGATTTGGTTTTGTACCAAAAGCTATAGCTTAATAAAAAATCATTCGGTGGTGGTTTGGAAAATTTCATTTGGTCCTTTCTCTCTGACTTACAGCCTCATTTGCTGTTTTGAGGAAGAGTTCTAGATTTCTGACATCCTTTGTGGTTCCTGCATCACTCCACCACTGCAGGAAATATCTTTGTCTGCACTTGACGGTCTTTGTGAACACCTCAGTTATATTACCATTCTAAGCACAGAAGTGCAAGCTCAGTCTATGCAACCTGTTTGTGGCCATGTAACCCTTTAGTTTCAGCGTTCCTTCTGTACTTGTTCATAAACTTGCATTTACATCAGGGGTTCCCCACCTGGGATCCATGGACCCCTCAGTTAATGTAAGGGTTCATGGCAAAAAAAGATGTTGGTGAGCCCTGACTTTCGATGCTTGAGGTTAGGAATGATAGAGATTTACATTGTGCTTGACATCTTTAAATTTCACATTAATAACAATAATTAATCCTACAAGCATCACTAATGGTCTCAAATAGAACTTAGATCGGATATGGAACAGTACAGTCCATTTAGCCTACGATGTTGTGTCGTCCTTTTAGTCTTCTCCAAGATCAATCTAACCCCTCCCCATTTACCCCAAATAGCCCTCCATTTTTTTTTATCCATGTACCTCTTTTGAATATTCCCACTTTCTCCAGGCAGAATACACACTACATGTACTGTTCTACATTCATCAATTTGTTTTGTCTCTTCTTCAAAAACCAATCAGACTTGTGAAGCATGACCTACCTCTTACAAAGTCATGCTGTCTGTCCCTGTGACTATCCCCATTTTCCAAATGCTGTTAAAGCCTATCTCTTAAGAATCCTCTCCAATAGTTTGGCCAGCACTGATGCTATAAATTCCCAGGATCATCACTATCACTATTCTTGAATAAAGGATAGTATTTGCCACCTTCCAGTCTGCTGGTGTTGCCCCTGTAACCAGTGAGGACTCAAAGATCATCTCTAAAGATGCAGCAGTCTCTTCCCTCACTTCATGTAGTAACCTGGGGCATATCCAATGTGGGACTAGTCATTACCTCCTCCCATAGATGCTGTCTGGCCTGCTGAGTTCTGCCAGCATTTTGTTTTTTTACTTATCTATTCTAATGTCTTTTCAAAACTTCCAACACTGCCTTTCTTAACCTTGACAATTTCCAGCATATTAGCCTGTTCTATGCTATCAAAATCCCTCTCACTGGTGAATTGTGAAACAAAGTATTCATCAAGGACCGAATCTATCTTCTGACATGTTTTCTCTTTTATTGCTGATCAGTCCTACACCCTGGTCATCCCACTGTTCTTTACATATGTGTAGAAAACCTTGGGGGTTTTGCCAAGGCCTTTTCACATCCTTCCCACTTTCCTCTTGTGCTTCTTCTTGGCTACCTTTTTACTCAAGATATTTTAGTACTTTTGGAAACCGGAACACTGAAAACTGTAAATAGTGGAGATTGCATCTTGCTGTTTCCTAGTATCATCTGGAGGAAAAATCATACCCTGCTCATCAAAAGTACTACACCTTTAATATAGTATTTAATCACTGAGATGTGAATCTAAATAGAGGTTTACTTTTTTAAAGAATTGTTTATCTCTTAAAATGTGCTACAAATATAATGGTAAATCAGCTTTTAATAAATTAAAATAGATCTATAGTTTGAGTCAGGCCATTCATCAGAAATAAATCCATGTCAGGTAGTGATTTTTGACTGCAGTGTATTTTGAGTATATTCAGTTCTTTGTACTTAAGGCATTTTAATTACACAGTAAGATTCATTTGAATGAGTAATTTTAATTAAATGTGAAACTCCCTTGCTTCCTTTCCCAACCATATCCAATTATGTGTGAGTCAGGCAAGTGCTTCATGTTGCAGTTTTGTCTAAGAAGATAACATCTATCGGTATTTTCCCTATCCTTAAGGAAATGCCTTGCTTGACTTTCTTCTTTTAGATATCCTGTTGTCATCTTTTTATTTAAGATACCAGTGATGTTATTGTTTAATTCTTGAAAAAATAGGAATTTTTGGGTTGGTTTTTTGTGGCAATTTTATGTATTTTTCATTTGGAGATTTTGAGCATCAGTGGCAATCCACCATTTATTGTCCACTCTAGAGATATGAATCTTAAGGTGTATGGTGACCTGTATGTAACTAGATAATAAGTTTAATTTGAGTTTTGAAATGCACTTTTGAAAACTGGTGGTGAGCAGGCATGCTTACTTCTGATAGTTGGAGGAGGTCATGTCCAGAATGTAGACATAGTGAAATATTTCCAGGTCAGGATAGTGATATTGTGAGGATGTTTCTACAGTGGTGTTCTGCCCGTGGTGATTGAGGCTGCAGGTTTGGAAAGCAGTGTTGGAGTAGCCTGTTGAATAACTTCAGTGCATTTTGTAGGTGGTTCAAATTTCACCCACTGTGCACAAAGCACTGAGAAAATGAATAGTTGGCTTCCTTAAATTGACAGCTAATCAAGCAGTCTGTTTTATCCTGTTGAGTAGCTGGAGGTACACTAATCCAGGCCCATAGAGAGAATTCCATTACACTTCTCAGTGACTCGCTGTGGGAGGTTGAGTATCTGATTGGCTCTTGTAGTAACTGAACTGGAGTTCTATAGGATCTAGTGCAGGAATCCTAGTCGTAAAATCTGTATCACTGATTTGGATGAAGTGATTAAGTGCAACCTGGTGAAACTGGGTAGTAGTCTGGGTCCTGAGGGCAAAACTGAGGCTTCAGGGGAATATAGACATGTTAATATCTGAAATACTCTGCAAGTTTGCTTTTACTACTTAAGGAAGGGTGAGTTTTCAATGGAGGGAGTGTAGTGTCGGTACACCAGACTGATTCCTGTGATGGCAGGTTTATCCTTTGAGGGGAGATTAAGCACACGAGGCCTATGTGCTCTTGTGTTCAGAAGATTGACTGCTACCTCACTGTAAAGGTTAACTTGATGAAAACAGGGATAGTATTTTCTCTTGGCTGCTGTGTTTGGAATTGGGGGAGCAGATCAGCCATTCATAACACAAGTTTTTTTCCCCCCTTCAGTGGGTAGTAAATTCAAAAAAAAAGTTGTTGCCACTTGGTCACTGAGTAAGTTCAAGATGGAAACTAGTAGATATTTGGGTATCAAAGGAATGGCAGGAAAGATCAGCCATCATCTCATTTAATTGTGAGCCCTCTTCTGCTTTTTCATGTAATCATATATTTGGTTATCAGTTCAAGCCTACCCAGTAAGCAAGCACTGAAAGCTTTTCTTGGAAACAGGAGTAAGGTATTCAGTAACTTGTTCATATTTGAGCTGTAGCCATAGTATCATTTCACTACTTTTGAATATCTCTTGGTATCTTTTACTTCAAGACTAATCTCCATATGCAAAGCTTAATTAACTCTGCATCGACAAATTCCAAACGTATGCTACTGTGTAGAAAAGGTCGTATTTGTGTGGTGGGAAATCAAAATGTTTATGATGTTCAATAACTGAGTATTTATATTTCCCCCAAACTAGTGTGCAAGAGAATACGGGTTAGGTTTATGTAACCTCTCCTTAATTTCTATGAACCTGCATACTACCATACCTACCTCAACAACACAACCCCATTCCTCTCCCCCCACCCTCCCCTCAGTACCTCATAAGATTGCCATCTCTTTTTATCTGTTTCTCTATCTTTGCTGCATATGCTCTCAAAATAAGACCTCTTGTCTAAGAGCTTCTGAAATGCCTTCCTCCTCCTGGCATAGTTGGAGCCCGTACACATGTTTGCTCCACTTACGGTGTAACAGTAAAGAGTTCCCTCATCCTTGTCTTTCAGGCCATCAACCTCTGTATCCATCATATCTCCTCAATTTCTGTCAGTTCTAACCTGATCCCCACCACCATGCCTTGACTTTTGCCTCCACATGGATTGCTCTTTTTGGGATTTCCTGGTCTACAGGCAGTCCCCGGGTTACGAACGAGTTCCATTCCTAAGTCAGATTTGTACATAAGTCGGAACAGGTACATCCGGTATTATTTATTTAGCATCAGTTAGTCAAACATTTGCCTTAGTATATAGTGTATATTTTACCATTCTATGCATATAAAACACTTAAAAAACATAGGTATTTCAATAATTAAACCACTGTGTTGCTTAGTAGTAACTGTAACTTTCAACAGGGCAGGGCCTTTCACATGGTCCATTATTCCTCTACCTGTATCCTTTAAAATTGTTCCAATCGTTGACTGACTGTAGTTTAATGCTTTGCCAATGACTGGTGGCGTTTCACCTCTTTCTGATTGCTTTTTATTTTCAATCGCGATCATTTTCTGTCAACGGAACAGAAAACTGCAGATTCAGCAGCAGCTGCGGGCGGTGGGTCCTCTGCTGCCTCGGGTCCTAAAGTCTACCTGCACTGAGACAAGTTAAATGGAACAAGAGGGGACAGTGCTGACTGAAGGTGGGGGGGGGGAGGGGTGAATCTTGGTAAGAAATATTTAAGCCAAATACAAAGTTACACACTCAACAGTGTTAACTTGTTGAAAATAGCGCACGGCGTTCTCCTCCCTCCGTTCGCAAGTACAAGTTGTCCATAAATCTGACGTTCGTAACTTGGGGACTGCCTGTACTTGCCTCTCCCAGGCTCTTTTCTCCTGAAACTGTAGAATAGTGGTCACCAACCTCTTTAAGCCCAAGATCCCCTACCTCGGCCGTAGTGAAAGGCGAGATTGACCCCAGATCAATTAGTTACATGCATGTGCACTGGGGCGGAAAAGACCAGAAGAAAAACCCCACAATCCGGAAGTAGAAATAATGCATAAGCACCAAGGGTACCCACCATTTTTTTTTGCACTGCGGACCCGTTTAATATTGACAATATTATTGCGGACCAGCCGATGGGGTTGGAGGAGGGTAGACACGACGGGAATACAGCGACACTCGAAGCAGGTTCCTTATGTCCAGTCTTTTCCACAATTTAGTTTTCACGGCTCTCAGCACTTAGCTGCTGTCCTGCGCTGCTCGCGTTTTTTCCACTGAAAAAAAATCAGCGGGTTTGTCTTTAAGTGCAGGGTGCTTGGACTCAGGGTGCCGAAGCAGTTTTCAGGGCTTCATTGCCTCATTAGACAGCCTCT
Organism: Hypanus sabinus; assembly: GCF_030144855.1. NCBI lineage: Eukaryota > Metazoa > Chordata > Chondrichthyes > Myliobatiformes > Dasyatidae > Hypanus > Hypanus sabinus. The sequence goes on from NC_082711.1 coordinate 174,022,393, forward strand.
GCACGCCTGCCGCCAGACACCCTGGCCAATTGCAGCTGGTCGTGGGTGGGGTGAGAGGACAAAGTCAGGGCCGGAGGTCCCTGTGCCGGGGCCACGGCGGTCGCAGTCCGGAGAGAGTGACCAATGAAGTGAGGAGTGCGACAGGCCTGCGCCCCCCCCCCCCCCCCTTTGTATAATCCATGGGCCCAACAAAAGTTTGGCTGGAGGGATGACTTTCAGTATATCGCAGCAAGGTATCTGCTCTGCTACTTACGAAACCTTAAGCCCGAATTAAGTCGTCTGCGAATATTTTAGCACCAGGTTCCCCACAAACATTCGGTGTGCTAAATAGGTTTAGAGATGGCGCCCATCTGTCTGCACTCCGGGCCAGTAGCATTGGCACTTCCCGCCGGCCGCACTCTGGGCCAGTAACATCAGCACTTCCTGCTCACCACGCTCCAGGCCAGTAGCATTGGCAGTTCTCGCCAGCCGTGCAAGGCAAACACTGGCGCGAGGAAAGGTGCAACTGACCCATATTGTTTCCTTGCGGTCCGATGGTTGAGGACCACGGAAGTACACTGTGTAGTGCGGGGGAGCTATGCGCATGCGCACTGTACAGAAAGAATGGAAATAAAAACCCTGCAACCCGGAAACAATCTGTCAACAGTATTTGTGTATTTCTTTTTCTTTTTTTTTGGGATCTACTGGGGAAGTCTCAAAGATCAACCAGTCGATCGCGATCGACAGGTTGGCGACCACTCCTGTAGAAGATGTAACATCTGTCCCTTCATGTCCCTAAAAATAGCATTTCCAGGTAAGGCAGACATTCACGGATTCCCCATCCAAAGTGGTATACTGATACAGTGTTCTGTACAATCTCTACATTTTGTGAAACCAAGCATGGTTTCAAGTGACTATTTTGTAGAACTTGTGTTCTGCCCAAATTTGCTTCTGGTTACATATCAGTAGCTATTCTTCCCATCCTTACATTCTCCCTTTGTTGCAGAGAGAATTCACATACAATAGGAAGAACGAACATGCACGCACCCGCACGTGCACACACACAGAGTTAGTTTTTCTTTCTCCATTTTTTGCATTGCCCTCTGCCCCACTTCCATCTGCCCGTTATCCCCTCCTCATCTGGTTTCACCTGTCTGCTTCTATCACACATCCTGTACCTACTTCTTTATGCTGTCAATCTTGTATGTTTTCCTCTCCTTCCTGTCGCAGGGATTCAGCCAAAAATATCCATGCTTTCCCCTTCACCTGTTGACTCTCAGTCTATTGCTTTTGTTCTCCTGAATACAATTTGTACCTGTGTACTAGCTTTTATTGATTTCTGTACCTAAATGCCCAGTTCTTTTACTGTTCATAGTTTTTCATCATGTGAGTTGTTTCAATTAGTTCTTGAGTACAGAATGGATTACCTTGATAATAGACCACATGGAATTCCATCTGCCAGAGTTTATCTCAATTATTCTGACTGTGATCTTGAATATGCTTTGTCCATCTGTGTATTTTTCAGCATCTATTAATTTGTACCTTCTACAAATTCTAGAAAAGAACCCAGATTATTAGAGATATGAACTTTGGTACCTTCTGTGCCACCCTTCTGCCAATTAGAGTAGGGTTTTTTTATCAATCCCAATTCATATGGATGATTTTCTGTTATCAAATGCTGCTGTGAAGTTAATTTGTATAACATCTGTAGTAATACCCTAATTCATCAAATAATATCAGAAATCCAGATAAGTTTACAAATTGGCACATTCTGGCTAACTAGTGCTTGTCCAAATGCTCAGTCATTCATCCTATAGCTTTCTGTAATGCTCTTACAACAGACTTCCTAAAAGTTCAAAGGTCCAATTTAATTTCAGAGAAACTGTATACAATATTCATCCTGAAATGCTTTTTTTTCCGCAACCATCCAAGAAAACAGAGGAGTACCCCAAAGAATGAATGACAGTTAAATGTTAGAACCCCAAAGTAACTCCCCAGCTCCCCTCCCTCCTGCGTGTAAGTGGCAGCAAGCAACAATCCCCCTCCCCCAGCAGGCAAAAAAAAAACATCGGCACCTGCCGCCAAGCACTCAAGTGTGAGCAAAGCAATAGCAAAGACACAGATTTGCAGTTACCCCAAAGACTTCACATTTCACCCAGTATACAACATACCACAGGCTCGCTCTCTCTCTCCCTAATAAGGGAGAAGGAGGTGTCTCTTTTCCTAGCGAGCAGGGAGACATAACAAACAACTCGCTGGTTTACGATGTTAAAAGTCTGTTACATCGCTTGCTTTTTTTTTAGCTCTGTGCCTAAAGATTTCAGGTCTCCAGGCACACGGCCATAGATATTTCGACTCCCCCAACAACACACAGGTCTCCTGCCATGACACCAACCCTTGATCCGCCCGTCTCCAGAGCCCTATGATTCTAGGTTTCCAAATCCAAGCTGGACTCTTAGGTCTGTCCTTCACCTTTCTTCTACCTATCACTTGCTTTTGGCTCCTATCTCACCAGTGTCCTGCACCTCTTTATATTGGCTATCTCCCCCTCTTCACTCAGTCCTATTGAAGATTCTTGGCCTGAAATTTTGACAATTGCTCATCTCCTTGTTCTTCATTTCTTCACACCATTTTGTGGTGAAGAAAGCTTTTGGTATGCTGGCCTTTATAAATCAGAGCATTGAGTATAGGAGTTGGGATGTAATGTTAAAATTGTACAAGGCATTGGTGAGGCCAAATTTGGAGTATTGTGTACAGTTCTGGTTACTGAATTATAGGAAGGATATCAACAAAATAGAGAGAGTACAGAGAAGATTTACTAGAATATTACCTGGATTTCAGCACCTAAGTTACAGGAAAAGGTTGAACAAGTTAGGTCTTTACTCTTTGGAGCGTAGAAGGTTGAGGGGAGACTTGATAGAGGTACTTAGAATTATGAGGAGGGTAGATAGTTGATGTGGATAGGCTTTTTCCATTGAGAGTAGGGGAGATTCAAACAAGAGGACATGAGTTGAGAGTTAAGGGGCAAAAGTTTAGGGGTAACATGAGGGGGAACTTTACTCGGAGAGTGGTAGCTGTGTAGAATGAGCTTCCAGTAGAAGTGGTAGAGGTAGGTTTGATTTTGTCATTTAAAAAAAAATTGGATAGATAAATGGACAGGAAAGGAATGGAGAGTTATGGGCTGAGTGCAGGCAGGTGGGATGAGGTGAGAGTAAGCGTTCGGCACAGACTAGAAGGGCCGAGATGGCCTGTTTCCATGCTGTAATTGTTATATGGTTATCTCCAAAAAACAGATGCCATTCAACCTACCGAGTTCCACCAGTTTGTTGCTTTGAATTCCAGTATCTTAATTCTCCATACATCAGTGGAGTCAATTGTGTCTTTATATTGATCGTGCTCTTGTTGCTTTAAGGTTACTTTCTTCCTTGTATTACTTGGCTTTCCTGAAATTGTAAGTCTAGGAATTGTTTCATGTGATGAAGACATCTGCAGCCTTGTATTTCACTGTGTAGGAATGAACTGATAAGGGGTTTGGAATCTTTTTTTGTCACTATTGTGTGCTTTCAGATATTAGTCACTTAGCTACTTGCAGAAATATTTGTCCTTCCACAATTATCAGATCATCTTCGGCCTCCCCTTTTCAGCTCGTTGACTTGTATTCTCGTAGATCTCTTTGTTTGCCTGTTTATTTCTCTGTTTGTTTAATATGGGGATTGGAAATTTGCTTAATAACCAGCATTAGCACTTTTTGTTTTTGGCTGAATGTTGCTCCTTACCCAGTATTTTAGTGTCATTAAGTGACCAATTATTGTAATCCTAAACGAATGGGAAGAAGTACAACACGCAAAATGCCGGACAAGCTCAGCACAGCAATAATCAGTCAGTTACAGAGAGAGATCTTTCACCAGGACCAGAAAGGAAAGGGGCAGAAGCCAGAATAAGGAGGTGGAGTGGAGGGGAGGGAGCGCAAGCTGGTATGTGAGTCTAGGTGAGGAGTAAAAAAGATGCATGGGAGAAGGAGTTGAAGTGAGAAGCTTTGAGTAGATAAGTGGAAGACATAAAGGTCTGAAGAAAGAGGAGGAGGGGAGCAAGAGGGAGGTGATAAGCAGAGGAGGAGAAGAGGAGAGAGGAAACTGATTGGAAAAAGAGAAGTGTGAAGGGAAGAAAGTTACCAGAAGTTGAAGAAACCTCTCCCCCATTAATCACTGATTAAAGCATCGAGGAAGATTGAGACATCAAGGTGAATGCAGAAGATGAGCAAATTTCAGCACCGATTGCCTTTTGATCGCTGCCAAGAATGAGTCTGTGAGTGTCCTATCGCTGTGACAGGTGGCTAGGCCTTTGCCTTATGTGGTATCCCCCTCTTTCTGTGAGTGTTGGTGATATCGTAGGATGGTATCGTTGTTCCGAGTTTAAGGATTAGACTATTCTGTTTACAGACTGTGGACTCTTTCAGACTTATGGTTTTTATATTCTGTGTTTTTATCAGCTGCTCCTTTTCCGTTTTGTCGTGCAAGGAGACAGTGTTTGGGGTTGATGTTCCTGTTCCATTTTGTTTGGAGGGGGGTTAATGATTAGAATGCTGTTTTTTTTGTACAGGGGCGATGGATTTGATGTTTCTCTCTGAATTTTATGTTTGTTTCATGGCTGTCTGGAGAATACAAATTTTAGAGTTGTATATAGACACATACTTAGATAATAAATGAACCCTTGCGCCTTTGATTAACCAGAATGCATACAATTCCTTATTAGATTTCCCTGTGGTTTGTCTCTAGAGATACTACCTGATTTACTACATACAGTATCTCCTGAGTGAGCAAGACCAGTTCATTTTATAGTACTTGCCCTCTTGGTTGTACAGGGGGAATAAAATGGTGGCTAGCCAAGGGGTCCAAGAGTAACTTAGAGGACAAGTAACATAGAATATGAGCAAATCTATATACTACTAAAACTTCCATGCTCTGTCTGTTTGTGACCTCCAATTAGCACAAATGGTGCATTACAGCGGCACTTTTTTTGGCTACATCGCTTAAAATGTGCTAACTTACAGAATGCAGGCAAAGTTCAGGGTTACATATTCATATAAAATTGCTCATTTGCCAAAATCAACTGCCTGGTTTTCACCCGAGAGCCGATCTGCCATTGTGGAAATCAGGACGCGACACCAGAACGCATGCGCGCGGCCAGCCTCAGCAGCGACTCCAACCGGAGCAAAAGGGCGGGGCAGCTCTATTTCGAGCAGTCACATAATATCATCATCATCATCATCATGTCAGATTTAACTGCCACCCATCAATAAGAGATCATTAAATCTTATTGTAATGACGTACTTCTCTTTCAATATTTCAATTAGTTTCTGCATAAAGGAATACAAAGTACAAGAAGATATATATTAAGTCAAAAAAAATTACCAAATACATTGTATTAAAAATACAGTTGCAATCACAAAATCCTGTATTCATATAAATTGAATCGTAATATTGAAATATAATTTTTATTATACAGAAAAAATCTAAACTCGCTACCAAAGTCAGAGCTGTTAGGAAAAGCAAGAAAAAAGGGGGAGAAAATCCTTATCATATAATGCTGGAGTAATAAAATGGATTCAACAGTGGCTAGATGGGAGATGCCAGAGAGTAGTGGTGGATAATTGTTTATCGGGATGGAGGCGGGTGACTAGCGGGGTGCCTCAGGGATCTGTTTTGGGCCCAATGTTGTTTGTAATATACATAAGTGATCTGGATGATGAGGTGGTAAATTGGATTAGTAAGTATGCCGATAATACTAAGGTAGGAGGTGTTGTGGATAATGAGGTGGGCTTTCAAAGCTTGCAGGGAGATTTATGCCGGTTAGAAGAATGGGCTGAACGTTGGCAGATGGATTTTAATGCTGAGAAGTGTGAGGTTCTACATTTTGGCAGGAATAATCCAAATAGAACATACAGGGTAAATGGTAGGGCATTGAGGAATGCAGTGGAACAGAGAGATCTAGGAATAACAGTGCATAGTTCCCTGAAGATGGAGTCTCATGTAGATAGGGTGGTGAAGAAGGCTTTTGGAACGCTGGCCTTTATAAATCAAAGCATTGAGTACAGAAGTTGGGATGTAATGTTAAAATTGTACAAGGCATTGGTAAGGCCAAATTTGGAATATTGTGTGCAGTTCTGGTCACCGAATTATATGAAAGATATCAATAAATTAGAGAGAGTGCAGAGACGATTTACTAGGATGTTACCTGGGTTTCAGCACTTAAGTTACAGAGAAAGGTTGAACAAGTTAGGTCTCTATTCATTGGAGCGTAGAAGGTTGAGGGGGGATTTGATCGAGGTATTTAAAATTTTGAGAGGGATAGATAGAGTTGACGTGAATAGGCTGTTTCCATTGAGAGTAGGGGAGATTCAAACGAGAGGACATGATTTGAGAGTTAGGGGGCAGAAGTTTAAGGGAAACACCAGGGGGTATTTCTTTACTCAGAGAGTGATAGCTGTGTGGAATGAGCTTCCTGTAGAAGTAGTAGAGGCCAGTTCAGTTGTGTCATTTAAGGTAAAATTGGATAGGTATATGGACAGGAAAGGAGTGGAGGGTTATGGGCTGAGTGCGGGTAGGTGGGACTAGATGAGATTAAGAGTTCGGCACGGACTAGGAGGGCCGAGATGGCCTGTTTCCGTGCTGTGATTGTTATATGGTTATAATAAAATATTATTAGCCACCATCTGTACATTTACAACAAATCAAAGATTTTGAAAATAACTCAAATGAGTTTATACTTTTATACAATGTATAAAAGTCTTGACTAGATTCACAAACTGAACATCAGATATTCTCTAAATTTAAGCATGACATAACATCCCGTAACCTGTATTGACGTACTTCGAGACACCCATCAAACCCTTTGCTGCAGTCAAAGGGCAGCGGTGACTATATCACATCCATTCAGGAGAGCGCCAACCACATCATCAAGAATAATCAGCTTCCTTTGGTGTTACAGCTTTGTATCTTCCATCGAGCATTAGAGTAAAAAAAATATGGTCAGCCTAACTGACGCATGGAAAGAGAAAGGGGACATTGTGGTCAAAAGATGATGCCAAATGTTGTCAGGAAGCAGCAAGGAGAGGGAGAGAACAAGAAGCAGATGAGGCCAGGGCCACACGACTCCAGGATCGAAGAGTCAGGACAAAAAAGATTAGAGAAGAAGAGACAGAGGAGGAGAGTCATGCACATCTCCAAAATGACAACAACAGGCACAGGAGGAGGAGAGAGGAAGAGACAAAGGAGCTGAGAAATGCATATCTCCAGGATCAGAGATGAAGAACAAACAGCAGAAGAGATGAAAAGACGGCGGATGAAAGGACTGCACGTCTCCAGAATGAATACGAGAGGCACAAGAGTGGCAGATCAACCAGAAATGTTGCCATCAAAAGTGTCCTTCGTTAAATGAGGAGAAGCTATATTTGCTTTGCTATGTGTCTGTCTTTAATAAACTGGTTTTTCTTCAATTTCCAAAGCAAAGCAATACCAATAGCATTCAGGAAAATTTTATGTTCACTCTGGTCACATCAGACTGCACTACCTTTCTCCCAAAGGATCGCCCCATTGTCTAGTTAGAATCTATAATTGTTTTCTCATCGTGTGAAGGTATTGTGCGTAGAGAGGTACCTGTTTGAAATATACCACTTTTGCATTTATTGTGATTTTTGTTTTGGGAATCATTCTCTTTCAAGACACTACAGGTAGTCCCCGAGTTATGAAAGTTCGACTTACAGACAACTCGTACTTACCGAGGAAGGAGAATGTCATCCACCATTTTTTTTTATTTATTTTCTTATTGAAGTTCATCATCAAACAAACATTTCCATAAGATGTATTTCAGACATGATACATATATATCATATAATCATATATCACAAATCTCCACAAAGTATTTATCTGGGGTATACACTCATAGAAAAGAGTGGAAAGAAAAAACAAGCAAAAGGAAAGAATTATGTACAAGTAGGGAGTGATTTTTTTTCAACAGATTCATTGATTTATGAGAATAAAATCAGGCCTGTGAGGCATTATGTAGTTAAACCATTTTTCCCAGTATGAATCAAATTGTTCCAAATTGGATAAAATTCTCTTAATGTTTGGTTGGATTTAATAGCCCATTGACATTAAAAGAAATTTTACCTTGTCCTTAGCCATCTGTACTTATCTGTCAATGTACCATTGAAATTAGAATAGAACTTAATCGATCTACTCCCTGAACAAATAAGAACCAAGAAACGCAAATAACAACAAAAATGGCACGAATGTGTGATTCTAAGGCTGAGGTCTGTAGTAGATGACCCTGCGTTGAGCTAGAGGAAATGTCTAGCTGTGGGGGATAACCCCTCCTACTTGAGAGTTGAGGGCCCCCAATGCAGTATTCATAAGTCAGTGAACAAATCCATTACACAGAAAAGATTTCCCTGTGTACTCGTATATACATACACACATATACCTACATACACACACATTACATACACACACACACATATATATATATATTCTTATTTTGGTGGGGAAAAAGGAATAAGTGAGAGAATAAAGAATAACAACTAAGTAATATAAAATCCACATTATAATAAGTATTTCTTGAGATAGGTATATCACCGTGTACTTTTGCTTCCGTTTAGCTTCTCAACATTTTTAAAGTTAGCCAAACCTTATGGCTCTTCTGAAGGGGGTGAGGACTGAAATTGGGAAACTCCCGGTCTCTTCCTGATATATTTCTCTTGGTCTCCTCCCGTCTCCTGCCTTCTCGATTCTCGCACTATTTCCCAAGCGGAGCATGATAATTCCTCATTCAGGCTCTCCCTTGTTTTGGTGACGCTAACGGGCAACCCTCTGGCCTTCATGTCTGTAGTCACCTCTTCCACCGTCTGGTACAACCACGTCCCATTGTCATAAAACACTCAAAGTTTAGCAGGGTATGGAGTTTGAAATCTAATCTTGTTTTGCTTTAGTACTCGCTTTACTTCAGAGTATTCTTTACGTTTCTGCAGGACCACGGGGGTAATCTTGGTCGAAATATATTAATTTATCATCGTAAGACACTCTCTTCTTACCCCAGGCCCTTTGTAGAATCTGCGCCTTAGTGCTGTACTGCAGGAATTTAATTATTATTGAGCATGGATTTCTATCCTGGGTAGGTTTCGGAACAAACACACAGTGCGCTCTCTGGATTTCCAGCTTCATAACCGAGGGAAGATCCAGCGCGTCCCGCAGTAACTTTTTGACAAACTCCGTCATAGATGAGCTCTCCGCTCCTTCGGGAATGTTGTAGATTCTGATATTTTTTAGCCATGATCTTCCCTCCAGATCAAGCAGTTTACCTTCTTGGTGATGTATTATTTTTATTGTCTTGCTCAGTATCCGTTCCACATTTTGAACACTATCTTCCACCTTCTCAATGCGAGTCTCTGCCACCGCTATTTTTTGATTAACGCTGGCGAGTTCTGCCTTAATATCACGGAGCTGCTGCTTTATATCTTTCTGGACCTCCATTATTTCTTTCAGGATTTCGAAGATATTTGCCGCTTCGCCTGAACGAGGCCCAGCGGCCGCCTCGCTCACACACGGTTGGGTCGGAGAGCCGCTCACTGCACTCCTCTTGGACGCAGGCTCCGCAGTGTCGCTTTTTTTATGTCCATTCCTTTTCCCCATTATTGCCCCTCTTTTCAGTTCAAATATTTTTAGAAAAATATTATATTTGATGGGTTAACGGGGCTTAATACGCATTTTTCCGGAGAAGCTTGTGACTTGAGCTGCCATTCTTGACAATGACATCACCGGAACCCCCCCCCCCCCCCCCGTCCGCCATTTTAAGTCGGATCGCGACGCCGTCCACCATTTTAAGTCGTTGCCATTGACATTGTGTTGAGTGTTTAATTTTGTATTTGGCTTAATTTTTTTCTTAGTAAGATTCACCCTGACCCAGCCCCCCACCCCCCCACCTTCCTGTTGGCTGGTGGCGCAATGAGATCAGCGCCGGGCTCAAGAACAGACGTTCCCGAGTTCGATTTAGTGTCAGACTGTACCTGTGCCGGCTTGATGTCAATCCAGTGACTTCCGTACCATCCGTGCTGAGTTGATGTCGAGCTTGCAACTTGAGCTCGTAAAAAAAAAACACTGCCACCTCCAGTTTAGATTCCCACACGGAATATTGTGGAGGATCAAATACCCAAACCCAGCACAGCCTCCACTTGTCCCATTTAGCCTGTCTAGAGCAGTGGTCCTTAGGACCCAGAGGACCTCAGGACCCGCTGCCTGCAGTGTTTCTGTTCCATTGACGGGAAGCGATCGTGATTGAAAATAAAGTGGAAATAATAAAGCATTTGGAAAGAAGTGAAACACCATTGGTCATTGGAAAAGCATTTAGGCTACAGTCGGTCAACGATCGGAACAGTTTTAAAGGATAACGCATAAAGTGAGAATAATGGAGCTTGTGAAAGGCCCTGCCCCGATGAAAGCTACAATTATTACTAAGCAACGCAGTGGTTTAATTATTGGAATACATACATTTCTTAAGTCTTTTATATGCATAGAAAGGTAAAATATATACTATATACTAAGACAAATATTTGACTAACTGACACTAAATAATACCGGATGTACTTGTTCTGACTTACATACAAATCCAACTTAAAGACGGACTCGGGAACGGAACTCGTACGTAACCCGGGGACTGCCTGTAATGTGCTGAGTGTTCTCTCCAGTGCTCGAGCTTAATGTGATCTCTGCCCCTGAAAAATGAATAGAGCTTCTATAGTAAATTTTCCATTTTTTCAGTTTCACTTAAATGTGGTTTCTTTGTTTATTTATTTTTGGTGGTCTCACTAGCACCTTGGTAGGCATTACATATTATCACTTTCTTTGTATGAGCAAGTTATTCTGACTAATACTTTCAGTTGGATAAGCTTTTTTTTCCTTACCAATTAGTCAGCTGGTGGAAATGATATTTAGTTGTTTACACTGAATTTGTTTAAATTAAAATTTTATTTAATGTAAAGTATTATTGTGGTCCTTTAGTACAATGGATTATCCTAGTGTTTTAAAAATTTTCAGTCAAAGCTTTATTGGGTGCCGTCTCTCCCAGTTGGGGTCCTAATTTCTAAAAAAAAGACATCATGCAGTTTGAGGGGGAGAGATGTCATCACACATCAGAAAACTCTCATTCACCTCTTCCCTACTGACAAGGCATTTCATGTGCAATTGAGGTGTAAGACTTACTTTTGAGTGCCAGAGGTGCAATAGACAAGCATTTTTTTGCTAGTGATGTGTAGAGTTTTAGGAAGTGGTAATGCATTACTCCAATCTCTGCACTACTTGAGGAATTACTACTGAAAACTCAACAGGGTGAATGATTGAGCATTTGGGCAAGCAAAGATATTTGCCCCAGGAGAGAGTATCGATTTGTAAACAATAATCTATCTGTATTTTTGACATTATTACTTGATGAATTAGGGGGTTACTACAGATTTTATCTCAGAGGCCTGATTTGGACCAGTGCGGATTAGGTAAAGCATATGTCATAAGTAAAAGATAAGTCAACATGGACCAATACAGTATATCACTAAGAAAGAGGCTGAAGCTATGTTTACAGTGCGACTGTATCAGAAATTCAGACTAATTATGATGAATTTAAGTTGCTTTCAACGCAGCAATTACCTGCTAGTACTATACCTGTATTATTGCCATTAATTTTGGAAACTGGGTTTTGGCAATGGAAACAAGAATTGGTGAATGTACAAGGTGAGTTTATAAGTTTTTGTCAGGAAGAAAGATTCAAGTTTTGAGTCAAGATCTTTTGAAGAAAGAGAACACAGAGAAATGAATCCTTTAACGACAGAAGTGATGTATAATATGGGGAGTAAGAGGTATAATCGTTGAATGTCTAATAATTTTTTTGTGATGGTGATGGCTGTCGTGGTAACAATTTAGTCCATCTGTGCAAGTCTTTATTTGTTCAAAGTAATGAAGTATCCTTGAATAGTAGTGAAACAAGAATAACGTTTAGTGAATATCATGTGTTGCTTGGAATTATCAGCTGTTTGTCCTATTGTAAATTTTGAGGACTAATTTAGCCCCTTTTGGAAGACCACATTTTTCCTCCTCGTTTTTCAGTCTTTGCTGACTTGAGGTTTGTTTTTTGTTTTTTTGGTCTTGGTTATAGTATGCCTCTGTTCTCCACAGGAGGAATGAACAACCACAGTAGGTCTTCAAGGAAGGTAATGGGCAGTCTGACGTCCACAGCCAGCAACAGTCTACTTGAAATTGACCCTGTCATTCTCATACAGCTGTTGGACCTGAAGGACAGAAGTAGCATGGAAAATATGTGGGGTCTTCATCCCCATCCACCAGCTTCCATCCTGCATTCAGCAGGTAATTTAATTGGCCTGTAATTTGTACCATCATATGTGAACATGACTGTTTGGACAAGTTGGTAAGACGTCCTAAACTTGGAACTGTAAATAACAAATGTAGCTGGAATCTGAGCGGTACTTTCCTTTGAGAATTTGGTGCTTACTGCCACGAGTAGTTGAGAATAAAAGCATCCCAGGAAAGGGAAAAAAAAGGAACATGCTAATGATGTTTGTTGAAGATGGAGATTCATGAAGTTAGATACTAGGTAAGGACAGTTGGGCTAGAAGGCTTTTTATTTCACCGCTTTTGCTTGTTTCCTTTTAGTCTCATTACCTGGGGTAGTCATTGTTTAGTATTTTGTGCCCTTGCCTCAATTACCTTTTGAAAAAATGGTGACGATTCATTTCCATGTTGCTTCATTCCTTGTGGTCCAGCTCTCCCACAGTGCTATTGGATAAAAAAGTTGCAGCATTTTGGTCTCGTAATGATAAAGGAATGGCATTATATTCTCAAATCTGACCAGTGTGTGACTTGGCAGAGAACATGAATGCACTTGCCTGTGGGTCTGCTGCCCTCATGGTTTTTCTGGCAGACCACTGAATTGCAAGTGCTACCAAACAATCTTTGGAAGTTGCTGCAGTGCATTTTGTAGATGTGTCCTGTAACCATGGTGTGCTGACATTGGAGGAAGTAAATATTCAGGATGGTGGAATTTACGTTTTTTTTTTCCTGTCTGGGGGTGGAAGTTGTTAACTGGGGGTCATTTCAACTGCTCTTATCTGGACAGGTAGAGTGTACCATGTGATTTGCTCAAGTATGCACCCCACAATAAAATCCAATTCCAATTATTTTATTTATCACATGTAATGTGCATCGTACAGTGAACTGCGTAGCTCGTGCTAACACCATCACAACTGAAGGATGTGCTGGAGACAGCCCATGTGTTGCCACAAGTTCTGGTGCCCATATCCTCAATGCTTGGTAGAACAGCACAGATCACAACAAGCAGATAAATCAGCACAATAAGCCCCATTCCTTCATCCCACCCACCAATGATAATGGTAACAGTGATGAATTTTTTTTGCCAAAAAATGAGACTGCTTCGTCCCATATCCATGAAACATACTGGCTTCTCTTTAAAGTCAACTGATCTACACCTGATGCGTATGTTTGGTCTACCAGTGCGATAGTAAGTTATTTTCCAGTATCCAATACTTGCAATCTTGTTGTCAGTTGGAATGGATTAAATAATTTGAGGACTGCTTCTATAATGAGTATTTTGGGATGAGACAGATGGATCATCCATTTGGCACTGCTGAGGATGATTGTGAGTACTTTAGCCATGCCCTCAGCAGTTGCGAGTTGGGTTCCATTACTGAGGATGAGAAGGTTCATAGAATAGAGCCTTCTCATCCCTTTTAATCGTCCACCACCTTGCAAGGTGATGTGGTGGACTGCAAAATATTGGTTGTAGGATTGTTGTGCACTGTTTATAGCAAAGTGTTAATGCACTTTAGAATGTATTTGATGCTTTGTTAAAGCTTGTTAAGTGTATTTGATAGTGGTTCGGCATGCTTTCTTTCCTGTTCATTAATCTTTAGTTGCTCCCAGAGTTGGTGCCAGTGGTAGAGTGACAGATAGGTCTTGAATTGGTATGTTGTAATGGGGTACAGTTCTGCAGGTACAGCAGGCGGTGAAAAAGGCAAATGGTACGTTGGCATTCATAGCAAAAGGATTTGAGTACAGGAGCAGGGAGGTTCTGCTGCAGTTGTACAAGGTCTTGGTGAGACCGCACCTAGAATATTGTGTGCAGTTTTGGTCCCCTAATCTGAGGAAAGACATTCTTGCCATAGAGGGAGTACAGAGAAGGTTCACCAGATTGATTCCTGGGATGGCAAGACTTTCATATGAAGAAAGACTACATCGACTAGGCTTATAATCACTAGAATTTAGAAGATTGAGGGGGAATCTTATTGAAACGTATAAAATTCTAAAGGGATTGGACAGGCTAGATGCAGGAAGTTTGTTTCCAATGTTGGGGAAGTCCAGAACGAGGGGTCACAGTTTAAGGATAATGGGGAAGCCTTTTAGGACTGAGATGAGGAAAAACTTCTTCACACAGAGAGTGGTGAATCTGTGGAATTCTCTGCCACAGGAAACAGTTGAGGCCGGTTCATTGACTATATTTAAGAGGAAGTTAGATATGGCCCTTGTGGCTAAAGGGATCGGGGGTACAGAGAGAAAGCAGGTACAGGGTTCTGAGTTGGATGATCAGCCTTGATCATACTGAATGGCCACAGGCTCGAAGGGCCAAATGGCCTACTCCTGCACCTATTTTCTATGTTTCTATGCTACTGAATCTCAAGAACGCCCAACTTTGAACTGTGTTTTGAATATATTAACATTTGTATGGTGGTAGTGCCACAGATTCAGAATGTGAAGGAGGAAGCCCTCGGTGACTTTTGTTTCCATCCCTGTCCATCCCCTTCTTGCTGCAAAGCCTACCTGGCTGTTGTGTTCTTCAAGGTTTGATTAGTGGTGGTGCCACTGAGCTATCTGGCAATGGATAATAAACTTGCCCATCCAGGATCCATTCTTTGTCCTTGCTACCCTTGGTGTAATCTTCTGTGTTTGCTGTGGAGGAGTGGACATTCATCAGCCAATGAAATGGCCCTTTTGACCTATTGCCGTGAGGTTTCATGGAATACAAAGTCAACACCAAGGATCTTGTCTTTGCTGCACCAGTGAGAGGATGCACATACCACGATTATAAATAGGTTTGTATTATAAGTTCATGGCAGTTTTCTGTAACTCACTCCTTGGATCTCCAAGTGACACCTTGGCTTCCTGCATCTTTTATTTGAAGCTTTTCCTCCATTTCCAAGAAAAAGATAGAGATGGAAGAAAACTTAATCTGAATTTTTGATTTTTAGAAGAAGAATCTAAAATAACTGGGATTAAACCAGATGTTCAACTGGTAAACCATCATAGTATTCAGAATGAGGAGGGATAATTTTAATAAAATGACATTTTTTCCCAGGCCCATAAGTGTAACTCCCCAGTTAGTTAAATGGTTGCAAGTTTTGAAATGCAAGAAACTATTTGGTGTTGCATTTTGCCTCATTAGGAAGAGAGACTTGCATTTATGCCGTGTCTTTTAGTACTTCTGGGTGTCCCAGAGCGCTTTCCAGCCAGTGAAGCATTTTTAAAAGTGTAGTCACTGTTGTAATTATAGGAAACGCATCATTAGTGCAGTATAAATTTGCTACCGTGTTCTTGATGATTATTAACATCCAGATTGTTTTCTCATAACTTTAATTTTTATGCTTTCTCCTTGGGAGAGATTGTGTGACAGACTGCTTTATGCAACGCAAGAAAGCTGATTGGCACTTAATTCTTCTTTTGTACTAATGCCTCCCTCTCAAAATTTGGATCTAGCAAATTATCTATGCTTAATTGAGGCCCCCAGCTGAGTCATGTAAGGTACCTTCATGTGAGGGTGTTATGCCTATTGCTATTTTGTCATCTGTGGCACAAAATACAACGTACAGATAAAGATTGGGTGCGGCTAAAGTGTTAATATTTTTTTCTGTCTATATCCTGTTGTAGATATATTTGGGTATGGTTTAGGAACAAGATAAATATTTTACTCTTTGGGCATATACTGGTTTTATCTTCCACATTATCATCTTCCTTCTGTTTTAACAGCATGTATTCTATTCATTTCACCCATTTTCCCTTAATTATATTTATTCTATTTGGCTCTATTTCATGGTCTAGTAACTAAATAATTTTCCAGAATGCTCTTTGGATTTACCGATAACTTCCTTGTATCTCTAGCTCCTAACTTTGTACTCGCCCACAATTGAAGTTGATTCTGCCCAGTCCAATCACAAATTTGAAATCCTCTGGTAGGGCATCCTTCAGTTTTGTTTCATGAGAACGATCCTGGGAATGAAAGGGCTAATGTATGAGGAGTGTTTGGCTCTGTGCCTGTACTTACTGGAGTTTAGAAGAATCTTGGGGGGGGAGGGGTGATCTCATTAAAACCTATTGAATACTAAAAGTTCTAGATAGAGTGGACATGCAGAGGATCTTTCCTATAGTGGTGGAGTCTAGGATAAGAGGGCACAGCCCTTTTTGTCCCTTTTTTTAAAAAAAAGTGAGTAATTTCTTCAGCCAGAGGGTAGTTAATCTGTGAAATTTATTGCTGCAGATGGTTGTGGAGGCCAAGTCACTGGGTCAACTTAGACTGGAGGTTGATAGGTTGTTGATTTGTTACATCAAAAGTTACAGGGAGAAGGCAGAGTAAGATTGAAAGGGATAATAAATCAGCATGATGGAATGGCAGAACAGACCTAATGGGTTGAATGTCCTAATACTGCTCCTATGTCCTGTAGGAAGATGTGTTACATTTATACACTAAATATATAATGCGGCCAAACTCAGGAAATTTTGACCTGCTCATCTGAATCGGCAATGTGTGGCTGTGATCACATTTGTCTGCATTGTTTCCACCAAAGGACTTTTTAATAACTCTTGAGTTAGAGCTACATTGAACTTTAAAGTTCCAGGCTAAACCTTGTTCTGTACGGAGTGAGAAGCATTCTGAGTAGCTTTAAGAGACTGCAGCTAGTCTCGCCTTCCTTGCTTGAGAGTAAGAGAAATGACAATCTAAAGTTATTAATAGGAGGACTGAGGTTTTAATGAATGTCTACATAAATGTATATTTAAAAGGAGGGTCTAAAAAGAAATTCATTCTGTAAATAGCTCCATGTCGTAAAGACCGTGACCAACGGAGACAGCAGTCTGTGCGTCGTTCACCTCCTGATTCTGGAGTTCTGAAGAGGTTAAAGGCACAAATGGCTGAGGTCAGGAGCAAAATGTCTGAAGTGAAAAGCCAGATGTCAGAAGTGAAAAGTACGATGTCATGTACTGATCTGGGATCAAACTGCATCACTTCTGCTGGAGAGCAGGGACCACTGGGGCCCTGTGGAATTGACAACATCCAGAGACGTGAAGCAGGGCTGGACCTCTTTTCTAATTACATAAATTCTGGTAAGTAACAAGGACATTACTTTCACTGTAGCTTTTCAACACATGACTGAACAAAAAATGTAAAATGACATAGTTAATGATACTTGTATGTGTTGTATTATCTAATTTTATTGAGAGAAAATGTTTAAAGTTAACAGCCACATTACTTGAGCTGTGTTTTGGGTACTATTTTAGAAAGATCTAAGCTATTGATACCACTTTAAAGTTTTGCTCACACAAAATGTACACCATTGCCTCTGATTCCAATGCTAGTGTTTTTTCCTATTCCAAACTAATCACATTAACTGCTTCCAAATGAAGACTGATCATAATAGAAACATGGTAGTAACTGGTACACAGGCTTATTTGCTTTGTAGCCAGTTCCTCAATTTCAAGAGTGACTTGCTTCCTCTTGGGTTTTGAGGGATCTCAAGTGACTAATTGGATGAATATGATGTGGAGGATTTTCAACAAAGGGCAGTGGGTAATTTGAAGTTGTGCATCCCTACTTCCACTTATCCAGGGCTTCTTTGCGTGGACTTAAGGTTCTGAATACAGTCCTGTATGCTCCTTCTCCATTTTGAGCATTTGTGATCAGAAATTCCCCAAGAGTCTTTGAGCACATTGTAGTTCAAAAAGGCTTTGAGAATAATCTTGGGTTCTTTCCATGACACAGCGCTGAATGGTGTCTATTTTGGGAGTCTGCTGTCAGGCACACGAATGACATGACCTGCCTGATGGAGTTGACTGAATGTCTTTGGGGCTTTGTTGCTCAGAAGGTTGACTTGGGATTATGGCTTATCCAATCACTGAATTTGGAAGATTTTTGCAGGCTTTTATGAAATTCCAGCAGTTACTGAAGGTGCTTATTGTTGGTAGACCAAATCTCGAAAACATAGGATAGGGATCGTTGCTGCATAGTAGGCCATAACATCTGTGCTAGGTTTAAGATCTTGATCTTTGAATATTTTATCTAAATCAAGAAAGATCACTGCTACACTTTGAAGTTCATGTCAAATTTCATTGATTCTGCTTTTTGGTAACCATCAAAATTAATTTTAATTTGGAGACTTGGTATCCAGGTCTTGGGTGACCGTCTGCATATGTGTTGTGAGCAGATGTCATGGGTTAATGATCCAAAACAGGAATTGTCATTTTCTTTTCCATCCCCGCCCAATGCTCGAGGTGACTGGAGTGTCTCAGTTGGTACACACCTGAGCACAGCTAATGGGACAAGTCTGGAGTCAAATCTGTCACCACCTGGTGCACAACTTATTACTGCATCCTCAGTACCCTTGTCTAAAAGCTCATGAGGAAATGATTGCACCTGTTTAAAAGTCAAAATGAATTCTCTTATCACATTGCTGTGGAAAGTGGGACGCACATCTAATAGAGCTCTTAGAATTGAATGCCAGGCTTGAGACTTGTCTCTTTTTGCAAAGGGAAAAAAAATGCTTTTGCATGTACCAAGAAGACAAAAATACTCTTATGAACATAAAGCTCTAGAAAATGTTCAAGCGCTGGAATTTAGTGCTTAGTGATCAGATTGTTGTTACCTGGGAAACAGGACTGATCTACTTCATAGTACATTCTGGTGAGCACTTAGTTTGTTCCTTCTGAAATCAAAACCATAAATGTCCTATCAACATTGATTTGATTTGCTGAAATTTAAGGAAATATTTGTGAAAAGGACGTTCAGGAAAATATTTGAGTGAAGTGGTTACATGTTAGTGGGCAGAATTCTCAACCAGTTAAGATACTGGGGAAATTTGATGTTGATAAACAAGGTTGTCAGTTTTTTTATTTGAATAAAGAGGAGACCCTTTTTGTCTTGGATTTTCATGGCGGCTTCTTTCTTTTTAGATTCCCAGCATGCCTTCTATTAATCTGAGGAAAAAAATTATTTACTAAGTTGCAATTCTTTTTATACTTCAAAATGTTTTGACCTAATTTTAGAGGAATTAGGGTTTGTATGTAGTAGCTTGAGGTTTTAGCTGATGAACAGATGAGCTGTAAGTCATGTCTCCTTTCAAACTATCTGTCAGCAACCAGTAAGAAATCAGCATCTCCGAAGAACAACCGCTCAGGCCCAGGGGCCTCCCTCTCTCTCCGCAGAGCACTGGATGGTGGAGATAAGGATTTCCACTGCCAAGAGAACTGCCAAACCATTGCAGGAGGTAACCACTAATGTTTTTGTTCCTTTGCTTCATTTTCATACTCAAGATGGCAGCAGGTACTTGGTCTTGCAGAATAAGGAAAGATGCATTCAGAAAGAAACTAACTTTACAACTATTTGAGCAAATAGATTAGAAGGAGGCATCCATCACTAGCAACCCTCACCATCTGGGGTATGTCTTCAAAAAAAAATGATAGGTTGTTTGTCTATAAAGTGATGCTAAGCTCAGAGTCTGTACATAAGCTGACAGGAAATGATAAAGCAGATATTTTCTTTTGCGTTGTTTATAATAGTTACATAGAAAACCTACAGCACAGTATAGGCCCTTCAGCCCACAATGCTGTGCCAAACGTACTTACTTTAGAAATTACCTTTGGGTTACCCATTATCCTCTATTTTTCTAAGCTCCAGGAGTCTCTTAAAAGACCCTATCATATCCACCTCTGCCACTATCACCGGCAGCACATTCCACGCACTCACCACTCACTGCGTTTATGTAAAAAAAAACTTACTCCTGACATCTCCTCTTTACCTACTTCCAAGCACCTTAAAAACGTTAGCCTTTTCAACCCTGGGAAAAAGCCTCTGACTATCCACACGATCAATGCCTTTCATCATCTTGTACACCTCTATCAAGTTGCCTCTCGTCCTCTGTCAATCCAAGAAGAAAAGGCCAAATTCACTCAACCTATTCTCATAAGGCATGCTCCCCAATCCAGGCAACATCCTTGTAAATCTCCTCTGCACCCTTTCAATAGTTTCCACATCCTTCCTATACTGAGATGACCAGAACTGAGCACAGTACTCCAAGTGGGGTCTGACCAGGGTCCTATATAGCTGTAACATTACCTCTTAGCTCTTAAACTCGGTCCCATGGTTGATGAAGGCCAATACACCATATGCTTTTGTAACCACAGAGTCAACCTGCTCAGCAACTTTGAGTATCCTATGCACTCAGATCCCAAGATCCCCCTAATCCTCCACATTGCCAAGAGTTTTGCTATTAATACTGTATTCTGCCATCATATTTGACCTACCAAACTGAAGCACCTCACACTTACCTGGGTTGAGCTCCATCCTCCCTTCTCAGCCCAGTTTTGCATCCTATTGATGTCCTGCTGTAACCTCTGACAGCCCTCCACCCTATCCACAACATCCCCAACCTTTGTGTCATCAGCAAACTTACTAACTCATCCCTCCACTTCCTCGTCCAGGTCTTTATAAAAATCATGAAGAGAAGAGGTCCCAGACCAGATCCCTGAGGCACACCACTGGTCACGACCTCCATGTAGAATATGAATCTTTGCCTCTGTGTGCAAGCCAGTTCTGGATTCACAAAGCAATGCTCCCTTGGATCTCATGCATCCTTACTTTCTCAATAAGCCTTGCATGGGCTACCTTATCAAATGCCTTGCTGAAATCCATAATTTATAGTAATTTTGTATCTTAGCACTGTACTACTGCCACAAAGCAACAAATTTCACAACATATAAGACAGTAAGAAACCTGATTCTGATTCTTAAATCATTTCACACTGACAGCATGACTTGCCATAACATATAGAATGGCTTTTCTGTAATGTCCTAATTTCAAACTTTGTTCCAAGGTCACTCATGTTCAGCTCTGTGTGTGTGTGTGTGTGTGTGTGTGTGTGTATATATATATATATATATAGTGGCGACCCATTTCCTGGCACATCCGAACCGGCTCACAATTAGATAGCCTACGGGGGTTTGCGAACACAGAGCTTTGGAGCCTCTGCGCCATGGGGGGCAGGTTAAGGGAGGCTTAAAAGTGAGGCTGAGGATTTCGAATAAAGTTTTTTCCTTCGACTGCAGTTACCGACTCCGTGTCGTAATTTTAGCGCTGCGTGTAGCACACCGCTACAATATATATATATATATATACACATACATACACACACACACACACACACACACACACAGGTAGCTATATATCTCTTTAATCTGACAGTAATATGTTTCATGTTCCCTGATGTGATCCACTTTTGGCCATTACTGCTCTCCCTTTTGGAACTATCTGATGAAGTTTGTGCATACATCCTCTACCTCTGGTGTAATGACTTTTTTATTTCTGAAAATGGAAGATTAAGTAGAGGTTTGCAAGAAGTATTCAGACTTTAACCATGAACACTACAATATCAATGCTGGAAAGGAAGTTATTTGTGGAGAGACAAGATTTTCTTTCTTGAGAGAGGAGAAATTATTTATATTATTTATTTCTAGGATCAACAAAATCCAGCAGTAGACAAGGATCCCCACATTCCATAAACAAATGCAGTGATTTAGAGATGCCGTCAGTCTGCAAGGCTGACGATAGACCTTCTATCATTGCTGCTTCAGAAATATTCAGCACCTCGGCACTGAATGGATTGAGCTCGCTGGAAATGTCACGGAAAATCGTCACAATAGGGTGAGTTGCGTATTCACCTTCTCCATTTATGCTGCTTTGAATAAAAATAGCAATAAATGAATGATTTTGTTTACTAATTCTGCCTAAAGGAGAGTATTTTTAATCCTTGTACAAAAGTTTGAAGCTCATGATACAGTGACCAAATCTGTATCTCTTTCCAGCAGCACCAGAACTAATCCTTTAGGACAGGATGGAATTTGAATTTTTATTGCTGTTTGTCATGTAAGAGTGAGGAGTTATTTTTAAAATGTGGCCTCTGTTCTCTTGACGAACACCTGTAAGTTTATCTGCAAATAATCCCAAAAGTAGCCATTGAACAGAAGTTTCTAATAGTGGTAATTGAAGGGAAGTGGTAAGAGAACTCCCAACTGATAAAAGTATTAATTGATCTTTAATATTCCATACAAGCTATCATGTTAGGTTTAAAACTACTTCAAAAGTGATATCTCTGCATTATGATTAGCACTATGATGTCGATTTACTTGCCCCGTTTCTTCCGGTGCTTAAGTTTGTTGCTCTCCCCTTTGATTTATAATATTATCAACTGGGCCAAGATGATGTTTCAGTTGCAGTGTGTAACTGTCATTTTTTAAAATGTTTGCTATTTCTGGCGTTTTTTCAATCACTAATGAGAAGGCATTTTACACATTTGCAATTGTCCTTGTGAAAGGAAAATTGCAGGATTTTGATCCAGTGACAATGAAAGAATAGTGAAATGTGTTTGATCCTGACCACTAGGGCTTTCACTGTGGAGTTTGCATGTTCTCTTCATGTTCATCTGGTTTTCGTCCAAGTGCTCTGGTTTGCTCCCACAATTTCTCCCTCTTGCCCCCCCCCACCCCAAAAGATTACGTTGATAAGTTAATTGGCCCTTTGTTTTAGATGAATGGTAGAATTTAGTGAGAATGTAGGGAGAATAAAATGAGCAAGAATAGGTTTAGTGTAAAGATGGTTGCTTAATGGTTGGTGCTAAGTCCATGGGTGTAAGTGGACATTTCTGATTCTGTGTGACTCGGACAACTTGCAGATTATGCTGTTTGTGTTTCTGCTGCTATTAATTTGCTGGTAGTCAGTGTGATATTGGAAACCACACTTTGGCTTACTCTCCTGATAGCATCTTGTAAAAGGTGCTCTTTAAATTTGTAGCTTCTCTGTAAATGAAATTAACAAGAGTAAGTTCAGAATGAAAATGCTTGTGATTGGTTTAAAGGATCTTTATTAATTTTATCCCAGGTCGGTTACCCCATGCTCGTTCATAGAAAGTCAGCAACACTCCAACACAGAGAATGCAATCACTTCAGGCACATGTGCTCTTGAGAGCGGATCGACTAGTCCTGAAGAAGGTATGGTCTCACCTGTTGAATTATTAGGCAAATGCCAAGCAAGCCTGATGTGCTTGCTTATTCTTTTAATTCTTCTAAAGAATGGATTCTATGGTAGTGAGACCAAGTTGCAGTGAACCATATTGTTGCTTCAGTCACTTTGCACTCATTATATAGTAATGTCATAGTGAGGTGAAAACTCAATTAATAGGAATTCATCTCATTGCATTAGTTTGTATGAATAACTCTACCAAGGCAGGTCCATGATTCCATAAACACAATACTATTTTTACACATTGATAAAGTGGTAAATGCAGAAGCAATAATAATAAAGAATGCTATATTACAGAAGCTCCAAATTAAACTCTGCTACTGGAGGTCATCTTTTTGGATCTACAATAAAATTAGAGCAGCCAAAAATGCTGAAACACTCAAGTAGGCCAGCAGCTGAGGAAAGAATAGCATTTCAGAGGGACAGCAATTTATCAGAATTGATGAATGGACACCAACTTGCACCATATCCTGTGTTACGTTTTCCTTGATGTTATCTGATCCACTGAGTAAGCATTGTCTTTTTCACAATTTCAGTACACAGTATTTTGGTTCTGTAAAATATCTACATCCATACGAAGGGGTTTTCACCCAAAACATCGACTGTCCGACTCCAGCTTCTGCAGTCTCTTGTATAGACAGGTATCATGGACGTGGAAGAGCATGAACATGAAAATGGGAGCAGGAATACATCATCTGGCCTCTCAGGCTTTCTTCAGCATTCAGTATGATCATGGCTGATCTACTCAACCCTCAACTGCATTTGTCAGAACCCTGCAGCCCTCAATTCCATGATTTATGTACACCCAACTGTGGCAAACCTTTCCCTCTATTTAGGTATATAGGACACAAAATGATAGGTCTGGAGTGCATAGAATATTATATAGAACATGTTCCCTAGAAATTTCAAATTGGATGTGTTTTTTAATCAGCCACGATTTTTTGAAGTGGTGACCCCCCCCCCCCCACACACCTTTTTCTTCAGCTGCTTATTTAATCCTTGTTATCAATGTCTTTTGCTTGAGTCACTAACTCAATTTATATTTCCCTACTCCCGTGCCATTCTGGAGTATAAATTGTAACCTTTATGTTCTGGGCCTTTTGTTATGAAACCATAATTCTATTGACTTTTTAAATGTCTTTTCAGATACCTCTTTTAAGATGTTATGAACTTGACCCTATAAAGCCCTGCAGTCTCGCAACACGCAGCTTTCCTTCATTTCAAGTACTACATATTTATTGTTTTTATTATTTTCTGATTTGCTACCTCAAGCACTGCCATTGAATTGCATCTGCTACATCTTTCCCCATTGCCTTTCCTTTTGTCTTCAAAATAATTCCCTTACTCTATTTCAAATCATCTATAAATTTTGTTATTGCCTTTGGCTTAACTACCATCTTACAATGCACACTGAATAAAAACATTTCTAGAACAGAACCTTAAGTCAAACAGCCACTTTTAAGTTCTCCCTGAGAAACTGCCATAAGTCCTGCATTTAAATTCTGTTTTCTCCCTTCTTAAAAGCTGTTTCCCTACCTAATGACTGGCAGTTATCAAGCTTCCTCCCTATATAAATATAGTCCACAGTACAATCCCCTGGCACTCAAATTCTTTCACTGCTAGGTTGTGCCTGTCTCTTCCAAAACTACACATTGCACGTTATGTCCCCTGATTAAACGTGTATTGTGGCATGTTGGTCCTCTGGGTTTGAAGAAACCATAAAACTGGTGTAAACAACTGTTAATTCTGGTTAGCATAATTGAAATGTCCAAAACACCTTGTCCTATGCTGTGAGTTTTCAACATAGTGGAAATGTAATATCTTGAGAAATGTAATATCTTAGGATGAACACCCAGAAGTCTTGGTACACGTTGGTACCAATGACATGAGTAGAAAAAGGGAGGAGGTCCTAAAGAGAGAATTCAAGGAGTTGGGTAGGAAGCTGAACAGCAGGACCTCCAGGGTAGTAATCTGGGGATTGTTGCCTGTGCCACGTGCTAACAATGCAAGATCAGGCATATTAATACGTGGCTGAGAGACTGTTGTAGGGGGCAGGGCTTTGAGTTCCTGGATCATTGAGCATCTTCTGGGTGAGGTACAAACAGTACAAAAAGGACGGTTACACCTGAACCCAAAGGGCACCAATATCCTAGCAGCCAAGTTTAAAAGAGCTGTTAGGGTGGGTTTAAACTAATTTGACAGGGAGATGAGAACCGAAGTGATGGGGCTGAGGAAGGGGAAAATGGAAATAAATCAAAGATGGTGTGCAACAGAAATTATAGAAAGGACAGGCAGGAGATGAGGCATAATCACAGCCAGTGGGATGAGTTACCGGGTGAGAGAGGCATGGTGCAGTTAAAACAGAAAGCAACAAATACTGGAATGAAAGTGTTATATTTGAATGCACACAGCATAAAAAAATTAAATGGACGATCTTGAAATTCAGCTACAGATTGGCAAGTATGATGTTGTGGCCATCTCTGAAACTTGGTTAAAGCATGGCTGCCATTGGGAGTTGAATGTCCAAGGATATACAGGTATCGGAAAGATAGGTTAGTAGGCAGAGGGGGTGGTGTGGCTGGCCCTGTGTATAAGAAATGATATAAAATCTTTAGAAAGGGATGACATAGGATCAGAGGTGTAGAGTCTATGGGTTGAGTTAAGAAACGGCAAGGGTAAAAGGACCCTAATGGCAGTTGTATACAGGCTTCCAAACAGCAGCCGGGATGTGGATTACAAATTACAGCAGGAGATGGAAAAGGCCTTTCAGAAAGGCAATGTCATGATAATTGTTGGGTGATTTTAACATGAAAGTGGATTGGGAAAACCAGGCCAGTACTGGACCCCAAGAGATAATTTTGTAGAATATCTAAGGGATGACTTTTATAGACAATAGGTGCAGAAGTAGACCATTCGGCCCCTTGAGTCTGCACCGCCATTCTGAGATCATGGCTGATCATTCACTATCAATACCCAGTCCCTGCCTTGTCCCCATATCCCTTGATTCCCCTATCCATCAGATATCTATCCAGCTCCTTGAAAGCATCCAGAGAATTGGCCTCCACCGTCTTCTGAGGCAGTGCATTCCACACCTCCACAACTCTCTGGGAGAAGAAGCTCTTCCTCAACTCTGTTTTAAATAACTGACCTCTTATTCTCAATCCATGCCCTCTGGTACTGGACTCTCCCAACATCTGGAACATATTTCCTGCCTCAATCCTATCAGATCCTTTAATTATCTTAAACGTTTCAATCAGATCCCCTCTCAATCTCCTCAATTCCAGTGTGTACAAGCCCAATCTCTCTGCGTAAGACAGCCCTGCCATCCCAGGAATCAACCTAGTGAATCTACACTGCACTTCCTCAATTGCCAGAATGTCCTTCTTTAAACCTGGAGACCAAAACTGTACACAATATTCCAGGTGTGGTCTCACCAGGGCCCTGTACAAATGCAAAAGAACATCCTTGCTCTTGTATTCAATTCCCCTTGTAACAAAGGCCAACATTCCATTTGCCCTCTTCACTGCCTGTTGCACTTGCCCATTCACCTTCATTGACTGGTGAACTAGGACTCCTAGGTCTCTTTGCATTTCTCCCTTACCTAACTCGACACCGTTCAGACAATACTCTGCCCTCTTGTTCCAGCTTCCAAAGTGGATAACTTCACATTTATTCACATTGAATGACATCTGCCAAGTATCTGCCCACTCACTCAGCCTATCCAAGTCTCCCTGTATTCTCCTAACGTCCTCTTCGCATGTCACACTGCCACCCAGTTTAGTATCGTCAGCAAACTTGCTGATATAGTTTTCAATGCCCTCATCTAAATCATTGACATAAATCGTAAAGAGCTGTGGTCCCAATACAGAGCCCTGTGGTACCCCACTAGTCACCTCCAGCCAGTCTGAGAAACACCCATTTACTGCTACCCTTTGCTTTCTATCTGCCAACCAGTTTTCTATCCATGTTGAAACCCTGCCCCCAATGCCATGAGCTCTGATTTTACTCACCAATCTCCTATGTGGCACCTTATCGAATGCCTTCTGAAAATCTAGGTACACAACATCTACTGGCTTACCCTCGTCTAACATCCTTGTTGCACCCTCAAAAAACTCCCAACAGATTAGTCAAGCATGATTTGCCCTTGGTAAATCCGTGCTGGCTCGGCCTAATCCTATTTCTGCCATCTAGATGTGCCACTATTTCGTCCTTAATAATGGACTCAAGCATCTTCCCCATGACTGACGTTAGGCTAACAGGGCGATAGTTCTCCGTTTTCTCCTTCCCTCCCTTCTTGAAAAGTGGGACAACATTAGCCACTCTCCAATCTTCAGGAACTGATCCTGAATCTAAGGAACATTGGAAAATGATTACCAATGCATCCACAATTTCCTGAGCCACCTCTTTTAGAACCCTCGGATGCAGACCATCTGGACCCGGGGATTTATTACCCTTCAGTCCTACCAGTCTACTCATCACAGTTTCTTTCCTAATGTCAATCTGTCTCAATTCCTCTGATATCTTATGACCCTGGCCCATCCATACATCTGGGAGATTGCTTGTGTCCTCCCTGGTGAAGACAGATCTAAAGTATGCATTAAATTCTGTTGCCATTTCCCTGTTTCCCATAACAATTTCTCCCAATTCATTCTTCAAGGGGCCAACATTGTTCTTAACTATCTTCTTTCTCTTCACATAGCTAAAAAAGCTTTTGCTATCCCCTTTTATATTCCTGGCTAGACTGAGCTCATACCTGATTTTTTCTCTCCGTATTGCTTTTTTAGTTAAGATCTGCTGTTAAAACTTTCCCAAACATCTGTATTCCCACTCATCTTAGCCCTGTCATACTTCTTTTTCTTTAATGCTATACTATCTCTGACTTCCTTTGTCAACCACTGTGGCCCCTTCCCCCTCTTTGAATCCTTCCTTCTCATTGGAATGAACTGCATTTGCATCTTTTGTATTATGCCCAAGAATATCTGCCACTGCTGATCCACTGTCTTTCCTGCCAGGGCATCCGCCCATTTAACTTTGGCCAGCTCTTCCCTCATGGCTCCGTAGTCTCCTTTATTTAATTGCAACACTGACACCTCTGATCTGCCCTTATCCCTCTCAAATTGTAGATAAAAACTTATCATGTTATGATCACTACTTCCTAATGGCTCCTTTACTTCAAGATCACTTATCAATTCCTGTGCATTACACATCACCAAGTCCAAAATAGCCTCGTTCCTGGTTGGCTCAAGCACAAGCTGTTCCAAAAATACATCCCTTAGACACTCCAGAAACTCCCTATCCTGGGTCCAGCACCTACCTGATTCTCCCAGTCCACCTGCATGTTGAAATCTCCCATAACGACTGCATTACCTTTAGCACATGCCAATGTTAACTCCCTAATCAACTTGTATCCACGCTACTGTTTGGGGGCCTGTACACAACACCCATTAGGGTCTTTTTACCCTTACTGTTCCTCAGCTCAATCCACACAGACTCTACTTCCCCTGTTCCCAAGTCACCTCTTGCTAAGGACTGAATCTCATTCCTCACCAACAGGGCCACCCCACCCCCTCTTCCCATATTTCTGTCTCTACGATAGCACGTATACCCTGGTACACTCAATTCCCAGGCCTGATCCCCTTGCAGCCATGTCTCCGTTACCCCAACAATATCGTAGTTCCCCATTTTCATCTGAGCTCATCTGTCTTATTTCTGACACTACGCGCATTCAAGTATAGAATTCTTAGCCCATTCCTCCTCTCTTTGCTTAAAACACTGTCTACTGTACCTAACCCAGCTCCTTGAACTTCCATCGGGCAAATTGCACCCTGAATTTTGATGACCTTCTCAAGATCACCCAAACCTTGTACACATTTAACCCCATGCACCTTCTGATCAACCCTCTGGATCTGGATCCCTGCCCCCTGCACATCTAGTTTAAACCCCCCCCGAGCAGCACTGGCAAATACTCCTGCAAGAATGTTAGTACCCCTCCGGTTCAGGTGTAGACCGTCCCTTCGAAACAGATCCCAATGTCCCTGGAACAAAGACCAATTATCCAAAAACCTGAACCCTTCCTTCCTGCACCATGCTCTCAGCCTCGTATTAATGTGCAAAATCATTCTATTCTTCGCCTCACTCGCACGTGGCACAGGTAGCAATCCCGAGATTGTCACCCTGGAGGTCCTGCCTTTCAGCTTCACTCCTAACTCCCTGAACTCTCTAAGCAGGACCCCCTCACTCACCTTACCTACATCATTGGTCCCTACATGGACCACTACATCTGGGTTCATGCCCTCACTCTCAAGAATAGCCTGCACCCGATCTGAGATGTCCCGGACCCTGGCACCAGGGAGGCAACATACCATCCGAGACTCCCGATCTGCCCCACAAAATCTCCTATCTGCCCCCCTAACTATAGAGTCCCCTAAAACTATCGCTCTCTTCTCTTCCCTCCTCCCCTTTCTAGTTGAGGGTTCAACCTCTGTGACTTTTAAGAACAGTTTGTTTTAAGAACTTTTAAGAACAGTTTGTTGTTGACCCACTAAGGGATCGGCTGTGCTGGATTGGGTGTTGTGCAGTGATCTGCAGGTAATAAGAGAGCTACGGTTCAGGAACCCTTAAGGAACAGTGATCACAATATGTTCGAGTTCACTTTAAAATTTGAGAAGGAGAAACTAAATTCCAATGTGTCAGTATTTCAGTGGAATAAAGGAAATTACAATTCCATGAGGGGGGACTGGCTAAGCTTGACTGGAAAGGGACACTAGCAGGAAGGGCAGCAGAGCAGTAATGGCTGGAGTTTCTGCGAAAAATGAGGAATGTGGAAGGCAGGTATATTCTAAATGAGAAGTAATTTTAGAATGGAAGAAGGACACTACCGTGGCTGACAAGTGATGTCAGAGCCAAAGTAAAAGCAGAAGAGGGCATACAAGGAAGCTAAAACTAGTGGGAAGATAGAGGATTGGGAACCTTTTAAAAATTTGCAGAAGGAAGCTAAAGGTCATCAGGATGGAAAAGATGAATTATGAAAGGAAGCTGGCAACTACTATCAAAGAAGATGCTAAAAGCTTTTTGAAGTATATAAAAGGTAAAAGAGAGTTGGGTAGATATCGGACCAATAGAAAATGAAGCTGGAGATACTGTAATGAGAGACGTAGAGGTGGCAGAGGAACTGAATGCTTTTTTTGCATCAGTCTTCACAGTGGAAGACATTTGCAGTGTACCGGACACATAAGAGTGTCAGAGAAGTGAAGTATGTGCAGTGAAAATTACAACTGAGAAGGTGCTCAGGGACCTTAGTGGTCCGAGGGTGGATAAATCTCCTTGAACTGATGGAATGCATCCTCTGGTTCTGAAGGAAGTAGCTGGAGAGATTGCGGTGGCAATAACGATGATCTTTCAAGAATCAGTACATTCTGGCATTGTACCCGATGACTGGAAAATTACCAATGATACTCA
This sequence comes from Hypanus sabinus, assembly GCF_030144855.1. Lineage (NCBI taxonomy): Eukaryota > Metazoa > Chordata > Chondrichthyes > Myliobatiformes > Dasyatidae > Hypanus > Hypanus sabinus. The sequence goes on from NC_082711.1 coordinate 174,053,236, forward strand.
GCTATTTAAGAAGGGTGGGTGGCAACTATAGACCTGTTAGCCTAACATCAGTGGTTGGGAAGTTGTTGGAATCTCTTGTTAGGGATGAGGTTACTGAGTACCTGGAGGTACATGACAAGCTAGGCTAAAGCCAGCATGGTTTCCTGAAAGGAAAAGTCCGCCTGACTAACCTACTGCAATTTTTTTGAGGAAATTACAAGCAGGGTCAACAAAGGAGATGCAGTAGATGTGGTGTACATGGATTTTCAGTAGGCCTTTGACAAGATGCCACACATAAGGCTGTTTAGCAAGATTAGAGCCCATGGAATTACAGGGGAGTTACTAGCATGAGTGGAGCATTGGCTGATAGGCAGAACACAGAGTGCGAATAAAGGGATCCTATTCTGGCTGGCTGCCAGTTACCAGTTGAGTTCTACAGGGGTTGGCGTTGAGACCGCTGCTTTTTACGATGTATGTCAATCATTTGGACTATTGAATTAATGGATTTGTGGCTAAATTTGCTGATGATACAAAGATAGGTGGAGGAGCGTTTAATGTTGAGGAAACAGCCTACAGGGAGTCTTAGATAGTTTAGGGGAATGGGCAAAGAAGTGGCAAATGAATACAATGTTGGAAAGTGTATGATCATGCACTTTGGTGGAAGAAATAAACGGGCAGACTATTACTTAGATGGAGAGAGAATTCAAAATGCAGAGGTGCAAAGAGACTTGGGAGTCCTTGTGCAGGATACCCTAAAGGTTAAACTCCAGGCTTAGTCGGTGGTGAAGAAGGCGAATGTAATGTTGGCATTTATTTCTAGAGGTATAGAATATAACAGCAGGGATGGGATGCTGAGGCTCTAAAAGCACTCGTGAGACCATTGGGCTCCTTATTTTAGAAATGATATACTAACATTGGAGAGGGTTCGGAGAAGATTCATTAAAATGATTCCAGGAATGAAAGGGTTACCGTATGACGAACATCTAGCAGCTCTTGGGCTGCACTCCCTGGAGTTCAGGAGAATGAGTTTCTCATAGAAACATTCCGAATGTTAAAAGGCCTGAACAGATTAGATATGGCAAAGTTATTTTCCATGGTAGGGGAGTCTTGGACAAGAGTGCAGGACTTCCGTATTGAAGGACGTCCATTTAGAACAGAGATGTGGAGAAATTAGAGATGTGAAGTCAGAGGCTGATAAATCTGTGGAATTTGTTGCCACGAGCAGCCATGGAGGCCAAGTCATTGAGTGCATTTAAGGCAGAGATAGATAGGTTCTTGATTAGCCAGGGCATCAAGGGGTATGGAGAGAAGGCAGGGCAGTGGGGATGACTGGAAGAATTGGATCAGCCCATGATTGAATGGTGGAGCAGGCTCAATAGCCAAATGGCCTACTTGTACTCCTATATCTTGTGGTCACTTCAGGCTGACTGCATTAGACTTAAAGCTAATTGCCCACATTGTATGTGTCACAAAAGAAATGTGGCTTTTTAAATTTATTCCTGTACTAAGTTAATACTGCACATAAAATGGGCAATTAATTTCCATAAATTTAAGGAAAATATTGCTTCTTGGACATTTAACAGAGGAAAAATGTTTGCATTCAGCTGTCAAGATTTTTCATAAATTTATGGAGATTAATATAATGTGTTTGTCAAAAAGACTTGTACATGAGACCTTCAGTTAATGTCATCGTAATTTGTACTAATCGTTACCATCCCTGCCCTGCTTTGTGCCACCGTGTGAGGGAAGAATTGTTGATTTTCTTTTTTAGGCAGGTAATAAGTGATGCAGCTCTGAAGTTGGAGTACCTTTCACTTTGTGTTGGTTTGTAACTAATGTCTGGAGCAATCACTGTCCGTTTTTAAGCATGTAACCAGCATCTCAGTGTTTATTCCAAATTGAGATTTGCATTATAGTTCTGTCAGGTAATTTTGTACTCTTAACCTTTGTGTACACAACACAGCTGCAATGTATTTGTAACAGTGTGTTACAATCAGAAAAGTTCCATTAGCACCTGCTTATCCGTATTTACTGATGTTTACTTTGCACAGGTGGGAATCTCACTCAGTGCGTGTTTTTTTTCCAGTCATGTCCCTTCAGAAGACTATCCTCCGTTTACTACCTGGGATGAGTACTGACAGTGAGAGCGAATGCGATACTGAGAATGAGGAGCAGGAGGAGAATGTGTCTGCAGAGGTGCTCACTCTTAACTTCGCAGTACAAAGTTCGGGTGAAGGTATGAAAGCAGAGTTCCATGCCTGAAAGCTAGATTTTCATTCTTGAGAGGGTACAGAAACATTAGCACTTTTTTTTGTGTCACATGCTTATCGAAGCATACAGTGAAATGTGTCATTTCCATCAAATCAGTAAGTGTTGCCACAGCTCGCTAACTCTAACCTGTTTGTTTTTGGAATGTTGGAAGAAACTGGAGCATGTAGAGGAAACCATACAGTCATGGAGAGCATACAGATGCCCTGCAGACAGTGGTGGGAATTGAACCGCAGTCGGTGACCACAGTTGATGATTGTGCTAACTGCTACAGCTGTTATTGTAGCGGTGTGCTACACGCAGCGCTGAAATAACAACACGTAGTCGATGAGCTGCAGTTGCAAAAGAGATTTATTCGAACTTCGCAGCCTCGCTTTAAAGCCTTTCTGATCCCACCTCCCTAGGCGGGAATGCTGTAGGGGGTGCGTATTCACAGTCCCGTCCAACGCGGGCTTTTCCCCTTGCTGGTGAAGCAGACTTGGCGCCCTTTTCAGGACTGGCCTCAATGCCGGCGCACGCCAACTTGTGAGCCGGTTCGAGTGCACTGGGAAGTGGGACGACAGGGCGGGGTTTGCCGGTGGTGACGTCACAGAGCAGGGTCCTCTCACCTGGGCCTACGGGGAGGTCCTGAAGCTGCAAACCGGAGACTGCGGTTCTGTAACTTGGGATCTCCTCGTCTGCCTGCTGTGCCTCCGCTAATGCTTCATAGTTTACCCCTTGGGACAGGGCCTGAATGGTATGGTGAGAGAGAGCGTCCACCACGACATTGTCCTTTCCCGAGACATGCCGGACATCCGTCATGTATTCAGAGATGTAGGACAGATGTCACTGCTGGCGGGACAACCAGGGATCGGACACCTTTGTGAACTCAAAGATAAGGGGTTTGTGGTCCGTGAACACGGTGAAGGGCCTACCTTCCAAGAAGTACCTGAAATGCCAGATTGCCAGGTATAGCACCAACAGTTCCCGGTCGAAAGCACTGTATTTGAGCTCGGGTGGCCGTTCTGGGGTGCACTAGCATCGCGGCGTTTGCCAAGGCTTCTTTCGTTTTAATGAAAGCGGCGGCGGACTCCTCGTCCCAGATAATGTTCTTGCCCTTACCCGACATCAGGGCATGATTCGGGCAGCTGAAGGGAGGAAACGGTGGTAGAAATTTACCATACCTACGAATTCCTGAAGGCCTTTGATTGTGTTGGGTCAGGGGAAATGGCAGACTGCGTCTACCTTAGCAGGCAGAGGGGTTGCCCCGTCTTTAGTAATTATGTGGCCCAGGAAGTCGACGGTGTCGAGACCGAACTGGCATTTGGCCGGGTTGATTGTCAGGCCGTATTCACTCAGTTGGGCGTAGAGTTGACGGAGGTGGGACAGATGCTCTTGACGACTGCTGCTGGCTATGAGGATGTCGTCCAAATAGATGAAAGTGAAGTCCAGGTCGCGTCCCACCGCGTCCATTAACCGCTGAAACGTCTGTGCAGCATTCTTTAGGCTGAATGGCATGCGGAGGAACTCGAAAAGGCTGAAAGGGGTGATGAGTGCCGTTTTGGGGATGTCGTCCGGATGCATCGGGATTTGATGGTATCCCCGGACAAGGTCCACCTTGGAGAAGATCCGTGCACCGTGCAGGTTTACTGCAAAATCCTGTATGTGCGGCACAGGGTAGTGGTCCCGTGTTGTAGCCTCGTTCAGCCTGCGATAGTCGCCGCAGGGTCTCCAGCCCCCGGATGCTTTGGACACCATGTGCAGGGGGGAGGCCCATGGGCTGTCGGACCGCCGTATGATCCCTAATTCCTCCATCCTCTTGAACTCCTTCGCCAGTTGGAGCTTGTCCAGGGGAAGCCTTCGAGCACGGGCGGGGAGGGGTGGTCCCTGTGTCGGGATGTGGTGCTGTACACCGTGTCGGGGCATGGCTGCTGTGAACTGCGGTGCCAGAACCGATGGGACATCCGCCAGGACTCTGGTGAAGTCATTGTCGGACTGGGTGATGGAGTCTAGGTGTGGGGCTGGCAACAGGACTTCACCCAGGGAGAACGTTTGAAACCAGTCTCTTCCTGCGTGGACCAGTCTCTTCCTTGGCAGGTCGACCAGTAGGCTGTGAGCCCGCAAAAAATTCACGTCCAGGAGAGGTTGGGCTACAGCGGCCAGTGTGAAATCCCACGTGAACTGGCTGGAGCCGAACTGTAGCCACACCGTACGGGTGCCATAGGTCCTTACTGTGCTGCCATTCGCGGTCCTTAGGGTGGGACCCGGTGCCCTGTTGCGAGTGTCGTAACTCGTCGGAGGTAAGACACTGATCTCGGCTCCGGTGTCAACCAAAATGCGGCATCCCGACTGCTTGTCCCACACATGCAGGAGGCTATCCCAATGGCCAGCCGCTGTAACCATCAGCGGCGGCTGGCCCTGGCATTAACCAGGAACTTGCAGGGCGGGCTACAGCGGCGGGCTTCTGCACCCCACTGCTGGTGATAGAAGCACCATTGTTCGTTGGTCTCCTCACCCCTCCCTCTGGGGTTAGTGGGCTCTGCCGCCGGGATTGGTCTGATCTGCTGCTGGGAGCGTGGCCTGGTGATCTGTGCGACGGACACCCCACTCTCCTTGGCTTTCCACAGCAAGTCCGCCTGGGCTGCCACCTTCCTGGGGTCGCTGAAATCCGTGTCGGACAGCAGCAGGCGTATGTCCTCGGGCAGCCGCTCCAGGAATGCCTGCTCAAACATGAGGCAGGGCTGTGTCCTCCGGCCAGGGCAGCATCTTGTTCATCAAAGCCGATGGCAGTCTGTCTCCCAAACCATCCAGGTGCAGCAAGCAGGCAACTCGCTCGCGCTGTGGGAGTCCGAAAGTCCTTATGAGCAGGGCTTTGAATTCTGTGTATTTGCCGTCCGCTGGGGGAGACTGTATGAACTCCTCAACTTGGGCAACTACTTCCTGGTCGAGGGAGCTCACCACATAGTAGTAACGTGTGTCCTCCGAGGTTATCTGCCGAATGTGGAATTGGACTTCTACTTGCTGGTGAGGGCACAGCGTCCAGAAGCTTGGCAGTTTTAACGAAACTGCATGAACAGATGCAGCATTGTTCATCTTTGGCTCAAATATTGTTTGGGCTGTCAGGGTCACCAATTGTAGCGGTGTGCTACACGCAGCGCTGAAGTAACGACACGTAGTCGGTGAGCTGCAGTTGCAGAAGAGATTTATTCGAACTTCGCAGCCTCACTTTAAAGCCTTCCTGATCCCGCCCTCCCCAGGCGGGAATGCTGTAGGGAGCGCGTATTCACAGTCCTGTCCTGTGCGCGGGCTTTTCCCCTTGCTAGTGAAGCAGACTTGGCGCCCTTTTTGGGACCGGCATCATTGCCGGCGCGCACTGATTTGTGAGCTGGTTCGAGTGCGCTGGGAAGTGGGTGGCCACAGTGTACACACACACACACACACAAATACTGCCTATGCTTGCTCTCCATTGTGATTTTAATAAAATTTCACATCAGAGTTATTGGGGAAAAATGCTTGGAACAGATGTGTGCACAAAAAAATCAGATTAATTCAGGAAAGGTTGCATATGCACATGGTTTAGTTGGCGTTAGTAATGAAAACAGAGATGGTATTTTGAGAACGTGAGCCTAAATACTCTTCATTAAATTGGGACGGGTTGACTTTCACATTCTTTTGTTGACATTAATTGAGTAATAAAACAGGATGTGGTAATTTAAATTTCTCCATTTTTAGTGAGACACATTGATCGTGTATATTTTTCATAACTGTTGGCGGAAGGACGTGTCTGTCCCCTCATCTGCCAAATCTGGTTGATTGTTTTTAAGCAATCCACTGACCTGTAAAACACAATTTTTAAAACAAGATGTGCCTCCTTTGTTTCTTTTACTCTTTTCTCTTGTCCACTGATCCTGGTGGTGAACTCCTGTTTTACCAGAGCTAAATTAAGGAACCTATTAAATTCATCTTAAAGAGTTATGGCCATTTCATTCTGTGGTTGAAAAGGAAAGTCCCTCCTTTCACCCAGGATTCTCTTGTGTAGCACAACTATGGCTATGATGTTAAATCAAAAATTCAGAACACATTTAACACTTTAAAACTAGGTGTTGGCAGTGGCAAGAATGTATTTCATTGGAGTGTGTAACTTCATGGCCTAATAAATCATTCCCTTGCTCTCCCTTTTAATCTTGAAGTCAACACCAACATTGATATGGTGAAGAATGTTGAGGATTTAGTGGATTATCACCTTTTTTAGAGAGATGACAGCCTGGCAAAATGGCAACTTAGGAGTCATAGACCCTTCATGTACTAGATCACATCAGGGCTCTGCAATCCTGCCTCATCATTTCCATGATGGCTGGCCAATATTTATTAGGAGGAGGAGGTTTTAAGAATGTTCCCGTCATCGGCCATGATTAGCAAAACTGAAGATAAAAACATTTGCAGTCACTTTCAGCTAAAAATGTCAAATCGATCCCTCTTGATGCCTTGGGATATCTGCTCTCCTTGAAGCCAGTTTTCAGCTAATGCTATATTCATAACAAATGATTCCAAGAAAGACTCATGAGACAATGCTAAGGGGTGCACTTAAGCTTTGCATAGTCACTGCAAAGGCTCTAGAGAAAGACCATGGTCTCGGGAGCTAGCCACCACTGGGCATTGAGGGGCTAGTTCCTGTGTAATAGCCCCTCAGACCTTCCTGGTGACAAACCAAGTCTGCTCAAACTCCTAATGAAATGGAGCCACTGTCATGCCTTCTTTGTAATTTTCTGTAGCTGTGAAGATTAAACTCTGAAACAGACTCTGTAGCATCTTTTACAGTTTAATTACTATGACATTTCCCCACAATGTAAAAAAATGTCCAGGTAAATCTGTCCACAAAAGTTGGGATAAATCGTCTTGCTTGTTCACTTGCTCCCATCAGTAATGTGATGGAAAACGTTAAAGCATGCTTTATACAAGCTAGGCCTTGCTTGGAGTATTGTGAGCAGTTTTGGCCCACTTACCTAAGAAAGGATGTGCTAACATGGGAGAGGGTTCTGAGGAGGTTCACAAGAATGATTCTAGGAATGGAAGGGTTATATGAGGAGCGATTGTCTGGACCTGTACTTGCTGGAATTTAGAAGAATGATGGGGGATCTCACTGAAACGTATCAAAGTTGAAAAGACTAGATAGAGTGGATGTGGAGAGGATGTTTCCTATTGTGGTGAGTCTAGGATCAGAAAGCTCCACTAGAGAATAGAGGAACATTCATTTAGAACAGATGAGCAGGAATTTCTTTTAGCCAGAGGGTGGTGAATCAGTTGGATTCATTGCCACAGCTGGCTATGAAGGCCTGGTCATTGTGTTTGTCAAGGTGGATGTTAATAGGTTCTTGATCAACAAGGACATCAAATGTTATGGGGAGAAGTCAGGAAAATGGGGCTGAGAGGTAAAATAAATCAGCCATGATCAAATGGTGGGTAGGTTCGGTGGGCTGAATGGCCTAATTCACACCTACATGTTTGGTCTTGTAACTCTCAACTCTTCAGCCAGGGAAATCACCTTCTATATGTCTTCTGTTGATTTGTCCTCAGTGTTCTGGCAATGACAATTGACCAAAAAGTTAATCAGCTAGCCTTATAACTAAATGATCCATATAAATCCTGCACTTTCAAGACCATATTGCCAGCTGGAGGTGTAGCAGCATTTGCACTTCAAGGCAGGTGGTCCTGGATTGAAATCCGGCCAGCTCTTTGCACGCTTTCCATTCATGCTGAGTTGAGTGTCGAGCTAGCAACTCTGCCTTGTTTATATAAAAAAAAACAGATCTTAAAGAAATGGCAAGGTTGCTGCCCAATACGCCACAGGCATGGAGAGGAACAAAAAGAATACATTAGAGCAGAGGTTCCCAACTTGGAGTCCACAGACTCCTCAGTTAATGGTAGGGATCCATGGCATAAAAGGGATTGGGGAACCCCTGCATTAGAGGTGGGATATTCTAAGGTGACTAACCTCTGGCTTCCAAAATGCCAATCCAACTTCTGCAAGTTGTGAGTAAAGAGTGTAATGGAGTGCTTTGTTCAGATGAGTGTAGCTTCAGCAACATTATAAAAAAGTCAGGCGCCATAAGGACCAAGGTTTACTTTACTGACTTGTCGTCACTTTGTGGTTTCATCTACAAGTTTACTGAAGTTACATGGCAAGCTACTTGCAACAAATTCAAGGGTGTCAGTGGCACAGGAATGTTGTATTTGCTGTTTACCCAAACCTCATTTCCTAACTTAGAAATGTATCACTTTTCTTTTACTTTTGACTTGAACTTTAGAAATTACTACAGGTTGAGCATCTCTTACCCGAAATAGAAAAATTGCATCTATATAGTGAGATACCTTGGGGATGGTACCCAAGTGTAAATATAAAATCCATTTACATGTATAGCTGGTGTAAAGCTCAATGAACAGCCTGACCCGATGGAGCTGGGTCCTCTACGGACTGGACCACTCCTGACCATGTTATTTACCCGCTTTCAGTGCTACAATTGGCTTCATATCCGCCATCGATTTCAAACAGCCACCATTCCACAGCAGTTGCAACAGGAGGAGGGGGGTAGTTTTATGTGATATTTTAAGCAACTTTGTGCATGAACTAATTACCTTCAATTTTCATGATAGATCTTTGCTCGTATCATGATCAGCTTACTGTTAAACGACATGTGTTCAGTCTGATGACAAATCCACTCTTTCAAAACACAACTAAGATCTTCATTTTCGCTGTATACAGTGCTTTTCTGCTTGTCATTAACTTCTATTCCTTACATATGTGAGGTCTCACAACTGTCTGATATGCAGAGACCTGCACAGCCCTCTGGAACCTTTCCAACATCTTGCGGAATTTTCTATTTATGACACAACATCAGCATTCAAAAATATTTGGAGTTTGGAGGTTTTTGGATTTAGGATAAGGGGTACTCAACCTATATTGTGTTACGCCTGCAACCCCCTCCTTTGTGAGAGTCGCAAGATCACTATTGATTTGGGTCAGGAGACCCAGGAAATGAGAGAGAGACGTGCGGAATGTCTCGTTCCCCCGGCAATATAAAGCTACGGGACACAGCCATTGTCTCTTGAAGACGAACTTGTGTATTGCAATCCTGTGCTACGTGGAAGCCCTCAGGCAAGGTGGGCTGGTTGAGGGAGGGGTTGCATCACCCCCAACCTGATTGACATCTGCGACCCTGGGAGTCAGGATAAAAGAGGGTCTGTGGGTACAGCCCCTCAGTCGCACCAGAAGGAACGCTAGCGATCCCATGATAGCGGAAGCCGGTGGGAGGCCACGTGCGTTCAGTTCCATTTTGCTCTGGAAACCGGTGCCCTTACCACGGAAGAACGGCTTTTAGCTAACAACAGGGAAACCAACTCCCAAAAGACTCAAAGGATTGGCATCATCAAAGAACTGGGCAAGTTTAACCCGTCTCTCTCTCAAACCCAAAACGCCGCAGCTTGAATGAACTAACAGTGACTTTTATATTTCCATCGGACAATACATTATCCCCTAGACAACGATAGAGCTATTTCTTATTGATTATTATTATACCTGCGCTTTTAGATTTAATATTGACAACGTATATTATCTGTATGTTTGCATTGATCTTATTTTGTGCCCCTTTATCAATAAATACTGTTAAAAATAGTACCATCAGACTTCAATGGACCTCTCTATCTTTGCTGGTAAGTGACCCAGTTACAGGGTTTGTAACAAAATTGGGGTTCTCGTCTCGAGATTTGACACCAAATTGGGAGGCCAGTGAATCGGGCTTGTAAGTCCAAAACTTGGATCTGGTTAGCCAGACAGGAAACCAGCAAAGATGGACGTGGGTGAATTTATAGAAAACCCGACTCTGGAGGCACTAGAGGCTGCCATCAAATCAGACTTGATAAATTTGGCAAAGGGGTAAAACCTCGCAGAGGTGAGGTTGTCAATGAAAAAGCGGGAGGTGCGAAGGGCAATAACTCAGTATTATATCGGGAAGAATGTGTTTGCAGCTGAGGTATTGGAAAATATCCGTCAAAAGGTACCAGCTAGTGGGATGGCTCAGTTAGAGTTGGAGAAATTAAGGTTGGAACATGCAATTAAGGTAAAGCAGCTGGAAGCAGCTGAGAAGGAGAGTGAAAGAGCCAAGAGAGAGAGGGAGCATGCGCTCCAGCTAAAGGAGTTAGAGGTGAAACGGGAGCAGGAAAGAGCTGAGAAACAAAGAGAGCATGAAATTCAGTTAAAATAGTTGGAAGCAGCTGAGAAAGAGAAAGAAAGGGCTGAGAAGGAGAGGGAGGCAGAGAAACAGAGGAAACATGACTTGGAGATGGAGAAGTTACGGCAAGAGCCATGAGTTCCGGGGTCAGACCGAGAGGAGCGGTTCAATGTTAGTCGAGAGTTGAGGTTAGTACCTCCGTTCGAGGAGACGAATGTTGATAGTTATTTCTTGCTTTTTGAAAAGGTGGCAGTGAATCAGAAGTGGTCCAGAGATCAGTGGGTGGCGTTGTTACAAAGTGTGTTAAAGGGGAAGGCCCAGCGGGCATATATGGCGTTGGCCATGGAGGAGGAAGAGGAGGAGAGTTATGACAAAGTAAAGGCGGCCATTCTCCGGAGTTATGAGCTAGTACCTGAAGCGTATAGACAAAAGTTCAGAACTTTAAAGGAAGGTTGGAATCAGACGTATACTGAGTTTGCCTATGAGAAGGATGTGCTCCTGGACCGTTGGTGCACAGCAGAGATAGTGGGGGAGGATTATTGGCGTCTGATTGAGGAATTTAAAGGTTGTGTTTCAGAGGATATCCGGATGTATTTGAATGAGAAGCTGAATAAGTCCATCTCAGAATTTGCTAGGTTCGCAGATGAATATACCCTAACCCACAAGACAAAGTTTTCCTCTAATAAAAGTTCCCAGAGAGACCGTGGGAACGATTGAGAAAGCCCGCCGGCTGAGGCAGAGGTCTCGCCGGGAGTTAGTGGTAAGGTTGAGGGGGAAAGGCCAGACGGCCAGAGATTTCCAGGCTTGACCTGTTTTAATTGTGGAAAGGGGGAGCATACTGCATCTAGGTGCTTTGCTCCGAGGAAAGAGACAGGAAAAGGGAAAGCAGCAGTCCCTATCGGATGTGCCGTGGTAATCAGTAAATTGACAAGAGAGCCCCGGGTAGACAGAGTACGAGAAGGGTCTGAGACTTGTCTGTCAAACGGAACCGTGTCTGTGAGAGAGGGAGATACACCAGTTCCAGTACGGATCTGGAGAGACACGGGGGCTGAGCTGTCGTTGATCAGCAGTAAGGTACTAGATTTTGGTCGCAAGACGAGAATGGTAGCTGTGAAAGGAATAAGCAAAGGGACAGAAATGGTGCCCTTACATAAGGTCATTATGGATTGTGAGCTGGTGTCTGGACCAGTTGAAATAGGGGTACGATCAGACTTCCTGAGAACTGACACGGACGTCCTTCTCGGTAACGATTTAGCAGGTGGTAAGGTTTGGGCAGCAATGACGATGACAAGCCGGCTGGTGAGTGTTGATGCCCCGCCCCTAGATTCCAAGATCTATCCCGCATGCGCGATCACTCGCAGCATGTCGAGAGAGGCAGCTGAGAACGAGAGCAGTTTAAATCCGGCCAGTTTCGATTTGGCCGAGACATTTTTACCGACCCTGTACCACGAGGGTTTAGAGGGTGGTAAAACAAAGAGTAGTAAAGTGAAAGAGGGTAAGGGAGAGGAGGTAGACCTGCCCTTAGTAAGGAGAAAAGTTTTAGAGGCAGAAAATAAAGATGAGAAACAGCTAGAGCTGTTAAAAGGTCCAGGGTTGTACCTGGATGATCTGTCTGGGTTGGCAGAACTGTTTGAAGAAGTTGAAAATGCTAGAGGTGTTCCCGATAATGAAATGAGGGCAGTCCTAGATGAAAAGGGTGCCCTTACATTGAAGAAGTCTGCTGGGTTGGCAGATCAGGTTGTTTCTGCCCGCAAGGTTGAGTTTACTCTGGAAGGGAGTTGCCCAGAGAGTAGCTGGGAGAATCAGGGGAATTTAGAATTTGGACCGGGTACGGGTATTGGAAGCCTGAAAGAGGCCAATGTCCTGTTTGAGTGTGTCCAAGATGGGGATGCACGTGGTACTGGACCTAGTAACGGAGCTCAGGAAAAGTCTGAGGTATTTGATTCAGTTGAAAGGGATGGCTGTCCTTGTGGGTCAGATAGACTTGGTTCAGTGAAGAAAGGGTTAACCTTGGTAATAGTGGGAAGTGAGAGTTCCCAGGTGTTTGTGCTCGAAGGTGTGTTAAAAGTTAATGCGGAGCTCAAAAATGGGGAGATAAATATTATTATAGAAGGAAACTGGAAATATGTAGTTCCCAAATCGAATGAAGACATTTTAAAACCTGCGGATCGCTTACAGATTAAGTTGGAAGATTACGGGGGGGGGGGGCCTGCTATTGTTATTCCAGAGTGTGGTGTGAAAAGGCAGAATTTGAAATGCTGCTTGAACAAAGAGTTCGAACTGAAAACACATAGCCTGAAGGGTCCTGAAGAGAGGGCTAGCCACCTGTGTAAAATTAAAGAATTGGGTGGAAATCCAGAAGATGGTCTAAGTTTGGGACACGGTGTTGGTAAAATAACTCCTATGAAAGAAGCTGGCGAGAGCTTATTTCGCCAGGGTACCCAAGCTCCCCCCATGGAAACTAACCGGAAAAGAGGTGACGGTTAATGGGGACGCCATTTTTAAATAGCAAAAGCCGGTTGTACGGGATTTCAACAAAGCATGTGAATAATAAAGACAACCCCATGGAAGCCTGCCTTTTAAGTTTGAAAACAACAGAAAGATTAGTATTTGCATGAACTTTTGTAGATACACATAAGCTAAGATCACAACTCCTTAGTTTTGTTTGCTGAAGGAAAGAAATAAAAATAGGTGGTTATTAAATTGAAGTCTGATGCTACAAGACTTTAGTAAGGTACAAGATGTTAAGATATTAAAGGAAGTGACACTGTAATCGTTAACTGTTTAGATGCTGAATTGAATGTATAACTGTATTACTCTGTAGTGAAAAGGAAAAGCTTTTGTATTGTGTTAGATTCTACAATCCTGTAAGACTCTGTACTACTTCGTTTTAACCGCTGGTGAAAACGTGTTGAAGAAAGGGGGTGTTACACTTGCAGCCCCCTCCTTTGTGAGAATTGCAAGATCACTATTGATTTGGGTCAGGAGACCCAGGAAATGAGGGAGAGACGTGTGGAATGTCTCGTTCCCCAGCGATATAAAGCTATGGGACACGGCCATTGTCTCTTGAAGACAAACTTGTGTATTGCAATCCTGTGCTACGTGGAAGCCCTCAGGCAAAGTGGGCTGGTTGAGGGAGGGGTTGCATCACCCCCAACCTGATTGACATCTGAGACCCTGTGAGTCAGGATAAAAGAGGGTCTGTGGGAACAGCCCCTCAGTCGCACCAGAAGGAACGCTAGCGATCCCGTGATAGCGGAAGCCGGTGGGAGGCCACGTGCGTTCAGTTCCATTTTGCTCTGGAAACCGGTGCCCTTACCACGGAACGGCTTTTAGCTAACAACAGGGAAACCAACTCCCAAAAGACTCAAAGGATTGGCATCATCAAAGAACTGGGCAAGTTTAACCCGTCTCTCTCTCAAACCCAAAACGCCGCAGCTTGAACGAACTAACAGTGACTTTTATATTTCCATCGGACAATACATTATCCCCATAGACAACGATAGAGCTATTTCTTATTGATTATTATTATACCCGCGCTTTTAGATTTAATATTGACAACGTATATTATCTATGTTTGCATTGATCTTATTTTGTGCCCCCTTATCAATAAATACTGTTAAAAATAGTACCGTCAGACTTCAATGGACCTCTCTATCTTTGCTGGTAAGTGACCCAGTTACGGGGTTCGTAACAATTGAAAAACACCAGGAAGCATCTTTAGAAGAACGGCAGCCATCATTTCCACTTTCAAAGACTATTAGAGCTGTGCAATAAATGTTAACCTTGTTAGCAGTAACACATCCATTCCTGAATTTTAAAAATTGCACTCAGCACCAATGAGGTTTGGGGTGGGTGGGGATGAACAAATGGTGAAACAGTGGTGAAGTGGGGGGGGGGGGGGCTATGCCTGGTCTAAACAAGGAAAAGGGAATTTAATATTTTATGCTCACCACTTCAGCATTTTGTGTCAATACAATAAAGTTGTAACTAGAGCTGCTCTTGCGTGAGTAATGAGTGTCTTTGGTTGTGTCCTTGGCTCATCACCAAGGGATGTGCCTCCAGCAAATTCTGCTGACCTTTCAAACCACAGGGGCTCTCATGACCCATTTTCCTCTGTCTGCCAGGCTGATGAATGATGAAGTTTTGTATCTGCAGAAGGAAATTGAGATGCATTTTTTTTAGCAGGTGATTTGGGCAATTCTGACGTTGCAAGTTTTGTCAATGGAGAAAAAAATGAGTGGTAAGTGCAGCTGTTTGTGATTATTTTAAGCACCTACTCTGGTGCCCAGTACTGGCGAACATGCTGAAAAAAAAGATTCTGCATTGTGTTTTTGTGACATTTCAAAATAGAGAGAGCTGTTCCCTCGAGACACTTTTAAATGCAGTACACTGCTTATGTTCAGGGTGATCTGGCTTTTGGCCTTCAAAGCCTGTGCTTAATCACTCCTTTTTGATGTGTCCTTGTCGTCAGTAAAATCCTTAAGCTCTCCTTTACTAGTCATTCCCCTCTGTAAATCCCCACCCATTTTAAGACCTTTACCACCAAATACACACTTGAGCATTTGTGTTGCAAAGCTGGCGTGACCATTCCTGACAGATCTCCCTAGACTAGTGCTTTCATTTCTTGCTCTCAAACTGTAAAGCTGCACATTCCCTATTCACTTTGGAATAGTTAAAAGATAACCATTTTCAACAGATATTTTAAACCCCTCACTACTGACTCCAGTGGGAAGATTTTCTGAGCATCCATCACCAAGATTAAGATTGTATACCTGTTGGGTGGTGGCCCCACTTTTTTTTCTCGTCAATAAAATGATGACCACCTGTCAACTTCTCCTGTTCTGGCCCACCCACCCCTCTCCTCAAAAATTCCTTCATGCCAGCTATTATGTGCAGTTTCCCTTTGTTCCACTGTCAATTGCACTTTGTGTCTGCTCTTGCCATCCTGTTCCTCAAAGAGAAATCTTGTCTTGGATTTCTCTTTCCTCAGATTCTTGAATTCACTTGTGAGTTCCCTGATATTATAGTTACAGTATTGAATTTGCCCTAATCCTAGGGTACTGTGACATCTGTACTATTTTCCCCATTACCTGCTTTCTATTAATCTCACAATTCACTTCCAAATGGCACTGCCTGAGCCCCATGTTATTCTTCTGTTCTGACTCATTTTCCATCTTTCATAAGTTTGCACTGAATTCAAAGCTCTACTGTCCACCTGAACTCCGTCCTTAATGTGAAATAAAAATATTCAACATTTCAAGCAGCATCTGTAGAAAACCATGCTTTGAGATCCAGAACCATTCTTATCTAATTGGTCATTGCCCGTGAACTTTTAGCAATGACATCTTTTCCACTTTGTAAACTATCTGAGGCTCTATCCTTGGTGGCCTTCTCATTTCTCATGTATGAGCTCCTCTTTAGCACCACCATCTGAAAACTCATCACCTGTATGTCGATGGTATACAATCCCACTCCCTCACATCCTATTTCTCAACTTCCACTGAGTGCTCCAAAATTTCTTATTAAAACACCAGGAAATTAATGCCTCTGCTGAAGACTTGGTGCCTGTCTGACCAGGCTAAATTAAAATCTGCAATCATGCTCTCTTGTTGACCATGATCTAGTATTTTATAACTAACTTTCAATAATTATAATCCATTTTTGGTGAGGTTGAAAGCCTCATCAATGTCTCTGTTAGTTCCCTCCTGGTCAGGCATAAGTATGAATTCATATTCAGTGACTCTTAGTGAAGCCCAGTGTACTGATGTCAATGCTTTTAAAATTCCCATCCATGTATTTTAATCCTTACTGCTCATTTTCCTTACAATTTATTTCCTCCCCAAGAATTCTTCCTTCATCTCTCACCTCTGGTGAATCCTGACTTCTCTTACATAAGAACATAAGAAATAGGAGCAGGAGTAGGCCTTCCAGCCCATTGAGCCTGCCCCGCCATTCAATAAGATCATGGTGATCTGTCCGTAAACTCAGCTCCATCTACCTGCCTGTTCCCCATAATGCTTGATTTCCTTACTATGTAAAAACCTATCTAACTGTATCTTAAATATATTTAGTGAGGAAGTCTTAACTGCTTCTCTGGGCAGAGAATTCCACAGATTCACCACTCTCTGGGGGAAAAACAGTTTCTCCTCATCTCCATCCTAAATCTTTTCCCCTGAAACTTGAGGCAATGTCCCCTAGTTCTATTCTCACCTACCAATGGAAACTTTCCTACTTGTATCTTATCTATCCCTTTCAAAATTTTGTATGTTTCTACAAGATCCCCTCTCATTCTTCTGAACTGCAGAGAATATAGTCCCAGGCAACTCAATCTCGCCTCATAATTAACCCCTTCATGCCTGGAATCAACCTGGTGAACCTCCTCTGCACTACCTCCAAAGCCAGTATATCCCTCCCAAGTATTTTACTTTTGCTCACCCCAGCACTGGGGTGCCCTGAACATGATCCACATACCCCAAATCCTCCATTAAACTGTCTCTCGAAATCTTCCCCCGTCCCAGCGGTGCTTCCATAGGCTGTAATATGCTGTAAAATAGTCTGAGATTGTGAAAAGGTGATGTAGGAAACAGTGGGAAGGATTGCTCTCCTGGATGCTGGCATGGGCCCAATGGGCCAAATGGCTACGTCCTTTTAAGCTAAAAATAAGTTTGCCTTTCCCTTTTGGCTTAGTGTCAATTTTTGTCTGAATAGATTCCTGTGGAGTGCCTAAGGACGATCCACTATATAAATGCAAATCTTTTTGCAGTCTATTGTTTGGAAAGCACATTTGGCATTAATGTAGGCAAATGTGAAAGCTAATTTGCACAGTGTCATCCCACCTCTGACGAAACTTGGTTCTTGCTGAGATCCAGTGCTGCAGATGCTACACACGAAAAAGTACTTGCCCAAAAAAGCTGTTATGTGTGTGTATGTGAACTTGGGTATTGTTATTTATTACATATTAAGGACTGATTCAGTGCCCATTTGTTTGAGACCCTGGATTCAGCTCTTTTTGGTGTTAAATTTAGGGGGAAGTGCTTGGGTGTTTTGCAGAGGGAGAATGGAATTGGGGGTTGAATTATTTAGAGGCACCAAATTACAGGGCTGTGGTCTCGGTCAGTTCAACAGGGCAGGAAGTAGAGTGGGTTACTTAATCTAACCACTGAGTCATTTCTGGTCTCTCTCTCTCTCTCTCTCCACAGATCATGAGGACTTTATCAATGGAAAATATTTTGTATCCAAATTGCAGTGGAAACATGGAAAAGAATGGGAACCTGCTGAAAATGTTTCCATCCTTATTAGCTGGTTAAGGGAAATAAACTGTAACATCCTTTGTGAAAGTAATGTTCGCCTGTCATTCATACACTACTGCACCAGCCATGTGCTGATACAGCCAACTCCCTATAAACATTGCACTGATTTTGTTTTCTTCAATGGGTCAGAGTTAATTACACCCACCAGTACCTGGTTGTACATTTAAAAAGCTCTTTTTTAAAATAAACTGTAAACCATCTCATTAGCACAGCAAAGCTTTGGCTGTAACGGTCTCTACTTTGGGACTCTGGCACATTTGCAGCCTCCTGTTTTCTGCGCAGCTGCCCTGTCTACTGTCCTTGGGGAAAAAATCCTACTGCAGCAGTTGAGACCTCTTTCCAAGCAGTTGACTTGCTATCCTTCATAACTTTAGTTCTTCCGCATTTTATTGTTGGAGTTATGGTAGATCATTTCCTCAAGCTATCCACCTCTCCCAGAACAATTAGAATAACCGTGAATGGGCCCTGGCATGTTCTCAATTGCCCCTGGTTGATATAAGCTAAACACTAACAATGATTCGTGTAGGAACTTGGCCTTTCCTGGCAAGTTGAGATGGGGGATAGGTAGGGGTGGACTGGGGATCGGTTGCACTGGTGAGCAGTGGCTGAAATTGTGAATTACTGAGTAGGTTATTGGCATTGTTGCTTGATCTAGGCCACTTGTGTTTTACTACTGATGACTTTGAGATTGTAAAATGACTTGTAGAATTAGACTGACAGACTACAGTAGATATTATTGGTTAGTATAAATGAGTTTATATTCTGTGTGTGCTGTGTAGCTCAGACCATTAGATTAATGATTAGAAGTATGTACAGTAGGGTGTTGTTTTATCCCTGTACAGACACAATGGACACTGAATTGAGTGGTGATTGAACAAATGCTCAGTGTTGAGGAAAGTAAGCCAACTGATCTCTGCATGTCGAGCCTTTGTGCTTTTTGACTTTAATCGTGTATTTTATCAAAGTGAACACGAGTGACATTGTACTCAGTTGTTTTGCCATTTATGATCTAAATGACATATTTAAATACTGCCCTGTCAACTCCACTGAAGTTGACAGTGGGAATATGATTTGTTTGGGCAGCTTCCTTGTCCTCAATGCAGAAATCATGGGTCTGTTGTACTGATGCATGGTGGTGCTGTGTACATATGTTCTGTGCAGAATTTCTCCTCTGCCTGGTATCTCTTCAAGTGGCTCTAGTATTTCCATCACTTGCATCTCTTGTGTGCAATGAAGCCCTATAGCAACTAGCCTGCTGGTTACCAATGTTATAGCAGCAAGTAAGCTGGAGTCCTCTACAATGAAACTGAGTATACTGCATCAAAGTTTTACAGTTGTACCTGTTTGTATGGTCTGTTTTATACATGATTGTTTCAGTCCTGGATCATTTCTGGCACAATCGTTGAAGCAAAAGTTCCAACAAGATTCCTTGATGTTAATTTATTTTCAAATCATTTTATTTATTCATTCAGCTTCTGCTCTGAAGCAGCTATTCTGATACCCACTATTAAACCCTTCTCTACCAAATGGTTTCTGTACAGAAGGTCTAATCACTTCATAATTTTTCTTTGTAGCTATGCCATACTGGTGCCAAACAGTGTTTTCCTCTGGGAGCTCCCAAGATATGAATTGATTAGCAAAGCTGTAAGAGCTGGTGCCTTTATCTAGAGAAATCTCTTGCCTGAGTTTTGCTCACAAATCGGCTTGATGCTCCCACCCCAAAAGTCTTTGTGTAAAACAGTGCTTATGAATCTGTCATTATAATTTGTTCTCCAAGAGATGGGCAAATCTGTGGGTTCTGTTAATTTATAGTTTACAATATCTCTGCCTTAGACCACTCTTTAATTATACTCTGATATATCAGGCATTTGTTCATTATTTGGTGCTGATATTAGAAATAGGCTTTTCCAGAATTTTCCATTAGGTTGGTCAAAAATACTTGACTCTTTGGGGGACTCTTTACTTCTCTGCTCACTAGTATGGTATGTTATTATTTTGGTTTTCAATATTTGTGAGCCTTTCTTTGAAAGGTAATATGTAGGTAACTGGTGATCGGTTCGCTCTGGCAGCATGACCTTAACAGCAGCCTTGTCCTCATTTCTGCTTAACCTACAACTGTGACATGCTTTGCAATGTATTTAATGTTGGTTAACATTGCTCTACAGAGCACATTAAGGTTCTGTGAATTTCTTCAGCACTCCTTTGAGAATGTTCTGCCATTGGAAAATTTGGAACTCTAGCAACAAGTCTACTAAGTCACTGCTGGCAGTCTATCTGTGTACTAGAAGGTGTAGTACTGAGTGGATCGTCTTGACGTTTCATCGTGGTGCAAAGTGCCCTGGCCCCAGTTCCTGCAAAGCATGTCAACATCCTGTCTAACTGTGATGTACCTTGTACTGTGAGAAAGTTGTGTTTTATTTGTAATGTGTATCCAGTGTTGCATTTTAAATACTGTATCCATTGTGTTTACATGATAACGTTTCTGCACTTTGTTAATAAAACTTGTGTTGCAAACTACTGGTATATTTTCTGTTTCTGTGACAGGGTGGATATAACTGAGGTACAATTCCTAACGGGCCAAGCAAAATTTTAACGGTTAATGTTAATGGTTTCAAAGAAGATTTTATTTTTGCGATGCTTTGTCACTGGAGAACTTCTGAAAGTGGGTCCTGGGGTCGGTCATTCTGCGTATTGAATTTTGTCCAGAAATCTAGCAAAGTGAGAGAAGAATGCTGCCTAATGTGGTACTGACACTTTGCTGCTGCTCTGAATAGCTGACAGTGAACTTTTGTCTGCCTTCCAGAAGTTTGGAGTTTTGGTAACCCCTTGTTCTGCCTGATGCTCGCCACACCAATAAAGTTGACTTTGAAGCATCTGCAAAAGTTTAAATGCTTGATTTTTCCCTTAAACCTGGTGCAGTCTCATTCCTTTCTTTGCATAAATTGCCTGTTTTACCAGCCGTCTTTTTCTTTTATTCCCTTCTCGCTAATTAAGGAAGTTTTGTCACTGAGGTCTCACTTTTACATTTACCACATTGCACGTTTGCTGATTTTCACCCTGGGTTTCTATTCTGAAAGTGAGTATCCTACACTCTCAAAGTTCGAAGGCATGTTCAAGGAACAGCTCACCATAACGTAAAAGTTGTGCCACTTGTTGGAGCACTTTGAGAAGTGGTCATAAAATTCTTGATTGGAGAATTGTCAACACAGCTTGTATTTTGATATTGCAGTAGTGATATTGCCATTCAACATCTGTGAATGCATAAAATTACATGTTTGGTATTTTTGGTGGTGGAAAAAGTGAAATTGTTTATAAAGGTGTCATGGCGTCATGGTCAGTACAGGCACGATAGGCTGAAGGTCCTGTGCCGGTGCTGTACTCAAAGTCGTAGTTGTACAGCACAGAGCACTTCACTCTAACTTGTCCGTACTGAGCAAGATGCCTACACAAGCTAGTCACATTTACCTGTATTTGGTGCTGCTAGTTCATACCATGTACCCACCACCTGTGGCTGTGTATATTGGGGGGGTGGGGTAGCTAATTTATCCTTAGATCACTTTTAAATCTTTCCATTCACTTTAAACCTATGCCCTGGTAAGATGACTCCCTTCAGTGAATCTAAACCTCTTGCGTTCACCCCTTAGCCTCCTGCACTCCAGGCAAAATGGTCCCAGCATATGCAGCCCCTCCTTTTATAATTGAAGCTCAAAACGTCCTGGCAACTTCTGTGAATCTCTTCCACCACCTCTTAGCTTCATCACAATATTCCTGTAGGGGAGTGTGAACTGAGCATTCCTACTATTCCATGTTTTAAGTTTGATGCATGATGCCAGGTCAGTGGTGGAACAATGTGTTTGGTGCCCAGCCAGAAATCTTCACCACAGCACTTAACCCAGCAGTGAGACATTCCCTGCCCCACTAAGAAGCTGAGCCTGACTGACCTAAATCTTGGAGCCAATCCTTATCCTGAAGTTTACAGATCTGACTTGCTGACTTCCCTTCCTTACACTGAGAAGCCACAAGAGTCCCACAAACATCTGTAAGATAAAGCATAGCTCTGGATTTCTGTTACCTTATACTGGTGGAGGATAGTGGGGAGAATTCCCTGGTGGTTTTAATTACTGCCGTGGGATCCAGCTGAGAGGTTTCACTTTAATATCGAGGTATCAGAAGTTTTAAGAGGAGGGGATTTCAATTACGTTCACTACCTGAATAGAAAAGGCAGCAGCGGGTCGCTACAGCAAAAAAGAGCTTTGACCAGTGACCAATCAGTGTTTGGGATTGATTAGCAAGAGTAAGTTAAAGGAAGGCGAGGCAAGAGCAGTGGCAGTCATCTGAGTGGACGGTCAGAGTAATGAGGCTTTAGCTCTTCAAGGCTTCAGTCAGAGAAATAAAGAAAAGCTCAAGGTTAAGTTTTTTTCCCCCTCCCCTTCATTATATCTGCTCAGCTTGGACAGTTGAGATATCAAGGCAGGATAGCGGAATGCTACTTTTACAGGATGAGGGAAGGCAAGGAGACCTCCAGTGTCCCTGATGACTACAAATGTGAGAAGTGCATCCAGCTGCAGCTTCTAACAATCCACATGAAGGATGAACTCCAGATCGTGCCAGAGGCTGAGGCTGAGGCAGTGATATAGCTAGGAAATATAGAGGTAGTTACACCCAAGGTGCAGAACACAGGAGACTCTCTGAGAGTCGGGAAGGAGAAGGAAGTTGAGGAACCAGTGCAGAGTACCCCTGTAGCCATCCCCTTCAAAAGGTATATCACTTTAGATACTGTTGGGGGTGGGGGGGGTCTCAGTGGTAGAGTCTCTGGCACTGAACTCTGCAACTCAGAAAGGGAGGGGGGAAGAGGCATGCTATGGTGATAGAGGATTTGTTAAGGGGTTGGTGGGAGGTTCTGTGGGCAAGAAAGATATTCCTGGATGATGCATTGCCTCCCAGGTGCCAGGGTCCAGGATATCGCGGATTGAGTCTTCAGCATTCTTAAGTGGGAGGGTAAACAGCCAGAAGTTATGGTCCATGTAGGTATCAATGACATGGGTAGGATGAGTGATGGAAGTTGGGTGCTAAGTTTTAAAGGGCAGGATCTCCAGGGTTGTGATCTTGGGATTGCTACCCATGTCCCATGCTAGTGAGGCCAGAACTAGGATAATGCATGACTAAAGAGTTGGTGTAGGAAGAAGGGCATCAGATATTTGGAAAGGGTTGCTTTGCACCTGAACTGGAGGGGCACTAATATCCTAGCAGGGAGGTTTGTTAATGCTGCACAGTGAGGTTTAGACTAGAGTTACAGAGGGATGGAACCAGAGTGCCAGAAGAGTTAGTGAAGAGATTGTGGACACAGATGTAGGTAAGACCTCTGATAGTTAGGAATTGAAAGGTTGAGCATGGTGCAACTAGAGTCCTGAGCTAGGTATATTTCAATGCAAGAAGTATCATAGGAAAGGTGGATGATAGTGCTGGAGATGAGGTAGCTGGTTTACAAACAGAGGCAATGTGAAGTGAGGAGAGGCTGTTGATGGGGCAAAACTGCAGTTTGCAGGATGAGTTGTAACGTAAAAGACAGACAAAAGTGTGAATACAGGACTGAAGATGTTATATTTGAGTAAATAAGGCAGATGAACTTGTAGCACAGTTGCAGATTGGCAGGTATTGAATCATGATTGAAAGCAGATTATAGCTGAGAGCTTCATGTCCAAGGATACACAGTGTATCAAAAGGATAGGTAGGAAAGCAGTTGTTCTGTAAGTTGCAATGAAATCAAATCATTAGAAAGAGGTGACAGGGTCAGAAAGCATAGGATGTACATCCCAAAGAGAAAGAAGTATTCTAAAGGAAAGATGACACAACCGAGGCTAACGATAGGTGAAAGCCAGCATAAAAATTAAAGAGAGGGCATATAGTAGAGATAAAATTAGTGGGAAGTTAAAGGATTGGGAGGCTTTCAAAAACCAACAGAAGGCAACTTTAAAAATAATTAAGGGAAAGGTGGAATGCGGAAGTAAGCTAGCCAATGACATTAAAGAGTATTCCAAAAGTTTCTTCAGATACATAAAGTGGAAAAGAGAGACTGGAGTGGATATTGTGCTATTGAAAGATGATGCTGGAGGGATAGTAATGGGGAACGAGTAAAAGGTGAATGAACTGAGTAAGTACTTTCAAAGGTGCATTTAATGTCAGAGAAATATACAATATACATCCTGAAATGCTTTTTCTTCGCAACATCTGTGAAAGTGGAGTGGCCCAAAGAATGAATGACAGTTAAATATTAGAACCCCAAAGTCCCACCCCCCCAAGCCCCCTCCCTACCCTGCGTAAGCGGCAAGAAGCAACAATACCCCCTCCCATCACCGGCAAAAAAAGCAACGGCACCTGCCGCTGAGCACTCGCATTCACCTGGCTCTCTATTTCACAGTGAGAGGGGAGACGTAACAAACAATGTTTGCGATGTTAGAAGTCCGTTGCTTCGCTTTTTCCGAGCTCAGGTCTCTGGGCACACAGGCAAAGATCCACGACACACCAGTCTGTCGGGACACCGACTGTCGATCCGCCCGTCTCCAGAGCCCCGAGATCCTAGGCCTCCAAAGGTGAGCCGAGCTCTTAGACCGAGCCCTTGACGTGTCGGATAACGGCCAGTTGTGAAATCCCAAGAGCGGGTTCCATTCCTGCAAAGAACCGAAGTCAGCATGTAACTCCAGATCAGGGTCTTCAAAAGAACCCTGAAAGGGAAAACTGGAGATAATAAAGATGGAAATAGAGCTGTTTCTGAAGATGAAAGCAAAGGAGTCGCAGTTGAGTGCCATTTTGCATCAATCTTCACTATGGAAGACACAGTAAGGTTGAAGTTCCAGGTGGTAGGGTCATGAAGTGTGTGAAGTTACCATCACCAGAGAAAGGTTCTTGGGAAACTGAAAGGTCTGAAGGTAGTTATATCACCTGAACCAGATGGTGTACAGCCCAGGTTTCTGAAAGAGGTGGCTGATGAGTTTGTGGAGGCATCAGTAATGATCTTTCAAGAATCACTAGACTCTTGAATGGTTCTGGAAGACTGGAAAATTGTAAATGTCACTCCACCCCTCAAGAATGGAGATAGAAGAAAGGAAATCATAGGCCAGTTAGTTTGACCTCAGTGGCTGGGAAGATGTTGGAGTCTATTGTTAAGGAAGATGTTTCAGGATACACATGATAAAATAGGCCAAGGTCAGCATGGTTTCCTTAAGGGAAAATCTTGCCGGACAAGTCTGTTGGAATTCTATGAAGAAATAATCAGCAGGATAGACGAAGCAAAATCGGGTGATGTGTACATGGTTTTTCAGAAAGCCTTTGACAAGGTGCCAAACATGAGGCTGCTGAACAAGCTAAGAGCCTGTGGTATTACAGGAATGATTTTAACATGGGTAAAGCAGTGGCTGATTGGCAGGAGGCAAAGTGTGGGAATAAAGGGAACCTTTTCTGATTGGTTGCCAGTGACTAGTGGTGTTCCACAGGGGTCTGTGTTGGGACTGATTCTTTTCATGTTACATGTCGGTGATTTAGGTAATGGAATTGGTAGTTTTGTTGCAACATTTGCAGACGATATGAAGATGGGTGGAGGGGTAGGTAGTTTTGAGGAAGTAAGAAGGTTACAGAAGGACCTAGATAAGGACAATGGGCAAAGAAATGGCAGATGGAATAGTGTCGGAAAGTGTATGGTTGTACACTTTGGTATAAGAAATGAAAGGGCTGACTATTTACTAAATGGAGAGGAAATTCAAAAGAATGAGGCGTAAAGGGACTTGGAGTCCTTGTGCAAGATTCTCTTAAGATTAATTTGCAGGTTGAGACTGTGGTGAAGAAGGCAAATGCAATGTTAGCATTTATTTCAAGAGGACTAGAATATAAAAGCAAAGATATAAAGTTGAGACTTTATAAAGCACTGGTGAAGCCTCACTTGGAGTACTGTGAGCAGTTTTGGGCCCCTTATCTTAGAAAGGATGTGCTGAAACTGGAGAGGGTTCAAAGAAGGTTCACGGAAATGATCCCAGAATTGAATGGCTTGTCATATGAAGAGTGTTTGATGGCTCTGGGCCTGTATGCACTAAAATTCAGAAGAATGAGGGATGACCTCATTGACACCTATTGAACGGTGAAAGGCCTTGATAGAGTGGATGTGGAGAGGATGTTACTAGTGGCAGGAGAGTCTACGGCCAGAGGACACAGCCTCAGAATTGAGGGGCGTCCTTTTAGAATGGAGATGAGGAGGGATTTCTTTAGCCAGAGAGTGGAGAATCAGTGGAATTCTTTGCCACAGGCAGCTGTGGAGGGCAAGTCTTTATGTATATTTAAGGCAGAGGTTGTTAGATTCTTAATTGGTCAGGGCATGAAGGATACGGGGAGAAATGGTGGAGCAGATGTGATGGGCCAAATGGCCTAATTCTGCTCCTCTACCTTATGTTCTTGTACCTTATAAGCAGAATTAAGAGCAGGAGTTGACCTCAGTCTCTGAAGTCATTTAATGAGATGACATGAGTGGATGGCCAACTCCACATTCCTGGTAGCCTTTCATTCCCTTACTGGTTAGTATTAAAAATATTCAAAGACCTTGCTTCCACTGAAATTTTGGGGTGGAGGGTAGGGGGAATAAGGTTGATCCCAGTTCCATGAAGGAAATCACATTCATCCTGTTCAGGACCCATCGGGATCCCAAGACAATACTAGAAATCTGAAAACGAGCTGTTGTAAGGACTCAGCAAGGCAGGCAGCTAGAGCGGAGAGAGAGACAATGGTGACATGGTCGGCTTAGTAGCATAGCAGTTAATGTAAAGGTAACCCCGTGTACAATTGCAGCCTGTAAGGAGCTTGTACATTCTCCCTGTCGCTGGATGGATTTCCTGTGGCTGCTCCAGTATCCTTGCATTTTCCAACGGCGTGCAGATCAAAATATGTTTATTTATTATCACAAAATGTATAAGTTATACAACCTTAATGTCTGTTTGCCTTCAGGCAGATGTGCAAGCAAGAAACACGGAAGAATCCAGTTTAAAAAAATAAAGGCCAACCCTCAATGCGCACAGAGAAAGAGAACAAAAATCACAAATCATGTAAACAATCGTAGTGAGCAACAACAGAATTCCGAACCCAACTGAATCCATAGATCGAAACCCCCAGAGTAGGCCCAAAGCCTCTTAATTGGCCACATGGGTATAATTGGTCTCGTCCGGCCAGTAGGGTCTGTTTCAATGCTGTATCTCTAAATAAATCATGTAAAGTTCAGTGTCAAGGAGCCTTCTTCAACACTGAAGGGAAGAGGCATGTTAAACAACAGAGAGCAAAATGGGGCAGAGAATGTCTGAAAAGTAGGTGGTGAGAATTGTCAGGGTAATGAGGGACAGAAAACTTAAGTTGAAGCAAAGTTACAGCCACGTCTGAGAGGAAAATAATGTGGCTGCCTAAAATTAGAGCCCTGGGTTCTTTTCAGATGTGGTTTGTTCCCAGATTAAAATTAATTCTCTAAAGTTCCCTGAGTTTGTGTTGAGCATTGTTGGAGCTCTGTAGATTAAAGTGAGAAGTCAGAGCAGGATTGAGGCTGAACAATTCAAGTGACAGACAAACTATTGCAGACTGAGCAAGTATTTTGCAAACTGCATTTGGTTTCTTCAATGTAGAAGACTGTCTCATCTTGCTCTCCTGAACTCCAGTGAATGAATCCTGTCTGGTCTAATTCTTCCTTGTAAACTGACTTGCCTGTTCCAGGTACTAATCTAGTCAGCCTTCTCTGAATTGCTTTGAATACACATCTGTCTTAAATAAAGGGACTAGCAGTGTACACAGAATTCCATATGTCTTCCCAGTCCCCTCTATAACTGAAGCATGACAAATCCTTGTTCATTCAAACCTCCTAAGAAATACACAGCATTCTATAAGTCTTCCTACTTGCAGTAATGGTGTTCTAGCCCTTGTGACTCAAGCCCATAAGACATAGGAGCCCATCAAGTCTACCCCACTTTTCCATTATGGCTGATTTATTAGCTTTTTCAACCTCTGCCTTCTCCCCATAATTGCTGATGTCATTACTACTCAAGAACCTATCAACCTCCACTTTAAATATACTCAAATGAGTTGACCACCACAGCTGTCTGTGTCGACGTATTCCACAGATTCACCATGTGAATTCCTCCCCATCTCTGTTTTAAAGGGATGACTTTCTGTTCTGAGGCTGTGCCCTCTGGTCCTAGATTTCCCCCACTACAGGAAAAATCCCCTCCACATCCGTTCAATCTAGGCCTTTCAATTTTTGATAGGTTTCAATGAGATCCCTCCTTGTTCTTCTAAACTCCATGTACTAATACCTCCTTGTGTAATAGTCTCATTTTTAAAAATGTGCTCTCCCAAGTCAGCATCTCTAACAGTGAAACACATTTCTTCTGTACTAGGGTGGCATCCTTGATTTTTGTCTTCAGGTGGGCCTAGAACCCACAATTTTCTGAAGTATGGTCATGCTTTTTCCCGTTGACCATGGGTGACTATCTAGAGGCATCTGTCTGCACTTCATTAGTAAATAAAATTAAGTTGATAACATTTGCATTTTGAGCAGTTGACTTTTAATCTTCCAAACACAACCTCAGCTGCTGAGTAACTGATATGGTTTGATAACCCCTTTTTTTTCCTGCTGCCGAGAATGGAACAAAACTGTGTTGACATAAACAGGGGATGCTGGAAATTCAGAGTAACACAGACAAAATGCGGCAGGAATTCAGCAGGTCAGGCAGCATCCATGGAAAAGAGTCAACAGTCAACATTTTGGGCCGAAGCCCTTCATCAGGACCGGAAATTGAGGAAGAGCCGGATTAAGAAGGTAGGGTGGGGAAGAAGTACAAGCTGGCAGGTGATAGGTGAAGCCACATGAGGGGAAAAGTGGAGGGGAGGAGGCTGAAGTATGAAGCTAGGAGGTGAAGGGCTAAAGTGGGAGGAATCTGATAGGACAGAACAGTGGACCATGGATGAAAGGAAAAGAGGAGGACCATGGGGCACCGAGAAGAGAAGTGGTGAGAGAAGAACCAAAATGAGGAATGGAAAAACTTTCTTGGGGGCATATTTGCCCCAAAGCTGACAAAACGTTACTTTTTTTTGTGTGTGTAACAAACTTGTAGGATGTTCAAGCTAATTTACATAAACAAACTTCTTTAAGTAAGTCAGAGCTGGTCTCCCTGGGGCTATCCTGTGTTCTGATCAAGTTAACTCATGTTCAGGCTTCTGTGCTAGGATGTTGCAATGCATTTTGGAGCATTTCACTAGAGGGAGCAGCTAGAATTGTCAGTAAATGGAATATGCCTGTATAAGACCATAAGATATAGGAGCAAAATTAGGCCATTTAGCTCATTGAGTCTGCTCCGCCATTTCATCATGGCTGATCCAATTTTCCTCTCAATGCCAATCTCCTGCCTTCTCCCCACGTCCCTTCATGCCCAGACTAATCAAGAACCTATCAACTTCCGTCTCAAATACACCCTATGACTTGGCCTCCACAGCCACCTGCAGCAATGAATTCCACAGGTTCACCACCCTCTGGCTAAAGAAATTCCTCCTCATCTCTGTTCTAAATGGACGTCTCTCTGTTCTGAGGCTGTGCCCTCTGGTCCTAAACTCCCCCACTATAGGAAACATCCTCTCCACATCCACTTTATCAAGATGGAACTTCCCAGGTAACCCAACATCTTAATTCTATTTTCCATTCCTGTTCTAACATGTCAGTCCATGGCTTCTTGTGCCACAATGAGGCCACCCACAGGGTGGAGGAGCATAACCTTGTATTCCACCTGATGGCATGATTATTGATTTCTCCTTCCATTTAAAAACAATTTCCGGTCTCCTCCCCTCTTCTTCTTTTCACACCCTGGCCTCATACTTCTTTTCACTTGCTATAACCTCCTCCTGGGTCCCCTCTTCCTTCACTTTCTCCTATGGTCCACTCTCCTCTCCAGCTCTTCACCTTTTCCACTCACCTGGCTTCACCTATCACCTTCCAGCTCTCCCTCTTTACCGTCACCCATGTTTTTTTTTATTCTGGTATCTTCTCAATTCACCAATTCTCCTTTGTTTATCCTGCTTGCTATTTCCTCAAAAAATTCCAGCAGATTTGTCAGGCAAGATTTTCCCTTAAGGAAACCTTGCTGACTTAGGCCTCTTCTGTCATGTGCCTCCAACTATCCTGAAACCACATCCTTAACATTCTGGTTTCCCTCTCACCTGCCCATTATTTCCCTCTGGTTCCCTCCTCCTTCCCTTTCTTCCATGGTGTACTGCCCACCCTATCAGATTGCTCCTTCTTCAGCCCTTTACTTCTTCCACCAATCCCCTCCCAGCTTCTGAATTCATCTCCTTGCCCCACCCGCTCACCTTTCCCCTTACCTGGTCTCGCCCATGACCCGCCAGCTTGTACCTCCTTGTTCCAGCTTCTCTTCGAGTCATAGAAACGTACAGCACAGAAACAGGCCCTTTGGCCATCTAGTCCATGCTGAACCATTTAAGCAGTTTAGTCCCACTGACCCACTCTGGATCATAGCCCTCCGTACCCCAGCCATCCATGCGCCTTTCCAAACTTCTCTTAAATATTGAAATTGAACTTGCACACACCACCTGCACTGACGTCTCATCCCACACTCCCACGACTCCATGAATGAAGGAGCTTCCTGTCATCTTCTTTTTCACCTTTCACCCTTAACCCCATGACCTCTATTTGTTGTCCCACCCAATCTCAGTAGGAAAAGCCTGTTTGCATTTACCCTGTCTATACCCCTCATAATTTAGTATAACTCTGTCAAATCTCCCCTCAATCTTCTACATTCTGGGGAATAAAGTCCTAACCCATTCAATCTTCCCTCATAATGCATTGGCCTTCATCAATCGTGGAACTGAATTTAGGAGTCGAGAGGTAATGTTGCAGCTATATAGGACCCTGGTCAGACCCCACCTGGAGTACTGTGCCCAGTTCTGGTTACCTCGCTACAGGAAGGATGTGGAAGTCATAGAAAGGGTGCAGAGGAGATTTACAAGGATGTTGCCTGGATTGGGGAGCATGCCTTATGAGAATAGGTTGAGTGAACTTGGCCTTTTCTCCTTGGAGCAACAGAGGAATAGAGGTGTACAAGATGATGAGAGGCATTGATCGTGTGGATAGTCAGAGGCTTTTTCCCAGGGCTGAAATGGTTGCCACAAGAGGACACAGGTTTAAGGTGTTGGGGAGTAGGTACAGAGGAGATGTCAGGGGTAAGTTCTTTACGCAGAAAGTGGTGAGTGCGTGGAATGGGCTGCCAGCGTTGGTGTTGGAGGCAGAAACGATAAGGTCTTTTAAGAGACTCCTGGATAGATACATGGAGCTTAGAAAAAAAGAGGGCTAACCCTAGGTAATTTCTATAGTAAGGACATGTTTGGCACAACTTTGTGGGCTGAAGAGCCTGTATTGTGCTGTAGGTTTTCTATGTTCTGTAACTCAGCTCCTGCAATCCTGGCAACATCCTTGTAAATTCTCTCTGTATGCTTTCAACCTTATTCACATCATTCCTATAGGTAGGTGACCAAAATGGCAGACAATACTCCAAATTAGGCCTCACCAACGTCTTATACAGCCTCAACATTACATCCCATCTCCTGTACTCAATACTTTGTTTTATGAAGGCCAACGTGCCAGACTTTCTTTACCACAAGACCGTAAGATATAGGAGCAGAATTAAGCCATTTGGCCCATCGAGTCTGCTCCACCATTTCATCATGGCTGATCCATTTTCTCTCTCAGCCCCAGTCTCCTGCCTTCTCCCTGTATTCCTTTGTGCCCTGATTAAAGAATCTATCAACCTCTGCTGTAAATATACACAATGATTTGGCCTTATCAGCTGCCTGTGGCAATGAATTCCAGATTCACCACTCTCTGGCTAGAGACTTTGCTCCTCATGTCCATCCTAAAAGGATGCCACTCTATCTACTCCCCCTTCTTTTCCATTCCTGCTTATTCCCCTCCATAGATACAGTGTGACTTGTTAGATTCCTCCAGCTCATGTGTGTGTGTTCCTCCAGAAGTTTGCTATTTTTCCTGTGTTGCAACAATGACTGGAAAAAGACCCACCTTTATTTCTTGATATCCTAACCTAGAGCAAAATGGTGAAATGGTACAAGGCAGAGTCTCTCTTTCCTAGTAACTGTGGATCCAAGTGTTCGGATGTTGGTACACATTTAGAACAGCACAATGGGCTGGTGCATGTTAATACACATTCCTACTGACACTTTTTCTTCTCCGTAAAGGTCAAGCTGAAGGAAATTGGCACAATCTAACCTCCTCCTTCCTACTCATAGCAAGCTGCGTGACAGAAGTGTCAGAGAGCTGCTTTGAGACCAAGTTTGCACTGATTATGAGAATAAAGTAAAAGGAAAAAAGACAACTTTTTAATCAAAGCACTGCCAGATCAGGCATATGGCTTCCGAGCAACTCTGCTGCTCCGTTGAGTCTGTCCATGGCATGGATCTGGCCTCATGGAGTGAAAATTATTCAAGAGGAAATCATGACATCATCATGCTTTTCTTTTCAATTTAGAAATATATTATCAGGCCCTTACTGGCCTCAACAGGCTGTGCTGCCCAAATACACTCATGTGACCAATTAACCTACTAACCCTATATCTTTGGAATGTCGGAGGAAGCCCACATGGTCATGGGAGGTGTACAGACATTGCTGGAAATTCAATACTAATCGCTGGTGCTGTAATGCAACATGCTGCTCTTTTTTTTCCCCACCAAAAATAAAATTAGCCAAATCATAAATTTTTATTGATATTAGTTTTTTTTTCTGGCAGGAGTGTGATCCAGAATGCAATATTGCCAACTTAATGGGATGTGTTCATGTTTTAAATAACCTCACTTGGTCACATTGAGTGGCTTTTATAGACAATAGACAGTAGGTGCAGGAGTAGGCCATTCGGCCCTTCTAGCCAGCACCACCATTCACTATGATCATGGCTGATCATACACAATCAGTATCCTGTTCCTGCCCTCTCCCCATATCCCTTGACCCCGCTTTCTAAAAGAGCTCTATCTAACTCTCTTTTGAATGCATCCAGAGACTTGGCCTCCACTGCCTTCTGGGGCAGAGCATTCCACAGATCCACCACTCTCTGGGTGAAAACGTTTTTCCGCATCTCTGTTCTAAATGGCCTACCCCCTATTCTTAAACTGTGGCCTCTAGTTCTGGACTCGCCCATCAGCGGGAACATGCTTCCTGCCTCCAGCGTGTCCAATCCCTTAATAATCTTATATGTTTCAATTTTTCATGTTTCTTTTGCTCTTACTTTCTGATCGAACATACGTTCCTGCCACGTTATTTAATGTTTTCTTGAGTCCATGAGTTCTGTGGCAAGAATGTGATTGAAAAGGGCGGGTATTAGGGGTGATTAGTAAAAAGGAAAACTTTTGGTGTTGAGAGTCTGGAGTAGTTCATTTGTTCACTGGCAACTCTTCCATATTGCCGATAAAATACTGAAATATGATTTGGAGGGGGCGTGGTGGAGAGGGTTTCTCAGCAATAAAGCCATGGAGATTCCAGTGTTTTGAAATAAATAAAAGGCAGATGAGAGAATTTCACATGACGACAAAACTGTCAGAATTCATGTTGTGACCTTGTTCCCTTATCCATTCCCCATCAATTGTCTGGAATATGGAAATTGCAGACTTTCAAAATAATTACTTCCAAGGAATTGATACAAACTGTATACTTTTTAAAAACCTATTACTGCAGTCTGGAACTGTGTGAGTCACCTCACAGATGACTCACAGATATTCAAAGCAGAAGAGCAATTGAATGTCATTATATATAATTTAATGGGTAGAAATTATGTAGCATTGATCTCCTGTCTGACAGTTAAGGTTTGAGGTAACCATACACGGGACCCAACAGTTCCATTTTAACATCAAAAGCATTATCCATAATCATTACCTTTTTATTTTCCTCTTGTATATTTTTATACCTTAAATGTGAGTGATTTAGCTGTTGTGGACAGCCAGCTGATGCATAGAACAACACAGCGCCTTTGGCCTATAGTGTACACTGTCCCTTTAACTTACCCCAAGATTTATCTAACCCTCTCACCCCCCCTCATATAGCCCTCCACTTTTTCTTTCATCTATTTGCCTAAGACTCTCTTAAACGCTGTGAATATCCTGTACTCTGTCTCTAGCACCACTCCCGGCAGTGCATCCCTATCACTCTCCGTTTAAAAATAACCCTACCTCTGACGTCCCCGCCATCTTCGAGGTACCTCCCAATGTCTTCAATTACGCCATTTCTATTATGGGAAAACAGTGCCTGGCTGTCCTCAATCGATGCCTTTTATCATCTTGTCCACCTCAATCAAGTCAGCCTTCATCCTCCTCTCCAGAGTAAGGCTCATTCAACCTATCCTCATAGGACTTGCTCTCTAATCCAGGCAGCACTCTGGTAAATCTCCTCTGCACCCTGTCTAAAGCTTCCTATAATGATGCAGTTTTGAACTTGCCAGGAATTGTTGTTTTAAAGTTTGGGTCTTCAGGCACTGGCATATTCATGCTGGCGTGTGCCCGTGCAAGTTCTTTATTACTCCTGTGCATGCATATACTTGTGCATCATGACGTTAAGCTTGACTTTGAACCTTGCAAAGCTTTTAAATTATGCCTTTTAAGGTCACAGATTAAAATAGGATTTAATAAAAATATTTTAACAACAAAGATTCAACATGTTGTGTGGTTGAGTAGGAATGGTTTGGAGAGCACACAAAATGCTGGAGGAGCTCAGCAGGTCAAGCAGCGTCTATGGAGAGGGATAAACAGTCGATATTTCAGGCGGAGACCTTTCATCAGGACTGGAAAGGATGGGGGAGGAAGCTAGGAATTCTGTGTGTGTTACTCTGGACTTTCCAGCAACCGCAGAATCTTGTCTTTCTAAAATGGTTTCTTGGGTGCCTTTTCTAAGGATCCATTTAAAGGAATGGTAAAATCATCTTCAGTTGTTTTAATAAAACAATACCTGGTTACCATTCTTTAATATTCTTAAATGGAAAGAGACAAAGATGTGGTTTGTGTTTTTATAGCACCCTCTGTGCACTAGTCCAAGGAAGATTTTTACATTTGTGTTATGCAAGTAAATTTTAGCAGAATCGTGAAGTCTAAACTAAGAAGAGCAATTTCCTAATTATACTCTAACAGAAACAGAGATTTTTGTTTCTATTCACTAGATAATGTTCCACATTTACTAAATATCCTATAATTCAGGACTATTCTACCAGTTTGTTGATACTGAAGAGACCGCAACACTGGCGAACATATCTAATTCGATCTGTTCATATGGAGTCTCAGTATGGTGACGGTGCCAGCACTTTACGCTTGAGATACCAGCCAGCTAAAGTAGCTTCCACACCTCCTGGAAAGAAATCCATTAGACACAAGACCAGAATGAGGCCATTCAGCCCACTGAGTCTGCTCCACCCGTGGAGCATCATGGCTGATTTATTATCCCTCTCAACCCCATTCTCCTGCCTTTCGCCCTGTAATCTTTGAGGCCCCCTACTAATCAAGAACCTATCAACCTCCACTTTAAATATACTTGGCGTCCACGGCAATGAATCCCACAGATTCACCACCCTCTGGCTACAGCAGTTCCTTGTCATCTCTGTTCTAAAGGGACATTTACTGAGCCTGTGCCCCCTGGTCCTAGACTCCACCACTATTGGAAACATCCTCTCCACATCCACTCTATCTAGGTCTTTCAACATTTGATAGGCTTCATGAGCTCTTCCCTTGTTCTTCTGAATTCCAGTGTGTACCACGTGTTTTCAGCTGGACAGGCCTGGCAAGGAGACACTGGGGATTTATTTTAATTTTTTTCTTGGGAAAAGGTTTTTATTTCCCTTCAGGTGATGGCTGATTTTTCACAATTTTCTCAAACTGTGGTGAAGATATTTCTAAAAGGTGGCGGGCTAAGGTGTTCCAAGTTTCTACCCATTCAATTACAGACCCAGGGAGAGTAAGGGAGTGACGGATAGTTGTGTGACTGAACATGGCAAATGCCAAGCTTGATTTAAAGCATGGAGACAGAATTTCAGCCTCCCTCCCCAACAATACTGCAGCCTGCCAAGTAAAGAAGGGCTCGTCAAACTGGTCCAATCCCTTTAATCGTGAAAGGCTTGTTAACTTTGTTTATGATAATACAAAGTGCTCCACCATTTTCAATACACGGCACAGATTACAGAGAACACAAAATGTATACAGACAAAACAGATAATTACAATAGTCACCTCTTGTTGAGTTTGGATTATTTTATATATATATATATAATTTTTACATTATAGTCACCAGAAATACCATTAAAAATTACAACAAGAAATATTGATAGTAGTTGGAGGGGAGTTTTAGTTACTCGAACAAGCAGCAAATAAGGGCACAGAAAATCAAACCAAGTTAAAGACTACTTGCTACCACCAGCTGAATTCATTTAAACACTGCGTGTTACAAAACAAGATTGCTCTAAAGTGTGGAACTGGTACACGAGAACAGAACTGTACTCTCAGACTGCTGCAGATGTAATCAGTTCCTGCACAACTAACAGATAACATTGCATTTGGAGTAGTTTGGGGGTCAGACTGGTACGGTCCCACACATAGGTGTGCAGTCGAACTGGCACAGGTATAATGTATAATGACAGGCAGTCAGAGCAGTACAGTCGAGCTGCTACAGGTGTACAGTCAGTACCTGCAGACACTCTTGTTGTCAGACTGTTAATGGTGCCAGCACAGGAATTACGAACAAGTAGTGTCAGACCATCATGGATACCTGTGCAGGTGTATCATTGGACTGTTGTAGGCATCAGTACTGTCGTGGACTACAGTCAGACCACAAACGCCATATGGATGCACAGTCAGACCAGTACTAACTTGGTTGAATGGCTGGAGTATCGATACAGGTGAAGTGAAACAGTTAGACCACGCTCCGGGGTGTGGTACGCTAAGTACAGGTGGGCCAAGGCAGGAAGTGGTGCAAGTTCCATTGCAAGTGAACAGTGGGTTAGCACAGTACTTATACAGGTGTGTGATGAGCAACTACTAACGCTTCATACACCTTACAGAATTACCTTTAGTTTGTTGAGAGAATATGTTGTAAATTTCAACCAGCTTGCATTGGTTTGATGGGATTGCTACTATTGGTGTTTGGAGTGCACTGATCTGATAAGTTTCTAACAGGACAGCTACTCAATGTTTCAATGTGTGTGTTACTCAGCTATTACAGAGTCTGTTAGGAAAAGCTTTTTATGGATGTGCGAATAATTTGTCTGAAAATGGAGTTGATTAGGTTCAAATGAATTCTACAGCAAGAGACATCTAAATACTTTTAACTACTGAATGCTAAGAGTGTCTTGATTACTGTATTTCCTTGAGTTACACAGACTGACATATTTAATGCCACCCCAATTCACCTCTCCACCTCCACTTCCACAATTGGTTCATGTCCCGCAGGCCAGGTCTTTTCCCACTTTGTGACTAAGTTTTACAATGAGGGGGTATCTGAACGGGGGTCTCATCGGGCTTCCTGGTTCAGGGAAGGCCTGGGGACACTGGAAGAGGCAGCAGGGGTGGGACTGCATGTGAGAGTCACTCACCAGACCAGCTGGAGATAGTTCACACAAAAATGAAGCTGAGCCCTAGAGAGGGCTTCATTTGGGGTGGGAGAAAAACGTTAAGAATTGAGGAGTGTCTATAGCAGGAGTTCCCAACCGTTTTTAAGCCATAGACCAATAATATTGAGAATATCCAAATTGAGAAACCCTGGTCTACTAGACTGATAATCTAAAGAATGCATGTTCTAATCTCACCACAGACAATTTGCGATTGGGTCAGGAAATAAGTCTTTGAATGAGATTCTTGGCTGCCATGAAAACTCTTTGTTTCCTTCAAGGAAGAAAACATGGCAAACGGCCTCAGTTTGACTCCACCCCAAACCTAATGTGGCCGCTTCTGAACCGGCCTCTGACGTGGCCCAGCTCGTTGGATTGGACCAGCAGTTCAAAGAGATCCCCCCTCACCACCCCCACCATCTTCGGGGGTGGGGGGGGAGGGGGGAGGGCTTTATAAATGGTCAGCATTGCCCAGCGGTGGCCCCCATCCCAAGAGTAGGCAGGGAACTTCTTGCCTGTTCGGTAGGTGTGTATTTAGGAGAACCCCAGATACATGCTTTCTGCTTCACATCCTGACCCACACCACCTAGTCAGTGTCAGGCAGGGGGTTCCATGCAGTTGAGGGGTTTCCTTAGTCACAAGAATCACCGCGGTGAAGCCTGTCTAGCAACAGAAACAGGTTATGTTCCCTTTAGGGGCTGCCTGAGGCTTCGGCTACTCTACACAGGGCAGCGTGCTGACTATTTATTTGAACTGTAGGTAAGCTAGAGAAGCAAGGGGTGTCTGCGAGAAGGGGGCAGGGTGCTGAATAGTCTACTAATTGTGGAACTACACCTAACCGTTACTGCTGGAGTAGACAGACGCCACGTAAACTGGTCGGCATCTGCCTGTGCCAGTTGACGCCAGCCCACCCCGAGTGACGTATACTGCCCACTTTCCTCTGCCTGTGTGTCACCCCCTTGCGATTCCAGCTGCTTGGCCCAGCACTGGCTTTGCCGCTGTGCCTTCGAGCCGGGAGGGGTGCGCAGTGCTGCGGCGATGTGGCTGCCTGCTGTCCGTGCTGGCTTACTGTGCAGGAGGTCCTGTGGGCTGCCGCAGGAATTTCCTCGGTGGCTGGGCAGAGAGGAGCCGGCCTCTCCGCCCTGCTGCTCTGGCTCCTGACGTGGCGCACGGGCGACGGCTTCTGGTGCCAGGCCTCGCCCACGTCAAAGTCCCTGCGTTCCTGCAAGGCTGATAGTGGCAGCTCCGCACTGGGCAGATCGGACCTCTTCGGTCTGTGCTGTGGTGCAGGAGAATCCTTGGCACTGGCTCCCGTTGCTTGGGAACCTTGGTCACGGAGGAGGAGGAGCTGAGGCCCCAGAGCCAGACTAGTTCTGTCCGTGAGCGAATCCTCGCGAGTTTCCTGGGCCAGCTCCGAGCCACCCCCAAAAGGATGCTGCACCCACGGGCCTTGGAAGTCACCCTGGTTCTCCTTATCGTCCCCGCCATCACCCTGGGCGCCGTCGAAGGAGTTGCCCGACCACTTGGAGTCGCCATTGGCCTCCTCCTCCCCGGGTGGCACGCTCAGGTCCCGTAGGAAGACCACGATGACAGTGATGTTGTCGCTGGAGCCTGCGTCCCGTGCCGACGCCACCAACTTGTGGGCCACCATGCTGCTGTCACCGTTGTTCTCCTTTAGGTGCTCAGCCACCACCTTGACTGCCTCCTCTGGCTCCATGGTGTCGTAGAAGCCATCGCAGGCAAGGATGAGGTAGTCCTCGGTCCCGTCCAGCAAGGTCGAGTCACTGTCTGCTTCTCCGCAGATGTATGGCTTGTGCTCAGCGTCCCCTGAGACAATCGGACAAAGGTGGGTTAGTCAGAGCAGATAGCACAGAAACAACTTACACAAACGTTCTGATGACCTCAGTGACAAGATTGGCAGGCACAGCGACACACTGTCACCTCAGTGTTTGTCCACTCTAGAGAGCCACTTTCATTACTGCATGATGTCCGGTTGAAAAACGTTCCTGAAAGGCTAGTCTCACTTGGGTGGGACAAAACATAGAGGTCGTGGGTTAAGGGTGATAGGTGAAACTTAGAAGGCATTGCCAGGATTTGAGGACCTGAGTTATAGGGAAAGGTTGAATAGGCCAGGACTTTATTCCCTAGAGTGTAGGAGAATGAGGGGAGATTTGATGGAAGTGTACAAATTATGAAGGGCAAAAGAGTGGGTAAGCAGGCTTTTTCTATGGAGGCTGGGCGAGACTAATACTAGAGGTCATAGGGTGAAGGTGAAAGGTGAAATGTTTGAGGCATTTTAGAAAGCTCCTTTCATTACCACAAAATGTCCCAGTCAGAGGATGTTCCTGAAGACTAGTCTCACTTGGGTGAGATGAGAAGGATGAAGGTTGGGGAGGATGAGAAGGACGAAGGTTGGGTGACATGAGAAGGACGAAGGTTGGGTGGGATGAGAAGGACGAAGGTTGGG
This sequence comes from Hypanus sabinus, assembly GCF_030144855.1. Taxonomy (NCBI): domain Eukaryota; kingdom Metazoa; phylum Chordata; class Chondrichthyes; order Myliobatiformes; family Dasyatidae; genus Hypanus; species Hypanus sabinus. The sequence continues at coordinate 174,093,133 of NC_082711.1, forward strand.
TGACATGAGAAGGATGAACGCTGGGTGACATGAGAAGGATGAAGGTTGGTGGGATGAGAAGGACGAAGGTTGGGTGAAATGAGAAGGACGAACGTTGGGTGACATGAGAAGGATGAAGGTTGGGTGGGATGAGAAGGATGAAGGTTGGGTGACATGAGAAGGATGAATGCTGGGTGGGATGAGAAGGATGAAGGTTGGGTGGGATGAGAAGGACGAAGGTTGGGTGGATTGAGAAGGATGAAGGTTGGGTGACATGAGAAGGATGAAGGTTGGGTGGGATGAGAAGGATGAACATTGGGTGGGATGAGAAGGACGAAGGTTGGGTGGATTGAGAAGGATGAAGGTTGGGTGACATGAGAAGGACGAAGGTTGGGTGGATTGAGAAGGATGAAGGTTGGGTGACATGAGAAGGATGAAGGTTGGGTGGGATGAGAAGGATGAACATTGGGTGGGATGAGAAGGACGAAGGTTGGGTGGATTGAGAAGGATGAAGGTTGGGTGACATGAGAAGGATGAAGGTTGGGTGGGATGAGAAGGATGAAGGTTGGGTGGGATGAGAAGGATGAACGTTGGGTGGGATGAGAAGGACGAACGTTGGGTGGGATGAGAAGGACGAAGGTTGGGTGACATGAGAAGGATGAACATTGGGTGACATGAGAAGGATGAAGGTTGGGTGGCATGAGAAGGATGAACGTTGGGTGACATGAGAAGGATGAAGGTTGGGTGGGATGAGAAGGATGAAGGTTGGGTGGCATGAGAAGGATGAACGTTGGGTGACATGAGAAGGATGAAGGTTGCGTAACATGAGAAGGATGAAGGTTGGGTGGGATGAGAAGGATGAAGGTTGGGTGGGATGAGAAGGATGAACATTGGGTGACATGAGAAGGATGAAGGTTGGGTGGCATGAGAAGGATGAACGTTGGGTGACATGAGAAGGATGAAGGTTGGGTGGGATGAGAAGGATGAACGTTGGGTGGGATGAGAAGGATGAAGAAGGTTGGGTGAAACTAGTACCAGAGGGGAACAACTTCTCTCAGACGATGGAACATGTTGCCGCCAACATGGTGGATCTTATTTAATGAGACACAGTGTGAAGGAACCCTTCCTGGCCCTTGAGCTAGTAATCCCTGATTTAACCCGAGCCTGATCACAGGCCAGTTTACAATGACCAACTGGTATGTCTGGACTGTGGGAGGAAACCAGTCACAGAGAGGAAGTACAGATGGGGGCGGGAATTGAATCTGGGCCATCTGTACAGTAAGGGGTTGCCCTAACCATTATGCCACCATGCTGCCCCAACGAGGGTTCAATTTGAACATTTAAGAGAAGTTTGGAGAGGCACATTGGATGGCAGTGGTATGGAGGGCCTTGGTCTAGGTGAAGGTTGATTGGACTAGGCCAAATAATATTTTGCCATGGACAAGATGGGCTGAGGGGCCTGTTACTCTGCTGTACTTTTCTAAGACTCAGGAAGGCAACACTGCTGTAAACTGAGCCCTGGCAAACACCTTTGTAGTAATGCACAATGTCCACAAAGCACTGTAAGTGACCCTGACCATTTCTAGATTTGCTCAGGGGGGTTACCACTGCGAACTCTGGTCCAGAAATCTGCCCTTCAGTTTTCCTCAAAGTCAGGAGGATATTTCAGTGATAGTGAAGGGCGCCCAAAGATTAAATTCAAAGTTTAAAGTACATTTATTATCAAAGTCTGTATACATCACTATATACCAGCATGAAACTCATTTTCTTGCCAACGTTCACAGTAGAGAAAACCAATGCAACAGGATCAATGAAAGACACACAGAAACAAATAGCCAATGTTCAAAAGAAGATAAACCATACAAATACAAAAAAACCCCCACAAATAATAATAATGAATGAATAAATAAGTAAATAATATTGAGAATGAGTTGTACAGAGTCCTTGAAAGTGAGTCTGTAGGTTGTGGAGTCAGTTCAGCATTGAGATGGTTGAAGCTATCCATGCTGGTTCAGGAGCCTGGTGGTTGTAGAGCGAAAACTGTTCCTGAACCTCATGTTCTCTCACTTACCTGATGCATCACCTACATAACAGTGATTTGCATCTACATCTGGGTTGAAACGATAAACTGTGGAATGTTGACAATAATTGAGTGGGGAGAATATGTTCCCTAGAGCAGGCAATAAAGAGGCAATAGCTCAATGAATAATCTAGTGTCCCTCACTTGGTCACAGTCAGAGTGACTGGTAGTTGTTGTCTCTGTAAAGAACTTATAGAAATTTGAGAGTGAGAAATAAAATCATATTGATTAAAATCGGGAATGATTGACAAAGATGAGGAACCACCTGACACCAGTCTTCGACCCTGAAGCAATCTGATTGGGTGGATGTGGCAAAGATGTTGCTATTTCTCTACAGAAAGTGGTTGATACAACCCAGTCCATCACAGGCAGAGCTCTCTGCACTTTTGGATGAGAGGTGACTTGATAGGTGATAAAATGCATACATCGAGTGAATTGTCAGAGACTCTTCTCCATGGCACGATTGGCTAATATGAGGGGGCATAATGATAAAGTGTTCAAAGTAAAGCATCGGGGATAGTTTTTCTACACAGAGAGTAGGAGATGTGTGGAATGTTTTGACAGGGGTAGTGATAGGAGCAAATATGTTAGGGACGTTGAAGAGGCTTTTAGATAGGCACATGAATGAAAGAAAAATGGAAGGATATGTGGGAAGGAAGGGTTAGATTGATTTTAGAGTAGATTAAAAGGTCAGTTCAACATCTTGGGCCTATTTACAAGGAATGCTGTAACAAGAACACAGCATCCATCATCAAGAACCCCCATCAAACAGGCTACGCTCTCTTCATGCTACTACCATCAGGCAGGAGGTACAGGAGCCTCAGGTCCCACAGCACCAGGTTCAGGAACTGTTATTAACCTTCAACCATCAGGCTCCTGAACCGGTGTGGATAACATCACTCTCCTCAGCTCTTAAACACCAATAGTTTCTGCAGATGCTGGACGTCCAGAGTGACAGACACAAATTGCTGGAGGAACTCAGTGGGTCAGGCTGCAGGGGAATAAACAGTCGACATTTCAGGCTGAGACCCTTCATCAGGACAAATGCTGAGTACCTTCAGGGTTTTGTGTGTGTCACTCACTTTAACTTTGAACTGATTCCACAACCTACAGGCTCTGCTTCAAGGACTCTACAGCTCGTTCTCAGTTCTATTTGCACAGTTTTCCGTCTTTTGCACATTGGCAGTCCGTCAGTCTTTGTGCCGTTTTCCTTTGGTTCTATTGCATTTCTTTATCTTCCTGCAAGAAAATGAAGCTGAAGGTGACGTATTGATAATAATTTTACTTATTACTTAACATGCGACTGAGAACAGAACTAAGGGTTTGATTACACATGGTAATCAATAATAAATTGCAGAATTCAGGAATAATGTCTCCACCCAGAAAGGGCTGAAAACGCCAGCTGCCATATTAAGTGGTTGAGGCAAGTCGAAGGAATTGATTTGAGGGAAGCTGGGGAGGAAAGGAATGGGGAGGTGTGAAAGGGAGTGGGAGGATTATTCTATGGAGCCCCAGTCCCAGGATGGATGAAGATGGACAACATGGGCTGTACATCCTATGCAGCAGAAGGCTCTGTGTGTCTCTGTGGGTGTCACTGCGAGGTGTGGGTGGACAGCAGAAAAAGCAGATAATGGGTTTCCAGATTAAAAGCCTCACCAATTGCTCTGGAGACAGAAAGACTTCCATTAACTCTCCAGGCCCCGAACCAGACCACACAGCCTCCGAGCGCCTCGATCCTCTGCTTTTCATCCTGAAAGAGCAAAAGGGGGAGAAGAAATGGAAAACTGCTGCTGCGCCGCTACAAAACCTCGGAGGTGGGATTAGAGGTGGGTTTTCAGGTAGACAGACTTTGAGAGGTTTTACATATTTTAAATTTAGAGATACAGCACGTTAACAGGACCTTCCGGCCCAATTACACCCATGTAACCTATGAACCTACTAACCCATACGTCGCTGGAATGTGGGTGGAAACCGAACCACTGGGAGGAAACCCACACGGTCACAGGCAGAACTCCTTACAGACAGCGGTGGCGGCCAAGTCATTGGGTGTATTTAAGGTAGAAATAGACAGGTTCTTGCTTAGCCAGGCCATCAAAGGGTATGGGGAGAAGGCAGGGGAGTGAGGACAACTGGAATAATTGGATTGAATGGTGGAGCAGACTCGATGGGCTGAATGGCCTACTTCTGCTCCTATATCTTATGGTCTTATGAGCTGTAGCACCAGTCCCTCAACACATTCTGAGTCTGAGGCAAGTGTGATTTCTGTCTGACCCCCCCCCCCCAACGGGATGTGTTAATCCAACGTAATGTGCCCCCAGTTACCTCTCTCTCAGGTTTGTGCGGCTTCATGAGTTCGATGACCTGGCCTCCTCGGACCAGCATGACCTGTGAGTCCCCAAGCCAGGCCACGTGCAGCATGTTCCCCCGTAGGAAGGTCACCACCCCGGTGGAGCCGCACCGCAGGTTCTGGTGGGGAGGGGGGATCAGAATGAAACAGCTATAGGTTAGCATCAAAGTTACGTGTGTCTTACACACCCATCCCTGTTGTTCCTGAGCTTCCTAAACACAGAAAAGTGAGTGTTCCTTCAGGTTTACCCTGAGCAACACACACACACACGCATGCACGCACACTCACGTGCACACACACTCTCTCTCACACACACACACACACACACTCATGCACACACACGCACACTCACACACTCATGCACACACACACTTACCCTCTCACACACACACTCACGCACACACTCTCTCTCACACATTCACACTCTCACGCACACACACACTCATGCACACTCTCACACACACACTCTCTCACACACTCATGCACTCTCTCTCACACACATGCACACACACACTCTCACACACACACACTTACCCACACACACACACTCACGCACACACTCTCTCTCACACATTCACACTCTCACGCACACACACACTCATGCACACTCTCACACACACACTCTCTCACACACTCATGCACTCTCTCTCACACACATGCACACACACACTCTCACACACACACACTTACCCTCACACACACACACTCTCTCACACTCATGCACACTCTCTCATACTCTCACACACACTCACACACACTCTCTCATACTCTCACACACACTCACACTCACGCACACACACTCTCTCTCACACACACTTACCCTCTCACACACACACTCACTCACACTCACTCTCTCACACGCACTCACTCACACTCACACACACACACTTACACACACACGCACACACTTACTCACACACACTCACACACACTTACTCTCTCTCTCTCTCTCTCTCTCTCACACACACACACACACACACACACACACACACACACACACACACACCTGTAACAGGGAAGCAGCATCCATCATGAAAAACTTCCACCATCCAGGCACAAGAACAATTATTACCCCTGGAGAAGGGTCTCCGCTGGAAACATCGACTGTTTATTCCTCTCCATAGATGCTGCCTGACCTGCTGAGTTCCTCCAGCATTTTGTGTGTGTTGCTTTGGATTTCTACTAGTTATTACCCTCTCAACCATCAGGCTCTTGAACCAGAGTGGGGAACTTCACTCACCTCAACACTAAATTGTTCCCACAACCTATGGACTCACTTTGAAGGACTCTTCATCTTATGCTGTCAATATTTATTGCTTACTTACTTGCTGTCATTATTTTGGCTTTTTTCCTCCTTTGTGTTTGCAGTTTGTTGTCCTTTCCACATGGGTTGTTTGCCCACCTTGTGTGCAGTTTTTCACTGATTCTTAACCTCGTTCTCCTGCCTTCTCTCTATAATCTTTGAAGAACCTGTCCACCTCCATCTTAAACAGACTCAGTGACTTGGCCTGCACAGCAGTCTGTGGCAAGGAATTCCACAGATTCACCACTCTCTGGCCAAAGAAATTTTTCCTCACCTCTGTTCTAAATAGATGTCCCTCAATTCTGAGACAGTGCCCTCTTGTCCTAGACTCCCCTGGAAGAGAGGAGTCTAGGACCAGAGGGCACAGCAGAGGTGGATAATTTCCTGATTGGTCAGGGTGTCAAAGGTTATGGGGTGAAGGCAGGAGAATGGGGTTGAGAGGGAAAATAAATCAGCCATGATTGAATGGCGGAGCAGACTCAATGGGCCAAATACCTTAATTCTGCCTCTATGCCTTATGGATTCAGAAGAAGATGAGTGCATATTTCTCTACACACGGGGCCTGTCTAGGTCCTCCCTCCTTATACTCAGTGTAAGGTTTCTCCAGATGTTGAGAAAGACAACCCCCCCCCCATCAAATGGCTGATTCTAAGAGCGTCGTATCTCCAAGTGTTGAGATAGCCCCTACTCCCCAGTTAAATTGCTGATACTGAAGGTAAGGTTCCTTCAGATTTTTGAGATAGGCACACCCCCCCCCCCAAGTAAAACAGTTGATAGTGAGGGTAAGGTTTCTTCAGATGTTGAGATAGCCCCCACCCTGGTCTAATGGCCGATATTGAGGCTAAGGTTTCTCCACTCGTTGATCACAAACCTCTCTGGCAGCCTTCTGTACAAATCGCTCGTCTGTGAGACGAAAGGCACGGCACAAGGCTTCGGCAGGGTCGTCCTGGAAGATGTCCTGTCGAATCAGGTTCACGTGAAGATGGATAGAGGCATAAATTGCGGCGTCTACCCCTCCGTGCCCATCAAACACGGCAAAAAAGGATTGTTCCTCCTGGTCCTGTAGGGAGTAACAGATACAGAACCGGGAGTCAAACAAAGGCAATGTGAACCTGCTCTGCAGTGTCACACTTCCAAAGCAATTTGTAGCCAAATATATCTTTCTGAATTGAAGCCTCTTTGTAAATGAGGTAACACATTGAACAGCATGTGTCCCACAAGCTATAAGGAATAACAAACAGCTAATGGGCACCAGAGACACATCATCTGTGCAAATGCACTCAGTGGACACTTTATTAGGTACACCTATACACCTGCTCGTTAATGCAAATATCAATCATGTGGCAGCAACCCAATGCATAAAAGCATTCCGACGTGGTCAAGAGGTTCAGTTGTTGTTCAGACCAAAATTCAGAATGGGGAAAGAAATGGGATCTAAGTGACTCTGACCGTTGGTATCAGACGGGGTTTGAGTATCTCAGAAACTGCTGACTTCCAGGGATTTTCATGCACAACAATGGTCTCTAGAGTTTACAGAGGATGGTTCAAGAAGCAAAAAACTTCCAGTGAGTGGCAGTTCTGTGGACGGAGACAGCTTGTTAATGAGAAAGGCCAGAGGAGAACGGCCAGACTGGTTCAGGCTGACAGGGAGGCGACGGTAACTCAAATTTCAACAACACTTCGAAACTTGAAGCGGGTGGGCGACAATAGCAGAAGACCACGAACACACTCTCAGTGGCCACTTTATTGGGTACAGGAGGTATGTCATAACGTGGCCACTGAGTGCATGTTCACGGTCTTCTGTTGCTGTCGCACATCCATTTCACGGTTCGATGTGCTGTGTGTTCAGAGATGCTCTTCTGCACACCACTGTTATAATGTGAGGTTATTTGAGTTACTGTCAGCTTGAACCAGTCTGGCCATTCTGACCTCTCTCATTAACTTCGTACACCTCTTCTGCCTTTTCAACCTTCCATTCCAGCCAGATGTAAATTTCTGACTTCCCCCTTACCTGTTCCTTCACCGACCTGTAGCCTCGCCTCGCCTCCTCTCACATATACATAACCCTTCCGCACCCTACCACTCCCTGGTCTAACCTCCCTCCTCCTGTTTCCCTGCCTTTCTCCCAAGCCTGAAATTTCCTGCTTTCCACCATCTTTCCAGATCCCCCACTCGCCTTTTGCCCTTTGCCTTCATTGTTGCCTACCCCCCACACACTCAACCATCAGGAACCATCCAGTCACAGAGACTAGCAGACTGTTTGATGAAATAATTGTCTACGACAGCTGCTGTTGTCACATCATTGTCAGCATCCCTTGAATTCATTACCTCTGCTCAGTGCACTCTCTGTTCTGAAGTGGATTCTGAAAACAAACAGCAGCTCATCCTGACGGATCTGTGCATTTTCTCTGCATTTACTGTGAATGCCCACAAGAAAATTAATCTCTGGGAGGTATACGTACTCCCATAATAAATTTACTTTGAACTTCTGAGCGTGAAGATCAGTTGGGCACTTAAGCATGAAAACCAAAGTTTAAAAATTCAAGATTCGGTGAATTTATTATCGAAGTACATACAAGTATCTGTACTTTGTCTACCCTGAGATTGATCTTCTTGTAGGCATTCACAGTAGAGCAAAGAATTACAAAGGAATCAATGAAAAGCTACGCAAAAAGACGACCAACATGCATAAGAAGACAGCCTGCAAATAATAAGTACTGAGAAAATGATGAGGGGTATAGATAGGGTAAATGCAAGCAGGCTTTTTCCACTGAGGTTGGGTGGGACTACAACCAGGGGTCATGGGTTAAGGGTGAAAGGTGAGAAGTTTAAGGAGAACATCAAGGGAAACTTCTTCACTCGGAGGGTCGTGAAAGTGTGGAACCAGCTGCCAGCACAAATGGTGTATCTGAACTCGATTTCAACCTTGAAGAGAAGTTTGGACAGGTACACAGTTGTTAGGGGCGTGGAGGGCCATGGTCCTAGTGCAGGTCAATGGGACTAGGCAGATTAAATGGTTTTGGCATGGACTAGATAGACCAAAGGGCCTGTTTCTGTGCTGTACTTCTCTATGACTCTGTGAGTTGTAGAGTCCTTTAAAGTGAGTCTATAGGTTTTGGAATCCATTCAGAGTTAAGGTGAGTGAAGTTCTCCACACTCCCAACCTTTTATCTACCTTCCAGAGGCAGATTGCAGGAGCGTTACATTATCAGCAATGCCACCTTTCACATGAGAGGTTCAAGCAATGATCTGTTTGTCCTCCTTGATCTTACAGATCTCCTGAAACAATTCAGGGAAGAGTTCTCATGTCCTAGACAACACCGCTCCCTGAAATCGTACAACTAGGTGACACAGTTTCCAATTGATTTCCTGGGATCTTTCTGTGTACAGACTGACCTTTGCATTTCCCACATCACAGTAATGACTTCTTGACTCCTCTAAAATGCTTTGGGACATCTTGAACTGGTGAAAAGCAAATCTCTAAATCAGAAATGTGTCAATTCGCTCTCTGTACAGGGTAAAGATAAAGCCCTCCTTTTGGGTTTCCTCATACCTTGAACTGAGCCAGGGTTTTCAGATCTATTTTAAATTGTATCAAGTGAGGGAGATGGAGTGGACCTGATGACTCCACTGAGTTGTACATCAGGTAGAAGTGGACCAGTCCACATGGACAAGGCACTTCCATTCCTGCCCATGGGCTAGTGGCCAGTGATTCCAGCTCTCAGCTGCCGGGAGTCTAAAGAAACCTGATTTGGGATTAGAGGACTGTGCATTACGTGGGAAGGAGGGAAGGATGGGGCTTGTTTTGCTGATGTTGCTGTGTGTTCTGCATTGTTCTGCCAGGCATTGTGGGCAACCTATCTTGGCACAGGAATGCATGCCAACACTTGCAGGCTGCCCCCAGCACACCCTCTGCTGTGTTGGTTGTTAACACAAGCATCGTATTTCCCTGTTTGTTTTAACGGACTCATGATAAATAAACTTGAATCTTGAACCCCCAGTCATCCAACGTCACACAGGACGTGGGGAGAAAAGATGTATTGTGGTGTCATTGGTGCAAGGCCTCAGAATTCAGCCTTGGTTCACCAGAAGTGTGAGGGAGGAGTGGTTAAAAAAAAGAATTAAAAAAAGCCTAACATTAAAGCATGCCTAGAAGGAAGAAAGAGAATCCAGGGCTAAGTGATCTTCATATATACCACTTTGGATGGAAATAAGCCACTGAAGATTTCAAAGAACAGATAAAAGGGAATTTAAGAAATTTCAAGCACCATGCCATAACTCTATCAGACCATATGACCATAAGATATAGGAGAAGAAGGCCATTTGGCCATTGAGTCTGCTCCGCCATTTGACCATGAGCTGATCCAATTCTTCCAGTCATCCCCACTCCCCTGCCTTCTCTCCATACCCGTTGATGCCATGGCTAATCAAGAACCTGTCTTTCTCTGCCTTAAATACACCCAATGACTTGGCCTCCACAGCATCTCGTGGCAACAAATTCCACAGATTTACCACCCTCTGACTAAAGTAATTTCTCCACATCTCTGTTCTAAATGGACATCCTTCAATACTGAAGACCTGCCCTCTTATCCTAGACTCCCCTACGATGGGAAAAAAAACTTTGCCATATCAGGCCTTTTAACATCTGGAATGTTTCTATGAGATCCCCCCCTCACTCTCCTGAACCCCAGGGAATACAGCCCAAGAGCTGCCAGACGTTCTTCATAGAGTAACCCTTTCATTCCTGGAATCATTCTTGTGAATCTTCTCTGAGCTCTCTCCAGTGTCAGTATATCCTTTCTAAAATAAGGAGCCCTAAACTGCACACAATATTCCAAGTGTGGTCTGATGAGTGCCTTATAGAGCCTCAGCATCACATCCCTGCTGTTATATTCTATACCTCTAGAAATGAATGCCAACATTGCATTTGCCTTCTTCACCACCAACTCAACATGGAGGTTAACCTTTAGGGTATCCCGCACAAGGACTCCCAAGTCCCTTTGCATCTCTGTGTTTTGAATTTTCTCTCCATCTAAACAATAGTCCGCCCGTTTATTTCTTCTACCAAAGTGTATGACCATACATCTTCCAACATAATAATTTGTTTGCCACTTCTTTACCCATTCCCCTGAACTATCTAAGTCTCTTTGCAGGCTCTCTGTTTCCTCAACACAATCCACTCCTCCATCTATCTTTGTACCATCAGCAAATTTAGCCACAAATCCATTAGTCTGATAGTCCAGATCATTGACATACATCCTAAAAAGCAACGGTCCCAACGCTGACCACTGCGGAACTCCACTGGTAACTGGCAGCCAGCCAGAATAGGATCCCTTTATTCCCACTCTCTGGTTGCTGCCGACTAGCCAATGCTCCACCCATGCTAGTAATTCTCCTGTAATTCCATGGGCTCTCATCTTGCTAAGCAGCCTCGTGTGCGGCACCTTGTCAAATGCCTTCTGAAAATCCAAGTACACCACATCTGCTGCATCTCCTTTGTCTACCCTGTTTGTAATTTCCTCAAAAAATTGCAGTAGGTTAGTCAGGCAGAATTTTCCTTTCAGGAAACCATGCTGGCTTTGGCCTATCTTGTCATGTGCCTCCAGATACTCTGTAATCTCATCCCTAACAATCAATTCCAACAACTTCACAACAACTGACCTTAGGCTAACAGGTCTATAGATTGATTCCTCTCTGCTGCCTCCCACTCTTCTTAAATAGTGGAGTAACATTTGCAATTTTCCAATCACCTGGTACAATGCCAGAATCTATCAATTTTTGAAAGATCATTGTTAATGCCTCCACAATCTTTCCAGCTACTTCTTTCAGAACCTGAGGGTGTACTCCATCAGGTCCAGGAGATTTATCCACCCTCAAACTTCCTGAGCACCTTCTCAAGTCGTAATTTTCACTGCACCTACTTCACTTCCCTGACACTCCTGAATGTCTGGTGTACTGCAGATGTCTTCCATTGTGAAGACTGATGCAAAATATGCATTCAGTTCCTCTGCCATCTCTGCATCTCTCATTACAATATCTCCAGCGTCATTTTGCATTAGTCCTATATCCACCCTTGACTCTCTTTTACCCTTTATATACTTAAAAAAGCTTTTAGTATCTTCTTTGATATTAGTTGCCAACTTGCTTTCATAATTCATCTCTTCCTTCAAAATGACCTTCTTAGTTTACTTCTGCAAATTTTTAAAAGCTTCCCAATCCACTATCTACCTACTAGGTTTGGCTTCCTTGTATGCCCTCTCTTTTGTTTTTACTTTGGCTCTGACTTCACTTGTCAGCCATGGTAACTGTCCTTCCATTCGAACATTTTTTCTTATTTGTAATATATCTGTCTAGCACTTCCCTCATTTTTTTTGTAGAAACTCCAGCCATTGCTGCACTGATGTCCTTCCTGCTAGTGACCCTTTCCAGTCAACTTTGGGCAGTTCCCCTCTCATGCCATTGTAATTTCCTTTATTCCACTGAAATACCGACACATTAGAATTTAGATTCTCCTTCTCAAATTTCAAAGTGAACTCGACCATATTGTGATCACTGTTCCATAAGGGTTCCTTAATCTTAAGCTCTCTTATTACCTCTGGATCACTGCAGAATGCCCAATGCAGCAGTGAGCTAGTGAGCTCAACAACAAGTTGTTCTAAAAAGCCATCTTTTAGGCTTTCTACAAAAACTCTCTCTTGAGGTCCAGTACTGACCTGGTTTTCCCAATCCACTTTCATGTTAAAATCCCCAACAATTATCATGATATTGCTCTTCTGACATGACTTTTCCATCTCCTGCTGTAATTTGTAATCCACATCCCGGCTGCTGTTTGGAAGCCTGTATACAACTGCCATTAGGGTCCTTTTACCCTTGCCGTTTCTTAACTCAACCCATAGACTCTACACCTTCCAATCCTATGTCATCCCTTTCGAATGATTTAATATTAGTTCTTATAAAGAGGGCCACACCACCCAGTCTGGCTGATAACCTATCTTTCTGATACTCTGTATTTCCTTGGACGTTCAGCTCCCAATGGCAGCCATCCTTTAGCCAAGTTTCAGAGATGGCCACAACATCGCACTTGCCAATTTGTAGCTGAATTTCAAGATCGTCCATTTTATTTTTTAAGCTGCGTGCATTCAAGTATAACACTTTCAGTCCAGTATTTGTTGCTTTCAGCAACACAGGAGCAGAATTAGGCCAGTCGGCCCATCGAGTCTGCCTCACCATTCCATTCATGGCTGATTTATTATCCTCTCAACCCCATTCCTCTGCCTTTTCCACGTAACATTTGACACGTTTACTAATCAGAAACCTATCAACCTCCACTTTAAATATACCCAATGATTTGGTCTCCACAGCCATCTGTGACAATGAATTCTGCAGATTCACCACCTCTAGCTAAAGAAATTCCTCCTCATTTCTGCCCGATGGAATGTTTTCTCTACAATAGATGGTGAGGTCACACTTTTTAAAGGGGGTTGGAGGGTTTACTTTACATCTACAATGTTGGGATGAGACTTAGTAAAAGCTCAGTGATGCAAGCCACACTCCATCAGATTAGTATCTACGTACCTCTAGATTAAAGAGCGTGTTGAAATCAGGCAGACAGACATGTTTGTCCTCCATCTTCCTTCGCATGTTCTTGATGGCATGAATTGATGTTTCGAAGTAGGGGTGCGTTCTCCTCGTCAAAGGCAAATCCTTCACCCAGCTGCAGCAGACCTCGTGGAGTTTTGTGAACACCGTTCGGGCCAGCTTTGTCGAGTCAAACTCTGAAAAAGAGCAAAGGTTAAATGATTCGTCTCTCCTGCAAGCAGATGGGCCTCATCAGCAATGCGCGCAAACTTAGAAGCGAATAAATACTTCTTTTAAATCAAGGCAGAGTAAGCGGAAAGTCAGTTCCAAACAACAATGATGCCAAGCCAGCTGCAGTCACTGTATAGTTGTCAGGAGGTGAATGTTAGTCAAACATCGCAGGGCTGATGATGCTCATGTTTACACTAAGGGCAGAAAGGGAACAGAAATCAATGGCAGTTTGATCAATAAAAACCTTGGGATCAACCTGAGCTGTTGTAGTCCAGCAGGCAGAATGTTTACCTCTGAGTCAGGAGGTTTCGGGGTCAAACCTACTCCAGAGATTTATACCAACTGCTAAACTCATGCTGAATTATCATCTGTCTCAACCTCATTCTCCTGCCTTCTGCCCATAATTTCTGATGCGCTTCCTATTCAGAAACCTCCCTGTCAAGCTCTGCTTTAAACATACCCAAAGACGGCCTCCACTGCCGTCTGTGGCAATGAATTCCACAGATTCACGTCCTTCTGGCTAAAGAAATTCCTCCACACCTCTGTTCCAAAGGGACGTCCTTCTATTCTGAGGCTGTGCTCTCTGGTCCTCGACTCTCCCACTTTCCTCCAAACAGTTAAACTTATCCCCATTGTCTGCACTCTCCTTGTGTGAAAACTCTTCTATCCCAACACACTCTCAAAGATCTATATTTAATTTATTACTTGTTGAGATTCAGTGTGGAATAGGCCCTTCCAGCCCTTTTGAGCTGCACTGCCCAGCAAACCCCCGATTTAACTCTAGCCTAATCAAGAGACAATTTCCAATAACCAATTAACCTACCAACTAGTATGTCTTTGGACTGTGGGGGGAAACCGGAGCACTCGGAGGAAATCCATGCACTCACGGGCGAATATACAAACTCCTTACAGGCAGTGGCAGGATTTGAACCTGGGTTGCTGATACTGTAAAGCATTGAGGTAACCACTACGACACCAATCTATCCCTCTGCCTCTCTCCAAGAGAATTTCCAGATTGTTCAGTCTTCTCCGACTGCAGAAACTCAGTTCTGTATCACCAGTCTTTCCTCGTGCGTGTTGTCTACTGAAGGGAGCAGTACTGAAGGACTACGCAGGTTTGTCGAGGGTGCTGTCTTACGCACGAGACCTGTCAACTTTCGCAGGATTTTTCTGTGGCAAGACGCTCCAAAGAAATAGCGGAGTTATCCTCTGTGTCACATTCAATATTTATCCCTCAATCAATGTGGCGGAAACTTGCCTGGCCATTATCATATTGCTTTCCGTGGGAGCTCGTGGCCTATAAACTGGCCTCTACATTCCATCGATTGTAATATTGACTACATTTTAAACAAAAGCTTCAACGCGCTTTGGGGCATTCCGAGGTCATGAAATGCAAGTACGGTGTATTTGCCACCCTCCCCCAGCAGGCATGCAATATAATTTCTCCATGACATTAATAATTACTGACAGGCCATGGCGAACAGATGGAAGAGATCTCTGGTCTAACCCGGCCTGTAGAGCAGAGTATTGTTCATCAATCATTCACAGAGGGACCTGACAACACACAGCTGAGTCAGCCCACAGTACCCGGCGACTGTGTCGAACCGTATCTCTTCTCCCTTGTCAGCAGGCTGGGTTGTATCAGTGACTGAGCATGAAGATATCATCTGTCTCTGCGAGCAAAGTTACTCCAAGTCCCAACCGCCTTTATTCAAGTCCAACGTTGTAATGGGTTAGGGCGCCCAACTCTCCAACTCTCCTCTGGACCTCACTTCTTGCTTCTCCACTGGACCCACACCAAGCCTATGAGACAGGCCAGCCACTGCAGAGGATGCCCATCCAAACACTCGTCCATTATATGTGGAAATATGGGTTCAATATTTTGTTTGACATCTGGGCTCTTCCCTAATCAGTCCCAAAATTGAGTTGCCTCCTGAACCATTCCTTACAGAAGCAGTTAGAAATCAAATTTATGTTCTGGAGTCACATTGGGCTAGACAGGATAAGGGTGGTGGATTTTCTTGTAAAACTGTTTGGTTTCAGTTTTTATTTAGAGATACAGCACAGTAACAAGCCCATCCCATCTGATTGCACTCACAGGATCAATTAACCTACTAACCCATAGGTCTTTGAAATGTGGGAGGCAAGTGGAGCACCCACAGGAAACCCGGGGGGGGGGGGGGGGGGGAGAACATACAAACTCCTCACAGACAGCAGTGGAACTGAAACCAGGTCACTAGTGCTGTAATAGTGCCACACTAATTGCTATGTTACCGTGCTGCCCCCCTCTACCCCTCCCTCCCGTTTACATTCTATTTATGCACGTCAGTTTTTATTTTCTAGATTTATTTCCAGAATTTAATTTCCTCCAGTTCTGTGGTCTACATGGTGCAAGATATAATTGGTCCAAGACTATGGATAGTCAGTTCAGTAACAGAGTCACTACTGTAGTCCAATTAGGGTGCTGGAGCCCAGACTGGTTGACAGTCTTCACCCAGGTTTGCTTTTCTATTTGTGGGCTTCCTATGTTGGCACTGGAAAATTGGTGATGCTTCTGGCTGCCCCCAGCACAACCCTAGCTCATTTGATTTGATGCAAACGCCATATTTCACTGTATCTTCTGATGTACACATAACAAATAAAGCTAATCTTTAGGGTTTGGTTTCCTACGATCATGATACTGAAAGAACAGCTCCCCCTGAACTTGCATCCATCCCTGGTCCTGACGAAAGGTCATTGACATTAAACATTTAAACTCTGTACCTGTTCCGACAGCTGCAGCTCAGTTTGCAGAGCATTTACAGCACTTTCTGGTCTAATTTTAGATTTTCAATGTCTGTAATACTTTGAATTTTCACACGGAGCCAGCCCCCTAAAAGGATCCTCTGGACCCCGGCAGTAAAGTGAACCTCCCTCCGAGCATTCGATATTCCCTGCAGATGAGGGACATCTCACTTTCACATTAACACGATGAAGGACAAGGCGATTTTTTCCTTAACTCTTCCAGAATCTTCCACAGCTGGACAACATCTAAAATCCTACCAAGAATGGAACCAGTGCTGCGTCATTCTCATGCCTTGGTACACTGCAAGACTGCTTGTGGAACTGGCATATCCGTGGGGTATTCCACATCCATGGTGTGCCACGTCACAAGGACTGTTCCACAAGGAGCATGGCGCCTGCGCGTTATTGCTTGGGTGTGCAGGTTCCGTGTGGGAGCGTAAAGAGCACATCACATGGCCCGTGGATTGTCCCATGGGATGTGTCGCGTGTTTCTGGTGTGGGGGTGTGCAACATGGCTGTAAGGCCGTAGACGTGAAGTTGCATGTTTAGGCTCCTTCCTCGCCCCTCTGACAGGACAACGGTGTGAGACCATCCATTCTGCATGGTAAATAGAACTGGTCAAACCATCATCGAGAGTAACCACCAGAAGAAGGCAGCACCCATCACTGCTTCCTTCCCAAGCAGACACGGGGAACACTGCTCCCCAAACACCCTGTAACCAAGTCTGTCACCCCCACTGCCTGGTTTAATTACAATGGTGCATTCTTCCTAATCCTCTCCGTTTTAATGACATTCACAGCACGGGCTATCTAAGTTACCCCACACACGTTTTAAGGATAAAGTACACAAAGTGCTGGAGGAACAGGCAGCATCTATGGAAACGAATAAAGAGTCAATCTTTCACACTGAGATACTTCATCAGGATTCATGAAGGGTCTCAGCCTGAAACGTTAGCTCTTTATTCCTCTCCGTAGATGCTGCCTGATCTGATGAGTTCCTCCAGCATATTGTGTGTGTTGCTTTGGATTTTCAGCATCTGCAGAATCTTTTGTGTTTATACTTTTCAAAGCATGACTTTGGCCTTGAGTGGTACATATTCAGCACAAAGAGTGTGTGGAGAATTGTACTTGTTTCATCCACACAATGAAGAGCAGTGGTCTAACAGTTACTAGGCAATGATGCAGGCAGCTGTTTGAGTTGGAAATTCACCCTTGCAACTGTTCTCGGCTCTCTGATCTGCTTCAATCTCACCTGAGTCAGACGGGACTGTTTTGTGGCATTGTGCAATCTCTGGAGACTAAAGGGACTTCCTGGTTGTCAAGAAACGTGGGCACCCAACCGTCACATCTGACTAACATATATAAACGCATATCCGCTCCCACTGCAGGAACTAGGACCGAGTCCTGTCGTCACTGTAGGAAGATGACCTCTAAAACACTACTCAACTTTTAAATGGAACAATCTCTCCTAATTTCTCTGTAACATGCTTATCATTCAGAATTGCACCGAATTGGGCCATTAAACTCAATTGCTCAATGCAGGGATTCATGACCTACATAAACCTCCCCTCACCCAGCTCTCCATTTTCCTCCACCATTATCCACTCACCATTGTACTCTTTCTTCCACTCTCCCTCGTGTTTAACCGGTTTTCGGTTGAATAAACCCGGTGGTTAGGTACCTCCTAATAAAGAATGGCAACAGGAGGTACAGTGCCTAATGTGTTCATGGTTTCTGCTGCTGTAGCCCATCCACTTTCAGGTTCAATGTGCTGTGCCTGCAGAGATGCTCTTCTGCACACCACTGTTGTAACGTGTGGTTATTTGAGTTACTGTCAACTTGAACCAGTCTGGACTTTCCCCTCTGACCTCTCTCACTGACAAAGCATCCTCGCCCACAGAACTGCCGCTCACTGTTGTTTGTTTCTCACACCATTCACTGTAAACGCTACAGACTGCTGTACATGAAAATCCCAGGAGATCAGCAGTTTCTGAGATACTCAAGCCACCCTATCTGGCACCAACTATCATTCCACAGTCAAAGCCACTTGGATCACATTTCTTCCCCATTCTAATGTTTGGTCTGAACAACAACTGAACCTCTTGACCACGTCTGCATGCTTTTCTGCATTGAGTTGCTGCTGCATGATTGGTTGATTAGATACTTGTATTAACGAGGAGGTAGTATACAGGTGTGCCTAATAAAGTGGCCACTGAGTGTATATCTCTGCTATTCATCGCACACATTCTCTTCACTTTCTCAGTTTTTCTTGAATTCTGAGGGACTGTCTTACATTTCTAGATGCTCCTCCCAAATGGAAGTGCCTCCTTGCTTCATGCCTCTAGGTCTGCAATGGGAGTGAGGTGTTAACCACAGAGAGTTGTTGAGTGGGGTTCACTGTGAAGGCCTAGAAGTAGGGTTGGCTGTTACAGGCAATGGAGCTACGTCTCTGCCTAATGCTTGGACTTCTAACCAGATGGGCGTAACAGTGAGCATAAAGCTATTGCAGAGCCAGTGGCCTGGCTTCAATTCCGCCTCTGTCTGTAAGGGGGTTGTACATTCTCCTCGTGACCACATGGGTTTCTTCCTGGTGTCCGGTTACCTTCCACGTTCCCAAGGTGTATGGGTTGAGAGGCTAGTTGGTCACAGGGGTGTGGGCTCATTAGGATGGAAGGGCCTGTCATTCTGCTGTACCTTTAAACAAATTTAAAAAACGAAGGAAAAGCTGGCTATTGTCACCTGAGTCAAACACCCGATGAATCAACAGGCAGCAGTGTAGCATGTAGGGTCTGACTACCTGATGCAATAAACCATGGCCCTAGTCCCTTTGAGCCCCTTGTCTAAGAAAAGATGTGCTGGCACAGGAGAGGGTCCAGAGGAGGTTCATGAGAATGATTCCAAGAATGAAAGGGGTAAATGTAAGGAGCGTTTGATGGCTCTGGACCTGTACTCACTGGAGTTTAGAAGAATGGGGTGGTGATGGGGGGAAGGGGGAATCTTATTGAATATTGAAAGGTCTGAATAAAGTGGATGTGGGGTAGTCTGGGACCAGAGGGCACAGCCTCAGAACTGAGAGATGTCCATTTAGAACAGAGATGAGGGAAGATTTCTTTAGCCACACGGTGGTTAACATGTGGAAATCATTGCCATAGGCCAAGTCATTGGGTGTATTTAAGATGGAAGTTGGTGGATTCTTAATTAATCAGGGCATCAGAGGTTACGGGGAGGAGGCAGGAGAAGGGGTTGAAAGGGATGATCGATCAGCCATGATTGAATGACACAGCAGACAATAGACTGAATGACCTAATTCTGCTCCTATGTCTTAAGACGAGGAGCTGATTATTGACTTCAGAACTTAGCTCTCAAGCAAGCAGGTATAGCATCTTTAGGTGGATGAAGGTTCATCGGCATGGCCAGAAATGAGGCGGGGCGAGGTGGGGGGGGGGGGGTGACTCCAAGCCAGGCTGAAACACAGATGGAAGAAGCTCCTTCAACCCAGCATTTTGTTAGCAAATGTGCAGTTAACGGGGAACAAAACTGAGCACCTCAGGACAAGATTGCTGTATCACAGAGAAATGAGAGACTGTTCTATGTGTTCTATGTTTGAATAAAATGTGGCTTACTTCTAGCACGCCAGATACAATGGTCAGACCCGAAGGCTTCTTGATTCACAGGATGGACCAAATTG
Source organism: Hypanus sabinus (assembly GCF_030144855.1). NCBI lineage: Eukaryota > Metazoa > Chordata > Chondrichthyes > Myliobatiformes > Dasyatidae > Hypanus > Hypanus sabinus. The sequence continues at coordinate 174,113,122 of NC_082711.1, forward strand.
CTACTTCAGAAGAGGTAAAGGGTGGATGTGTTTCATGATAATTCTCTGTCGTGCTCCAGTGTGGTGGTTTTGTTGAAGTCATGTTCCCCTGACCCTGAACATCTAACGGTCAAATGCTGTCTATTTATATTTACCTAGATTTCTCCTCAATGATCCTGACTGCAGCTTACATACCTAGAGCAGCCGATTATAATCAAGTGCTCGCAATACTGGATAATGCCATCTCCAAACAAGAAACAGTCCATCCTGACGCATTTCAAATCATAGCTGGGATCTTCAACCAGGCTTGCTTGGAGAAAACCCTGACTAATTATCATCAGCATATAATCTGTAGCACCAGAGATTCCAATGCAAGAGACCCACTGATACAGTAAAATACGGATTACCAACCCATTCCATGCCCAGACAACATTCTGGTAAATCAGACCATTTGGCTGTCCTTCTACCTGCATACAGGCAGAGGCTAATGAGCAAAGCTCTCAAGATGAGGACAACGAAGAGGTGGTCACTGGAGGCACAGGTGCGGCTACAGGGTTGCTTTGAGTCAATGGATTGGGTGGTGCTCAATGAGTCATCTGTGGATTGGAATGAATACACCTGACTGGCATGGACTTTACTAAAAATGTTGTAGAAGAATGTGTCCCCACAAGACCATTCAGAGTCCTCCCCAATCAGAAGCCCTGGATGAACCCTGAGATCCACAATCTGCTGAGGGCCAGATCAGAGGCGTTCAAGTCTGGTGATCAAGAAAGTTACAAGAGATCCAGGTACAATCTCTGGAAAGTGGGTGAAGTGGCAATTCCAGACCAATAAAGGACGCTCAACGGTTGTGCCAGAGCTTCAATGCTTTCACCTCTTATAAAGTAAAATCAAGTAACGTAAGCAACAACAGGGCTTCGCTTCCAGATGAACTCAAAGCCTTCTGTGCTCACTCCCAACTGTTAATACATGGATGTATTAACATCATGAGCTCCGACAACCCTGGATGATCCTATTATTTCAGTCTTTGAGGCCAATTAGTAAGCAGCCTTCAGGAGGGTGAACCCACAGAAAGCATCTGGCCAAATACTAAAGGCCTATGGTTGGGCTGAGTTCTTCTCCAATCTACGCAATTTACTTGCAAACGTTTCATCACCATGTGAGGAGAATCACCAGTGCGCTGTTGATGGTGGCGTGTCCTCCGAATGTTCGGCCTTTATATACCTTTCAATCAGCTGATCTGTCGTCATTTCAACTGTGATGTGAGGAGGAAACCTCGTTGCTGATTGGCTGTGCGGCAAACTTCGAGTGTTGAGGTCTGGAATTTTGCCTGCATCAGCGCATATACGTTACGTGTTTGTTTACAGAATTGTAGCGGAAAACCACGCTTCAAGGAATTCTCTTGCATAACACATGCTCGCTTGCGCCATGACTTTCACTGATGCCCAGTCAAATTCCTGCCCTCTTGACCTTCATGGGTAGAGACTAGGGGAAGTTGGTCATGCTGCTTTACAACTCTCCCTAGTCTCTGCCCAACGCTTTACAGTACCAGCAATCAGGGTTCAATTCCCACTGCTGCCTGTAAGGAGTTTGTACATTCTTCTTGTGACCATGTGGGTTTCCTCCGGGTGCTCCAGTTTCCTCCCACTGTCCAAAGGCGTACCGGTTGGTCGGTTAACTGGTCATTGCAACTTTTCTTATGATCAGGCTAAGATTAAATTGGGTGATTGCTGGGTGGTGCCACTCAAAGGGCTGGAAGAGCCTATTCTGCACTGTATCTCAATAAACATATACACAAGGGGTGATTGACAAGTTTATGGCCTAAGATAGAAGGAGTCAATTTTAGAAAACCTAGCACATTTCTTTTTCAACATAGTCCCCTCCTACATGTACACACTTAGTCCAGCGGTCGTGGAGCATACAGATCCCTTCTTTGTAGAAGTGGTCCACAGCAGGGTGTTTGATAACTTTGTGGCCTAAGGTAGAAGGAGATGAGTTAATAACTTCAAACTTCCTACATTTTCACTCAAAGAGTTGAACTGCACGTGCATGTAACAAGAGTGTCTTGGACCTCCAGGAGGTCCACAGCGGGGTTGGGGTGATTGATAAGTTCGTGTCCTAAGGTAGAAGGAGGTTATACAGCTCTCGTTACATGCCCTTGCAGTTCAACTCTTTGAGTGAAAATGCAGGAAGTTTGAAGTTAATAACTCACCTCCTTCTACCTTAGGCCACAAATATCAGTCACCCCTGCTATGGACCACTTCTGGAGGTCCAAGACGCCGACTTCTGCAAAGAAGGGATCTGTATGCTCCACGACCGCTGGACTAAGTGTATACATGTAGGAAAAATAAATGTGCTAGGTTTTTTAAAATTGTCTTGTCTACCTTAGGCCACAAACTTATCAATCACCCCTCATATAAGTAGATGGTGACAAACACATACTTAAGTAATAAATTTACTTTGAACTTTGATTTCTGAGGTACTGTCAATGGTGATAGGGTCATTGGCTGCCTGACATGAATGGGAATAAGAACCATCAGAACCTCAATCTAAGATGGATGGTCAGCTTTGCTATCACACAAGCACAAACCAACTCTCAGGAAGTGAGAGGAGTGGGGAATTAGCCATCTCTGAGTATCATTAGGCTGCCTGTAAGAATGATTCAACAGGTAATTTAGAAGGTCCAAGTCACTCGGAAACAATTTACTGCTTGCTGTCAGAATCAATCAGTCTTTAATTGGGTAAATGGGATGACAGAGCAATAAAGAAACATTCATTCAGCAGATGATTCTAGCAGTGGGAGAACCTCAAGTAGCAGAGTGAAGGGAATTGAAGGTGTTGGTGCATTAAGGGAGAGGGCATGTACTGCTTGCTGGTGGTCCAACAATTACTTAGCACATCAACCGCACCCTCCCCACCACTACCCCGCCACCACCAACAAAGCATTGTTATCCTACAGCGGTTGTATCTGATGTGACATTATCAAATGCCATGGTATGGGTTCAGCTTCACAAATTACAAGTTTCTAAGGCCATGACATTGGGCATATTTAAAGTAGAAGTTGGTAGGTTCTTGATTAGTCAGGGTGTCAAAGATTGTGAAGAGGAGGCAGGAGAATAGGGATAATAAATCAGCCACAATAGAATGTTAGAGCAGACCTGATGGGCCGAATATCCTAATTCTGCTCCTATGTCTTATAGTTAACAAGGCGGGGACAGGCAGAGTTTGTGAAAAGTGTATCAACCTAGATCACAGGCCTCCACTATCAATAAACCATGCTTGTGAGCTTGACCCTGGGAAGCAATCTCACTTGAAAGAGGGGCTTTTTGAGTTGAAGTCACAATACAAGGACTTGGATGCACAATTCAGCAGACACTCCAGGGTGGAGTTGAGAGCGTAATGTGAACGAAGAACCACCCTGTCAGGACGTACCATCCTTCTGAGGTGACATTAAACAGAGATCTTGTCTGCTCTCAATGGTAGGTTTGAAGCTTCCTAACACCAGGATTGGTTTTGTTCTCAGTCGATGGCATATAGAACAGATTTTCCGGGATGCCAAAGATAAAGGCAACTCGGGTGGCAGCTATGATGGAAACCATCAAACATTCTCGTTTCAGCCTGCTACAACTGCATCTGAGGTCTTTACACTAAGTACTGTAACAGCTTCTTCCCTTCTGCCATCCAATTTCTAAATGGACATTGAAACCATGAACATTATATCATTACTTTATCATTTCTGTTTTTGCACTACTTATTTAACTATTTAATATACATATATACTTCACTGTAATTCACAGTATTTTTTCTATATTATCATGTATTGCATGGTACTGCTGCTGCTAAGTTAACAAATTTCACGAATATGCTGGAGATATTAAACCTGATTTTGATTTTGATTCTGAGGTTATCTGGTCATCTTAACACTGGTCTCATGAGATCTTTTTGGAGGCATAGAACACTACAGCACAGAAACAGGCCTTCTGATCCATCTAGATCTTGTGAACTATTAATCTGCCTCGTCTTAGTTACCTGCACCCTGACCCCACCCCTCCCATCCATGTACCTACACAAATTTCTCTTGAATGTTAAAATCGATTCCATATCCACCAATTCTGCACCATACGCTCACCACACTCTGAGTGAAGAACCTCCCCTCATGTTCCTCCGAAATGTCTCACCTTTCACCCTTAACAGCAAACCCCTAGTTCTAGTCTCACCTGACCTCAGTGGAAAAAGCCTGCTTGCATTTACCCTCTGGTTCAAGACGGCGCTGGTGAAGCAGAGTGACGACTTGTTGGCAGCAAATGCAACCATTAGTTAAGGGACAGGCTGGAGTTCTGCTCCCTGCTCTGCAAGGTTACTGTTCTCTGCACTGACCTGTAACTCTGGCCTGCAACTAACCGGCTCCTGGACCGGCTGTGCTCTACAGTAAGCAAATACAATATAAGTATTTGCTTACTTTTATTGTTTGGACGATTTGTTTTTTTTCTGCACATTGGGTGTTTGTCCATCTTCTTTTTGTAATGGGTTCTATTGGGTTTCCTCGTTTGTTGGCAGCCTATAAGGAGATGAATCTTAAGTTTGAATATATTGTACATAACTTGATAATAAAGGTACTTTGAACTTTGATCTGTAGCCCTTGTTGTACACAACCAGCCGACTTCCTGCATACACCACTTCTGAAGTTCTTAACTGCTGTAGACAGATTCAGGGGCAGCTTGAGTCACTGCAAATTAAAATCCTCCTTTGTTCCTTCACTAAGGTCTGAACCGTCCCTGGACCAATTTTTCTTTGGTTCGGATCACCGGCTGAGCATCCCAACAAGCTGAGCTGTTCAAGGAGCCAGCCAACTTTGTGTATTTCTTCCTTTTAAACATGATTCACTGAGAGCCACTGGGGGATCTATAACTGCAGCTTAATAAAGCTCTTCAATGAAACTGCAGATAAATTAATTGGAAACCACCCCAGCTGTGCACTTGGCACATGTTCAACAGTACTCAATCAGTACAGTGCAGCTCATTTCATCCCACCCAGCAAGGGAGAGATCGGGCAGAATAACAATTGGTTCTACCGTGCGTGCTAAGAGTTTCTGAGACCATCATTGCACGGTCAAACTCACTACGATCACATTTCTTCCTTGCCCTGATATTTGGTGTAAACAACAACTCTTGACCATGTCTGCATGCTTTTATGAACTGAGTTGCTGCCACATGATTGGCAGATTGGTGTACCTAATAAAGTGGACACTGAGTGTATTCCTGGGATGTGCATTTGCTAATACTGTCTTCTAGAAGCTTCCAAGAGCAAGAGGACCACAACCTTGTAGGGTTTGGAGGCTTGTGTATCTCAATGACCTGGAGAGCTGTGTTGGCTGGAGTCAGGACTTTACGCTTTGGCTCTTGGTAGGGTCACCCATGCCAAATAGGTCAAAGGGTAGAGGCCTGACTGAGAGTGGCCCACCATCCTCCAGGTGTGGGGGTTCAGCTCACGCCTAACAACCCTGACTGGTAAAGCAAAACTGTTATGCAAACAGCAATGAAGAATCCTTCTACATCTGAGTGTGACAGTATTCCTGAGTCTCCACTTGGGACTTGCACAACTGACGGTAGTGAAAACCGAGAGGAAGCTACTGACACGACGGAGGAAGTCCTGAATGATGCCAGAGATGACGGACCTTCACAAGCTGGGGGCAGAACAGCCAAAGGAGTCATCTAGAAGATGAAGTGTTTCCATGAAGTGCCGTCTCGAACAGCTGTCCAACACTGGGCGCAGTGTCTAAGGGCTGCTCCCTGGTTAGCATTCTGAGGCAACTGTTGCTGGAAAATGATCAACTTGGTGCCCTCAAGTCTGCTGAAAGCTGCTGGTGCTCAGCTGCAAGGAGCTTTTCATGACCAAATGTTGCAGATTGGCACATTCCACTGTTAAAAACTATGTGCTGAGAGACACGTAGATGCTCAGTGCAGCTGCCACCAAAGGTCAGCAGGAAAAAAAACCCTGCATCCTTTCACATTTAGAGATTGAAACTTGTGTTTTCAACCACCGCCCCCCTACTAATGTGTTTAGAGGAAAGCTCCTGCCTGCCTGACTTAATGTAAATGTCGTGATGTAGCTCATACCAAGAATGGTGACATATGGTGCTTATTTATAAAATTCACAAATATATAAATTCACATTTTTGAGATTAAAAATATATGTATTAACATCATGAGAGGTATAGATATTGTAAATTCAAGCAGGCTTTTTCCACCAAAGTTGGGTGAGACTAAAACTGAAGTTCATAGGTTAAGGGTGAAAGGTTAAATATTTAAGGGGACCATGAGGGGGAACGTCTTCACTCAAGAGAGTGGTGAGCGTGAGGAACGAGCTGCCAGAGGAAGTTCCAAGTAAATTTATTATCTAAGTATATATACATCCCCACATACTACCTTGAGATTCCTTTTCTAGTGGGCTTTCACAGTAAAGTAAAACTGGATAGGTATATGGACGGGAAAGGAATGGAGGATTATGGGCTGAGTGCAAGTCGGTGGGACTAGGTGAGAGTAAGCGTTCGGCACGGACTAGAAGGGCTGAGATGGCCTGTTTCCATGCTGTAATTGTTATATGGTTATATAAATGCAAAGAAGCACAACAGAATCAATGAAAACTGCAAACGGCAAAGTTTGGTTTCAACACTTAAGGGATATTTGGATAAGTGCAAGGATGGAAGAGGTATGGGGGTTATGGTTCAGATGTGGGACGATGTAACTAAGCAGAACAGCAGTTTGTCATGGACTAGATGGGCTGAAGGGCCTGTTTCTGTGCCGTAATCCTCAATGACACTATGATTAATTACTACGACTACAGTGTATGGAGCAAGTACGACAGTGGTCATGGTGGACCCAGTCTGGTGGTTATCAGCTGTAGACAATAATAGGTAACTGATTGTGACTTGATTTTAATTCAATTCCTTGGGTTCTTAAGTGGTTTTTTTGAATCTATTGTAGGATCCAAAGACAAATAAGTAGGCAGATGGGGAGGGAGGGGGTGTCGGAGCAGTAGGTGGTGTGTTGTTTTCATCATCCTCACTGGGCATCTATGTTCTAACAACAAGACTCATGTCAGAATCTGAATCTGAATCAGGTTCCATATCATGGCATATATTGTGAAATTTGTTAACGCTGCGGCAGCAGTACAATGCATAGCATAATTATGCACAGAGATAAACTGTGAACTACAGTAAGTACCTATCTATATATATACATGCTTACTGTAATTCATAGACAGAGAGATAAAGAGATAAATTAAATAAGTAGTGCAAAAAGTAGTGAGGTAGTGTTCATGGGCTCAACGTCCATTCAGAAATCAGATGGCAGAGGGGATGAAGCTGTTCCTGAATCGTTGAGAGTGTGCTTTCAGAATATACCTTCTCCATTTTGAACAATCGTGCAAAAGGGATCCTCACAACTGGCGAGAGTGTTAAAATTTCTCAATGAGACATTGGGAACATTGGCTATTCACACTCAGTGGCTACAGGAGGTACCTAATAAAGTGGTCATTGAGTGTATTTCTATATGATCTTGGTCTCCTGCTTCTGTGTCCCATCCACTTCAAGGGTTGACGTGTTGTGGGTTCAGAGATGCTCACCCTGTTGTAACATGAGGTTATTTGAGTTACTGCCACCTTCCTGTCAGCTTGAACCAGTCTGGCCGTTCTCCTCTGACCTCTCTCATTAACAAGGCGTTTTCACCCACAGAATTGCCACTCACTATTTTTGTTTTTTGCACCATGCTCTGTAAACCCCAAAGACTGTTGTGTGTGAAAATTCCAGATCAGCAGTTTCCGAGTTACTCAAACTACCCGTTCTGTCATCAACAATCATTCCATGGTCACAGTCACTTAGATCACATTTCTTCTCCTTTCTGATGTTTGGTTTGAACAAAAACTGAGACAGCTGCTGCTGGGAGATTATCAGCTTGGTGCCTTCTACCTGCAACCTGATTGGCTGATTATATGCATAGTTGCATTAATGAGTAAGTGTGCGGGTGTGCCTAATAAAGTGTATTTATTAGTGTAATTGATAAATATATTTTCTCTGCCCTTCTGGTAATCATTTGCTATTCCATAGTTTAAACTAGAGTGCTTGTTTCAGCAGCCTGACATTGGGGCGTGCGAATGATGTGACCTGCCCACTTTATCTGTTTGTGTGTAATTACAGGCTTTTGAGTTGGAGCTGTTTATTCGAGAGGGGATTCTGATGTGGATTCGCTTGTTCTGTCAGCAGATTGTGTGGATTTTATAATTTTATGCAGCCCTCCAGATCTGGCTGTTACTAGGAGGGCCAGCATTTATTACCACTCCAGATGCCCTTGTGAAGCTGGCAGGGAGACATCACCTTGAACAGCTGCATTTCTGATTAAGGTCCTTCCACCATGAATTTGAGTAGGAAGTTCCAGTGTTTCAACCTAGTGACTGCGAACGATACTGGAAAGTACCGGCCATGCTCTCTTCTCACTGCTGCCATCAGGAATCAGGTATCGGAGCCAAAGGACTCACACTACCAGGTTCAGGAAAAGTTACTACCCCTCAACCATCAGGCTCTTGAACTGCAGGAATAACTTCACTTGCCCGATTATTGAAATGTTTCCACAACCAATGCATTCAGCTTCAAGGACTCTTCATCTTATGTTCTTGAGATTTATTCCTTATCATTATTTATTTATTTTTGTATTGGCACAGTTTGTCATCTTATGCACTCTGGCTGAACACCCAACTTGGGTGGTCTTTCACTGATTCTGTTATGGTTACTGTTCTATAGATTTGTTAAGTATGCCCACAAGAAAATGAATCTCAGGGTGTTATATGGCGACATTTATGTACTTTGAGAATAAATTTACTTTGAACTTTGAAACTGAGGATCAGTATTCCCTGGTAAATTACAAACTTTATCACTAACTCTTCACCTCCCTCTGGTGCCTCTCCTCCTTCCCTTTCTCCTGTGGTACATTCTGTCCTATCAAATTCCTTCTTTTTCAGCCCTCTAACATTCCCACCTATCACCTGCCAGCTTCTCATTTCTACCCACCTATGTTCCACCTCTCCTGGCCTCACCTATCACCTGCCAGCTTGTACTCCTTCCTTTATCCCTGCCTTTTTATTCAGCTTCGTCCTGAAGAAGGATCTCGGCTCAAAAACTAGATGCTGTCTGACCTGCTGAGTTCCTCCAGCATCTTGTGTGTGTTACAAATTTTCTGCTCTTATGATCTTCAAACTCTTTCTCGGAAAACCAAAGGGCTCGACAGCACAATGAAATTGCCATTAATTCCATTATCAGCTCCTCTTGCTGCAGAGAGACAGGCCTTTAGTTTTGGAAGGTAGTCCATCTTTTGTGGATTTTGTTATCGCTAACTTCATCAAATCAGCCATTATGAAATAGCAGAGCAGACTTGATAGGCCGCATGGCCTAATTCTGCTACTACTGTATGACTCCTGGTCTTATCAAAGACACAGTACTCCTCACCATCAAGGACATGTTCAAGAGGTGATGCCTCAAGAAGCCAGCAACCATCCAGAAGATGCACTCTTCCTAAAGACTAACTCTTCAAAAACAGATTCTTCCTCTCCACCGTCAGATCTCTGAATGGTCCCTGAACCTATGGACATTACTTGTATGTGCAATATTTATTTAATTTTGCGTTCTTATAGTAGCTTTGGAACCTGTACTTCTGCCGCAAAGCATTTCACATCACCTAAATCAATGAAGATAAATCTGATTCTGACTGCTGATGTTGTGTACAGGAGACATGTTTCGGGGGGGGGGGGGGGTCTCAGAATCAGGTTTAATATCACTGGCATACGTAATGAAATTTATTGTTACATGTGAGCAGTACGTTGCGAGTCATAATGACAGAAACTGTAAATTACAGTAAGAAGTTTGTCCATCAGAGCAGCCTGCAGATAACAACCACTGAGCTGAATCATACTGAAGAATGCCTTTTGGTTTTGTGTTTTATATTCTGTGTTTTCGCTTGGTTTTGTTTTGCTGTTCATGTGATTTTTTTGCATGTTGGGAGGGAGGGGAGCTTGATGTTTTTTTTTGAATGGGTTGGTTCTGCGGTTCTTCATGGTTTCGTGTTTGTAGGGAAGACAAACTTCACTGTTTTACACTGCATCGATACTTTAGATGTACTTTGAATCTTGGATATATATAAATACACGTTTAAAATTAAGTTAAATAAGTCAGGCAAAAAGAGAAAAAAAAAAGTAGTGAGTTAGTGCTCATGGGTTCATTCAGAAACCTGATGGCAGAGGGAAAGGAGCTATTTTTGAATCGTTGAGTGTGTGCCTTCAGAATCTCGTCCCGGCATGTGACGAGAAATTTGTTAACTTAGCAGCAGCAGTTCAATGCAATACACAATATACTAGAGAGGAAAAAAATGAAATAATAACAAAATAAACAAGTAAATCAATTACGTATATTGAATAGATCTTAAAAAAGTGCAAAAACAGAAATACTGTATATATTTTTAAAAAGTGAGGTAGTGTCCAAAGATTCAATATCCATTTAGGAATCCGATGGCAGAGGGGAAGAAGCTGTTCCTGATTCACTGAGTGTGTGCCTTCAGGCTTCTGTACCTCCTACCTGATGGTAACAGTGAGAAAAAGGCATGCCCTGGGTACAGGAGGTCCTTAATAACAAACAATGCCTTTCTGAGACACCGCTCCCTAAAGATGTCCTGGGTACTTTGTAGGCTAGTACCCGAAATGGGGCTGACTAGATTTACAACCTTCTGCAGCTTCTACCTCCTCCCTGATGGTAGCAATGAGAAGAGTGCATGTCCTGGGTGATGAGGTTCCTTAATGATGGATGGCACTTTTTTTTCCTTGAAGGTGTCCTGGATGCTGGGGAGACTAGTGCCCATGATGGAGCTGACTGAGTTTACAACTTTCTGCAGCTTAATTCAATCCTGTGCAATTGCATCCTCCATACCAGACGGTGATGCAACCAGTTAGAATGCTCTCCGCTGTACATCTGTAGAAATTTGTTAACGTCTGGGTGACATAACAAATCTCCTTAAGCTCCTAATGAAATATAGCCGTTGTCACTGAAATCTATTGAATACTGGAAGGCTTAGACAGTGTAGAAATGGCGAATAGGTTTCCTATAGTGGGGGATGTCTAGGATCAGATGGCACAGCCTCAGAATTCAAGGACATCCCTTTAGAACAGAATTAAAGAGGAATTTCTTTAGCCAAAGGGTGGTGAATCTGTGGAATTCATTGTCACGAATAGCTGTGGACACCAAGTCATTGATTATATTGAAACCGGAGGCTGATGGATCTTGATTTGCCAGGGCATCAAAGGTTACAGGGAGAAGGTTGGAGAGCAGGATTGAGAAGGAAAATAAATCAATGGAGCAGACTTGGGGGGATGGATGGCTTGATTCTGTTCCTATGTCTTATGATCTTGTGTGTGGTGTGTAGCAGACACAGAATTGAAAGGAATATCAGATATTTAAGGAGGATACGCCATAGTCCCTCTTGATTGAAAGAATTAGGAACTTTTGTTAGATCAAAGAAAGACGCAGCACTGTTTAAGGAAACCTTATACACTTTTGTTAGTGTTGATTTACAGTGAATAACACTACTGTTTGTGAGATTTTGCTATTCACAGAGAGGCTGCCAAGTCTGACCAGAATGTATTGATCCGTGGCTGCTGCATTTCAATTTAAGTAATTGCAATGACAGACTTTGAATAATCAAGGGCACATGAAAGGCGGTAAGCTAAGATACAGTGGATTCTGATTAATTGGGCCATTGGATAATTGGGCAGCCACTTACTTGGGACAACTCTTAAAGATTAAAAACCGATCGCTAGGATTCCCTTCACTTATTTGGGACACTATGCTGCTTAATTGGGACAAGAAGCCATTTCTAACAATTTCTAACTAGCATCAGTTGCTTTAGCTTGTGTGGCTGTTAGACACTACACTGTACTTAGAGCCGACAGTTTTTAAATAGTGTCAGTTGTGTTCAGAAAGCAGTGATTTTTGTCACTGTGAGTTGGTGAGAAAAAAAGCAGAAAGAAAATTCTGAACTGTTTTGCTTACTACAGTTTCAAGCATTCAGACTTGGAAATGCCAGAAAAGGCTGAATAAATGAAATAAATGAAATTATTTCACTATTTCAACAAGTTAGGAACTACAAAGAATTTGAAGGTATCGACAATTAGCTTGAATGTTACAATGAAAATTGTAACCAGGGAATTATAGACTGGTGAGTCTGACATCGATGGTGGGGAAAATGCTAGAGTCAGTTATCAAAGATGTGATAACAGCACATTTGGAAAGAGGTGAAATCATTAGACAAAGTCAACATGGATTTGTGAAAGGAAAATCATGTCTGATGAATCTTATAGAATTTTTTGAAGAATTAACTAGTAGAGTGGATAGGGGAGAGCCAGTGGATATCGTATATTTAGATTTTCAAAAGGCTTTTGACAAGGTCCCACACAGGAGATTAGTGTGCAAACTTAAAGCACACGGTATTGGGGGTATGGTATTGATGTGGATAGAGAATTGGTTGGCAGACAGGAAGCAAAGAGTGGGAGTAAACGGGACCTTTTCAGAATGGCAGGCAGTGACTAGTGGGGTATCGCAAGGCTCAGTGCTGGGACCCCAGTTGTTTACAATATATATTAATGATTTAGACGAGGGAATTAAATGCAGCATCTCCAAGTTTGCAGATGACACGAAGCTGGGCAGTGGAGTTAGTTGTGAGGAGGATGCTAAGAGGATGCAGGGTGACTTGGATAGGTTAGGTGAGTGGGCAAATTCATGGCAGATGCAATTTAATGTGGATAAATGTGAGGTTATCCACTGTGGTTGCAAGAACAGGTAAACAGATTATTATCTGAACGGTGGCCGATTAAGAAAAGGGGAGGTGCAATGAGACCTGGGTGTCATTGTACACCAGTCATTGAAGGTGGGCATGCAGGTACAGCAGGTGGTGAAAAAGGCAAATGGTGTGTTGGCATTCATAGCAAAAGGATTTGAGTACAGGAGCAGGGAGGTTCTACTGCAGTTGTACAAGACCTTGGTGAGACCACACCTAGAGTATTGTGTGCAGTTTTGGTCCCCTAATCTGAGGAAAGACATTCTTGCCATAGAGGGAATACAGAGAAGGTTCACCAGATTGATTCCTGGGATGGCAGGACTTTCATATGAAGAAAGACTGGATCGACTAGGCTTATACTCACTGGAATTTAGAAGATTGAGGGGGGATCTTATTGAAACATATAAAATTCTAAAGGGATTGGACAGGCTAGATGCAAGAAGATTGATTCCGATGTTGGGGAAGTCTAGAACGAGGGGTCACAGTTTAAGGATAAAGGGGAAGCCTTTTAGGACCGAGATGAGGAAAAACTTCTTCACACAGAGAGTGGTGAATCTGTGGAATTCTCTGCCACAGGAAACAGTTGAGGCTGGTTCATTGGCTATATTTAAGAGGAAGTTAGATATGGCCCTTGTGGCTAAAGGGATCGGGGGTATGGAGAGAAAGCAGATACAGGGTTCTGAGTTGGATGATCAGCCATGATCGTACTGAATGGTGGTGCAAGCTCGAAGGGCCGAAAGGCCTACTCCTGCACCTATTTTCTATGTTTCTATGAAAATGAAGATTTGGAGGATGCAACAGTTTCTGACGAACATCAGACACGTGCACTTGTAGACACTACACCGAGCTTAGGGTGAGCAGCTCTTAAATTGTGTTAGCTGCGTATGCTTGTGTCATGTTATTCATTTGGGCCGACCGACACTGAATTAAAGAGAAGTGATTTTTGACACTACTTTATGCAGGAAGGCAATGAGAACAGTTCATTATCTGCACTAGGTGTCCATGTTGAATTTGTTCATTTACAGACAATCAAAAGAATGTAATCACAAAGTACACTGCAGATGCTGGGGTCAAAGCAACACGCACAACACACTGGAGGAACTCAGCAGGTCGGGCAGCATCCATGGAAACGAGCAGTCAACGTTTCGGGCCAAGACCCTTCATCAGGACTGAAGAGGGAGGAGGGAAAGGTGCCAGGTGAAAAACCAGTAAGGGGAAAGATCAAGGGGTGGGGGAGGGGAAGCAGGGAGGGGATAGGCAGGAAAGGTGAAGAAGGAATGTAAGGGGAAAGTACTATGGGTAGAAGGAGGTGGAACCATGAAGGAGGTGATAGGCAGCTGGAGGAGGAGACAGAGTGAAACTGGGATGGGGGAAGGGGGAGGGAGGGAATTACCAGAAGCTGGAGAATTTGATGTTCATACCAAGGGGCTGGAGACTACCCAGACGGTATATGAGGTGTTGCTCCTTCAACCTGAGTTTGGCCTCATCATGGCAGTAGAGGAGGCCATGTATGGACATATCCAAATGGGAATGTGAAGCAGAGTTGAAGTGGGTGGCAACCGGGAGATCCTGCCTGTTGTGGCGGATGGAGCAGAGGTGCTCGACGAAGCGGTCCTCCAATCTGTGTCGGGTTTCGCTGATGTAGAGGAGGCCTCACCGGGAGCACTGGATGCAACAAATGACCTCAACAGACTCACAAGTGAAGTGTTACCTCACCTGGAAGGACTGTTTGGGGCCCTGAATGGTGGTAAGAGAGGAGGTATAGTTCAAAAGAACATGGCAGGATACACAATGAATTTCTCGATTGATAACTAAGGAACTAACACACAGTTTTATAGTACTGTACAGTAGTACTATTGGTAGTGCTCTCATTGGTTCTGTATTTCATTTAAATGCATCATTTGTTATTCAGTTAAATGGCAGTTTGTCTTTCTTAAACTATTTCCATGAAACTTTGGCTAACTGGGGCAGCCGATTAATTGGGCCAAAATGTACTGGTCCTGATGTGTCCCAATTAACCACAATTCACTGTACTTTCCTTTTTGTTCTTATTTTAATGTACTCCTTGCATGCTGCTGTCAAAACTGCAATCAATCTACATTTCCTTCCATTACTGCCACAACCAGCAAGGTCTTGTTTCCGATAAACCATAATGTAGTCAGAGATGTTACTGGCCCACATTTAATTTCTCATATTTACCCGGAGTCTGTGGAATTGGTATCAAAACTTTGGGCAGAGAAGATAAAGTTCAAAGTAAATTTATTATCAAAGAACTTAGGTGTCACTATATCCTCCACTGAGATTCATCTTCTCACAGGCATTTACAGGAAAATGAACTCAACCAGTTCAATTTCCATCACTATTGTGTGTGAGTGTGTGTGTGAATGAGTAAGCGTGTATGTGTGTGAGTGTATGTATGTGTGTGTGTGTGTGTGTGTGTGTGTGAGCCAGCATGTGCGTGTATGTGTCTGTGAGCGAGTGTTGAGTGTGTATGTGTGTGTGAGTGAGCGTGAGTGTATGTGTGCCTGTGAGCGAGTGTTGAGTGTTTGTATGTGTGTGAGTGAGCGTGTGTGTGTGTGTGTGAGTGAACGAGTGTTGAGTGTATGTGTGTGTGTGAGTGAGTGAGCATGAGTGTATGTGTGCCTGTGAGCGAGCGTTGAGTGTTTGTATGTGTGTGAGTGAGCGTGTGTGTGTGTGTGTGAGTGAACGAGTGTTGAGTGTATGTGTGTGTGTGAGTGAGTGAGCATGAGTGTATGTGTGCCTGTGAGTGAGCGTTGAGTGTGGATGTGTGTGTGACTGTGTGGTGAGCACCCATCATTAAGGACCCTCACCATCTGAGACATGCCTTGTTCTCATTCCTACCATCAGGGAAGAAGTACAGGAGCCTGAAGACCCATACCCAACGATTTAGGAACAGCTTTTTCCTCTCCACCATCAGAGTTCTGAATAGTCCATGAACCCACGAACCACATTATTTGTCTTTTGCACTGTTTATTTATTTTGATAACACAGTAATATTTATGTCTGCCGCAAAACAACAGCTTCTGCGACATATGTCGATGATAATCAACCTGATTCTGATTATTTCTCAAGACAGAATGTCTCCTCTTGGACTCCTCTCTCTCAATCATTCAGCAATAAAACTTGTCATGAAGATGAGCCTGCAAGTCTATAAAGCCTTTTGTTTTTACTAGACTTCCCAAAATATTACACAATCATGTACCCCTAAAGTGCAATCACAGATATAGAAAAAGTGTCTGCCTGATTACACACAGCAAGCTCCCGCAATCAGCAAAGTGGAATTTATTTTTACTAGTCTGGTAAAACACCCCAAGGCTTTTCAAAGGACTGCAGAAGGGAGTTCTATTCCCCTCCATCTCTCCTCTCTGGGTCTTTATATTACTTACGTGTTATACTGTCTGCGTCATCCAGGAGACTCGGTACATAGTGGAGGACAGAAAGGTCACTCTGAAGAATTTCATTTGTTGTCGCTCTTGCCAACGCAGCAGCCAATGAGAAGGGGGCATTACTGAAAGACAAGAAAAAGTGCACTTTAGAAAAAAATTTGCTGTCAAACATCATGGGAATTCAAAAATGAAGAAAAGGGCACATAAACAGTGATAGAGAAGCACTCGGACTCGGGCCCATCATGAACTAAAAAGGGACATTGTCTGTGGTCGTTGAAGTCACTGTTAAAGATTACACCCAAAGGTTACACCGAAGCATAGTGAAATACGCTGTTTTGTGTGAAATCAAATCAAATCAGCGAGGATTATCCTGGGCAGCCCGCAAGAGTCACCACTTTTCCAGTGCCAGCCTATCATGCCCATGGCTCACTAACCCTAACCTGCATTCCTCTGGAATGGGGGAGGGGGAACCAGGGCACTCGGAGGTCAAGGGGAGAATGTGCAAACTCCTTCCAGACAGCGGCAGGGGTCGAACCCTGATCTTACAGTTGGTTCTGTAAAGTGTTACATTAACAGCTCACAACCGCGGCACACCAGTAAGTATCTGTTAAGATACTGAATAAGGTGTTTACATCTGCCTTCATCAAAGACGTGTGTTTGTACCCAAAAAGGAAACAGGTGAGGCATTGGATGTACTAAAAATTGATTGCATGGAGCTATCAACAGAGCAGTTAGTTATCAGGACAAAATGGAATGCTTTAGGTTCTGAGGGAAATGTGAGAGCAAGTGGCAGAAGCACTGACCATATCTTTCACTGTACTCTGAATATTGAGGGGTGCAAGAATTAGAACTTCTCTCGCTGCAGAAAGCTCTGATCTGTTCACCTGCAATAAGAAATGACCCAGAGTCCTCTACGGGTTGGCAGAGACCAAGGCGAGGGAAGGAATCAGGCCACATGAGTGCAGTAGAGAGTTCCATGGGAACTGAGGAGACAGATTTAGTTCAAATGCAAATCTACACTCAGTGGCCACTTTATTAGGTATGCCTGCTCGTTAATGCAAACACCCGATCATGTGGCAGCAACTCAATGTATAAAAGCATGCAGACATGGTCAAGAGGTTCAGATCAAACATCAGAATGGGGAAGAAATGGGATCTAAGTGACTTTGACCACAGGATGATTGTTGGTGCCAGATGGGGTGGTTTGAGTATCTCTGAAACTGCTGATTTCCTGGGATTCAGAGTGTACAGTGGCTTCTGACTGTACAGTACATGGACAGTCAATATGGTTTTGTGATTTAGATTTGATTGTATTAATATTGGATAGAAAATTGATTTGTTTGCCTTCTCTCTCATTGGAGGTCAGATGGGTGCTGAAGGAATTAGCAAACATCTGGTGACATTTCAACAGAGGGTCAGGCTTATTGGTCTTTTTACGACCCGGTCACTAGTCTGTACAATTGGAGCCAAATGATGGCCCACACTTGGAGGAATCTTTCAGAGTTGGCCACTCAAATGTTTCTCAAGCCGAGAAGCCAGAATCCATTTGAGCTTTTATTTCTTATCAGCGGTCCTTTCATTAAGAACAAATAGTTGCACATTTCTATGGTAACTTTAATCACACTGGGATATTCCAAAACACTCCACTGCCCATTAAGTGTGTTTACTCTGTCGTGATATAGAAAACACAGCAACAGCTCTCAAACCAGCAAAGTGATAATAACCTGATAATTAATTTTTCGTGATGTTTGATGGAGAGGTAACTATTAATTAACCAGGCACCAGGGAGGACTCGCTCTCTTTCAAATTTCCATCTCCGACAACAAACAGGAAGTGGCCCTTACTACACTGTGATGTTCCCTTAGTGTTGAACAAATAGCCTCAGCTTCATGTTCGATCAGATTAGATACTATCTTTACTCGTAATACAAACATAAAAACACACAGTGAAATGCACCCTTTTGCGTCAATGGCCAACGCAGCTGTGTTAGAAGCACCCACACGTGTCACCACATTTCCGCCGCGACCATAACTAACCCGTACGTCTTTGGATCTGCACACGCAGCCACGGGGAGAACATACAGACAGCAGCAGAATCGAACGCGGGTTGCTGCCGCTGGAAAGCGTTACACTAACTGCTACGCCATAGAGCCACTCATACAGAAGCTTTTACTTCCGTTACTCTCCGCATTCAGTCGTCTGAGGCTGAGTTTCTCAATTAACAGGGATAGTTGACATTGATGGGCAGATCGTTCAAGTTCAAGTTTATTGTCACTTGTCTACAGCTAAATTAAATAGTGTTCCTCAGGAACAAAGGTGCAAATCACAGAATGTATTTTACGCACAGCACACAATGATATTAACAGATCAACAGAAGTGTTCTGTAGATGTACAAGTTGATATAAAGTGCACATGCAACATACATTTAAATATACAACAGTGTGAGTGGCGTTGTCATAAATAATGTGGAAGCTGGGTTTTCAGAGGCCTAACAGTCTGGGCAAAGAAGCTGTTACCCAGCTTCAAAATCCTTGTCCTGTACTGGGGTGCCTTCCCTCCGACAGTAGGAGGTCACAGAGATTGTGGGACGATTGGGAGGGGTCCGTGACAATCCTGAGCGCTCTGCGATCACAGCACTTCTGGTGTAGGCCCTGGTCTGGTATTGGCCCTGCTCAATACATGAGAGAAATCAGAAGGGCCTCAGCCTTTGTGTTCCAGGTATACTGTAAACCAAGCAATTCTGCTTTAGACAAAATATGTGATTTAAAACATCAGCACATTGTATTATTCCAGCGCTTAGCACCATTCACTGATTTGAATTGGAACAACAAGGTGCTTTGAGACAAGCATCTCACTGAATAAAATTCCTCTGTACTCCATCCCATGGGGTTTTGTCTACTTGCTTAGGAACTGTCAACAGTAACATCTCAGCAAACAACCGAGCAGACTTAATTACACTGGCTGAACATCAGCCAAAGCTCTTCACTGCTTTTAGCAGGCATTTAAACAGGCTCATGTGCCGGGAGGGGACAGAGGTATATAAACCATGTACTGGGGCTTTGGCCGGAAACCATGAATTTTATCAAAGTTGGCTGATAATACACAGGTAGTTGAGAAAACAAGTCATGAGGAGAGAACACATCCCAACCATCCTTACAGAGCCTCAATCATCAGGCTCTTGAGCAGAGGGGATAACTTCACTCACCTCAACACTGAACTGTTCCCACAACCTGTGGACTCTTTTTCAATGACTCTTCATCTCAAGTTCTCAATATTTATTGTTTATTTGTTATTACTATCTTTATTTCTTTGAATTTACTGTGAATGCCCACAAGAAGGTGACAGACAGTAGTGTGCAAAAGTCTTAGGCATATATTATATATATACACATAGCTAGGGTGCCAATGACCTTTACACAGTACTGTAGTAATTTTATGTATTGCACTGTACTGATGCAGCACAAAAAAAATCAAATTTCATGACATCTGTGAGTGTTGATAAACCTGGTTCTGATCTGGGTCTCTGCTGTGGACTGAGAGTGGGAAGGGGGCAGGGAGAAGGGAATCATGGTTGGGAAAAGGGGAAGGGTGAGGGGAGGGAGCAGGAAGCACCAGAGAGACATTCTGTAATGATCAATAAACCAATTGTTTGGAATCAAATGACCCTGCCTGGCATCTCAGGGCTGGGTGTGTCTGCACCCCCAACATCCCCGCCCCGGCACTCCTTCTCACACCCCTCCCACAGTGCTCTGTCCTCGCCATCCCAACATCCAAGTTAGGAGTTAGGAGTCAAGTTAGGAAAAGGGGAAGTACAATGAGATCTAGGTGTTCTTGTACATCAGTCAATGAAAGCAAGCATACAGGTACAGCAGGCAGTGGAGAAAGCTAATGGCATGCTGGCCTTTATAACAAGAGGAATTGAGTATAGGAGTAAAGAGGTCCTGCAGTTGTACAGGGCCCTGGTGAGACCCCACCTGGAGTATTGTGTGCAGTTTTGGTTTCCAAATTTGAGGAAGGACATTCTTGCTATTGAGGGAGTGCAGCGTAGGTTCACAAGGTTAATTCCCGGAATGGCGGGACTATCATATGTTGAAAGATTGGAGCGACTGGGCTTGTATACACTGGAATTTAGAAGGATGAGAGGGGATCTGATTGGGATTGGACATGCTGGAAGCAGGAAGCATGTTCCCGCTGATGGGTGAGTCCAGAACTAGAGGCCACAGTTTAAGAATAGGGGGTAGGCCATTTAGAACAGAGATGCAGAAAAACTTTTTCACCCAGAGAGTGGTGGATATGTGGAATGCTCTGCCTCAGAAGGCAGTGGAGGCCAAGTCTCTGGATGCATTCAAGAGAGAGTTAGATAGAGCTCTTATAGATAGCGGGGTCAAGGGATAATGGGAGAGGGCAGGAACAGGGTACTGATTGTGTATGATCAGCCATGATCACAGTGAATGGTGGTGCTGGCTAGAAGGGCCGAATGGCCTACTCCTGCACCTATTGTCTATTGTCATTGCTCCTGTCAGATCTACAAACTTGCTCTCTGTTCCATGTTGACAAGCACAGTACTGTGCAAAAGCCTTAGGCACCCTAGCTATACACTATATATGTGCCTAAGGCTTTTTTTTTGCACAGTTCTGTATGTGGTGTGAAGTTAAGCAATTTACATGTACCAAGAAACAAATATTAGCATGCAGGTCAAGCAATGAATCAAGAGGATACATGAAGCTGCAAGGGGGGGGGGGGAATGAGATGTAAAAGAACTCCTGCTGTAACAATATGCAACTTTGATAAGACCATATCTGGATGACAGCATAATTTCTTTATATCTTCTTTGAGGAAAGAGGTACTTGCTTTGCAGACAGTGCAGATAAGATTCAGTGCTGGGACGAGAGGGTTATCTCGTGCAGAAAGTTATACAGAATGGGCCTATCTGTTCACAAGTTTATGAGGTGATCTCATCGAAACATCAGATAGGAAAGGGTTGCATGACAGACAAGAACCTGAATAGGAGAGACTGAAGAGGAGGAAACGGGGACAGAAGGAAAAGGACAGGGAACTGAAGAGTAACACACACAAAATGTCGGAGGAACTCAGACAACGCCTTTGGAAAGTTGACATTTCAGGCCGAGACGCTTCATCCTGATGAAGGGTCTTGGCCCGAAACGTTGACTGTTTATTCCTTTCATTCGATGCTGTCAGGCCTGCTGAGTTCCTCCAGCATTTTGTACATACGTGTTACTCTGGATTTCCATCATCTACAGAATCTCTTGTGTTTAGGAAACTGAAGAGAAAGGGTGGAAGATCGGAACAAGCTTGGCCATCAGGCAAAATAATGAACTGATGCATCACCGTCTGGTATGTGGGGGTGGGGGGGGGGGGCACTGCACAGGGTCGGAATAAGCTGCAGAGAGTTGTGAATTCAGTCAGCTCCCTCACGGGCACTTGCCTCCTCAGTATCCAGGACACCTTCAAGGAGTGATGCTTCAAAAAGCTGGCATCCATCGTTAAGAACCCCATTCACCCAGGACATGACGCCTTCTCACTGTTACCATCAGGGAGGAGGTACCATATAACATTAACAGTTACAGCATGGAAACAGGCCATCTTGGCCCTTCTAGTCCGTGCCGAACGGTACAGGAGCTTAAAGGCTCACTCTCAACTTCTTTCCCTCCGCCATCAGATTTATGAACGGACACTGAACCCATGAACACTACCTCACTACTTTTTTCCCCTCTTCTTGCACTACTTATTGGACTTTAAAAATATATATGTATATACTTACTGTAATTTACAGTTTTTATTATGTATTGCAATGTACTGCAACATAAGCTTCACAACATGCTGGGTTCTGATTCTGACAGAAGACAAGACTGGTAAAGGAGCAAACCTGAAGATGCTGCGTGTCAATGTGAAAAGTATTCAAAGTAGGTAGATAAGTTACTTGTGAAAATGATAAACGTAAGTGGATATGGTACCTTTGCAAATAAGGTGACGTGACTGCAGGATGACCAGAGGGGGTTACGCAATATTCGGGAAGGGCAGATAAGAAGGGAAAGGAGGCAGAGTAGTGGTGTTAAGATAAGATCATTGGTACAACAGTAAGGGAAGAGCTTGCTTCGGGAATTTCTACAGGTGAAGCTAAGGAATAGAAAGAGGTGAGGCAGGAAAGGGCACCGAACAGAAAACCAGAGATCCATGTGATAAGGGTGGAACTTTGATTCCGGATGACTTTAATCTGCATATAGCTGGTGCAAATCGATAACCCAAAAGAGGAGGAATATCCAGGCTGATTTGCGACAGCTTTCTGGACCCATGTGCTGAGGAACCAACCAAACCCTCCCAAACTGAATACTGTGGAATGAGGAAGGATTAATAATCAGCCCCATGTGTGGTCCTCTGGGGGAGATTAGATTTGATTTGGTTTATTTATTGGTCACGTGTACATCGAAACAGACAGCTTCGCTTGTGTTAACAAGCCAACACAATGTGAGGATGTGCTCAGGGCAGCCCACAACTGTCATTACACATTCCAGCACCAACATGCCCACGAGCAGCCTTGACACAACAGAACGCTTCAGTAAGATACAGAGTGAGAGTGTTGATTCTGAAACTAGGCTCGTGATTCTGCACAAAAGAAGTTATAAAGATATGAGGCAAAGGTTGTCTGCAATAGATCAGGGAACATAAGGGAGGACAGAGGATAGGCAATACAGTATTTAATGAGCGCATTTATGAATTTTTATTTCTGTCTGATACAAAAATGAAACAGGAAAAGTGGCTTCACCGTGGAATTGGAAAAAAATACAAATTGGGACATGTAAAGAGATTAGAAAAAATAACAAGCTTGGAGATTGGGAGCAGTTCAGAATTCAGCAAAGGAAGACAAGGGATTGATTGGAACGGGTAAATCGAGTACGAGAGTAAGCTTGCAGAGAACATAAAAACAGACTGTTAAATCACCTTGTGGACATTTGAAAAAAAACATAGTCAGAAATGGAGGAACCTGAGCTAAGGATTAAAAGAAATGGCAGACCAATTAAATTCATTCTTTGGATCTATCTTCACAAAGGAGGATGCAAGTAACTTCTCATTAACTTTGAAGAAGAGAGTCTAGCAGGGGTTCCCAACCTGGGGTCCATGGACCTCGTTAATGGTAGGGGTCCATGGCTTATAAGAGGTACGGAACCCTTGGTCTAATGACAGAGTGAAATAAATGGAAGATTTGTATTCAGAGAGAGTGGTGTTAGGGAAACAGGAGGTGTCCTATGGTGGGGGAGTCTAGGACCAGAGGGCACAACCTCAGAATAGAGGGATATCCCTTTAGAACAAGGAGGAGCACGGAAAGATGGTGACAGGGGACTTTGTAGATCCAGGTGACTTCTTCCAGCCTGTCCACGACACAGCTCATTTCTCTTCTGTCTTTCTTTTCTTTTCAAGGTGTTGTGGTTTTGTTGGAGTCTGTGATCTACAATTCTTTGCAAGCAATGGATTTTTGGACTAACTTGGCAGTCTAGTGCTTTGCTATCTCCAGGAAAGGCCTGGTAGATGTGCAGCCTCGGGTCTGGGAGGTCAGAAGTCAGGGAGCAGCCCCATGGGCGTCCCGGTCCCTTGCTGATTTCACTGACTGAAGCGTAGTGGAAGATTGAGGCAGCAGGTGGTGTGCTTGCTAATCGGCAGCTGCTGTCAGAAGAAGGCCCTTGTACTCGAGCAATCCCCCCCTCTCTCTTTCTTTTGACGGAGAGAGAGCCTGTCAGTTCCTCGAGATGGGAGGGAGGCTTGGAGAAGCAACGTGGAAGATTCTAACACCAGAACAGTGAGTTGTGGGTCTCTGATCTCGTTGCAGGAGCGACCTCTCTCTCGCTCACTCAAGAGAGAGAGCCTGCCTGAGACACCAAAGGGCTGGAGATCTGCAGTCTGATGGACTCTGGGTCAGTGCACCCTTAGGTGTTTCTGCTGGTGTCCACGTGACCGGTGGGGTGGTATGGGGAGAGAGCAGAGCTTCTGCTGGTGTGGGTGGGCTGGAGGGAGCAGGGTCGAAGCGTTTATGTGAAGGGAAGGGGGCTTTCTATCGTTCTATGGGGTTCCTTTGTTTTGTGGGTGCCTGTGAAGAGGATGAATTTCAGCTTGTATACTGTATACACACTCTGATATTAAGATATACTTTGAAACTTAGGTAAGGAGGAATTTCTTTAGCCAAAGGATGTGAACCTGTGGAATTCATTGCCACAGGCTGCTGTGGAGTCCAAATCATTGGGTATATTTAAAGCAGAGGTTGGTATGTTCTTATTAGGTTATTTGGAGAAGGAAGGAGAAAGGGGTTGAGAGGGATAATGTATCTGCCATGATGGAATGGTGGAGGAGACTCAATGGGCCAAATGGCCAAATTCCGTTCCAATGCCTTACTGAATTATGAACTAATAAGATCTCAGGGCTTGATAGTCTGCATTCTAGAGAAGATAAGGAAGTGGTCTCAAAAATAGTTGGGAGGTGTAACTTCACAATATCACTCAGATATTGAACCAGTGGGTTGGTAACATTACCCCAAACTTTAAAAAAAAGAGTTAGAGACAAAACAGAGAATTATGTACTAGGTCACATCAGTGGTGGGGAAAATGCTGGACTCCATTATAAGAAGTACAACGGGGAGCACGTGAAGTGACAGGATTCACGAAAGGGAAATCATGCCTGATAAATGTCTTGGAATTATTTGAGGATGCAACCAGCATGATTATAGTGGCTGTGGTGTAATTGGACTTTCCGAAAGACTTCAGTAAGACTCTACGTAACAGATTAGCCTGAAAAATTAATGCACCAGGGATTGGGGGCAAGTTGGTGATATAGGAACAAAAGAAGGAATAAAGGGGTGTTTTTCCAAGTGGCACCACTGTCCGTAAGGCGTTTGTACATTCTCCCTGTGACTGCATGGGTTTCCTCTGGGTGCTCCAGTTTCCATCCCCGCACACACACACTAAAGATGTATATTTAGGGTTAGTAACTTGTGGGCATCCTACTCTGGTGCAAGGACCATCATGGCATTTGCAGGGTGCCCAGCGCAATCCTGGCTGCTTTGACTTAATGCAAACAATGTGACATGTACATGTCTGTCACATGTCTGTACATGTGACAAAGAAATCTTCAGATCTAATCTAGTCTTTAGAGCTTCAAAGTTCAAAGTAATTTTATTATCAAAGTGTGTATATGTCACCATGAGAGTCATTTTCTTGCAGGCATTCACAGTAGAACAAAGAAGTACAATAGAATCAATGAAAAACTACGCACAAAGACTGACAAGCAACCAATGTGCAAAAGTAGACACAAAATAATATTAAATACATAATATAAAAAATAAATAAACAGACAAACAAATAAGCAAGCAAACAAATTATACTGAGAATATGAATCATGGAGACCTTGAAAGTGAATCCATGTGATGTGGAATCAGCTCACTGTTGAGGTGAGAGGAGTTACCCACACTGGTTCAAGAGCCCGATGGTTGAGGAGTGATAACTGTTCTTGAACCTGGTGCTGTGGGACTACCTCCTTCCCAATGGCAGCAGCAAGAGGAGAGCGTGGCCTGGGATGGTGGTGGTCTTTGATGATGGATGCTGCCTTACTTTGATTGTTCAATTCATTTTAATTCAATTCAAATTTAGTTGTCATTTGACCATACCTGAATACCCATGAACACTGCCAAACCAGACAATATTACTCTGGGTCCAAGGTGCACAAAACAGTACCAACAGTCACACATAGCACAAAGCACATATATTATATGTAAGGTAGTAAGCATATGAACGACATCAGGAAACTACAGCCATGAATGCCGCGGAATCTGTAGTCGACCATAATACAGCTTGTCTTCTGCCGAGTGAACACTAGGGGTAGCACTGCCCCCAGCCTGGGTGCTGTGCCACACCACCCTGGTGGAGCACACCGTCTCCAACGCCTCTCTCCTGGTGGCTATAAACAGGTGACACCTTGGCTTGAGGCCGAGTCCATGAAGGCTGCAGAAATCTGCAGTCGACCGTAACGGGGCTATTCTTCTGCCAAGCGAATACTGGGGGGTGGGGGTGAGGACGGCACCGGCCCCAGCCTGGGTGCCACGCCTCACCGACTAACACAAGGATAACACAAAGCTGGTGGGATGCAGAGAGAACGCATGGAGCTCTAGGTTGATTTAGACAGGTCGAGTGAGTGGAGGCGGTGCGGTCTAACGTGAGGTGATCTACAGTGACAGCAGTAAGGAGAAGGGTGATTAATATGTTAGCAGTAAATATTTGTGGAAAAAGGAGCTCCAGTGAGACTGGGGTGTCCTTGGCACCAGTCGATGAAAGCAAGCTTACAGTAGCAGGCAGTAAGAAGGCAAATTGTGCTCAGACCTTCACTTGTGTATAGGTACACAGATGTCCAGGTGTATTTGTACAGCTAATGGGTTTGAGTGATCAGCCGCGACCATCCTGAACGGTTAAATAAGTTTGAAGTGCCAAATAGCCAACTCCTGTTTTCTATAATTCTGTGATATCTGATGTGAGGATGTTTCCAGCAACTATGGGGATCTGGAACATGCCCACTTCATTAGGCACACCTGCAAACCCGCTCGTTAATGCAAATCTCAGAGGAGAAAAGCGTGTCAAAGCTGACGGGAAGGCGACAGTAACTCAAATAACCACGCGTCCCAAGCCTGAAACTCCCTGCCAGTCCACCGGGCAAGTCGAAGCTTAATACCTGCAAGGGCAACGACGGGTCCACTGGAGACCGCAGAAGATGACCTTTCCCGGGGTTAGAGCACTGGAAACGTGCGGGGGTGGGAGGAGGAGGGCTTGCTTCACTGTTGCTGCTGTTGTTCTGCTGAAGGTGTGGGCAAGCTTTGCTGGTATGCTGGAATCTGCGGTGACGCTTGCGGGCTGCCCCCAGCAGACCCTCGAGTGCGTTGGTTGCTAACGCACATCTCGCTGTGTGCTTGGCATACACATGATACGTAAACTTGAATCTTGATTCACTGGGCTCTGTTCCTCAAGCTCAGCTGCTGTCTTTCCATTAATGTAGCCACTCCTTTAAATATCGGATGTTTATGTTCTAGGTGTCTTTGGAAAACAGCTACACTTCATTGGCACACTCTCAATGTAGGTGTTTTACGTCCCCCCCCCCCCCACCCTCAGCACCCCAACTCCCTGAATACACTTTAAATGAACCTACAAGCTGACACCCTAACTGCATGTGGAAGACAGTTCTCGGTCACAGCCCAGGCACTAGAACACAATGCAATCAATGACCATCACTGTCATCTCCCTGCCAAATGGGAGACTTGATCATTGCCAGTATTTTCAGGCAGAGCCTTCCTGGAATCTGTCAAAATGTCACATATATCACGAAGATTCTCACTGCCAGCTCTTACACAGTTACCGCCCCACTAAGTGTTCCAGGGATTCTCTTTCTCTCTCTATCTGCCCTTTTCACCTGAAAGGCCCAGATGGGTGAATGAGAGGAAAGGATCTTTCAAAGAGTGGGGGAGTCTAGGCCCACAGGCCACAGCCTCAGAATAGAAGGACATCCCTTTAGAACAGAGATGAGGAGGAATTTATGTAGCTGAGGGTGGTGAATCTGTGGAATTCATTGCTACAGATGGGTATTTTTAAGTGAAGCTTGATGGGTCAAAGGTTATTGGGAGAAGGCAGGAGAATGAGGTTGAGAGAGAAAATGAATCAGTTGTGTCTCTCTGGTGCTTCCTGCTCCCAACCCTCTCCCTGCCCCTTTCCCACTCTCAGTCCACAATAGAGACCCATATCAGAATCAGGTTTATCGTCACTCACATGTTATGAAATTTGTGTTTTGTGGCAGCAGTACAGAGCAATACAGAAAATTACTACAGAACTCTGCAAAGGTCATAGGCACCCTAGCTATACACATGTGCCTAAGACTTTTGCACAGTACTGTATGTTACCACACTGGCTGTAAGAGAATTATGGAATACGGAAGGATCATGAAAGATTCTATGTGAATGCAGGTTTTCTTTAGTGAGTGATGGACAAACATTAAAACCTTCACTGATAGTTGTGACTTTGACAGCATCAAAGCAGTGTTTCCAATCATGGTTAAAATGTTCCTCTGACACTACCCACTAACTTTCACAGAGAATGAGATTGCTGCCAAGGAATTACGAGATCAGCTTTCATACTTTGTACTCAAAGTCTTTGGCACTTTAAAGTACGGTTTGGATAATGGATTGAAGTTAACCTGTAAAATAGAGCCTGCTAACATAAACTGTTGCTAAACCTGAGAGACTCAACGTTCCAGCTTCTTGTTCCTTTCCAACATGGTTCTCTCGAAGGGTGTACAAGCAGAGGCAATTAAAGTAGTTTGAACTTGAGCGTGCCAGGTAATGAGTTCAGTGACTTGGCTTTATTACAAACATAAGAGATTCTGCAGATGCTGGAAATCCAGAACATGCTGAAGAAACTCAGCAGGTCAGGCAGCATCTATGGAAAGAAATAAGCAGGCCACGTTTTGGTTGCCATTGGACAGGTGAAAGGTCTCGGCCAAACTGGGATCAAGGAGAATATTCCCAATGATCTGGCCTCCACAGCCGTCCGTGGCAATGAATTCTACAGATTCACCGCACTCTGGCTAAGGAAATTCCTCCTCATCTCCGTTTTAAAGGGTTGTCTTGCATTCTGAGGTTCTGCCCTCTGGTCCTAAACTCCCCCACTATAGGAAGCATCCTCGCCACATCCACTCTACCTCACCCTTTCAATAGTCAATAAGATCCCCTCCCCCCTCATTCTTCTAAGGTCCAGCAAGTTTAGAAGTTTAGACGCTAGGGAGGTGTTTACAACTTGCTGCAGCTTTTTCCAATCCTGTGCAGCGGCCCGCCCATACCAGCCAGGTGCTGATGAAGCACCGGTGACAGCTGTGGTGCATTCAATCAGATGGGAAGATGAGTCCTGAATATTGTTCCATCTACCAACTCAAGCAGCTGCTCAGTAAGTGCTCCTCCGTCCCTTGACCATACCTTGGTCCCCATCACTGGTGCTGCTGTCTTTAGTCTCTGCTTATACACTGGGAGAAGATGTTCAGCCAGGTAATCAGACCTTCCAAAGTGCGGGCGTGGGATGGCACAGATGGTGGTATAACAGTGGTCAAGAGTGTCGGCTCCTCTGGTTGCACAGGCGATATGTTGGTGGTAGTTGTTCGGTGACTTCTTCAAGCTGGCCTGGCTGAAATCCCCCATGATGATAGGGAAGGCATTTTCTGGCCTGCAGGTTACGTTGCTCAGCTCCTCCAGTGACCTTGGGCTGAGCTGAAATATATACCACAACCAGGATGATGGCAGAAAACTCTGTCAGCAAATAAAATGGACAACATTTGACTGCTAGATTTTCCAAGTTGGCTGAGCAGGACTGAGACAGGTTATCTTCTCTGAAATTTGAACTTGTAAGCATGGGCTTCCTCCAAATGGCTAATCAATATGCACCTTCCCAGTGGCACAATTGGTATATATTAGATGGGAGGGTAAAATGGTCACTGTGACATCATATCCAAACTGAGGTTTCTTACGGTATCTGAAATAGATTGTAGCCATTTAAGTCAAATTCTGCGTGCCTAGGACGTTTAGGATATGTTTGTAGAGGGGACGACTGCAACTCGATAGGAAGGGTAGGACTAGTGAGAAAATGCTTGTAGCCCTAAATGTAAACACTCGAGATTTTCTGAAAGCAGCCCTGGTATCTTAGCAGCATTACTGTTGTCATGGTAATAGAGGTTTGGTATAAAGAGATTTTGTGTGTGTGTATGTGTGTGTGTGTCTCTCCCTCTCCCTCCCTTTCCTTTTTTCCTTCTCTCCCCTCCCCCTCCATTTCTCTCTCTCTCTCTCTCTCCCTCCTCCTCACTCACAGATCTCTGGAGTAGAGAATTCTAAGAGTCCCAACCTTCCAAAAGAGGAAATTCCTTCTCATCTCCATTGCAAATGTGTCAACCCTTGTGCTGAAATTATGCAACTTGGTCCTAGATAACCCTCGTCAGAGGAAACATCTTCTCAATATCCATCCTGTCAATCTGCCTGACAATCTCACGTATTTCAATAAGAGTCCTGATGAGGGGTTCTCAGCCTGAAACGTTGACTGTTTCTTCCCCTCTGGAGATGCTGCCTGGCCTGCTGAGTTCCTCCAGCAATTTGTGTGTGTTGCTCTGGATTTCTAGCAGCTGGAAATTCTCTTGTGTTTAAGATTTAAGGTTCTGAACTCCAATGGGTACACACTCAACCTCTTCATTCAGTCTTCACACACCGTTCCCTCTTTGCCACCTCCAGTAGGAACATCATCATCATCTTCACTACTATGTGCCATGTTGTATGACGTAGGTGATCATGGCCCCGTGACCAAGATTGCTCTTTTGGCAAATTTTCTATAGATGAGGTTTGTGGCTGGAAGGGCCTAATCCACTCTGTACCTTAAATAAACAGATAAACCCAATGACCTGGCTTCCAACGACAGCTCAGATCTTCCCAGCAGCACCTTGAAAATTTAATTTAACTTTTAAAAACTTAAAATGTAGTTCTCAAAATGTGAAAGCAATAATCCTCGGAGCAGGAGCCAGAAGACAAGTGACTGTCAGCAAAGCCATCTGCTTCATTAAACTTCCAAAGCAAAAAACCGCAAATGCTTTAAATCCAAAACAACAAAAGCAGAAACTGCCGGAAACATTCAGCAAGTCAAGCATCGTCAGTAAGGAGAGAAGCAGAGTTTCGTACATGCAGCGGCCACTTTATTAGGTACACCAGCTTGTTAATATAAGTGTCTTACCAGCCGATCATGTGGCAGCAACTCAATGCATACAAGCATGCACACATGGTCAAGAGGTTCAGTTGTTGCCTAGAGCAACATCAGAATGGGGAAGAAATGTGATCTTAGGGACTTTGACCTTGGAATGATTGTTGGTGCCAGATGGGGTGGTTTGAGTATCTCAGAAACTGCTGATTTCCTAGAATTTTCACACAGAACAATCTCTAGAGTTTACAGAGAATGGTATGAAAAATTTAAAAAAAATCCAGTGAATGGCAGTTCTGTGGGCGAAAATGCCTTGTTAATGAGGGATGTCAGTGGAGAATGATCAGACTGGTTCAAGGTGACAGGAAGGTAACTCAAATAACCACACGTTACAACAGTGGTGTGCAGGAGAGCATCTCTGAATGTACAACATGTTGATCCTTGAAGTGGACGGGCTACAGCTGCACAAGACCATGAACATACACTCAGTGGCCACTCTATTAGGCACAGGAGTGTATTTCAGGTCAGTGACCCCCCTCAACAGAACCGGAGAAATGACAAAACAAGCTTATGTTAAGTTGCAGAGAGGACTGGAGTGGGAGAAAAAAGAATGTTTCAGAAGTCAAGTGCAAAGTAATACCAACACTGTCAAGGTGAACACAAGAGATTCTGCAGATGCCGGAAATCCAGAGCAGCACACACAAAATGTTGGAGGAACTCTGCAGCTCAGGCAGCATCTATGGAGAGGAATAAACAGCCGACTTTTTGGGCCGAGATCCTGCACTCTGACTGGAAAGGAAGCCAGAATGAAGAGAGTACTGTAAAGGTACTTTAAAAAACTGCAGCAGTTAAAGACAAAGAGAAACAAATAGGAACAGAGTGAAAGTGATATTTGCTCGACATTTTGGGGATTTGGGCAAGTATAGAAGGTATGCAATGTAGCTGCTCTCTACTGATGGTCGACAGAATGTATGTTTAAGATTGGTGATGAGCTATCAGTGAAATCAGCTACTTTCTCTTGGGTGGTATTAAGCTTCTTGAGTTTTATTGAAGTTGCTCACATACGTGTAAGTGGAGAGTACTCATCATGCTTCTGATTCAAACCACCCTTCACTTATCACCTTCACCCATCAGGTTCCTGAACCAGAATGGATAATCTCACTCACCTCGACACTGAACTGATTCAAATAACACGTGGTTATTTGAGTTACTGTCGCCTTCCTGTCAGCTTGAACCAGCCAGGGCATTTTCCTCTGACCTCTCTCGTTAACACAGGTTTTTTATCACCCACAGAACCACTGTTACTGAATGTTGTTTTTTTTTAAATTTCTGCATCATTCTCTGTAAACTCTAGAGACTGTTGTGTGTGAAAATCCCAGGAGATCAGCAGTTTCTGAGATACTCAAACCACCCTGTCTGGCACCAACAATCATTCCACAGTCAAAGTCAGTTACAGCACATTTCTTCCCCGTTCTGATGTTTGAAATCTGAGGTGTAGATAGTGAAAAGAACCTCTTGACCATATCCGCATGCTTTGATGCATTCAGTTGCTGCCACCTGATTGGTTGATTAGATATCTGCATTAGCAAGGAGGTGTACAGGTGCACCGAATAAAGAGGCTGCTGAGTGCATGAGGCAGTAAATCCTGTTTTAATTCTCTAAATACAATGTTTAATATAATTATTACCTTGACAATTTGGCCTAAAGCAGGGGTTCCAAACCTGGAGTCTATGGACCCCTCGGTTAATGATAGGGATCCAAGGCATAAAAATGTTTCACAGTTCCTCATCTACAGCCTATCACAAAAACCCCTTTTGTTGGCGCCACCCTTTCCCTCCTTGCAAACTAAACCATGCTCGTTTTCACACTTTCCCAGTTCTGATGAAGGGTTTTGATCCAAAATGTTAATAGAACACAGAACGTACAGCAGAGCACAGACCCTTCAGCCCCCAAAGTGTGCCACCCCTTTAACCTACTCTAAGATCAGCCTAACCCTTTCCTCTCACACAGCCCTCCGTTTCTATGCGCCTACCTAAGAGTTTCTTAACTGCCTCTAATGTATTTGCCTCCGCTACCACCCCTGGCAGGGTATTCCATGTACTCAACACACTGTGAAAAAACCCTAGTTCTGACATCCCCCCTTTATTTCCCTCCAATCACCTTAAAGTTTGCCCCCTTGAACCAGCCATTTCCACCCTGGGAAGAAGTCTCTGGTGATCTACTCTGCCTCTTATCATCGTGTACACCTCTATCAAGCCACCTCTCATCTCCACATTTCTCTCCCACTGATGCTGGTGAGAGCTGCCAGCATTTTCTATTTTTGTTGCTTCATTAAGCTTCTGTGAGAAACTTGGCCCAGTCATCAAATTTATTTATTTATTTAGAGGCACAGCACGACCAGGCCCTTCTGGCCCAGCAAACTGCACCCCCCCCCGCCCCCCAGCAACCCAGCCTGATCACAGGACAGTTTATAACGACCAGCTAACCTACTAACTGGTATGTCTTTGGACTGGGGGAGGAAACTGGAGCACCCATAGGAAGGACGTACAAATTTCTTACAGGCAGCATCTGTAACTCTGAACCCCCTCCTCCTCCGAGCTGTAATGGCACTGTGCTAACCGCTACGCTAGCACGGCACCCCCATATCTTTCCGATTCCCACTCCAGTCACACACCAATGACCAACATTTAACTGACCTCTGAAGCGACCAGCTAGGAATTCTCAGGGAACCGGGAATGAGCGCTGAATGTTACTGGGGTTGGTAGGACCTCTTGGCTGCACTTGAATATCCTTTCACAAACAAGAGAAAGTCTGCAGATGCTGGAAATCCAAAGCCACACATACAAAATGCTGGAGGAACTCAGCAAGTTGGACAGCATCTATGGAAAAGTGAACAGTCGACGTTTCAGGCCGAGACCCTTCATCAGGACTGTTCTTACTTTGACTCATCTTTTTTTCCAGTCCTGATACATCTCGGTGGAATGAGTCTCTGGCTGAATGCACTCCTGTGCCTAACCAGTACATTATGGAGTGGATGGAAGTCATTGTCCAAGATGGCATGCAACTTGGACAGCATTCTCTTTTCAGACACCACCGTCAGAGAGTCCAGTTCCACCCCCACAACATCACTGGCCTTACCAATGAGTTTGTTGATTCTGTTGGTGTCTGCTACCCTCAGTCTGCTGCCCCAGCACACAACAGCAAACATGATAGCACTGGCCACAACAGCCTCGTAGAACATCCTCAGCATCGTCCAGCAGATATTAAAGGACTTCAGTCTCCTCAGGAAGTAGAGACGGCTATGACCCTTCTTGTAGTCAGCCTCAGTGTTCTTTGACCAGTCCAGTTTATTGTCCATTGGTATCCCCAGATATTTGTAATCCTCCACTATGTCCACACTGACCCCTTGGATGGAAACAGGGGTCACCGGTGCCTTAGCCCTCCTCAGGTCCACCACCAGCTCCTTAGTCTTTGTGTGTGTTGCTTGAATATCCTTGCTGGGACACTCTGTGTGCCGTTGGCTTCAAGCTAATTGTATTTTTTTTAAAATTTTATTTAGAGATACAGCATGATAACAGGCCCTTCCGACACAATGAGCTCATGTGACCAATTAACCTCCTATCCCATTCGTCTTCGGAAAGTGGGAGGAAACCAGAGCACCCGGAGGAAACCCATGTAGCCACAGGGAGAAGGCACAAAGTCCTTACCCACAGCGGCAGGAATTGAACCCGGGTCACTGGTGCTGTAATAATACTATACTAACCTCTACGCTACCATGCTGAATAGTTTGACAGGGGAATGGGACGCAGAGTAAATATAGAATTGGGGGCAACCTTCAGTTAAATATAGAAGAAAAACTAGGTCATTAGGCAGAGCAAACATGGTACTGGTGTATTATTGTCACATGTGGCAAGATACAGTGAAAAACTTCACTTTGCAAGCCATTCATTCACATTATACATTACAGCTCGGAGCTCGGAGCTCAGAGTTCACAGTTCAATCCCTGTATCCTCGCTAAGGAGCCTGTTGGTCTTCCCCGTGGAATATGTGGGTTTTCTGCGGCTCCAGTTCCCTCCCACAATCCAAAGGTGTACTGTTAGTAGGTTAATCAGTCATTGTAAATTGTCCTGTGATTAGGTTCAGATTAAATCGGAGTTGTGGAAGGTTCCTGGGCAGTGCAGCTCGAAGGACCAGAATAGCCTATTCCGTGCTGTACCTCTAAAGTAGAATAAAATTTTATAACAGAATGCAGAGTAGAGTGCTACAGTTAATGAGAAAGTGTGGCGTAGGCTGATGATAAAGTGTAAGGGTCACAATGAGGTAGTTTTATATCTTTAACGTATAAAAGGCCTGTTTAGGAGGGACAGAAGCAGTGTGGGCAAGGCAGGGCACGTGGGAGAGTCTAAAGGGAGCTAACTGAAAGAGTAGGGTATGTTATTGTTGCAATCACTAAGACGTGGTTGAAAGAGTGCAAGACCAGCAATATTCCAAGGCTAGAAGCTTCAGGTGAGATTGGAGGAGAGGGTGAATATAACAGGGGTGGGCCAGTGCATCAAGCAGGCTATCACTGCAGTAGTGAGGTAGGATGTCTTGGAAGATTCACAATCAAGTGTAATATCATGGACCTATGTCGTGAAATTTATTGTTTTATGGCAGCAGTACATTGCAATACTTTAAAAAAACTATCAATTATAACATGAAATGTACATAAAACTAAATAAGTTGTGCAAAAAAAAAGCAAAAATAGTGAGGTACTGTTCATGGATGGAGTGGTGGAGATACATCTCTCCCAAAGGTGTAAGGCACTCCTTTCATTCACTAGCCTGCAGGCCATCTGCTTAGCCCCACCCCAACCCCCCACTCCGATCAGGGTCGCGTGAAGCCACGGGAGCAGGTGGTGGACGGTCGTATGTGCAGCTGGTGCATATCACAAGTCCTGGTTATGCGACCACTGACGCCAGGCAGACAATCTCCGAAGAGTACTGATCATGGCTGGGGTCACCCGTCTTGTAAAGACACTGCTCAGGGGAAGGCAATGGCAAACCTCTTCTGCAGAAAAAGTTTCCAAATAACAATCATGGTCACGAGACCAAGATCGCCTAAATCAAGGGTTCATTGTCCATTAGAAGGATGATGGTGGAAGGGGAAGAAACAGTTACTAAAATGAGTTCTTCAAATGAGTACAGTTCATTATCTGCACTAATTTCGTTAACTTACAATCAATCAAAAGAATACAGCAGTGTGTTGGCTGTCCATTGTATCCAACAATGACAAAGAAGTGTGAGTGGGAGAGTTTTTAAAGTAGAAAAGCTGTTGCACTCTCTCGACCTTGGAAGTTCAGGCCCAGTGGTATGAACAAATGTCACAAACTGGGGTCTTCCTTTGCTTGCAGTAGTTGACCATAACTTCCTCTGTGCCTTGCCAGGCCCTTCACTCTCCACAAAGCATTGCAGACCCACCTTCTTGGCCGCTGGACCTCACTGTTGATCTCATCTCCTGGGTCCACCACAGCTGACTTCACCCTCTAGGGCAGGCGTGTCCCTATCTGACTGGGGTTTGAGACCCGCCAGCTACCCTCACCTGGTTTATCCCACCTGTACCGGGGGTACGGCTGCTGTCACACGCCAACAGCAACTTGGAGGTGAGAGTGTACTGTCCGGTGGGGACTGA
Source organism: Hypanus sabinus (assembly GCF_030144855.1). Classification (NCBI taxonomy): domain Eukaryota; kingdom Metazoa; phylum Chordata; class Chondrichthyes; order Myliobatiformes; family Dasyatidae; genus Hypanus; species Hypanus sabinus. Next base: position 174,149,806 of record NC_082711.1, read on the forward strand.
AGGTGAGTGAGCTGCCCCAGAATGGACTCAACAAGCCCCTTCACCAGAGGTGCTACCCCTCCCTGGACACCTCATACATCAGAGTGTACACTAGATAAATTACTCCATTGATAACTATTAGGAACTAACACAGTTTTATAATACTGTGCTAGCACTGGTAGTATTCAATATTTGTTCTGTATTTCATTTGAATATAAAACTTGTTCCTCAAGTTATGGTAATCTGTCTATTTTACACCTTTTTAACTATTTCCATAAAACTTCAGCCAATTGGGGCAGCCACTTAATTGGGCCAAAATGTATTGGCCTCAATGTGTCCCAATTAACTAGAATCCTCTGCATTAGGAATTTACTGAGGCATTTTGATATGACATACAATAGAATACAACAACATTCAACAATTATAAAGAATGTTAATAATACACAAAGGTGGATAAAGATTGCCCAATAATTAATTGTCTAAATTGGGGAGGGGGGCTGGAGGTCAATTTCAGTATCATCGGAAAGGACCTGCTTTAAATGTAAAAGCAGGTAAACTATATTTGGGAAGTGGGATGCTTTTAAATGTGAACTAGTTTAGGACCAATACGTTCTGATAAGGATGAAGGGCGACAACGGCAAAACCCTGCATGTCAAGGGAGGAATTGATGGAGGAAAAAAAGGAATAAGGTAAATAAATGTGAAAGGACCTTAGGGAATACAGAAAATATACAGAGTGCTGAATGAAGAAATTAGGAGGGTAAGAGAAGGCACAAAATGTCACTGGAAGATAATATTGTGGAAAATGTTCAGGCAGCTTGCATATACCTTAAGTGCAAGAGGATAATCAGGAAAAGAATAGGCGCCACATTTATTCTATTAAGAGCAGTAGTGTGTTTGTGTGTATTTTGTATGTATGTGTGTGTGTGTGTGTGTGTGTGTGTGTGTCTGTATATATATATACACACACTTGTAGAATACTTGGACACATCTTCAGTGATGAACCTGGGCTCGTAGGATGTTTTGTATCTTTAATCATTACACACCCTTGCCCAGGTGACCTAGCCAGGGGTGATCAGCCCCTGACTTGTGTCCAAGTGGTGCACTAATCCACAGATCCACAGCCACCTTCTTATATATATATAAGGGGCAGGCCACAATAGGAAGTGAAGAGGCAACCTGCATGTGGAGTGAGAAGACATGGGTGAAGTTATAGAGTCATAGAGCACTACAGCACAGAACAGGCCCTTTGGCCCATCTGGTCCATGCCAACCTGTTTTTTTTTGCCTAAGTCCTCTCAACCCTCACTGAAACCATGTCCTTCCAGACCCCTCCCATCCATGTACTTTTCCAAACTTTGCCTGTTGCAATTGAACCCTAAACCACCACTTCCACTGGCAGCTTGTTCCAATGTCTGAGACCCAAATGAATACTTTTAATTCTGCATTCACTAAAGAGTAAGATATTATAGGTAGAAATTTCAGTTAGGACAATTGAAATTTAGGATGTTAAAATTAAAGAAGAGGTATAAGATCCCTGAATGGATAAATTCCAAAGCTTGATTATATGTCCTACATGATTATGGACCCTGGTGAATATATTTAAATCTTAGCAAGCCACAGGCAAGGAACTTACACCCCATCAATATCAGACTATTGAATGGTCCTCTAGTATGATAGGAAGAATGCACTAACTCCTTATAGACAGCAGCAGGAACTGAACCCCAACCTTACAGTTGGTGCTGTGCAGTGTAACTCTAACGGCTATACTACAATCGAGATAAGCCCTTGAATCGCAGAGGCACAGCAAACTGCAGACCAAGTACTGGTAAAGGGAGTTGTTGAGGATAGATATTTGATCATTGTTATGGACAAGCTGCAGTGAATGAGCTGTTTCTGTGCAGTGACTCAGTGACTCCGTACTTGTAAACTGTCAAGGGAAGTAGATCGATCATTCTGGCAGAAGCACAGATTCTGCTTTATTAAAAATAATTCCCTTTTTTACTGCAGCATTTTTAAAAAAATATTTTTATTTAGAATTACAGTGCAGAACTGGCCCTCCTGGTCCACCAGCCACCCTGCCCAGCAAACCACCTGTTAAATGCTGGCCTAATTGCAGGACAATTTACACCAAGCAATTAACCTACCAAAGCACATATATCTTTAGAATGTGGGAGGAAACCGGGGAACCTGGAGGAAACCCACATGCTTCATGCGGAGCACTTACAAACTTCTTACAGATGGCGCTGGAATTGAACTCTGAACTCTGGATGCCCCAAGCTGTAATAGCGTCATGCTAACTGCTCCTCCACCGTGGCATCCCTAATAGAGATGAGGAACCCAGTACCTTTGGGACTGGAAGGTGCAAATTCCATTCCTCGAATTTTACAGAGTAATTACTATCAAATTGACAATTAATTCATTAATCTTTCGCAGACTGACAATGTAAACCAAAGTATAGTGAGATTCAAATGTAGACAGACAGCTCTATTGTCCCCATTCTATCACTGATGTCAGGTAATTTTGCAGAAGATTGGGTACAACTTGGAACTGTAACCTTGGCTGGTAAATGATCTGGAGCCTTAGCCTAATTTCTGGAAAACCATTAGCAGATGGAGCTTCAGGTCAGGGAGCTCTGTCGGAGCCAGGGACCGGGATTGGACAGACCTGAAGGATGTGATGCTTTTTAGACAGAAGACATAGGAGCAGAATTAAGCCACTCAGCCCATTGAGTCTGCTCCACCATTCAATACTGGCTGATTTCAAAGTTCAAATTTCAACATAAATTTATTACCCAAGTACATATATGTCACCATATACCACCCCGAGATTCACTTTCTTGCGGGCATACTCAATAAATCTAATAACGATAGAATCAATGAAAGGTCATACCCAAAGGGCAGACAACTAGTGTGCAAAAGACAAGAAACTGTGTAAATACAAAAGGAAATAATAATAATTGTAATAAATAAGCAATAAGTATCAAGGACATGAGATGTAGAGCCTTTGAAAGTGAGTCCACCCGTGTGCAAACTGTTCAGTCATGGGGCAAATAAAATTGAGTGAAGTTATCTCCTCTGGTTAAAGAGCCTGATATTTGAGGGGTAATAATCGCTCCTGAACCTGGTGTCGTGAGTCCTGAAGCTACTGTACTACCTTCTTGATAGCAGCAGTGAGAAGAGAGCATGCCTTGGGTGGTGGGGGTCCCCGATGATGGATGCTGCTTTCCTGTGTCAACATTTCATTTTAAGCTGTTCAGTGAGATAAAGAGTCCTTGAAAGTGAGTCCATTGGTTGTGGGAACATTTCAATGATGGGGCAAATGAAGTTGAGTGGAGTTATCCCCTTTTGTTCAAGAACCTGATGGCTGAGGGGTAGTAACTGTCCTTGAACCTGGTGGTGTGAGCCCTGAGGCCCTGTACCTTCTACCTGATGGTGGACGCTGCTTTCCTACGACAGCGTTTCACGGAGATGTGCTCAATGGTTGGGAGGGCTTTGCTGGTGATGTACTGGGCCATAGCCACTACTTTTTTCAGGACTTTCTGTTCTTGGGCATTAGTGTTTGCATACCAGGCTGTGATGCAGTCAATCCACTCCTCACCACACATCTATAGGAGTTTGTCAAGGATTTAGATGTCATGCTGAACCTTCGTAGACTTCTAAGGAAGTACAGGTGCTGCCATACTAGTACTCCGTACAGCATAAATAACTTCACTTACTTCAACACTGGACTCATTCTCAGGGACTCTACAACTCATGTTCTCAGTATTATTTATTATTGTTATTATTTGTGTATCTGCGCAGCTTTTCCACTTTTACATATCGGTTGCTTGTCAGTCTTTGTGTGTAGTTTTTGACTGATTCTATTGTAGTTCTTGTTTTATTGTGAACGCCTGCAAGAAAATGCTCAGGGTAGTACTTGGTGACATTTGATAATACATTTACTTTGAATTTTGAGTGCCACCACTTCCAGAGCTGCCCTTCGCACTCACCAGCTACTCGATTAAGAGCAAAAACCACAGGCTTACGTTGCATGCTGCTGAGTATGCCGATGGCACATCACAATTGTCAGAGACTGTATGTGAATCGATGAGCTTCCGCCCACACAACAACCTGGAGGTACCTTGGCAATATGTATGCTAATGAGGCAGGCAGGCGAGTGCGTCACTGAAGCTCCCAGACCTGGCTTCTGGCAAAGCAGGCAGAGCCATCAAAACATCACAGAACAGACCATCAGCAGAGAGATATTTAAAGGAATTGGGAAAAGTCGCAAAGACAAAGAGAAATCACATTAAAATCTGCAAAGAGAGAAAGCAATTAACTTCTCAGTTGGGTGCAGTCAGCTTAAAAGCACTTATACTGTGCATAATGGACAATGAACCCATGTACTCCCCCTCACTATGTTTTTTTCCTCTTTTTGCACAACATATTTAATTTAGTTTTACATATTCAGTATATTTCTTAGTGTAATTTAGGTTTTTTAATCTTTACGTATTGCAATGTACTGCTGCTGCAGAACAACACATTTCATGACATTTGCCAGTATGCCAGCCTAGCTGTCCAGGGGTTCCCATCCTGGGATCAACGGACCCCTGCACTAATGCTAGGGCTCCATGGCATAAAAAAAGTTTGGGAAACCCTGGCCTAGCGTCACTTTACGGACATACAATCCGCCTATGTATATAAGCTATCTTATGTATTTCTATTTATTGTGCTTATTATTATTGTGTTCTTTACCTTTTTTATTTTTTTCCTGCTGCATCAGATCCGGATTAACAACTATTTCGTTCTCCTTTACACTTGTGTACTGGAAATTGATTAAACAATCTTCAATCTTGTGATATTAAACCTAAATCTGATTCACAGGTTTAAAGAAGCACACTGGTTTTCCTGAAATACTTTTTTAATAATGACCTTTGGTTAGTAGGATTGGTGTTAGTGGTTAAGGCTTTCAGGGTGGTGTGGGGTTAAGAAGGGCATTAGGAATCATGAAGGTCCCATTCTCTCGCTCAGTAGAAACGGTTTAAAATCTCTGAGAGACTGCATCTTCCATGAAGCATTTGAGAGTGTAGTGGAAGACTCACTCGGCATTCCTGGGCTGTTTGAAGTTATTCCCAATGCCAACACAGGATATGTTGCAGGAAATTTGTCATTGTGATCCCAACAGATTCACAGTACAGTTACCCTGGGAGACAAGCGCATCTATGAAGTCTATGAGGTATAGACTTCCCGTCTGATCGATTCCACCCCATCCACCTTCACCCAGCACAAACTTCTGCAGAACTGAATCTTAAGTTATCAACTTGTAAGAACAGTGTGAATACAAAGTCCTGTCTTCACTCTGAATACTGTCTCTATCATATTTGCATGGAACTACAGATAGACTAAGTGGAATAGCTTCAGAATAGATAGCATCGTCATCATCATTGTGCCGTGTCATATGACGTGGGCGATCGTGGTCTTTCATCATGATTGTTCTTGGAAAATTTTTCTACAGAAGTGGTTTGCCATTGCCTTCTTCTGGGCAGTGTCTTTACAAGATGAGTGACCCCAGCCATTATCAGTACTCTGCAGAAATTTTCTGCCTGGCGTCAGTGGTTGAATAACCAGGACCTGTGATATGCACCGGCTGCTCATACGACCATCCACCACCTGCTCCCATGGCTTCACGTGACCCTGATCAGGGGACTAAGCAGCTGCTACACCTTGCCCAAGGGTGACCTGCAGGCTCATGGAGGGAAGGAGTGCCTTACACCTCTTTTGATAGAGGCATATCTCCACCTCGCCACTATTCAGAATAGATCTGGCAGCTCAAAACTGAGCATTTACTCTCTGTGGACTATCAGTTGCAGCAAAAATATAGATTCCCGTGATCTGTAACCCCATAGTTCCTCAGCCCACCACTGCTCTAAAGTCAAAATCAAGTGAAAGTCCAAGTAAAGCTATTATCTAAGTAGGTATAAGTCACCAAAAACTACCTTGAGTCATTTTCTCAGAATCAGAATCTGAACCAGGTTTATTATCACCGGCATGTGTTGTGAAATTTGTTAACTTAGTGGCAGCAGTTCAATGTAATACATGGTAATATAGAAAGAAAAAATTAAAATAAAAATTAAATCAGTAAATAAATTACAGCAATAAAAATAATATATACATGAAAAAGTGAGGTAGTGTTCACGGGTTCAATGTCCATTTAGGATTCGTATGGTAGAGGGGTAGAAGCTGTTCCTGAATCGCTGAATGTGCACCTTCTGACTTCTGTACCTCCTACCTGATAGTAACAAAGAGAAGAAGGCATGCCCTGGGTGGTGGAAGTCCTGTATAATGGACATCGCCTTTCTGAGGCACTGCATCTTCAAAATGTCTTGCGTACTATGGAGACTAGTACCCAAGATGGAGCTGACTCATTTCTGTAGCTTCTTTCAGTCCTGTGCAGTAACCACCCCCCTCCATCAACCAGACGGTGATGCAGCCTGTCAGAATGCTCTCCATGGAACATCTATAGAAATCTTTGAGTGTTTTAGGTGACAAACCAAATCTCTTCAAACTCCTAATGAAATATAGCTGCTGTCTTACCTTCTTTATGGGGGCATTGATATGCAGGGACCAGGCTAGATCCTCAGAGATCTTGACACCCTGGAACTTAAAATTGCTCACTCTCTCCACTTCTGATCCCACTATAAGGATTGGTTTGTGTTCCCTCATCTCACTCTTCCTGAAGTCCACAATCAGCTCTTTCATCTTACTGATATTGAGTGCATTTTGTTGCTGTGACACCACTCATCTAGCTGATATATCTTGCTCCTGTATGCCCTCTCCATCTGAGATTCTACCAACCATTCTTGCAGGCACTTACAGAAAAATATGAAACATTACTAAAATCTATGCATAAATAAGGCCTGACAAACAACTCATATGCAAGAGAAGACAACTGGCCAAAAAAAAAACAAAGAACCTGAGTTGCAGAGTCCTTGAAAGTGAGCCTGTAGGTTGTGGAATCAGTCCAGAGCTGTAGTGAGATGAGGTGAAGCCAGGGGATTGTCCCTGCATCAATGAAGCATACAGATGGCTTTTTCCGGAGTAACAACACAAGTTCTTAAAAGTGATGAGATACCAGTCTTTTGAAGCTGGATGTTCCAAACTGTGTGCAACAGGAAGATCTAACTAACCTCATAAGCAGTGGATCATATCAAGGTACGGCAGTCCTACCACACCAAATTATTATTCACTGTGGTTAATTAAATAGCTGCCTGGAGGAGGAGGAGGAGGTTTCAAGTGTTCCTACACTCAACCAGCATATGATGCCGAAGCCTTCCCAACCATGTTCAACAGATGAGCTGACCTTGATCCCCACTGAAAACCCCACCATCACACAAACCAGACAGCAAGAATAAATGAGAGCCCAGGATCCCCCAAACACCGTGGAACCGGACAGCAGTACTGTAGAACTGTGCTCCAGAACAAAATCTACCTCCCAGTAGCTCCAAAACAACTCCAGCTTCTGCCCAATGTCGTGGAAAACTGGTCAATTATGTCCCATTTACAAAGAGCATGAGAAATCCAACCTGGGTATTGGCCACCCAGTCTGCCTACTCTCACCAGCAAAGCGATAGATGCCATTACTGACAGTGCCATTAAATGACATGTACTCAGCAATAACTCACTCACTGAAGCCCCATCTGGCTTTTACTGAAACCACTTCACTCTCTACCTTCATCCGAACATGGATCAATGAACTGAATTCTAGAGGTGAGTTGAGAGTGGCCGAGCAGCATTTGACTGGATGTGGGGTCGGGGGCCAAGATTAAACTGACATCAATATGGTAAGAGGGGAAAAAAACTCTAGTGTTCACACAAATTAAATTCTTTAGAGATCACTCATCATAGGCTTGGGATATCATTGCAAAAGTTCCTTAGGGCAGTGTCCTAGGCTCAGCTATCTTCATCTGCTTCTTCAATTACCTTCTTTCGATCATTAGATTAGAAGCAGAGATGTTCACCCTTGGTTGAATTTTATTCAATTTTGCTTCATAAACACGAGAGCCTGCAATACGCACAAAGCACTGGAGGAACTCAGCAGGACAGGCAGCGTCTATGGAGGGGAATAAACTGTTTTGGTACCAAGACCCTGGAAAGGAAGGGGGAAGAAGCCATATTAAGAAGGTGGGTGGGGGGGGGGGGAAGGAGAACAAGCTGGCAGGTTATAGGTGAATCCAGGTAAGGGAGAGGTGGGTGTGTATGGGGGGAGGGGCAGAAAGTGATAGGTGGAAAAGGTAAAGGGTTGAAGAAGAAGGAATCTGATAGGAGAGAACAGTGGACCATGTGAGAATCAGAATTAGAATCTGAATCAGGTTTATTATCATCAGCATGTGTTATGAAATTTGTTAACTTGTTAAAGGGAAGAAGGAGGGTATAAAAGGGAAGTGATGGGCATGTGAGGAGAAGAGAAGGGGTAAGAGGAAACCGAGAGCAGGGAGGAGAGGGAGAAATTACCAGAAGTTGGAGAAATCGATGTTCATGCCATCAAGTTGAAAGCTACCCAGATGGAATAGGAGGTGTTGCTCTTCCATCTTGAGAAATATTTAATTCCATTTGCAATTTCTTGCAATTCAAAGATCCCATGCACATAAAAGAACTAAAAAACATTAAAGCATGGTACATGTAGCAAATAACATTATTGCCGCCAACATACGAAGCAATGGCCATCTTTAGGTAAATACTGAACACCAACCGTTAACACTCAATGCCATTATCATCACCATGTGCCCCATGTTCAATATCTGATCAGAAACTCAGCTGGATAAATACTGCAGCTACAGGAATTGGTCAGAGGCTGGGTATCCAGTGCCAGGTGACTCAACTCCTGATGCTCCAGGGTCTTTTCACCATTTACAGAGATGTGATGCTGCTTGACTTACTGAGTACTTCCAGAATCTTACACCTCTCTTCAGGATTTATTAAGATGATTTTAATTTTTGCAAACAGACTCAAACTGGCAGATTTTTATATCCAAGTAAATTTAACTTTCGCCATCTCCACTGGGATCCTGCCACTAAGCACATCTTTCCCTCCCCCCCACTTTCTGCTTTCTACAGGGATCGCTCCCTATGCACCTCCCTTGTCCATTCATTTCCCCACCCCCCCCCCCCCACCCCCACTACCTGATCTCTCTCCAGGCACTTATCCTTGCAAGCAGAACAAATGCTACACCTTCCCCTATGCCTCCTCCCTCACTACCATTCGGGGCCCTAAAAAGTCCTTCTGGGTGAGGTAACACTTCATCTGTGAATCTGCTGGCGTCATGTACTGTGTCTAGTGCTCCCGGTGTGGCCTCTTGTATATCGATGAGACCCGATGTAGATTGGAAGACTGCTTCACTGAGCACCTATGGTCCATTTGCCAGAAAAAGTGGAATCTCCCAGTGCCAACCCATTTTAATTCCACTTCCCATTCCCATTCTGATGTCTATCCATGGCCTCCTCCACTGTTGTGATGATGCCTCCCCCCCTCACCATTTCCCAACCCCTTTTCCTTCTCTCACCTCATCTCCTTGCCCACCCATTGACCCTCTCAAATGCTCCTTCACCCTTTTTCTTTCTTCCATGGCTTTCTGTTTATTTCACCAAACAAATTTCCAGCATTCATTTCATCCCTCCCCCTTCAGGTTTCTCCTATCACCATGTGTTTCCCACTCCTCTCCCCCCAACTTTTAAACCTACTCCTCAGCTTTTTTCCTCCAGTCCTGCTCAAGGGTTTCGGCCTGGAACGTCGACTGTACTCTTTTCTGTCGCTGCTGCCTGGCCTGCTGAGTTCCTCCAGCATCTTGCGTGTGTTGCTCGGATTTCTGCAGATTCTCGCTTGTTTGTAAATTTAACTTTAACCCTTGTGGTGCTGCTGTCCTTGCCTTAAGAACATCAACTTAGTGAAGGTCATGAATCCATCAAAATCTCCCACAATTCATTCAAAATCAAGAAGGAGCACCTGCCTTAATTGTAGGCTGGGATTTGGAAAGGAAGTTGGAAGCTGTGCTAAATCTGAGGATCTTTCTGAAAGATTCCAGGTTCTTTCCATTAAATGCTCACCCTTGCTGTTATACCCTCACTCTGCAGGAGATACAGTCAGCAGGGTTCTTCATCTGAAAGATGAGGCACGAGGCAAAGACGTAGGCAAGGTTGAACAGAGAAAATGGATCAGATCATAAGAAAGGCCATTTTTCCCACACCAGTGCTATGAAATTGATGCTCAAAGAAACCCGTATTAGCTTAACCCATAGCTTTGATTAAAACGTAGAACAGTACAGCACAGGAACAGGCCCTCAGCCCACAACAATGCGCCAAAATAATTAAATCAGTAATTAAATGCCCAACTAAACTAATCGCTCCTGCCTACACCGTGCCCATATCCTGCACAATCATGTGCCTGTCTAAGAGCCTCTTCATTGCCTCCATTGTACTTGTCTCCTTCACCACCCTAGGCAGCACATTCCAGACACCCACCACTCTGTGTAAAACACTCTCCCTCCCCCACACACACATCTCCTTTGAATTTACCTCCTTTCACCTTAAATGCATGCCCTGTGGTATTTGACATTTCAACCTTGGGAAAAAGATACGGCCTATCTACTCTTTTTACGCCTCTCACAATCTTATTAGATCGCTATTAGATCTCCTCTGAGCTTCTTCTGCTGCAGAGAAAATTACCAAAGATTGGCTAATCTCTCCTATTAGCACATCTCTCCAATCCAGGCAACATCCAGGTAACCCTCTTCTGCACCCAGGCCAACACTACCCCATTCTTCATCTTTCGGACCATTTACTTAATTGTTTGTTTGTAATATTTATGTCTTGAAATCTGCAAAACAATGAATTTCATGATATATGTCAGTGGTTAAGGCGTTGGTCTAGTGATCTGAAGATCACTAGTTCGAGCCTCAGCTAAGGCAGCATGTTGTGTCCTTAACCACACATTGCTCTGCGACGACACCAGTGCCAAGCTGTATCGGCCCTTGCCCTTCCCTTGGACAACATCTGTGGCATGGAGAGGGGAGATTTGCAGCATGGGCAACTGCTGGTCTCCCATACAACCCCGCCCAGGCCTGCGCCCTGGAAACTTTCCAAGGTGCAAATACACGGTCTCTTGAGACTAGCGGTTGCCTATGTCAGTGATAACAAATTTGATTCTGATTCTGACATCTTTCTTTCCCCCAATGGGCCAAATGGAACTGAAAGCATTACTTTAAAAAAACTGCAACATTATTTTCTGACCCTTAAACTCAGTGCCTCAATTGATAAAAGCAAGCTTGCCATATACCTTCTTTATCACTCTATGTTGCCCCTTAAAGGAGGCTGTGGACTCCCAAAGTCCCTCTGCACATCAACACTGTTAAAGGCCCTGCCAGAAACAGTGTACTGTACTTTTACATCTGATCTCCCAAGATGCAGAAGTTCACCTTTGACACAGTTAAACTCCATCCGCCATTTCTCCGCCCATATCTGCAACTGATCTATATTCAGCTGTAACCTATGGCAGTCTTCTGCACTATCCACAATACCAGCAATCTTCATATCATCTGCAAAATTACTAACCCACCCATCTATGTTTCATCCACGTCATTTACATATATACATCACAAGCATTCTTACCTTGAAACAAAGAGGACCATTATACCTGAAAGTTAAATTGCGACACTCTCATCATCATCATGTGCTGGGTTGTATAACGTGGGCAATCATGGTCTTCCAGTGACTGTGATTGTTCTGGGCAAATTTCTCTACCACAGTGGTTTGCCATTGCCTTCCTCTGGGCCAGTGTCTTTAGAAGATGGGCGACCCCAGCCATGATCAATACTGTCTAGAGACTGTTTGCCTGGCATCAGTGATCGCATAACCAGGACTTGTGATTTGCACCGGCTGCTCATACGGCCATCCACCGTCTGCTCCCATGGCTTCATGTGACCCTGATCGGGTGGGGGTGGTGGGGTGGGGGCGCTCAGAAGGTTCTATGCCTTGCTCAAGAGTGCCCTGAAGGCTAGCAGAGGGAAGGAGAGCCTCACACCTCCTTTGGTAGGGACAACCCAGCAACATTCTATTTTAAGTCATTAGAAATATATCATACGTAGAAGCAGGGGCAGGCTTTCCAGCCTTCGACTCTGCCTTTAGTACAGTCAAGTTGATCTTCTATCTCAGTACAATATGCTTACACTCTCATCTTCTGACGTCCATTTGCCTAATGGTTGGCTGCCACGCCCTTCTGTTATAGTGACTTTCACAGATTCACACCTTCTGAGTGAAGAAACGTCTCTTTATCTCAGTTCTAAGTATCCTAGTCCACATCCCAAGATTGACTCCTGGTTCTAGATTCACAGCAAAGGGCAATAATCTACCTGAATCTAAATCTGTCAAGCCCAGGGAAAGCTTTTTCCTCTCTGCCATTCAGTTTCTGAATGGACACTGAACCCATGAACACTACTGTTCTATTTCCATTTTTGCACAGCTTAATTTAACTATTTTATATATACCTACTGTAATTCATGTTTTCCCTGTGATTATGTATTACATTGCTCTGTTGCCGTAAAGTTAAAGTTAACAAATTTCATGAGAAATGCTGGTGATATTAATCCTGATTCTGATTCCCCTTTGGAATTTTGCACGATTATTCATTTACTGTATAGATGCTGTCAAGGACCGCACCAATGCCTTTGAACGGAAAATCCTACAAAAAGTAGTGGATACGGCCTAGTACATCATGGGTAAAGCCCTCCCAACCACTGAGCACATCTACATGAAACGCTGTTGTAGGAAAGCAGCATCAATCATTAGGGATCCCCACCATCTCTTTATTTTTGGTTTTTATCTGCAGTTGTATTTTTCAATGGCAGCAGTGAGAAGAGAGGTCTTCTCTCTTCTTGCTGCTGCCATTAGGTAGAAGGTACAAGGGCCTCAGGACTCACACCACCAGGCTTAAGAACAGTTACAATCCCTCAAACATCAGCCTCTTGAACCAAAGGGGATAACTTCACTCAAGTTTACTTGCCCCATCATTGAAATGTTCCCACAACCAATGGACTCATTTTCAAGGACTTGTCATCTCATGTTCTCATTATTTATTGCTATTTATTTATATTTGTATTTGCACAGTTTGTTGTCCTCTGTACTCTGGCTGATCTTTCACTGATCCTGTTACAGTTACTATTCCAAAGATACGCTGGGTATGCCCACAGGACGATGAACCTCAGGGTTGTACATGGTGACGTATATGTACTTTGATAATAAACTTTACTTTGAACCTAGATGTTATGTTGGTGCCGGAATGTGTTGTAATTGTCCTTGTGGGCTGCCCCCAGCACATCCTTAGGTTGTGTTGGCTGTTATCGCAAATGATGCATTCCAATGTATGTTTCGATGTACATGTGATAAATAAATTAATCTGAATCTCAATTAATGAACCTTGGCTCTTCTCTATTTTTAAAGAAGCTCATCCCATGTAAAACATTTATTATTTTATATACACAATAATAATCAACTCTTAGGACTAATAACAACATCTCTGAGGATCCAACCTGGACTCAACATATCCATGTAGCTACAAAGAAGACATGATAGCTGCTATATTTCATCAGGAGTTTGAGAAAATTTGGCATGTCACCAAAGACACTCGCAACTGTCTATAGATGTACCATGGCAAGCATTCTAACTGACTGCATCACATTCTGATAAGGGGTGGGGGCTATACTGCACAGATTCGAAACAATCTCCAGAGAGTTGTCAACTTAAGTCAGCTCCAGCTTGGGCACTAGCCTCTGTAGCATCCTACGGAGAGATGCCTCAAAAAGGCAGCGTCCATCATTAAGGACCCCTGTCACCCAGGTCATGCTGTGTTCTCATTGCTGCCATCAGGTAGGAGGAGCAGGAGCTGAAGGCACACACTCAATGATTCAGGAACAGCTTCTTTCCCTCTGCCAACCGATTTCTGAGTGGGCATTGAACCCATGAACGCTACCTCACCACTTTTTTATTTCTATTTTTTGTGCTACTTACTTAATTTAACTATTTAATATATACACTTAGTGTAATTCACAGTTTTTTTTCTCTATTATTATGTATTGCATTGTACTGCTGATGCAAAGTTAACAAATTTCACGATGTATATCAGCGATATTATACCTGATTTGGATTCTGATTTAGCCACCTCAATAGGCTTAAATGAAGAGACTGAATTTAAAAAGGTTCCCTTTAACTCATTTTCTCACACTTGATCAATCCCATCTGGACTGCTCCAGCATTTCCACATCTCTTCTGTATTGTGTAACCTGGTGGGGGGTGGGGGAGGGTGGTGCAGTGACAATGACACTAGCAGAAATATTCCATTCTATGCCTCTATGATTCCCAGCATTTTCTACCCTTTTCTATAATCACCTCACGACATTCTCTATACGATGAGTTCACTCTCAATGCCAGATCTTTTCTCTGACTCACCATGCTAATTCAATTCCATTCCCTGCGTGCTTATTTCACCCTGTGTGTATTTTTTTTTTGGGTCTTTGTGTAAGAGAATTTCTATAAAACAGATGCACAGATTGGACCAAACTGCATCTGCCACTGTCAGTGATTCTCTATCTCCTTTCTGAGTCATCCCCAGTGGCATTTTGGAATTAAAAATATATATTTTTATCTTTAAATAAATGAATTGTTAGTCAGAGAAAGCAGATGAGATTGAAATGTTCCTGTGCAATGATTTTTCAAGGCCAAAAAAAAATTAGAATTTGTGAAGTTAACCAGAAAGGATTCTTAAGCATCAGAAATCAAGAGAGACTACTCCACTGTTGAATTCATCTCAACCTGTATCTCTGAGAGGGTGAGGAAATGCCCACAGGGAGATTGGAATTAATGTCCCATATTGCCATGAAAAATGTTGGTGGTAGCAACTGCAAACGAGTGAGAAGTCAACTTGGGAGGTGAACTGAGAGTCATATTTAGCCCTGTATGGATGCCGGAGAGGATGTTTCCTTTGTTGGGGGAAGTCTAGGTCCAGAGGGTACAGCCTCAGAATAGTGGGACGTCCATTTAGGACAGAAATGAGTAAGAGTTTCTTTTGCCAGATGTTGGTGAATCTGTGGAATTTGTTCCCACAAGTGGCTGTGGAGGTCAGGTCACTGGGTGCATTTAAGACCAAGGTTGTTAGATTCTTGAACAGTCAGGGCGTGAAAGATTACAGGGAGAAGGCAAGAGATTGGGGTTGAGCGGAAAATGGATCAGCAATGATGAAACAGCCAAACAGACTCGATGGGCAGAACAGCCTAATACTACTCCCAAGTCTTATGATTTTATGAGCCCTTTCCCTCACCAAACTGGATGGAATTATTATGACAACCTTATAGCTATCTTGTCCTATTTCTGATAGAGTCACAGAATATTACAGCACAGAAACAGGCCCCTCGACGTAATTCATCCATGTCAAACTATTTTATGTTGCCTATTGCCATTGACCTGCACTGGGACCATAGCCCTCCATACCCTCCCCATCCATGTACTTATCTAAATTCCACTTAAATGTTGAAATCAAACTCACATCCATCACTTCCACTGGCAGCTTGTTCCACACTCTCACCACCCTCTGAGTGAAGATACTTCCCCTCATGTTTCCCTTAAACATTTTACCTTTCACCCTTAACCCATGACCTCTAACTGTAGTCTCACCCAACCTCAGTGCTTGCATTTACCCTATCTACAGGACATTTATTTCCAGACTCTTGGAATGGAACTGAACTTTTCACATTGCTGTTGGTGGGATTTCAACTCTTAATGCTTGAATAACAGATCCAATAACATTGATCGTACTCCAGCACATCAGACAGTGCACTGCAATATCTTATGATGAGTAAGTTTATCCAATAACATTGCTGGTACTTCAGCACATCAGACAGTGCACTGCAATATCTTATGGTGAGTAAATTTATACTGATTTTTGGGGAGAGGAAATTAAAGTTACGAAGTAACACACACAAAATGTTGGATGAACTCATCAGAACAGGTAGCATCTATGGAAAGGAATACAGAGTTGACACTCTGGGCTGAGATCCTTCATCAGGACCTGATTTTTAGCTAGGAGAAGTCTGGTTAGGTGACCCATTGAAGCCTGGTGAGGTGTCCCATCGGGGACTAGTGCAGTGACCACAGAAGCAATACGGATCTGCAACACTGCAACTGTTCAACACGCTGGCTCTCACCATTCTTGAAGGCAAGTATGAATAATGCCAAACCATCAAATGTTCTTTTATTATTCAACCACCCTAATCTGGGCCATAACATTTACTTCTGCTCAGTGGGAAGCTGAGAAGAAATACACACTGTGGCCACTTTATTAGATACCTCCTGTACCTAATGAAGTGGCCGCTGAGTGCATGTTTGTGGTCTTCTGCTCTGGTAACCCATCCAAGGTTCAACATGTTGTAGGTTCAGAGATGCTCTACTACACACCACCTTCGTAACATGAGGTTATTTAAATTAGCGTCACCTTCCTGTCAACTTGAACCAGTCTGGCCATTCTCCTCTGATCTCTCTCATTGACAAGGCATTTTCACTCACAAATTGCCATTCACTGGGTTTTTGTTTTTGCTTTTCAGAACCATTCTCTGTAAACTCCATTGTGCGTGAAAATCCCAGGAGATCAGCAGTTTCTGAGATACTCTAATCACCCTGAATGGCATCAACAATCATTCCACGGTCAAAGTCACTTAGATCACATTACTTCCCCTTTCTTATGTTTGACCTGAGCAACAACTGAGCCTCTTGACCATGTCTACATGCTTTTATGCCACATGATTGGCAGATGTTTGCATTAACGAGGCTGTGTACAGGTGTACCTAATAAAATGGCCACTGAGCATATTTTTACAAAGAAAGTTGAGATTGGAATACCCGCCAGAAAAGGAGGTGGAAGCAGATTTAAATCACAACATTCCAAAGGGAAATGGATAAATATCGAAGCAGGAAATATGTGCAGTGCTTTGGGGAAGAGACAGAGTCTGGGTCTAATTGGATCACTTACAAAACTGGCAAGGGACACCGGCCTGCTGGTGGCCTCCTGCGCTATACAGTTTGATAAGGAGCATGATACATCATCCAGATAGTGACCACATCCCCCTCGTCACGACTACTGCAGCCTCGAGTCTCAGTGGAACATACTACTTCCCGCCAACTCTAAGGCGCTACGCCCAGCTGGGAACTGGGCTCGAATCTGACTTGCCTTCTGTCCCAGTCGTGGAGGAAGCAGTTGGGGGAATGAATAATTGATTAGGAGACATATGCAACTATGGAAACCCAGGGAACAGCCGTTTAACAGCAGGGTAATTGCAGTGTATTGAACTATCTATTAACAGGTGACGTCTACAGCACTTAATCACAGTGGTTAGTCTCTCTGTACTCAATTTTTTTAAAAAAAAGTATATATAATGAAGAATGTGTAAATATAGATCATTACCACTTTTCACTCTGCAACACTCAGGCTGTGAGGGAGCAGATATATATCGCCAAATTGTGTATTTTATTGCACTTTTCGGTATTTCAGGCTGTCCCAAGTTGCCAATGGGCTCCTTTCTGAAGTGCCATCTCACTTCTAAGACATAATGCAACCAGGTTATGTGCAGAAATTTCCAGAAACGGTTCTGTGCTAATGATCAACTACTGCTCATTGAAGTTAGAGAGTAGCTTTATTTGTCATGCCTCTCAAAGTCCAACCCTATGTCCCGGTTGCGAGAGGTGGAAACATAGAAAATAGGTGCAGGAGTAGGCCATTCGGCCCTTCAAGCCTGCACCACCATTCAGTACGATCATGGCTGATCATCCAACTCAGAACCCTGTACCTGCTTTCTCTCCATACCCCCTGATCCCTTTAGCCACAAGGGCCATATCTAACTTCCTCTTAAATATAGCTAATGAACCGGCCTCAACTGTTTCCTGTGGCAGAGAATTCCACAGATTCACCACTCTCTGTGTGAAGAAATTTTTCCTCATCTCTGTCCTCCCTCTATGGCAAGAATGTCTTTCCTCAGCTTAGGGGACCAAAACTGCACACAATATTCTAGGTGCGGTCTCACCAAGGCCTTGTACAACTGCAGTAGAACCTCCCTGCTCCTGTACTCAAATCCTTTTACTCAAACTGGTTGAGGCTCTGGTGAAGCTGTATAGGCCAATCCCCTGTACGAAGGATGCAATGGATTATAGAAGCATTAATGAACGCCAGCCATACCATCGACTTCACAGAACTACAGAGACGGGAGGTCATCGATGGCCTATGGGAGCTAAGGGCCAAAGTAAGTAAGTTACTTGTTACACGTGCATCGAAACAGGCAATGAGATGCCCTGTTGGCGTCAATGACCAACACAGTCTGAGGATGTGCTGTGGGCAGCCTGTTAAGTGTCACTATGCTTCCAGTGCCAGCGTAGTATGCCCACAATTCACTAACACTAGCCGGTACATTTTCAGACTGTGGGAGGAAACTGCAGCATCTGGAGGAAAGCCACGTGGTCACGAGGACAATGTACAAACTCCTACACTACGGTGCCACCCTATTACATTAGTGAGGGATTACATTAGCCAGAACACAAAAAAATCACCTTGCTCTTCTACAGTTAGTGCCAGGAATCGCTAACTGCCAACAGAAAACGCCGTTGGGGTCTTGGTGAAAAGTCTCATCCAACTGACAATCTCAGTGCAGAACCGAAATGTCAAACGGAATTATTTTTTGTTCAGCAAATGTCATTTTAACAGATTACTTGGTCATCATCGGCTTGCCATTTATAACATCTTACTGTACAATGACAGTCTGCTGTTTCCTAACTACAGTAATGATTACATTCCACATGTAATTCATTGAGTGGGTAACATTTTGGGACATCCTTGATTTTTTAATCAGAACCTGAATCAGGTTTATTATCTGACATACTCGCAGTGGCCACTTTACTACATACCTACTGCAACTAACAAGGTAGCCACTGAGTAAATGTTTGTGATCTTCTGCTGCTGTAGCCCATGCATTTCAAGGTTTGATGCATTGTACATTCAGAGATGCTCTTCTGCATACCACTGTTGTAATGCGTGGTTATTTGAGTTACTGTCGGCTTCCTGTTAGCTTGAACCAGTCTGACCATTCTTCTGACCTCTCTTATTAACAAGGCATTTTCACACACAGAACTGCCACTCACTTTCTTTTTATTTTTACACCATTCTCTGCAAACTCTAGAAAATGTTCTGTGTGAAAATCCCACGAGATCAGCTGTATGTGAAATACTCAAACCACCCCATCTGGCACCAGCAATCATTCCATGGTTAAAGTCACTTAGATCACCTTCCTTCCCCATTCTGAGGTTTGGTCTGAACAACAAATGAACCTCTTGACTTGTCCGCATGCTTTTATGCATTGAAACGCTGCCACATGATTGGCTGATTAGATATTTGCATTAACAAGCAGGTGTACAGGTGTACCTAATAATATGGCCACTGAGTGTAGGTGGGCTGCTGTGTTTCCTGACTTCAGTAATGATAACATTTTATATGGAATACATTGAGTGGGTAACGTTTTGTGACATCCTGGGTTTTGGGGAGCAGACTCAGCGGGCTGAATTTCCAAATTCTGCTTCAATGTCTCATGGTCAAAATCAGAACAAGAATCAAGTTTATTATCACTGACATACAGTACTGTGGAAAAGTATTAGGCACGTATATACAGAGAGGATGGCTAAGACTTTTGCACAGTACATATTATGTCCTTCTGTTACCAAATAACGCTTAATACAACTGAGCTAATACAAAGCTAAGTACTCTTATTTCTGTTTCCTAACTACCTTCCTATTCTAACCAATATACAGTACTGTGAAAAAGTCTAGAGCATCCTACCTATATATGTACACAAAATGTTGGAGGAGCTCAGCAGATTAGAAAGCACCTAGGGAAAGGAATAAACAGTCAACGTTTTGGGCTGAGACCCTTCTTCAGGATATATACATGCCTACGACTTTTGCACAGTACTGTATGTTGTGAAATTTGTTGTCTTGCGGCAACACTACAGTGCAATACCTAAACTATATTATAAATCATAATAAGAAAAATAAATAAATAAATGTGTAGATGGAATCAATCTTCACTAAGATTGTGTAGTGAACAAAACAGTATCTAAGTTCAAAGTATGTATATGTCACCATACACTACCCTGAGATCCATTTTCCTGTAGGCATTCACAGAAATACAACAGAATGAATGAAAAACTACGCATAAAAAAAGACTGACAAACAACCAACGTGTAAGATTTTTGCAGTGCGCTCAGCAAGGGTCTCCGAACAGGATGAGGGTGTGGGGGGATTCTCCCAAGTTCCTTCATGACTGTATCCCTAGAACCAGTCTCCAGTAACTGGAGAATTAACAAGGGCTATGAAAAGTGCTTCATTAGAAACATTTCTCATCTTTTTCCCCAATTTCCGGTATTCTTTTGCATTGAAAACATTTGGCATCTTGTAGAGTGAAGATTTGTTCCTCTGAGGGGGAAGTGTTCTTAATGTTGATAAGGTACAGATTTTCATCTGTAGAGATTATTAAAATGGGCATATTATTCAGTTTCAAAGAAATCACACTCCATCATTATTCCCCCTTCTCCTCCCCCTCACCCCCACCTGTCATTCATCCAGATTCCTCATTTACATACTGTGTTTCTCAAGAGATAGCCAATGCAGCCCCACATGATTTGGTAATGGCAAGCCGGTACAGACAGACAACACTGTATATTTGCATAAATATGAATATTAATGACAATTATTTGCATTTGTGATCTGCTTATTAGCACATCTGGAAGTGCTTAACAGCCAATAGAGAGTATCCTTGAGGATTTTCCATTAAAGATTTGATCACAAGTTTTGTTCTACAAGTCACACTTCCATATTAGTGTGTCTATTTTGTTTATTTAACTCCACTTTGGGAAGGTTTGGACAATAATACCACACATCTTACCGAAGTGGCTCTACGCTCCTTGAAGAGCAGAAGAGTGACTCACCCTACAGGTTTAGCATGGTCCCTCCAATAATGGAAGATTGTGGAAAAGACTTGTTCATTATCCATACTACATATTGGATATTTTTTTTTACATACGACATGGAGAAGTATGGAAAGGGCTGATGATATGGCTGATGGAAATGGAAGGTCAAATAACAAATATTAATATCAAAATTTTAAAGTAAATTTATTATCAGAAGTACATACAGTACTGTGCAAAAGTCTTAGGCAGATGTAAAAAATTCTGTAAAGTGAAGGTACTTTCAAAAATGATGAAATTAAAAGTATTGATATACAAAAAAAATTACTATAAAGAGCAGTAAACAGTTAAGATTAAATCAAATCAATATTTGATGTGACCACCCTTTGTCTTTAAAACTGCATCATTCTCTTAGGTACACTGTTGTGCAGTTTTATAAGAAGGCTGGCTGGTGGGTTGATCCAAGCATCTTGGAGAACTTGACCCAGTTCTTCTGCAGACTTTGGCTGTCTCACTTGCTTCTGGTTCTCCAGGTAATCTCAGACAGCCTCAATGATGTGAGATCAGGACTCTGTGGAGGTCACACCATCTGAAACAGTGTAAAAAATCTAGGGTGCCTTCCCGAGACTTTTGCACAGTACTGTACATGTCATATTCATTTTCCTGCGGGCATTCACAGTAGAAAAGAAGTACAACAGAATCAATGCAAAACTACAAATAAACAAAGAATGACGAACCGTGCAAATACAAAAAGAAACAAGTAATAATAAATAAACAATACTGAGAACATGAGTTGCAGAGTCCTTGAGTCAGGTTAATTCATAGGTTGTGTTCAGTGATCAGTACAGAGTTTGGTGAGTGAGGTTATCCATGCTGGTTTAGGAGCCTGATGGTTGAGGGGTAATAACTGTTCCTGAACCTGGTGGTGTGGGACTGAAGACTCCTGGACTTCCTTCCCGATGGCAGCAGCAAGAAGACAGCATGGCCTGGATGGTGGGTGGCCATGAATGAAAAAGATAGTACTATATATCCCTGCTTGTTAATAGTACAAAACTTGGTAGGACACCAAGCTGTAAGAAATTCACAAGGTGTCCGTAATAACAGATGACAAGATTGGAATAGTTAGCAGGTGGAGTACAAGGTGAGGACTGGTGAAGTTATTCGTGTTGGCAGGAAAATAGGAAAGCAAATGTTGAGCAGCTATTAAATCTTAGTTTTCAGTGAGATCTTGCTGTGCAGATTTGAGATACACAGAAAGGTGTGGCGATTAGCGTAACATTTCTGCCGTGCCAGAGACCTGGATTCAATTCCCACCACGGTCTGTAAGGAGACTGCCATTCCGGTGGCCCAGTCAGCAATGACAGCAGCACACGAGAAGGTTCCTCACAGGTTGACGGTGTTTGTTTAAAAGGAGAGCTTCGCAGGCATTCGGTGTCAGTCTGGTGGCCCAAACAGCGGTGGGAGCAGCGCAAAGAGGAGTAAATGAAAGTACAGAAGGGACAAACAGAGCGGCCACTCCTGGGAGTGGGCCAGTAGTGAGAGTGGGGGTGTCAGGCTTCAGCTTGGAAGAGGCGTTGGCTCTGGGTACGCTTCTGTTAAGGTTTCCTTTTTCCTTCCTGTGTCAGGAGCGGTTAGTGTAGTTTAAATGGTCGTTGTGTGTTCTTCATGCCAGATGTTGGAGTCCTGGTAGACCCAGTCTCCCAGGGAACTACATCTGTGAGAAGTGCATCTGGCTGCAGCTCTTTGAAGACCGTGTTAGGGATCTGGAGCAGCAGCTGGATGACCTTCGGCTTGTATGGGAGAGTGCGGAGATCATCGATTGGATTTACTGGGAAGTAGTCAGCCCTAAGTTGCAGGAGGTGGGTAGCTGGATGACTGACTGTCAAGAGAAGGAACAGGGAGGTGAATAGGCAGTTAGCGCAGAGCACCCCTGTAGCCATTCCTCTCAATGATAAATATATCAGTTTGGATACTGTTGTGGAGATGTCTTCCCAGGGGATGCCACTGAAACCAGGTTGCCGGCACTGAACATGGGTCCGTGGTGCAGAAGGGAAAGAGGGAGAAGAGGGCAGTGGTAATGGTAGGGGACTCAACAGTACGAGGAACAGACAGGAGATATTGTGGACGTGAATGAGACACCTGAATGGTATGTTGCCTCCCAGGTGCTAGAGTCAGAGACTTCTTGCATTGCTTCTACTGCACTTTGGAGGGAGGGAGAGCTGCCAGATGTTTACTGGCTCACTGCTAGTGTCTTCTAGTGCAAAATACTCATTTAGTTCATCTGCCATCTCCTTGTCTCCCATTTTTATTTCTTCTGCTTCATTTTCTAGCGGGCCTATATCAACTCTCATCTCTTTTATTTTTACGTACTTGAAAAAGCTTTTTCTACACACCTTGATATTGTTTGCAGTTTGCTTTCCTATTTCATCTTTTCCCTCCTAATGATTCTTCTGGTTGCTCTCAGTAGGGTTCTAAAAGCTTCCCGATCATCTACCCACTCATTTTTGCTTTGCTGTATGCCCTCTCTTTTGCTTTTACATTAGCTTTGACTTCCATTGTCAGCCACGGTTGTACTATTTTGCCATTCGAGTATTTCTTTGTTTTTGGGATACATCTATCCTGCACCTTCCTCATTTTCCCCATAAACTCAATCCCTTGCTGCTCTGCTGTCACCCCTGCCAGCATCTCCTTCCAATTTACTTTGGCCAACTCCTCTCTCATACCACTGTAACTTCCTTTACTCCACTGAAATACTGCTACGTCAGATGTTACTTTTTCCCATCAAATTTCAAGTTGAACTCAATTATATTGTGATTAAGCTGGCTAATCACCTCTGGTTCATTACTTAACACTCAGTCCAGTACAGCTGATCCCCTAGTGGGCTCAATGACAAATTGCTCTAAAAAGCCATTTCATAGGCATTCAACAAATTTACTCTCTTGAAATCCATTACCAACCTGACTTTCCCAATCTAGCTGCATGTTAAAATTTCCCATGACCCTCCCATTGCCCTTTAGTAAACTTTTTGTATTAGCTGGTGTAATCTGTGGTCCACATCCCAGCTGCTGTTGCGAGTCCTGTATATAACTGCCATCAGGGTCCTTTTACCCTTGCAGTTTCTTAACGCAACCCACAAGGATTCAACATCTTCTGATCCTATGCTACATCTTTCTACTGATTCGATGCCATTCTTTACCAGCAGAGCCACACCACCCCCTCTGCCGACCTTCCCATCCCTCCAATACAATTTGTAATCTTGGAATCATCTGCCTGCCCTTCCTGACAGTCTGACTACACACTACCTTTGCTTTTTTACCATTCATCGCATCCTGAGTTCCTTCACGCCGGTTCCTATCCCTCTGCCAAATTAGTTTAAACCCTCTCCAACAGTTCTAATAAACCTGCCCGTGAGAATATTGGTTCCCTCGTATTCAGGTGCAACTCACCCCTTTTGTATCGGTCATACCTCCCCCAGAAAAGATCCTAATGATCCAAGAACCCAAAACTCTGCTCCCTGCACCAGCTTTTCAGCCACACATTTGTGCACTCACACACAAGTGAGTGCAGTTACTAATACAAAGGAGAAAATCCAAGACTCTGAGATGCAAAGGGACTGGGAGTCCTTGTGCAGAATACCTTAAAGATTAACTTGCAGGTAGAGTTGGTGGTGAGGAAGGTAAATGTAATATTAGCATTCCTTTCAAGAGGTCTAGAATACAAGAGCAGGGCTGTGATGTTGAAGTTTTATAAGCCACTGTGAGGTCTCACCTTGAGTACTGTCAACAGTTTACTGCTTTGGCTCTTGGGAGGGTCACCCAGTGCAAAAAGCTCAAAGGGTAGAGGCCAAGCAAAGAACAGTCCACTGATCTCAGGGCTAACAACCCAGACTGGTAAAACAAAATTGTTACCGAAACAGCAACGAAGAATCCTTTCCCATCTGTGTGCGACAGTGGGCAGGCAGAAATGGAGGACCTTCATTGCTGCCCTAAATGCCAGAAGGTATAACAGGCAGTAAGAAAGACAGTATTCGGAAAGGCTAAGCTGTCTCTCCTTCAAGCCCTCCAGTCCTAGCAACATCCTTTTGAATTGTTTCGGCACTCACTCTAGCTTAAAAATATAATTACATACTTCCCATACCACGGTGACCAAAACTGCAAACAATATCCCAAAAGTAACCTAATCAACATTAGAAAAACTACCCAGTCTACTGTGTCTCTTTATAACTCAAGTCCTCCAATACAAGCAGCATCCTTTTGAATTATTTCTGCACCCACCATGCACTCTCTGGCCGCTTTATTCAGTTCCTCCTGTACCTAATAAGCTGAGTGCATGCTTGTGGTGTTCTGCTGCTGTAACCCATCCACTTCAAGGTTCGACGTGTTGTGCATTCAGAGATGCTCTTCTGTGCACCACTGTTGTAATGCGTGGTTATCTGGGTTACTGTAGTCTTCTTGTCAGCTTCAATCAGTCTGGCCATTCTCCTCTGACCTCTCTCATTAACCAAGCATTTTCACACATAGATCAGCCACTCACTGATTTTTTTTTTGTTTTCCACACCATTCTCTGTAAACTCTGGAGAATGTTGTGTGTGAAAATCCCAGCAGATCAGCGGTCTCTGAGATATTCAAGCTACCCCATCTGGCACCAGTAATCATTGATTAAAGTCACTTAGATCACATTTCTTCCCCATTCTGATGTTTGGTTTGAACAACAACTGAACCTCTTGACCACGTCTGCATGCTTTTATGCATTGGGTTGCTGCCACATGATTGGCTGATTAGATATTTGCATTAACAATCAGATGTACAGGTGTACCTAATAAAGTGGCCACTGAGTGTAGCTTTATCATATAATCATACTATATACTGTCTATAGCATGACGATCAGAACAGCACACAATACACCAAATGCAATCTCATCAACATCAGTAGAGCAGGAACAGTAAGTATCGACTCCTGTACTCTGTACCATGTGCCTTTTGCCTCCTTCAGCATCCTATCTAACTATGTTGCCAAGTTCTACACTTCTACAGGTGCTGCCATTCACTGTGTATGTCCTGCCCTGATTTAACTTCCCAGAAGTTTCTGCTCATCTTAGAACAGAGATGAGAAGGAATTTCTTTAGCCAGACTGTGGTGTATCTGTGGAATTCATTGCCACAGAGAGCTGCGGAGGCCAAGTCTTCAAGTAGATTTAAAACATAGATTCACAGGTTCTTGATCAGTCGAGAGTCAAAGGTTACAGGGAGAAAACAGGAGAATAGGGTTGAGAGGGAAAATAAATCAACCATGATGGAATGGCGGAACAGACAATGGGCTGAATGGCCTAATTCTGCTCCAATGTCTTATGGTCTTAAAATGTATTACCCTGCATTTATCTGAATTACATTCTATCTGCCATTCCCTTGCCCATCTTCCCAGTTAATCTAGATCCAGTTGTATCCTTAGACAACCTTGTTCTCTGTCCACTAAATCACCAACTTTGGTGTCATCTGCAAATATGACCACCTACATTCCCCTCGAAAAAATAAACTATGGACAGCAAATTGAGGATTAATTCTACCAACTTGAAGTCTGAGTAAAGATGCCCTCAGCGTGGGCTGCTGCTGTCCAGTTAATCAAAGTTCAAAGTTCAAGACAGGTCCTCCAAAATAATAACATCAAGGAATTTAAAGTTGCTGACCCTCTCCACCTCTGATCTCTCAGTGTAACTGCATCACAAGGATTACCTGATGTCACTGTGATTAATTGAAGTAACAACAGTTTCTCTTTCTTTCTTTTACTTTCTGACAACCTTCGAAATTGTGTTAGATACGGTGAAGGAGTCACTGTGATCGTGGCAGACTGGCAAAGGATATGGGCAGACTGATGCTCGATTTAGGGCCCCCCCACCCCCCCAGGACCTGACATTGTACACCAGCAGCTGGCTTATTGACGTCACAACATTCAGTCCAAGATAAAATTAGCCTGAGCCGTGCCTCCATTCATCCGAGATCCAAGGCAGCATTTACAGGGGAGGGGGAACAGAGGTAGGTGGTTGGGAAATTAAAAAACAGGTAGACAGCGTCGGGCAGGAGACACACACACGCACACACACTCACAAAGGGTAGGTGCATCCAGACCCATACACAACAGACAGGCAGATGAACACGGCAGCATGTAGAGAGAGAGACAGGCAAGACAGAGATGCACTCCCAAAGACAGACAGACAGACAGAGCAGGGGGGTCCAATCTAATTCCCACATTCTGCCTCTCTCACAGAAATCAAAAAGCGCGTCAACGGGAGGTGGATTAAAACAGCTTCATTCCACAAGGACGTTTCAAGGGTCTAAAAATAGAAAATAAGCCTTGGGTAGTTAATGCATTACTGTCAAAGCTTCCAACACACACACACACACACACACACACACACACACACACACACACTTTATTTCATACCACATTGATTTCCTGCCAACACTCTTTGAAGGAAAGCTCAGGAAAATATGGAACTATGTTCCTTTGAAGAATTCAATAAGCAACTACATCACGATTTAGGAACCAGAAGCCTTCTGTGATCTCAAAAATCCCAGAGATACCAAAAGCTTGCATTCAAGGATTGGCTGATGTGGGAACTCCTTCCCCTTTGCTGCTGGACGTACTCTTGGAAATGTCAGACCACAGATTACTGCCTCATATAGTCAAGTTAGCCAGCCAGTGATGGGGTGGCATTAGCACCCAACTTCACGGGCTCCTTGCACACTTTCTATCCGTGTTGGGTTGAGCATCGAGCTAACAACTCAGCCTCGTAAAAAACGGCCAAAATGCTAAAGAAACAGCACAGTTGCCACCGACTGTTGCACCAGTCGCGTTGAGGAATAACTACATAATAGACAAGCAGTACCCTTCACTATTCAAGAATTAAAGAGTCAGCCATTAGTTTCCTCAGGCCTGCTCTACCGCCCAATAACATTGCTGCTAATTTTATCTTCTGCATCACTATCCTGTTCCAACCCTACATCACTCATCTCCTTTAATATCAAAAAGCTGTCACTGGTCCTGCTGACAACATTTTAATTGAGCAAAACATGTAGTTATGCTGATTAGAAATAGTTTTTAAAGATGACTATAATAGTTATTTCTGGGCTGTTAATGTAGAGGAGATATATCTTAAACTCCTGAACTCCATGGCAATCCAGCATTAGATTGTTGATGTTCGTATTGCTTTTATATTTTTTGTGCAGGGGAAGGGTATTTGGAGGTTGATATTCTTGTTGCGTTTTGTATGGGAGAGGGGTTGGGGGGGGATTGATGATCCTGTTGCCATTCTTTATTTGTGTGGGGAGGGGGTTGGTTTACTGTTTCTCTTTGAACTGATTTCCATGGATCTCTTTGTTTCATGGCTTTCTGGAGAAGAAGAATCTCAGAGTTGAATACTGCATATATATTTTGATAATAAATGAAGCTTTGATGCTTCACCTCAGCATCTGGTCCAAAAATGAAACAGGCAGAGGTTATCAGCAGCAATATGGATGTAGGAGGAATGCTCTGCATACTAGCCATAGAACAATTCTAGCACTCTTTTCTGAGTGTGGAATTTGTGGGTCTCTGTCCTTCTCCAGGGAGTCCACTAAAAGTATCCAGTTTAGCATGTCAGAAGCACAAGAAATTCTCTTATTCTGGCTTCTACCCGCTTCCTTTCCAGTCCTGCTGAAGGATCGCAGCCCAAAGTGTCAACTGTTTATTCCCCTCCATAGGTGGTGCCTGACTTGCTGAGTTCCCCCAGTGTTTTGTGTGTGTGTGTTACTTGGTACTTCAGTGCAGCACTGAGACAATGCAGTATGGCTGGATGTCCTATCTTCGGAACAAGATATATAACCAAGCCCCGTCTGCTCTCAGACTGAAGTTAAAAAAAAATCATGGCACTATTTCAGAGAGACCAGATGAGTTCTCCCCAACATTGATATTTTAACCATCAAAAGAGGGGTTACTTTGTCATTGCTGTTTACAAGAGCTCTCACGTTGTTCGAACTGGCTGCCATATTTTCCATATTAAGATAAAGGTTTGACTTCAAAAAGTACTACATGGGCTGGAAGATGCTTTTGGACATCGTGAACTGGTGAAAGTTCCAACTCTTTTAACATTAGCTCCTCCGCCAGACTGCTTAACAACCTTCTTTCTGGGCCGCTGCACAGCCTGAGAGAAAAAAATAGGCCATGCTCACTGCAAGTTCCAATCAATCTTAACACATTTCCCCTTAAGCGAGCACAGAAGCATGGGAAACTTGTGGTAGTCGTCCTCTTTACACACTTAGATAAAGTAGCATGAAACTTTTTCTGTCTCTTTCTATACTAACTGCAGTGAAGGCTCCGAGTCACTGCAAGCGCTGTCCCCAATCACCATATAAAACAAGAAAGAAACTGCATTCAAACAATGTGCTTACAAAAACACTCTTCTATTGAAGGTAGGAAAGGAATGCTAATTGATTGAACCAGTCTGGGCACAGAATCTTCAAGGACAACTTCAAGGAGTGGTGTCTCAGAAAGGCAGCGTCCATTATTAAGGACCTCCAGCACCCAGGGCATGCTCTTTTCTCACTATTACCATCAGGTAGGAGGTACAGAAGGCTGAAGGCACACACTCAGCCGTTCAGGAACAGCTTCTTCCCCTCTGCCATCCGATTCCTAAATGGACATTGAACCCTTGAACACTCCCTCACTTTTTTAGTATATATTATTTGCATTTTGAATGATTTTTAACCTATTCAATATATGTATACCATAATTGATTTACTTATTTATTCTTAATATTTTTTTTATTTTTTCTTCTATATTATCTATTGAATTGAACTGCTACAGCTAAGTTAACAAATTTCACCACACATGCCGGTGATAATAAACCTGATTCTGAGAAATTGATGTTCATGCCATCAGATTGGAGGCTACCCAGACAGAATATAAGGTGCTGTTCTTCCGACCTGAGTGTGGCCTCATCACAACAGTGGAGGAGGCCATGGTTACACATATCAGAATGGGAACGGAAAGTGGAAATAAAATGGGTGGCCACTGGGAGATCCCATTTTTTCTGGCAGATGGAGCGTAGGTGCTCAGCAAAGTGGCCTCCCAATCTACAATGGGGTCTCACCGATATACAGGAGGCCACACTGGGAGCACCGGACACAGTATATGACCCCAACAGACTTACAGTGAAGTGTCACCTCAGTTGGAAGGACTGTTTGGGGCCCTGAACGGTAGAGAGGGAGGAGGTGTAGGGGCAGGTGTAGCACTTGTTCCGCTTGCAAGGAGATTTGATTTGTCAACTAAAACACTCAAAAATGTCTACATACGTACCATGGAGAGCATTCTGAATGGCTGCAACACCGTCTGGTATGGGGGGGGGGGGGCGCGGGGGATGCTCCACACGAGATTGAAGTAAGTTACAGAAAGCTGTAAAATTAGTCAGCTCCATCATAGGTACCAGCTTCTGTAGTATCCAAGACATCTTCAAGGTGTGATATCTTAGGAAGGTGACATTCACCATTAAGGATGCCCACCACCCAGGGAATGCTCTCTTTTCATTGGTACTGTTGGGAAGGTGGCACAGAAGCCCAGAAGGTACTCACTCAGTGATTCAGGAACAACTTCTTCCCCTCTACCATCCAATTTCTAAATGGACAATGAATCCATGAACACTACTTCACTACCTTTTTATTTCTGTTTTCTTTCACTACTTATTTTAACTATTTAATAGACATCTATATACGCTTAATGAAACTCAGATTTTTCTCTACATTTATTCATCGTGTATTTCATTGTACTACTGCAATAAAGTTAAAAAATTTCATGACAAATACTGGTGATTCTGATTCAAGCCGGTTTCGTCCACATTGTAGACTTGCTCGGGACTTAAATTTTCATTAGATATTAACTTAGTGCACTCATCAACAAACTTAGCGGCAGCTTCCTTGTCTGCTGAGCATTTTTCACCACACACTGCATGAAACTTTATGCCATGTCACTATCTGAAACACTGAAGCCACCCTTCACTGTAATCCCACTTACAATCCAGTCCCAATTCTTCATGAAATAATCTTGCGTGTTCCTTCACCATCTCTCCTGACAGTTCTCTGCCTCGCTGACGCGGATTTAAACCACTGTATGAGAACTTTATCTAGCTGTGAACATCTTCCACCTTTCACACAAAACGCTGGTGGAACGCAGCAGGCCAGGCAGCACCTATAGGGAGAAGCACTTCCTACAGATGCTGCCTGGCCTGCTGCATTCCACCAGCATTTTGTGTGTGATGCTTGAATTTTCAGCATCTGCAGATTTCCTCATGTTTACATTTTAATCTTCCACCTTTTATTGTTTTCCTTGTACACATCTGTGTTTTTGGTTTGCTGTCGCCAAAGAACAAGAGCAACTTTTCTTTTTCTTTCTTTATATCATGAACTGCGGAAGAGCCAAGTTGCATGTGCTTTTCACAGTTACACCATTGTCGAGTTTTTTCAGAACTTCCAGCTTATCTTGAATAGATAACGTATGGTGTTTGTGCTTTACACCATGAGAAGCACTTCATTTGTTCATTGAAGACAAGACTGGGGCTAGATAAGCATAGATTATAAAAATAAATGCAGAATAACAACAGAGGAACGGTTTCCTTCTTTTAAAGACAGGGATTCTGCTAATGGTGACACCAGAACAGTGGTGACATGAGAAATTTGAAATTAAGCTGGCGAACTAACGGTAGAACCAGATTACTGAATGCCAGATTCAAGGTGGTCGAATTGTAATTTTATTTATTAACTGGTGTAATCAAATACAGTACAACAAAGAAAATCTTTCACGTCTCATAAACTGCCTTTATTCCAGCAGCATGGTAACAAAGGCTATGTGCATGGGAGCATTTCAGTTACTGTGTGGCCATGCACCCATGCAGCTTAGAAGGAACAATGGTGGAAACTCCAAGAATTGGTGTCTGGTTGTGAAACTGAACAGCTCTCAAGTCTGTACCAGAAGTTTGGATCCCTGGTGAGAGGACTAATGGCTGAAATTGCTTGGACATTTGAACCTGGGCACATTCCTTCTCATCCTATACAGGAAGTCAGCATTCAGTGCACCACCAACCCATACTCTCTATGGGCCCAATACCTGCAGACTTAAAAAAACTATTGGCCCAACACCTTAATCCTATTTGTAGGCTTGCATGAGTTATATCCATTTTCCCTGGTCATGTCTGGTCTGTGAAATTGGATAAGGAAAGTGGCAGGTTGGGTTAGTAAGTTTACAGGAGGCTGATGGTGTTGTGGATAGTGTAGAACATAGTCAAAGGTTACAACAGGACATTGACAAGATGCAGATCTGGGCTAGGTGGCAAATGGGAGTTCAACCTGGAAGTGATTCACTTTGGAAACTCGAATTTGAAGGCAGAACACAGAGAGGACTCTTTGCAGTGTGGAGGAACAGAGGGATCACAGGGTTCACGTCCATAGATCCCTCAAAGTTGCTGCACAAGTTGATGGGGCTGTTAAGAAGATGTACAGTGTGTTGACCTTCATTAGTTGGGGGATTGATTTCAAGAGCCATGAGGTAATGCTACAACTCTATAAAACACTGGTTAAAACACACTTGAAATATTGTGTTCAGTTCTGGTTGCCTCATTGTGAAGAGAATGTGGAAGCTTTAGGGAGGATGCAGAGGAGATTTACCAGGATGCTGCCTGAATTGGACAGCAGGTCTTTCGACGATAAGTTCAGCAAGCTCAGGCTTTTCTCTTTGGAGCGAAGGAGAATGAGAGGTGAATTGAAAGAGGTGTACATGATAGATCAAGTGGACAGCCAAAGACTTTTTCCCAGGGCGGAAATGGTTAATACAAGGAAGAATAATTTTAAGGTGACTGAAGGAAAGTATGGGGGTGGGAATGTCAAAGATAAATCACAAACAAGAGAAAATCTGCAGATGCTGTAAATCCAAAGCAACATACACAACACCAACTGAAACATCAACTGTTTACTCTTTTCCATAGATGCTACCTGACCTGCTGAGTTCCTCCAGCAGTCTGAATGTCCGAGGTTTTATTTTTACACAGAGAGCGGTAGGTGCATGGAATGCACTGCCACAGATCGTGGAAGAGGCAACTACATTAGAGACATGTAAGAAACTCTTACATAGGGCCATGGATGATAGAAGAATGGGGGGATCTGTGGGAGGGAAGGGTTAGATTAATCTTAGAGCAGGTTAAAAGGTCGGCACAACATTGTGGACTGACGGGCCTGTACTGTGCTGTAATGTTCTATGTTCTATAAAATATTTCATTAGTTGATGCTGAGGATAGTCTTGAACTTTGAATCTACCATCAGAGTCGCTCCTGAACTGACCAAGTATTGACATTCCAGAACAGCACTATAAAGCAAACAGGTTTAATGAATTCATACCCTTGTCCCATCTTGCATCATGGTGATAACTGAACTGATGACTCCTTTAGTTAATGGTAGTCCAATACCACCATTACTAGGCTACTGACAGTCAGTGGGCGGTCTCGACCTCCTGATGTCTCTCCTATTGCAACACCCAATTAGCTGAAGATTTATTGTATTAAGAGCTTTCACCAGCTGCCCTCATCACTGTCAAATAAATTATTGTTAATTAACGCCGCAATGATTTAGTTTGAAATCGCATTTGAAAATGCCCTCTGCAAAATCGACTAGTCTATCATAGGCCGTGTCTGATTCAGACCAGCGCTGTGATGGGTGTGTTATGTTCTCAGTACTAATGATTTCTCCAAGATGGGAACTTTCCTTGCCTTGTGGAAGATGTTAACAGTTCTTGCAAGTTCTGTCAAGAACTGAGTGGCAGAAGACTTCTTTTTTAATGATAAACACAAAGGACTCTGCAGATGCTGGAAATACAAAGCAACACACACAAAATGCCAGTGGAACATCAGCATGTCGGGTAGCATCTATGGAGGAGAATGGGCAGTCGGTATTTCAGGCCAAGACCCTTAGATGGGACTTTTATTAATGGGCTGGGGAGTAGGGTGTCAGGGTAGGGGTTGGATGGGGGTTAAGCAGATACCCTGTATGAGTTAGGAACAAAGGAAAATGAAGAAAATGGTGGGGAGACGGGAGAGGGGGGATTAAAATGGAAAATAAATGGCACTATGAATCAGAGTGTGTTATTTAGTAATGGAATAACAGGGCAATAAACTCATTGAAAATTAAGTATAAATTCTGTGCTACAGCAGATGATCCAGGCACATAAACAGATATATCACTCAAAGCACCAACATAGGCAACACAAAGTCCCAAATGTACTTCCAATAAGATGGCAATGCTGAAGATTAGAATCAAATTAATATCACTGGCATCACCGTGAAATTTGTTGTTTTGCAGCAGCAGTACATTGCAATACATAAAAATACAATAAATTACTATAATATATACAGTATAAAAATATATACCGTATAAAAATTAAATTAAATAAGGTGTGCTAAAAAAGAGCGTAAAATACTGAGGTAGTGTTCAGTATTTGATGGCAGAGAGGAAAGAGCTGTTCTAACAATGTTGAATGTGTGCCTTCAG
The DNA here is from genome assembly GCF_030144855.1 of Hypanus sabinus. Classification (NCBI taxonomy): domain Eukaryota; kingdom Metazoa; phylum Chordata; class Chondrichthyes; order Myliobatiformes; family Dasyatidae; genus Hypanus; species Hypanus sabinus. The sequence goes on from NC_082711.1 coordinate 174,184,357, forward strand.
GTTCTTGTACCACCTCCCTGATGGTAGCAATGAGAAGAGGGCATGTCCTGGGTGATGGGGGTCCTTAATGATAGATACCACCTTTTTGAGGCATTGTCTTTTGTAGATGTCCTCGATGCTGGGGAGGCTAGTGCCCATGGTGGAGCTGACTGACTTTGCAAACTTTCTGCAGCTTTTTCTGATCCTGTGCAGTGGACCCTCCCCAGACCAGACAGTGATGCAACCCAGTTAGAACGCTGTCCATGGTACAAGAGTAGAAATCTGCACATGCCTTTGATAACCAACAGCAAGACAACAAATCTTGGTTATACCCTACCAGGCCACTTAAGTCATAGTCTCTGTATGACCAGAAGATGGAAAAGTGTTGGGAAAAGTACAACAAAAATAAAGAAGACTGACAACAAAATGGGGAGGTTATAATCATCAAGAAGATGTGATCAGGCTCATGTATCTTTCTTTGAAAGACGTAACTGAAGAATGTAATGATACAAGTCCTTCCATATACTCAAAGGCCACTTCATTAGGTACACCTGTACTCCCATTCATTAAAGCAAATATCTAGTCAGCCAATCATATGGTAACAATTCAATGCATAAAAGCATGCTGGCATGGTCAAGAAGTTCAGTTGTTGTTCAAACCAAACATTTGGAAAAAGAAATGTGATCTAAGTGACTTTGACTGTGGAATGATTGTTGGTGCCAGATGGGGTGGTTTGAGTATCTCAGAAACTGCTGATCTCCTGGGATTTTAACGCACAAGAGTCTCTAGAGTTTACAGAGAAGTTTCTAGGAATTCTGGGAAAGGCGCAGGATAGATATGTCCCGCAGATGAAGAAGTTCGTAAATGGCAGGGTCTGACAAAGGAAGTTAAGAACTGCATAAAAGCTAAGGAGAAAGCATATAAATTATCGAAAGTGAGTGGGAAGTTGGATGATTGGGAAGCTTTTAAAATCCAACAAAAGGCAATTAAAAAAGCTATAAAAAGTGAAAAGATGAAATATGAGGGCAGACTAGCCAATAATATAAAGTAGGATACTAAACACAAACAAGTGAAAATCTGCAGATGCCGGAAATCCAACCAACGCACACAACATGCTGGAGGCATTCAGCAGGCCAAGCAGCATCCATGGAAAAGAGTACAGTCAATGTTTCAGGCTGAAATCCTTTGGCATTACTGGAGAAAAAGAGCTGAGGAGCAGATTTAAAAGTGGGGGGAGGGGAGAGAGACACACAAGGTCATTATGTGCTGGATGCTGGTGGTGGTGGTGGGGGGGTGGGGAGGGTAATTCTCCAAAAATTCCTTCATCTCTAATGGGATCCCACCACCAAACACGTCTTTCCCTCCCTCCCACTTTCTGCTTTCCACAGGGATCACTCCGTACGCGATTCCCTTGTCCATTTGTCCCTCTCTACTGATCTCCCTCCTGGCACTTATCCTTGCAAGTGGAACAAGTGCTACACTTGCTCCTACAACTCCTCCCTCACTATCATTCAGGGCCCCAAACAGTCCTTCCCGGTGAGGTAATACTTCACATGTGAGGCTGCTGGGGTCATATACTGTGTCTGGTGGTACCGGTGTGGCCTCCTGTATATCGGTCAGACCCAATATAGATGTGAGACTATTTCACCAAGCACCTACACTCCGCCCGGCAGAAGAAGCGGGATTTCCCAGTGGCCACCCATTTTAATTCCCTTCCCATTTCGATATGTCTATCCATGGCCTCCTCCACTGTTGTGACGAAGCCACACTTGGAGGAACACCACCTTATATTCTGTTTGGGTAGCCTCTAACCTGAATATTGATTTCCTGAACTTCTGGTAATGCCCCCACCCACCCTTTGCTTCACCATTCCCCATCCCCTTTTCCCTCTTTCACCTTATCTCCTTTGCCCACCCATCACCGCCCTCTGGTGCTCCTCCCCCTTTTCTTTTTCCCATGGTCTCTGTCCCTTTCACCAATCAACTTCCCAGTCTTTACTTCATCCCTCCCCCTTCAGGTTTCACCTATCACCTTGTGTTTCTCTCTCTCCTTCCCCCGCCTTTTAAATCTACTCTTCAGCATTTTTTCTCCAGTCCTGCCAAAGGGTTTCAGCCCAAAATGTCGACTGTACTCTTTTCCATAGATACTGCCTGGCCTGCTGAGTTCCTCCAGCATTTTCTGTGTGTTAAGCAGGATGCTAAATGTTTTTTCAGTTATATAAAACGGGGGTGAGAGTTGATATTGGACCACTGCAAAATGATGTTGGTGAGGTAGTAATGGGGGACAAAGAAATGACAGATGAACTTTGCACCTGTCTTCACTGGAAGACAACAGCAGTGTGCCAGAGATCGTGAGTGTCAGGGAATGGGAATGAGTGCCATTGCTATTGCAAAGAGAAAAGTTCTAGGCAAACTCAAAGGTGGATAAGTCACCTGGGCCAGGTGGACTACATCCCAGAGTCCTGAGAGAGGTTGTTCAAGAGATAACTGATGCATTGGTCATGATCTTTCAAGATTCACTCGATTCTGGCATGGTCCCAGAGAATTGGAAGATTGTAAATGCCACTCCTTTAAGAAGGGAGGAAGGCAAAAGAAAGGAAATTATAAGCCACTTAGCCTGACGTCAGTGACTGGTAAAGTGTTGGAGTCTATTATTAAGGATGAGGTTTCAATGTACTTGAAGACTAAAGATAAAATAAGTCAAAATTGGCGTGGTTTCTGTAAAGGGAAATCTTGTCTGACTAATCTGTTGGGAGTTCTTTGATGAAATAACAAGTTGGGTAGGCAAAGGAGAGGCAGTGGATGTCATTTACTTGGACTTTTAGGTATTTGATAAGGTGCCACACATAAGGCTGCTTAACACGATAAAATCCTATGGCATTACAGGAAAGATACTGGCATGGATAGAGGAATGGCTGACAGACAGGAGGCAGCGAGTGGGAATAAAAGGGGTCTTTTCTGGTTGGCTGCCGGTGACTAGTGGTGCTTCTCAGGGATCAGTATTGGGTCTGCTGCTTTTCACATTGTTGTCAATGATTTAGATAATGGAATTGATGGCTTTGTAGCAAAGATAGGTGGAGGGGTAGGCAGTGCTGAGGAAGCAGAGTGATTGTAGAAGGATGTAGACATAGTGGAAGAATGGGCAAAAAAGTGGCAGATGGAATACAGTGTTGGGAAATATATGATAATGCATTTTGGTAAGACACTGGTCAGGCTGCACTTGGGAGTATTGTCAACAGTTTTAGGCCCCATATCTCAGAAAGGTTGTATTGTCATAGGAGAGTGTCCAGAGGAGGTTCACAAGGATGATTCCGGGAACGAAGGGGTGAAAATATGAGGAGCATTTGGCAGCTTTGTGCCTGTACTCACTGGAATTGAGAAGAATGTGGGGGTGGGGGAGGATCTCATTGAAACCTGCTGAATGTTGAAAGGATAGGGTGGATGTGGAGAGGATGTTTCCTATGTTGAGTGTATCCACAACCAGAGAGCACAGCCTCCAAATTGAGGGGTGGCCCTTTCGAACAGAGGTAAGGAGGAATTTTTTTAGCCAGAGAGTAGTAAATCTGTGGAATGTTCTGCCACAGAATGCAGTGGAGGCCAAGTCTGCAGGTATATAAGGCGGAAGCTGATAGTTTACTGGTTGGTCAGGGAATCAAAGAATATGGCGAGAAGGCAGGTTTATGGGGTTGAGTGGGATCCGGGATCAGCCATGATGGAATGGCAGAACGTACTCGCTGGGGTGAATGGCCTAATTCTGCACTCATGTCTGATGGTCTTATGATCTAATGGTGCAAAAAGCAAAAGCATCCAGTGAGCAGCAGCTCTGTAGATGAAAACACCTTGTTAATGGGAGAGGTCAACAGTGATTGGTCAGACTGGTTCAAGCCAATAGGTAAGTGACAATAACTCAAATAACCACTGGTTAACACAGTGGCATGCAGAAGAGCATCTCTGAACACCGAGCCTTGAAGTGGACGGGCTACAGCAGCAGAAGACCATGAACATACACTCAGTGGCCATTATATTAGGTACAGGAGGTTCAGAATAGAGTGGCCACTGAGTGTATGTATATAACAGGATCTCCTGGTTGCCACCCACTTCAAATCTCCTTCACATTCTCCTTTGGATATGTCCATACATGGCCTCCTCTACTGCCATGATGAGGCCAAACTCAGGTTGGAGGAGCAACACCTCATATACCGTCTGGGTAGCCTCTAGCCCCCTTGTAATGAACACTGAATTCTCCAACTTCTGGTAATTCCCTTCCTCTCCCTCCCACCATCACACTTTCACTCTGCCTCCTCTTCTAGCTGCCTATCACCTCTCTCATGATTCTGCCTTCTTCTACTACCCATAGTGCTTTCCCCTTCCATTCCTTCTTCACCTCTCCTGCCTATCCCCTCCCTGCTTCCCCTCCCCCACCCCATGATGATTGGTTTTTCACCTGGCACCTTCCACCCTCCCCCAGCCCCTGCCCCCTCCTTCTTCAATCCTGACGAAGGGTCTCAGCCCGAAACGTTGACTGCTCCTTTCAACAGATGCTGCCCGACCTACTGAGTTCATCCAGCTTGTTTGTACGTGTTGATTTGACCACAGCATCTGCAGTGCACTTTGTGTATGTATATAAAGTTTTACATTACAGATATATGAATGTTTTCTTCATTGCTGAATAGAAAAGAAATAGATTTCTTATGAGTAAAACTGTGTGAATTTCTTACCAGTTTGGCCATGTCACAAACATAGCACTGGCTGCGTTCCTACCAATTCACCGAGCAAGTCGCTCTTAAATCTGACTGATGAGCACAACCAGGACCAGCAGCCCATAGGCAGCCACTAATCAATTCAGGAGAAATGTCCTCATGCAGAGAGTGAAGAGATAATGGGTACACTAACAATGGGAATCACGGAGGTGAACAATAATGTTAAACACAGAAGGGAGAAGGGATTAGAGGGATAGGGCGAAGGGCTGCAATGAAAAGAAAGAGGTGCATATTCATCACAAACACTGACTAAGCTGAACTGTCCGATACAGTACCCAGTGAAAACTCAACCTATACCACTCCTGCATTTCAGCAGAAAATCAGAATGCATCTGAAAGTGGTTTGTTAGGGATGTAGTTTTTAGGATATGCAATGTCCAAAAGACACAGGAACAGAATTAGGCCATTCAGCCCATCTGACATTCCATCATGGACTATGGACTACCTGTGGACTCACTTTCAAGGACTCTACAACTCATGCTCCAATATTATTTATTTCTTTATTATTACTGTTATTTTGACTTTCTTTTTGTATTTGCACAATTTGTTATTTTTTGCCCATTTATTGTCCTTCAACCTCTTCAGATTTTCAACACCTGTAAAGAGAACTGGATACACAAAGTAGTGCCATCTCCCTTACTTTGACTTGCCTCTTTATAGATCTACCAGGCTCTTTATCCCCATGCAGCTGAAGGCTTTGCTCCCTCATTGTGTCAGCAGAGCACTAAGAGGTCTTAGTGTTTACTATTTTTAGTGGGACTGTGATCACATTCTACATTTCTGGTATTGATGCAAGTTACAATTAGAAGAAACCTTCCCACTGATTTTGCAATGTTGCTGACATATGAATCCTCCCCCAATGATTCAACACCATTCCACCTCACAAATACCGATTACACAGCTCTCCAGCTTAGAACTAAGCCAGTGCTGTATTACCAAGGCTCCCATTTTACTGGAGAGATGTGAAACAAAGTAGCATCAATTGCACTCTCAGATATATACACAGTGGCCACTTTATTAGGTACAACAGCTCGCTAATGCATTTCATGTTGATGTGTCATTGAGCACACTGACATGAAACTTTGTCACAGGAAAGCAATATCCATCATCAGGGTCCTCCACCACCCAGGACATGCTCTCTTCTCACCGCTGCCATCAGGAAGAAGGTACAAGAGCCTCAGAACTTGCACCACCATGTTCAGGAACAGTTATTATCCCTCAACCATCAGGATCTTGAACCAAAGAGAATAACTTCACTCAAGTTCACTTGCCCCATAACTGAAATGCTCCCACAGCCAAAGGACTCACTCTCAAGGACTCTTCATCTCACGCTCTTGATACTTATTGCTTATTTATTTATTATTATTGTTTCTTCTTTTTGAATTTACATAGTTTGTTGTCTTCTGTACTCTGATTGAACTCCCTAGTTAAGTGGTCTTTCCCTGATTCTGCTATAGTTATTATTCTATAGATTTGTTGATAATGCTCACAAGAAAATTAATCTCAGGTTATAAATGCTGACATATATGTACTCCGATAACAGAATCTACTTTGAACTTAATGCAAATATTTAACCAGCCAATCATGTTGCAACCACTCAGAACCAACACCAAAATGTGATCTAAGTGACTGACTGTAGAGTCATTCTTGGTGCCAGATGGGGTGGTTTGAGTATCTCAGAAACTGCTGACTTCCTGGGATTTTCATGCACAACAGTCTTAGCGTTTACAGAGAATGGTGCAAAACACAAAAAAAAACAACATCCAGTGAGTGGCAGTTCTCTGGATGAACAGGTTACAGATGTTGGAAGAGCTCAGTAGGTCAAGCTGCATTTTTGGGAGGAAGGGAATTGTAGGCATTTCAGGTCAAAACCCTTCATCAGGGCTTAAATGTTCAACCTGAAAAGTTTACCATATCTTGTCTTCTACAGATGCTGCTCGCCTTGCTGAGTTCCTCCAGCCAATGGTCTGTTTCTCACCCAGCTATTGAGGGCTAGCAATGATCCTTCAGTCAGAGATCTATAAAGCCAAACAATCTGCTCATTAACAGCATAATTTTGTGGGCTGAATGGTCTGCACTGTACTGTACTGTTCTATATTACATAACATAATCAGAATCAGAATCAGGTTTATTATCACCGGCATGTGAAGTGAAATTTGTTAACTTAGCAGCAGCAGTTCAATGCAATACATAATATAGAAAAGAAATAAAATTAAATTAATTACAACATACATATATTGAATAGATTAAAAACATGCAAAAAAACTGAAATACTGTATATTAAAAAAAGTGAGGTGGTGTCTAAGGGTTCAGTGTCCATTTAGGAATTGGATGGCAGAGGGGAAGAAGCTGTTCCTGAATCACTGAGTGTGTGCCTTCAGGCTTCTGTACCTCCTACCTGATGGTAACAGTGAGAAAAGTGTAATGCCCTGGGTGCTGGTGGTCCTTAATAATGGACGCTGCCTTGCTGAGACACCACTCCCTGAAGACGTCCTGGGTACTTTGTAGGTTAGTACCCAAGACGAAGCTGACTAGATTTACAACCCTCTGCAGCTTCTTTTGGTCCTGTGCAGTAGCATTTCCCCACCCCCACCCCCATACCAGACAGTGGTGCAGCCTGTCAGAATTCTCTCCATGGTACATCTATAGAAGTTTTTGAGTGTATTTGTGGACATGCCAAATCTCTTCAAACTCCTAAATAAGAATACTCGCTGTCCCATTTGGGGGTCAGTCTGGCTATGAAATTTCCTAGATCACAAGTCATCAAGCTACAAAAAAGACTTTATACTTGAAGGAAAACACCTTGGGATCTCCAGAAGTTGTGAAAGATGTTGAAGAAATTAAAGTCTTTTCTAAACAATTTATCTTGTTGCCTTCCGTGCCACCTAGTCCTGTCCTGCTGATAGTCATTCATATCCAGGGAAAACTTCCAATCCATGGCCTCCTTCATTAAGCCCATAATTCTGTTCAAACCACAAACCCCTTTTGTCTCCAAACCATAAGACCATAAAACATTGGACCAGAATTAGGCCATTCTATCACGGCTGATTTATAAACACCCTCAACCTCATTCCTCTGCCTTCTTCCCGTAACCTTTCATGCCCTGACTGATCAAGAACCTATCAACCTCCGCCTTAAATGCACCCAATGGCCTGTCCTCCACAGCCACCAGTAGCAATGAATTCCAGATTCGCCACCCTCTGGCTAAAGAAATTCCTCCCCACATCTGTTCTAAAGGGACGCCCTTCTACTCTTGAGGCTGGGTCCTCTGGTCCTAGATTTCCATCCTTTCCAACTCTAATTATTTGATGTTTCAATGAGATTCCACCCTCCCACCCTATTCTTCTAAACTCCAGTCAACAGAGGCCCACCCAGAGCCATCAAACCCTCCTCATGTGTTAATCCTTTCATTCTCATGAACCTCCTCTGGACCCCTGGAGTTCAACTGTAGAAAGGTGACCATTCTGAATAATCACAGGGTTCACACTTTACCATTTTTTAATCTGCACTCTCTGTTTACCAAACAGCTTCAAGTTAGCTGAGTGAATCTATCTATCCAAGTACAGTAGGTGGCTGGAGTGGGTAGGTCACGTGTTCCTTTCTGCACAAATAAGATTCATCAGAGGTATTCCTTAGGAACAGAATCATGTCTGACTGACCTTGCCAAAGTCAATGGTAAAGAAATAAACCCCTTACTAAATTCATTGTGGAGACCACTGTCCAAAATATTCCAAACACCAACAGTTCACTAAAAGCACTAGCTAAAATTCACCCTCTAACCAAAATGATCAAACTTAATTAGAACAAAAGGATCAGTAGATACTGTAAAACTGAAACAAAAATATGGAATACTCGGAACACTCCACAGGTTAACATGAAGAGACATGGGTCAAATATTTTCCTCTCTTCTTGACCTGCTAAGATCTTACAGCACTTCTTGCCTTTGCTAGCAGAACAGATGATCTGGTCACTAAATGTTATCTTTGAAAGAACATAATAACATCATATAAATTTGTTGCAGGAGTGGGCTATCTTGTCTGTCGAGCCTGCTTCGTCACTCAAAAAGATCATAGCTGAATTGGCTGTGGGCTCAGCTCTACCTACCTGGCTTTCCCCCATAATCCTTAAATTCACCTCTATGTAAAAATCTGTTCAACTGTGTCTTGAATATATTTAATGACATAGCCTCTACTGCCTCCCTGAGCAGGAAGCTTGTTGTGTACAAAAGTAAAGACCATGCTTCCTAGATTATAATAAGTATTTATTCTCCAGAAAGTAAATTATTGGGTGCAAACCACTTCAGGATGTTATATTGTGGCTGGCACCATCATCCTGCCTCTTTAACACAGTAAACCATTCCAAGGGCCTTCACGGGAGCAGGTAGGGGGAAATGGGCCAATTCCTAGTGGGAAGCTACAGGCATCAGTTCTGAGTTTACAGCTATATGCAGTTTATTTTAATTACAAGAGTGTGGTGTATCCAAGTTTTGTGATGTCAGAATCGGAATCAGAATCAGGTTTAATATCACCAGCATATGTTGTGAAATTTGTTGGCTTTGCAGTATATGCAATACATGGTGATAGAGGGAAAAAAACTGATTTACAGTAAGCATAATGTTTTATATAGTTAAGTAAGTAGTGCAACAACAGAAATAAAAAAAGTAGCGAGATAGTGTTCATGGGTTCAATGTCCATTCAGAAACTGGGTAGCAGAGGAGAAGAAGCTGTTTCTGAATTGTTGAGTGTGTGCCCTCCTGTTACAGCAATGAGAACAAGGCGTGACCTGGGTGATGGGGGTCCTTAATGATGGACATCACTTTTCTGAGGCATTGCTCCTTGAAGATGTCTTGGACACTCTGGAGCTGACTGAGTTCACAACTCTCCGCAGCTCATTTTGATTCTGTGCCATAGCTCCCTCACCCCCACATACCAGACGGTGATGCAGCCAGTTAGGATACTCTCCACAGTACATCTGTAGAAATTTTTGAGTATTTTTGCTGACTTATCAAATCTCCTCAAACTCCTAATGAAATATGGCTGTTGTCATGCGAGTAGCTGCATCAATACGTTGGGTCCAGGTTGGTAAGAGGGGAAGCGAGCTATGAGCAGTCAGTAGAGTCTGCAAAGGATTATAGCCAGGTGAAGCAAATGGGCAAAGATAACAGATACAGTCCCAAATAAAAAGTGAGGATATTTGCCTATGTTTTTATCATTAGATAAAATCTGGCACTGGATCAAAATAGCAAATATTACCACAGGTGTGCAAAAGCTTGAAGGAATTAAAATTTCAAGGATGTCTTGAAACTGCAGGGTAGAGGATGCTATCTTGAACCTTAGAACACTCAATGAGTGTCAAGTCTTCTGAGAGAGCTCTAATGGATCATGCCACATGAAATAGTTTTTCCTCCATCAGTCCAAAATTGCCAGTCCCTTTTACTCAAGGGCCCTGGAGAGGTGTATTGAGCTATTGCCAGTTTATTAATAGTGGTGAACACTATTAAATATACACAACTCTACAGACGTTTGCAGGGAAGCATTTAAAATGAAAGAGAAAAACTTTCTTTCATCAAAAACCTACTGCATGGTGACTGCGTTAGACCATAATGATTCCAGATCAGACTTATAGAAAGCCAAGGCAGAGAACTCAAAAAGTCTCCCAGGCAACCAGCTGAAGATCTCCTTCACCTCACAACGTGTTAGGACATTGAACATTGAACAGTACAGCACAGTGCAGGCCCTCTGGCCCAAGATGTTGTGCTGACCTTTTAACCTACTTCATGATCAATCTAACCATACCCTCCTACAGAACCTTCCATTTATCTATCACCTGTGAGTTTCTTAAATGCCCCTAATCTACCTCTACCACCATCCCAGCAGAACATTCCATGCATCCATCAGTCTGAGTAAAGAACTTACCTCTGACATCCCCCCCTATATTTTCCTCCATTCACCTTAAAATTATGTCCCCTTGTATTAGCCATTTATACCCTGGGGAAAAATCTCTGGCTAGCCACTCGATCTATGCCTCTTATCATCTTGTACACCTCTATTAAGCCACCTCTCATTCTTCTTCGCTCCAAAGAGAAAAGCCCTGGTTCACTCAACCTTTCCTCATAAGATGTGCTCTCTAACCCAGGCAGCATCTTGGTAAATCTCTGCACTCACTCTAAAGCCTTCACATCCTTCTTATAATGAGGTGACCATAACTTAAGTGTGGTCTCCAACTGTGGATTTAACCAGGATTTTATAGAGTTGCGGCTCTTGAACTCAATCCCCGACTAATGAAGGCCAACACACTATACACCTTCTTAAAAGCATTGATCCCTGTGGTGCCTGAGTACTCTCAGCATGCCAACCTGTCAATAATCTACTTATTCCCACTCTTTCTGTGCATAATACCACAAATTTCACATCCTGTAATGTTATTCATCAACTTGCTGTGTGACTCCTTATTGAACACATTTTGAAAATTCAAAAACACTCCATCCACTGTTTCTCTCTATCTGCTGTACATATGCACTCAACAGATTAGTCAAAATGTTTTTCCTCTGGAAATCCATTCTGATGTTGTTCCATCTTTTGTATTTCTTTTCTATGTTTCTATTATCATATTCTTCAATATACACTCAATGGCCACTTAGTTACCTCCTGTACCTAATAAAGTGGCCACTGAGTGTATGTCTGTGCTTCTGCTGCTGTAGCCCATTTGCTTCAAGGTTCAATCTTTTGTGTGATCAGAGATGCTCTTCTGCACACCACTGCTGTAATGTGTTGTTATTTGAGTTACTGTCACTTCCTGTGCAGGTTGGTGATATCCTCCTCGCTGACGATCAGCACTGGGGTACCTCAGGGGTATGTGCTTAGCCCACTGCTCTACTCTCTGTATACACATGACTGTGTGACTAGGCACAGCTCAAATACCATCTATAAACTTGCTGACAATACAACCATTGTTGGTAGAATCTCAGGTGGTGACAGGAGGGCGTACAGGAGTGAGAAATGCCAACTAGTGGAGTGTAGCAAAAACCTGGCACTCAACGTCAATAAGATGAAAGAGCTGATTGTGGACTTCAGGAAGGGTAAGTCGAAGGAATACATACCAATCCTCACAGAGAGAGCAGCATCAAGTTCCTGGGTGTCAAGATCTCTGAGGATCTAACCTGGTCCCAACATATCAATGTAGTTATATAGAAGGCAAGACAGTGGCTATACTTTAATTAGGATTTTGAAGAGATTTGGCATGTCAACAAATACACTTAAAAACTTCTACAGTTGTACCGTGGAGAGCATTCTGACAGGCTGCATAACTGTCTGGTATGGAGGGGCTACTGCACAGAACCTACAGAAGCTTGTAAATCTAGTCAGCTCCATCTTGGGTACTAGTCTACAAAGTACCCAGGACATCTTTAGGGAGCGGTGTCTCAGAAAGGCAAGGGTCCATTATTAAGTACCTCCAGCACCCAGGGCATGCCTTTTTCTCACTGTTACATCAGGCAGGAGGTACAGAAGCCTGAAGGCACACACTCAGCCATTCAGGAACAGCTTCTTCCCCGCTGCCATCTGATTCCTAAATGGACATTGAAACTTTGGGCACTACCTCACTTTTTTTTTAATATACAGTATTTCTGTTTTCGCACATTTAAAAAAAATCTATTCAATATGCGTAATTGATTTACTTGTCCATTAATTATTTATGTTAATTTTTTAATTATTTTTTTTCCCCCCTCTCTGCTAGATGATGTATTGCATTGAACTGCTGCTGCTAAGTTAACAAATTTCATGTCACATGCCAGTGGTAATAACCTTATCCTGATTCTGATTTCTGTCAGCTCGAACCAGTCTGGCCATTCTCCAGGACCTCTCTCAGCAACAAGGTTTTTTTACCCACCGAACAACCATTCACTGCATGTTTTTTGCTTTTTGCACCAGTCTCTGTAAACTGTAAAGTCTGTTGTGCACGAAAATTCCAGAGATCAGCAGTCTCTAAGATAGTCAAAGCACCAACAACCACTCCACGGCCAAAGTCACTTGGATCACATTCTTTCCCCATTCTGATGTTTGGACTGAACGGCAACTGAAGCTCTTGACCACGTCTGCATGCTTTTATGCATTGAGTTGCTGCCACATGATTGGCTGATTAGATATTTGTATTAATGAGCAGGTGTACAGGTGTTCCTAACACAGTGACCACCGAGTGTAGATTCCAGCAGCTAATGTTGAGCTGACAACTCTGTAATTCTCCCTTCTTAAACTGTGGGTTTTGTATCTATTTCCTGACAATCATCGAGAACCATTCCACAATCTATAGAACTCTGGAAGATGGCAACCAGGGCATTCACTATCTCCAAAGCTATCTCCTTCCAGCATTTGGAACTTATCAGCTTTCAAGTTCACCAACTTCACTGGTACTATATATTGAATAATATTTACTTATTACTAATTAATTTATTTAGAGAATTAGTGCTTTGGGTCCACCCAGTAACCCTCCTGATCAAGGGACAACTTAAGGCTGATTTATACTTGTGCATCGCATCTATGCCGTAGGTATGGCGTACACTACGCCGTACCTTATGCCGTAGGGGGACACGCACCTCTCCAGAAAAGCTACTCACGTGTCGCGGTGACGCAGACCGCAACAACTGTAATTGGTCCGCTTGGTAGCATCGCACTTCCTCCTACACATTTCCTGTTGCTTCTTCTCCGCCATGTCTGTAGGCTGTGTGTACACCGATATGAAATAGATGAATCAAATCGTCAAATCCACCTGCCGACATGCGAAAATGTTTGAAATGCATTTCCTCATCCATGTCTCTCACAAAGAGACTCAACACAGTGACAGAGAAACCCCACCGCCAACTAGCGTTTTGGCGCACACCAACGCATGCTCGCTACAGCGTAGAGCGACGCAGGTGGAAATCAGGGTTATGGGGTAGGATGCGGTGTAGCCCGTACACACAAGTATAAATCAGCCTTTACAGTGACCAATTAACCTGTGAAGTAGTATGTCTTTGAACTGTGGGAGGAAACCAGAGCTCCCAGACGAAACCCATGCGGTCATGGGGAGAACGTACTAGCTCCTTACAGAATTGAACTCCGAACTCTTGACATTTTTGTTAGCCCTTTCATTTAGGATTTTATTTAGTTATTCATTGAGATATAGCGTGGACCTGACCTCCCAACCCTTCCAGCCGCACCACGCGGCTATCTGCGGTTTAACACCAGCCTCGTTGCAGGGTGACTTACAATGACCAATTAACCTGCTAACCGGTAATCTTTGAAAGGAAGCCGTTGCACCCGGAGAAAACGCATACAATCACTGGGAGAACATAACAAACTCCTTACAGGCAGCAGCAGGAATTGATGCCGGGTCACTGGTACTGTAAAGCGTTGTTCTGCTGTACCACCTGGCAGGTTTTACGTGCTTTCTGTAAAAAGGCTTATTATTTTTCTCTGCCTTTTCCTGCACCCATTATTAATTCAATCTTCCTGTAAGTGGCCCATACTTGTCAGTGCTCGTACAGCTTTTGGAGGTGATTGATGGAAGAACAAACTGGGAGAACATCAAGAACATTAAGAAATAGGAGCAGGAGTAGGCCATCCGGCCCATCGAGCCTGCCCCACCATTCAATAAGATCATGGTTGATCTGTCCGTAAACTCAGCTCCATCTACCTGCCTTTTCCTCACAACCCTTAATTCCCTTACGATGTAAAAACCTATCTAACTGTCTCTTAAATATATTCAGTGAAGAAGCCTCAACTGCTTCCCCGGGCAGAGAATTCCACAGATTCACCAGACTCTGGGAAAAACAGTTTCTCCTCATCTCTGTCCTAAATCTCCTCCCCTGAATCTTGAGGCAAAGTCCGCTAGTTCTAGTCTCACCTTCCAATGGAAACAACTTTCCTACTTTTTTTTATCTATCCCTTTCAAAATTTTGGAGGGTAGCCACATTAGCGTAATGGTTAGCGTGATGCTATTACAGCTCAGGGCGTTCTGGAGTTTGGAATTCAATTCTGGCGCCGTTCTGTAAAGGCATCTCTATGTTCTCCCCGTGGAATTTGTGGGTTTTCTTCAGCCCTCTGGTTGCCTTCCACAGTCCAGATTAGTACCGGGTATGTTAACTGGTCATTGTAAACTGTCCTGTGATTTGGTTAGTTGGGGGTTACTGGGGCAGTGTGGCTCAAAGGGCCAGAAGGGGTTACTACAGTACAGCTGTATTGTTAAATAAATTCTTTTAAAACAATGACAGAAGATAAGGGAAGAAATTTTTAGTTAAAATACCAGAAACTATCTGAGGAATGTTTATTTTTTGTTGCTGCTTTGCTGCCCTTCACCAGTCTAATACCAGACTAGATCAAAATGTCTGATACTAAGCAGCATGTGTTTAAAGTAAGATCAAAGGAGATATGCTGGGCAAATTCTTTTTACACGGAGAGTGGTGGGTGTCTGGAATACACTGCCAAGGGTGGCGGTAGAAGCAGATACAACAGTGATGTTCAAGAAGCATTTAGGCAGGCTCATTTATGTGCAGGTTAATGCACACAAATGCTGAAGGAATTCAGCGGGTCAGGCAGCATCCACTGAAAGGGCTGAACAGTCTGCGACCCTTCATCAGGACCAGTCTTGATTTGAACGGTCGAATGTTTATTCCTCTCAAAGGATGCTGCCTGACCTGCTGAGTTCCTCCAGCATTTTGGGTGTTACTCTGGAGGTCCAGCAGCTGCAGAGTCTCCGGTGCTTCTGAATATGCAGAGAAGTATGGATCATGCGGAGGCAGAAGAAATTAATTTAGTTAGGTATTTAATTACAAATTTAATCTGGCCAAAACATCATGGCTGAAGGGCCTGTCCCTGCGCTGTAATGTTCTACATTCTAACGTGAAGAAAATTATTTATTGGGATACAGCGCGGGGTAGGTGCTTTGAGCTACACTGCCCGGAAACCACCAATTTAACCCTAACCTAATCATGGAACAATTTACAATGACCAACTAACCTACCAACTGGAAGGCCTTTGGACAGTGGGGGGAAACCCACACAGTCCTGGAGAGAACGTACAAACTCCTTACAGACAGTGTGGGTGGGGTGGAATTGAACCCGTGTTGCTGGTACTGTACAGCATTATGCTAACCATGTGATATCCAAAATGCTGAGAGCATCAGATACAGCCAGGTTTATGGCACCAGACAACATTCTGACTGTGGCACTTGCATTCCACATCTATCTCTGTGGTACTAGCCAAGCTGTTCCAGTATACTGTAATTACAACACAGGCATTAACCTGACAATGCGGAAAATTACTCAGGTATGGCCTGTCCTCATAAAGAAGAATGCCTTTAACTAGGAGAGGAGTCATCGGGACGGTGTTTTTTTAGCAGGCTTTCTTATTTTTACGAGGCCGATTTGCTCAGAATTGCTGATCTCCTGGGGCTATCATGCACAACGATCTCTAGTTTACAGAGAATGGTGCGAGAAACAAAAAAAAACATCCAGTGAGCTCTTGGGCAAAAACACCTTATTAATGGGAGAGGTCAGAGGAGAATGGTCGGACTGGTTCGAGCTGATAGGAAGCTGACAGTAACTCAAATAACCACGCATTACAACAGTGGTGTGCAGGAGAGCATCTCTGAATGTACAACACATCAAACCTGGAAGTAGAAGGGCTACAACAGCAGACCACAAAAATACACTCAGTGGCCACTTTATTAGGTACAAAGGGTATCTAATACAGTGGCCACGGAGTGTAAAACTGCTGATTCAAAACAGATCCAAGACGGTACACCCTGCAATTAGTGATTTAACCTTTCACACCCCAAAGTCCTTTTGTCATCTGCAAGACCTATCTAAACCATGGTAGAATATTCTCCACATCTGTATGAATTCTTGAGTTTCAACAGCACTCGAGAATGAAGTTCTCAAGCACTCAAGTTTGAAATCAACCCTGCCAAAGCAACCCAATTGATTGGTGACACATTTTCATTCCCTCCACCATTGTTACTGTGACTTGTACAAGCTTTGATGTCTTGTGTAGGCTACTCTGAGAGCTCCTCACAAGCCTGCAGCCTCCAGCAATCAGAGGATCTGGGCAGCAGGCTCACAGGAAGACACTGCCATGTCAGAATCAGATTTATTAACATTGAATTATCCGATATGAAATTGAAAGTTCAAAGTTCAATGTAAATTTATTACCAAAGTGTGTATCTGTCACCATATGCAATCCTGAGATTCATTTTCTTCCAGGCATTCACAGTAGAACAAAGAAATACAATAGAAGCAATGAAAAGCTACATGCAAAGACTGACAAACATTCAATGTACAGAAGAAGACAAACTGTGCAAATACAAATAAATTGATTGACTGATGGGTAGACAGATAAATAAAACCGCGAGCTTGAGTTATAGAGGCCTTGGAGGTTGTGAACTCAGTTCAGCGCTAAGGTGACTGAAGTTATCCATACTGCTAAAAGTAATAACTGTTCCTGAATCTGGTGGTGTGGGCCCTAAATTTGTCATTCTGCAGCAATGTTACAGTGAAAAGGCATTAAATTACAAAATTAAATAGTGCAAATGAAGAGGCAGTGTTCCTGAGCTCATGGACCTTAGAAATCTGACGGCAGGGTACTGTGGGAAGAAGCTGCTGCCGCAGGTGCAGGCTACAGTATCTCCTCCCTGATGACAGGAGCGAGAAAAGATCACATCCAGATAGCGAGGGTGCCTTGTGACTGATGCTGCCTTCTTGAGATCCCCTCGATGGTGGGGAGGTTGTGCTCATGATGGAACTGAGTCTGCAGCCTCTCTCCATCCTTACACATTGGAGCCTCCGTACCAGTGCACATCTATAGAAATCTGTAAGAGTTTGGAGAGATACCAAATTTTCTCAAGCTCCTAATGAAGTAGGGTTGGGACAGGAATGACCTGCACAACCTTGCCCCCAGCACTGGAATACTACAGACCACCTCTTGCACTACCACAGACCTGTCTCTGTGTCTTCTTTTTGCTCTGATTTTTTTTACAATCGTTTTCCCCTTCTCTCTCTTGTCTTGTATAATGTGCAGTATGTATAACTGTCTCGTGTAACATACAGTATGTATAATTTATCTGCCTGTCTTTTAATTTATTTATTGAGATACAGTGGGGGGAAAGGCCCCTCCAGCTGCGCTGCTCAATTTAACCTGAATCACAGGACCATTTATGTCTTCAGACTGGGAGGAAATCAGGGCATCCGGAGTAGAGCCGTGCAGTCATGGGGAGAACATACAAACTCCTTACAGGCAGCGACGGGGACTGACTCTGGGTCGTCGGTACTGTAAAGTGTTGTGCTAACCACCTCGCTGCTATTCTGTGTGCTGTGCCCCTCAGTTCTTGTGATGCTGCCGCAGCGAAGTTTTTCATTGTACCAGGACCTCACTCTACCTGTGCACACTGCACAGTGAACTCGACAGCCTGCATGTCCCCCTCCAAGTCTCACAACATCCTGTAACCGCGCGCTCCCCCTGCCAAGCGCCCAACAGCATTGTGCGAGCACCTTCACAGGGGAACTGCAAATACCTCAAGGCAAGGGGTTTACCAAAACCTTCATAAGAAAAATTTGGAACAAGCATTAAATGATAATGAAGCCCATCTTCTGACAATTGGATAGAGAAATGGAAGCGACGCTGAAGAAAGAACAGGCTCCCACATCCCGATGATGTCTCCCTTCAGAGACCATGCAATATATAAAGCTCTAATTATGTTAAATGCACTGGCCGCCCCCTCACTATCTGAAAGATGTCATTCGGAGCAGTTTGCTTTATTCGCTTTCCCTGAATCACAGCGTTAGTAATTACTAACATCCCACACACATGGGTAACTACCTAACACTGCCTAACATTTTCAGTGCTAGAGTTCTCACAGACAGGCCAGCCGCCCACAGCCCATGACAGTAGCCAATGAGCAGACAATATGAGAACATTCTATTACTTTGCATTCAATCCCTCACTCCAAATCCTGCCATCAAATCACTTGGCTGCAAGTCAGTAGGGGAGTCGTTAACAGGTGACTGAAGTGTTGGGTGGGGTTACGAGAAGGAGAAAATATGACAAATATCTGTTCCAGGTTCAGGTTCATTTATTTACCACATGTACATGGAAACACACAGTGAAATGTGCGGATGCGGTAACATCCAGCATGAACTGAGGATGTGCTGGGGGCCACAACGTTTGGCAGAACAACACAGAACATAACAAAACGGAGCACAGTAAATGACAAAACAACAGCAGCAAAACAAACCCCTTTCCTAACACACACGTATGGACAGGCCACCATTCTCCAGTCTTCAACCACTGGGCCTCAATTTCCAGACTTTCAACTGACCCTTGGATTTTGATCTTTGGTACTGACCCCTAGACTAGCAGATGATAGATCCAGGCTCTGGGCTCGAATGAACATCCACTCACAGGATCCACCAACATGGGGCAGCCCAATTTCCACCGATGTCCTTCATCACTGGCCGTTGAGCGCAGAGCAGAGGCCTAGACTCCGGATACCCTTTGTCTTCATGACCACGCCACTAGGGTTCACCTGAAGCACACTCAGTGGCTATTTTATTCTGTACCTCCTGTACCTATAAAGTGGCCACCGAGGGCTTGTTCGTGGTCTTCTGCTGCTGTAACCCATCCACTCCCAAAGTTCGATGTGTTGTTACATCACTGTTGTTAACACATGGTTATTGGAGTTACTGTCGCCTTCCTGTCAGCTTGAACCAGTCTGGCCATTCTCCTCTGACCTCTCTCATTAACAAGGGGTTTCCTCCCAAAGAACTGCTGTTCACAAGATGTTTTGTTTGTTTATCACACCATTCTCTGTAACTCTAGAGATTGTTGTGCATGAAAATCTCAAGAGATCAGAGGCTTCTGAGATACTCTAACCAACCAGTCTGACACTAACTATCATTTCATGGTCAAAATCACTAGGGTCACACTTAATCCTCATTCTAATATTTGGTCTGAACAACAACTGGACCTCTTGACCACGTCTGCATGCTTTTATCCACTGAGTTGCTGCCACATGATTGGCTGATTAGATATGTACTTTAACGAGCAGTGTACAGGGGTACCACCAACTCCAGGTTGTATACTGTATGCATTCTCTAATATTAAAATGGACCCATTTGAGTATGTTATGGAATGTCCTGGAAGCCACAGGAGAAATACAAGCCTTTCATTCCACTAACATGAGAAAATCTGCAGATGCTGGAAATCCACAGCATCACAAACAAAATTCACTGTTGTGTGGCATTAACTTCGCCATGGATGGTCCCATGCCCGGCTGCGAATGGGGGAGGGTTGGGCATGGGGCTAGCAACCTCACCCTGTAAAAGCCCAGAGCTACAGAAATCCCAACAGAAGGTCCAAAAACCTCATCTCTGGAAGAATCTTCACCTAGAAGATGGGCTATACCTGAGGACATCTTGAAAGACTGGACCCTGGCAAGCTGCCATCTATGTCCCAGTAGGGGTGATGGGCTAAAGAGGAACAGGAGATTTTGTAGAAATTCCTGCAGAGCAAAGTAGTAGAGGCTACCTCATTAAATATACTTAAGATACAGCTACACGGTTAGCTCGGTATCATGGGGCTTGTACTGTGCTGTAATGTTCTATGTTCTGTAGATTTTTGCAAAGCAGGAGATTTAAGAGTGATGGGGAAAGGGCAGGTAGGTGGGTCTAAATTCATGGCCAGAGATCTTACTGAATGGTGGAGCAGGCTTGATGGGTCAATTGGCCAACTCCTGCTCCTAGTTTTTATATTTGAGATCTTAACCAAAACAAATTTTTTTAACAGCTCCATTAGGCAAAGTGCCCTACAAACTCATTAAGTAATTGCTGTTATTATCACTAACGGTGATTCCTAGTAAAAGGTTGGACAGACTGCGCCACAACTTTCATAACGTCTGGAAGTTCTGAATTTCATAATTCAAGGTTCAAGGTTGTTTAGTGTCATTTCCAGTAGTCTAGTGTAAAGGAGAACAAAATAATTGTTACTCCGAAACTGATGGAGCACAAAAAAAAATAATGAGATAAAGGACACAATAAAAAGAAAACACAATAAATCTAAGTAAATAAGCTAGCTTTGTATATAGATTGATTGTATGTCCATAAAGTGATGCTAGGCACCGGAGTGTCTGTACATAGAGACTCTGACAGGAAATGATAAAGTAGTGGATGTTGGGGTTGTGGAGAAGAGTGACTGATGTGGATGTAGTGGTCGTACGGTGGGTTAGTGGGTGGCAGTGTTGATCAGCCTTATTGCTTGGAGGAAGTTACTGTTTTTGAGTCTGGTGGTCCTAGTGTGGATACTATGCAGCCTCCTCCCTATTGGGAGAAGAACAAACAGTCCATGAGCAGGTTGGGTGGGACACTTCATAATGTATTGGGCTTTTTCTGGCACCTTTCTGAATATACGCCCTTGATATTGCCAATCAAGTGCTCTTTGACGTGTGATCCTTGTGGGAAATCCTGAAGCCACATGGGCAGATGCAATGAAAGTAGATGTTAAAAGTAGCAGGCAGGAAGGAGTTAAACCTGCCCCCATCTTCATTCACTTCCTTCAGCTGCCTTGAACCAGTTTGCAAATGAATCATCAATTAACTAAACTCAACAGGTAATTAAAACTGTAAAAAATTCTTTAACAGAGACACATCTGTAATCACTGCTCTTCCCTACGACAGTCCCGAGTGGATTTCTGGTAATCGAGCTTACAGTAATTTTCAGGAACGGGACTCGCAATGGAATGCTTCAGGACTGTTAATCCATCCAGCACTCACAGCCCAGGCTCTGCCAACTCTATGACCCAGTCCCATCCTACCTTGCCAAGGCAGCAGTCGCCACTGCCAACACCAGAAAAATTCGCACCAAGCAGGAGGGCTTGGAACTCAGGCGGCTTCGTGCTCTGGACTCATTCCCGCTTGGAAGCAGATTAACAGCTGCCAAAACTCACTTCAACTGCAACTATTACAGATATCAGAAAGATGGATGGTGGGGGAGGAGAGAGAGAGACAAAGAGGAAAAGGACTGGAGAGGCTGAGAGAAAACAAGCTGGAAAAAGATAACAGAAAGAACAAGAGAGATAAAAGGGCAAAGGTTAATCAGCGAGGGACAAAGAAAAAGTATCATGGGGCATGGGCAGAGAGGGCAAGACATACAGAAAGGGAAAGGAATGGAATGAGAAAGGAGAATGGACAGAAAAGGATAAAAAGGTTAGAAAAGAAAGATGCTAGAGAGAGTGGCAGATGGAGGGATGGACAGAATGGAGAAAAGGAGAGGTGTGAATACAGGCATAGATGCAGGATGTTAAAGACAGTGGGTGCTTGTGATCAGTAGAGTTTGGGAAGAGAGGAAGGGATGGCGAGGGCTCACAAGAGAGATGCCTACAAAAGAATGAGCATGCAAGAGAAAGAGAGTGGTACACAGAAACAAAAGAGTAAAGGGTGGGGGGGAGGCACAAGGAGAAAGATGGAGGAGCGTGCAAGAGGGAGAGCAGTTCAAGAGAGAGTGGGCAGAGAGGCCAGGTAGGGAGAGTGGTCAGGAGAGGGGGAAGAGAATGGGTGTAAGAAAGTGTGAATGGAAGGGAATTGGGAAAAAGAGGACGTGGGGGATGTGGAAGACACAGTAAGAAAGGATAGGGGTTGCAGAGAGAGGGGAGGGAGAACAGAGTGACAGAGAGGGGGAAGAATGAGAGAATGAGGAAATTGAAGAGAACAATGAATGAGAGAAGGGTACTCTGAGGAGAAAAAGAGTGGGGTGAAATTGCGAGGAGACAAGAAAGGATGGAGTAGATTTTGTGGGGCTGAGTGAGATGGGAAGCATGACAGTAGGGGCCAAGAGCTAGGTGGGTGAAGGATGGGATCAAACTGGGGCAGGATGAGGGGTGTAGGAACAGACCAGGAGCCAAGGAGTGGTAGAGAGAGGATGCAAAAGAGAGGGAGGGAAAAGCCAATTAAATATGAGAGACAGAGGAGAGATAAGTGGGGGGGGGGAGAAAGAGAGAGAGAGAGAAAAAAGGGGGAGAGAGAGACAGAGAGAGAGAAAAGGGGGGGAGAGAGAGACAGAGAGAAAAAGGGGAGAGAGAGACAGAGAAAAGGGGGAGAGAGAGAGAGACAGAGAGAAAAGAGGGAGAGAGAGACAGAAAGGGGAAGAGATAGAGAGGACAGGAAGAGAGACAGTGGGGGAGAGAGACAGAGAGGGAGAGAGATTCAGAGGAGGAGAGAGTAACAGAGGGGGGGAGAGGCAGATACAGAAGGGGCAGAGAGACAGAGAGGGGGAGAGAGACAGACAGAGAGGGGGAGAGGCAGAGAGGGAAAGGGGGATAGAAAGAGGGAGAGGCAGAAGAGAGAGGGGAAGAGACAGATAGAAGGGGAAGCAAGATAAAAGGAAGCAAAGAGAGAAAGATTTTGAGGGTGGGAAAGAGAGCAGGGCAAAGAGAGAGGGAGTGAGAGTGACATCCCTCTCATCATGGAGAAATCTTCAAGAGAGCAACATCCATCACTGATCCTCACCATCCAGGAGACGCCCTCTTCTCACACTACCATCAGAAACAAGGTACACAAGCCTAAGGACCCACCTTCAACAATCACTTTCCCTCCATTATCAGATTTCTGATTGTCCATGAACCCATGAACACTACCTCATTGTTCCTTTTATTTGTACTATTATGTATTGCACTGTACTGCTACAGCAAAACAACAGATTTCACTTTGTATAAAGCTGTGATAATAAACCTAATTCTGATTCTGAGAGGGAGAGGGGGAGGGGGAGGGGGAGGGGGAGAGAGAGAGAGCGAGGAAGAGAGAGGGAGAGGCAGAGAGAGGGGAAGAAGCAGAGGGGGTGAGAAGCAGAGAAAGGCAGAGTAAAGGAGTTGGGCACACTAGGTTATGCTTGTAAGCCTTGTTCCACAATGCTCCCACTCTTCAGTCCCAACCTGGTTCAGCCCCTAACTAATCAACACCAAAGCCTGGTTAGTTTAATATTACCTTGCAGTTTGCTCACTGTCCAAACTGCATTGCCTGAAACCTGATGCTTGTGTCCTGCCCTGTACCTGTAGCCTTTCCATGGTGGACAGAGCCCAGTCCATCACAGGTAAAGAGCCCCCCATTGCCTCAAGTCGATGGACATACAGTTACTGGAGCTTCTGAATGAATACATTACAGTTATCATGGACTTTATTAAACTTAAAACAGCCACCGATGAGTGTGTCCCCACAAAATTATTCAACCTTCCCCAAACAGAAGCCTTGGATGAAGCAAGTGGTCCACAATCTGCTGAGGGCCAGGTCTGGCAACCAAGTAAAATACAAGAAGTCTGAGTACAATCTCCGGAAAGTCATCTCACCTGTGAAGTGGCAATTCCAGACTAAACTAGAATCACTGAGGGATGCTCAAAGCTGTGCAAGGACTTGAATGCCATCTCCTGCTACAGAGTGAAACCAAGCGACATCGGTGACAAGGTTTCGCTCCCATGTGATTTCACATTTGTGCTCACTTTGACGATCAAAACATGGAAGCACCATCATGAGCCCCCGACGACCCTGTGATTACAGTCTCTAAGGCTGATGTGAGAGCATCCTTCAGGAGCGTGAACCCACAGAGAGCATCTGGCCCAGATGGGGTAGTTGATCGAGTACTAAGGACCTGCGCTGATCAACTGGTTGGAGTATTCACTGAGATATTTAACCTCTCACTTCAGCAGTCTGAGGTACCCACATGCTTCAAGCAGGCTTCAATCATACCAGTGCCTAAGAAGAATAAGGTAACCTGCCTCAATGACTTTCGTGTAGTAACACTTACATCCTCTGTGATGAAATATATTGAGAGCTTGGCAATGAAACATATCAACTCCTACCTGCGAAGCAACTTGGATCCACTCTAGTTTGCCTACCGTCACAACAGATCAACAGCAGATGCCATTTCAACGGCTCTTCACTCAACCTTGGAACATCTGGATGGCTAAGATGCAGATATCAGGATGCTCTTCACTGACTACAGCTTGGCATTCAATACCATTGTTCCCGCAAAACTAATCAATAAATTCCAAGACCTAAATCTCATTATCCCCTTGTACAACTGGATCCTCGATTTCTCACTTGCAGACCCCAGTCAGTTCAGATAGATAACAAAATCTCCTCCACAATCTCCATCAGTTTGGTGCACCACAAGGCTATGTACCTAAACGCTTGCTCTACTCACTTTATATTTATGACTGTGTGGCTAAGCACAGCTCCAATGCCTTATTTAAGTTTGCTGACAACACCACTGTTGTAGGCCAAATCAAAGGTGGTGATGAATCAGCATATAGGAGGGAGATTGAAAATCTGGCTGAATGGTGCTACAATAACAACCTCTCACTCAATGTCAGCAAGATCAAGGAGCTGATTATTGACTTCAGGAGGAGGAAACTAGAGGACCGTGAGCCAGTCAGTGTTATCATTTCAGAGAACCTGTCCTCGGTCCAGCACATATGTACCTTTACAAGGAAAGCACAGTAGTGCCTTTACTTTCTTAGATGCTCACAAAGATCTGGCATGCCATTTAAAACTTCTGTTGATGTGCAGTGGAGAGTATATAGACTGGTTCCAACATGGAACCACCAATGCCCTTGAATAGAAAAGCCTACAAGAAGTACTGGATACATCCCAGTCCATCAGGATAAAGCCCTTCCCATCACTGAGCACAACTACATGGAGTGCAGTCGCAGGAAAGCAGCATCTTTTTTTAGGGTTCTCCACCACCCAGGACATGCTCTCTTCTCACTGCTGCCATCAGGGAGAAAGTACAGGAGCCTCAGGACCCACACACCAGATTTAGGAACAGTTATTATCCCTCAACTATCAGGCTCTTGAACAGATAGGATAACTTCACTCGCCCCATTACTGAAATGTTCCCATGACCTATGGACTCACTTTCAAGGACTCTACCTCACGTTCCCGATATTTATTGCTTTTTTTCATTTCTTTGTATTTACTGTGATTGCCCACAAATAATTGAATCTCAGGATTGTATATGGTGACATATCTGTACTTTGATAATAAATTGACATTGCATTTTCATTATTGAACACATTTATAAGGAGCACTGTCACAAGAAAGCAGCATCCATCAAGGACACCCACTATCCAGGTCACGCTCTCTTCTCGCTTCTACCATCAGGCAGGATTTATGGCAGTTTTAGGTCTCACAGCACCAGGTTCAGGAATGGTTATTAACCTTCAAACATCGGGCTCCTGAACCAGCATGGATAGTTTCACTCACCTCAACGGTGAACTGACTCCACAGTCTAGAGACTCAATTTCAAGGACTCCACAACTTGTGTTCTCAGTAGTATTGATTTACACTTTTTACTATTATTATTTGTACAATTTGTCTTCTTTTGCATATGGGTCATCATCACTCTTTCTTTATGTATCTTTCTTTTCATAATTCTATTGCCTTTCTTTATTTTCCTGTAAATGCCTGCACGAAAATGAATCTCAAGGTAGTAAATGGTGACATACAGAATAGGCACTTTGATAATGTATTTAATTTTGACTTTGATCTGTCTGGAGACTGTGTACCCGCACTGAAGTTATGGGTTTTTGTGGCTACGTCGGTGCTGGAGGGAGGAGTTTGCTCGCTTGGCACCTTTAACACAACACCAGGTTGTGGCTGTTTGTCAAAATAAGGCCAGAGCAAACAGACAGGAGAGCTAATGGATGACTACATATTCTAAGGAGGTTAAATGCACCGTCTGTTCTGAACAGTTTTCAAGCTGCTCGCCCTAAATCCTGTCCTGGGTTGTCAGAACCTTGTTCCAATTAAACACAGGCAGAACAAAGCCAACAGCTTCAGCCCACACCACAAACCCTTTGCCACCCATCAGATCCTGATGAGTTAGGAAGTACACTGCCAACTGATCTGACCCCAACTCACATACCCCTCCCTGTGCCGAGTACAAGACCAGAGACCATAGACCATAGACAGGAGCACAATTAGGCCGTTCAGCCCAAGTCTGCTTCACCATTCAATGATGGCTGATTTATTTTCCCTCTCAACACCATTCTCCTGCCTTCTCCCCATAACCTTTGACACTTATACTGATCAACAACCCATCAACCTCTCTTTTAAATATACCGATGACTTGGCCTCCACAGCCGTCTGGTACAATTAATTTCACAGATTCACAAAACTCTGGCTAAAGGAAGAAAGTGCAAACTCATTATAGACAATGACACCAATTGAACCCGGGTCGCTGGCACTGTAAAAGTATTACAATAACCGCTATGCTACCACACCGCCCCTGGGATGAGCAAAAATTATAAATAAGTCTACATGAGTGGAAGTGTATTAATTCACTAAGTTATTGGCAGAACTCATTTTGTTTTGGAAAAGCCCCACACACTCTGGATTATTTTTTAAAAGAGGCTGGAGTTTACTACATGATCTCTGGATTAATTTGGACTGTTTTGCACCTTTCTTGTAGCTGTAATTCATCTTTAATACACCAGTCACATTATTTTAATCTTTCAGTTGCAATCTTTAACTTTGGGTGCCAGATTAAGAGGTGGGCATTCTAAGTCTTTAAGCGTGTACGTTGTGACGGGGATCCAGGTGGGTCTCAGCCCTTCCGGAGTGGGCTCATAACTTTAGGAGGGGGATGTTCAACCCTCGAACAAGCTCCACCATTCTGTAGACGCATAAGGCCACAGATGCTCAAACCTGGAACAAGAAACAATCTGCTGGAGGAACTCAGTGGGCTGAGCACCATCTCTGGGTCGTGGGGGTTGGGGGGGGGGAGTCAGGTGCAAGGAAGGGATTGTTGACATTTCGGGCATCTTGATTTAAAACCCTGCATCATCAGGAAATAAGGAGCCTTGTGACATAGTGTCATGACAATAACTTTTCCCTCCAGGTCAGTGAAACAAAACAGCTGATCATTGACTTCCAGGAGCAGGCAGTGCACACAGCCCTGTTTACATCAGCAGAGCTGGAGGTCGGGAGGACTGAGAGATTCACATCCCTAGGAATGAACATCAATGATTGCCCATCCTGGTCCAACCGTGCTGACAACACACCCAAGAAAGCTCACCAGTGTTTCTACTTCCTCAGGAGGTTAAAGAAATCTGGCATGTCTCCTTTGACCCTCACCAATACATCACAGAAAGCCTCCTGCCTGGCTGCATCACAAATTGGTGTGGCCACTGCTCTACCCATGACTTCAAGAAACTGTAGAGAATCATGGACATAGCTCAACACATCACAGAAACCGGCATCCCCTCCCTGGACTCTGTCTACAATTCTTGCTGCCTCAGTAAAGCAGCCAGAATAAAAGACATCGGCAACCCTGGACATTCTCTCTCATTCCCTTTCCCATCCGGCAGAAGATACAAAAGCCTGAAAGCACCAGGCTCAAGGACAGCATCTATCCTGCTGTATAAGACCACTTTTCTTTTTCTTTTCAAATTTTTAAATTATTATTATTATCCAACATACAAGAATACATCGAAGTAAGCAACACAATGTCTCAAAAGAGAGGAAAAAAAACAATATTAAGGATTGAAAAATATGGTGACACATAAAAAAGAGAAAAAAAAACTCTACTCAAGAAAAAGGTGAGAAAAAAAAGAACCCATTAAATGTTCAACCCCGGAGCCATGCGTCATACAAAAAGCTTCTAAAGATAAACATCAAACCGCCAGTAAAAAAAATTATACCAAAATTTACAGTTTGATCGTTAGATCGTGGAGGAAAGCTATCAATTAACTCAAATGGTAGTAACGAGCAAATGAACCCCATCTTTTCTCAAAATCAAACATAGGTTCAAAGGTTCGCCTTCTAATTTTCTCCAAACTAAGACATAACATCATTTGAGAGAACCATTGTGACAGAGTGGGAGCCAACGTCTCCTTCCACTTCAACAGTATGGCCCTCCTAGCGATAAGACTACTGAACCGTCCCTAGTACAATAAAAGAGCCTCTTGACCTCACTATCTCATTACGGCCTTGTACCTTATTGTCTGCTTCAATTGCAGTTTCTCTGAAACTGTAACACTTCATTCTGCATTCTGTTATTTTTAATAGTTCCATTTAATATCAGAGAACATACACAATATACAACCAGAAATTCTTACTCTCAGCAGACATCCTCAAAACAGAAGAAACCCCCCCCCCCCAAAGAATGAACGGCAGAAAAAAGACATGAGAAACCCAAAGCCCCCTGACCCCTTCCACGCACAAGTGGCAACAAGCAGCATCCACTCTCCCCCCACTTGTTCTAGCATAAAGCATCAGTATTCCCACTACCCACCATGCCAGCAACAGCAAAGCCCCCAGAGTCCATGGTTTACAGTACATCAAAAACTAACTGTTCACTCCATCCCACATCCCACAGGCTCTCTCTCTCTCTCTCTCACTAACAAGGGAGAAACAGATATCGCTCCTTCCACAGCGACTGGGGAGACAAGAGTCGCTATTTCGCTGTTATAGTCAGTCTGAAGCGTTGCTTTTTATTTCGAGTTCTCCAACTTGAGAACCAGCAAATTGATTACCAAGTGCAGGGCCCTCCAACAGCCACTCTCACTGTCTCCCCTTGTACGACCTCAATGTTGTAATGAGAAATGATCTGTATGAATTCCACTGTATCTCAGTACATATAACAATAATAAACCAATTTAACAATTTACAATTCATTTCTCTCCACAGATGCTGTTCAATCTGCCGAGTTTTGCCAGCAGATTGGTTGTGCTGTTGGGACTCGAGCACAAATAATCTCAGCTGACGCCAGGTATTGAGGGAGCCTTGCAGTGTCTCTCTGATGAGCTGTTAAATGAAGGTCTCTTAGGTGAGGGTCAAAAAATACATGGACATTTTTGTAAGGAAACAAGGAAGTTCTCTCAAACACAAACACAAGAGATTCTGCAGATGATTTAATACCAGGGCAACGCACATAAAATGTTGGGAGGAACTCAGCATTATCTATGGAGGGGAATGAACAGTCAACATTTCAGACTGAGACCCTTCATCTGGACTCAACTTCTCTCCATTGTACTGTGTTTTTGGACAGCACCTTCTAAATCCATAATTTTCAGCTAATAATAAAAATAACAATAAATATACTGAATTAAAAGAGGAAATTGAAAGACTATGGAACATGAACAGTGTATATATTGCCCTGATAGTAGTATCAATAAGTGGTACCATCCCAAAGTCACTACACAAGAGCATTATACAATTAGGCCTACACCCTAATATCTATGTAAATCTCCAGAAAGCCAACACTAAACGCCACTAAAATAGTCTGAAAGTTCCTTGTAATTGAGAAATGAGTGTGCTTGGCTATGCTCGTACCTCAGGTTTTACCAGTTTGAGCTGAGAAAAAAAATAACTGACGAAGGGTCTCGGCCTGAAACATCGACAGTGCTTCTCCTTATAGATGCTGCCTGGCCTGCTG
The DNA here is from genome assembly GCF_030144855.1 of Hypanus sabinus. Taxonomy (NCBI): domain Eukaryota; kingdom Metazoa; phylum Chordata; class Chondrichthyes; order Myliobatiformes; family Dasyatidae; genus Hypanus; species Hypanus sabinus. The sequence continues at coordinate 174,214,540 of NC_082711.1, forward strand.
TGTTCCACCGGCATTTTGTGTGTGTTGTTTGAACTTATTTATAAAACATTTTTCACACAGACAATGCAGTTCAAAGTACTTTACAATGGGATATAGTGCAAATGTAAAAATAAATTTAAAATCAATGAAAAATAGATGTTAATTAAAAGCAAGGTTAAATAAATAGGTTTTGAGCTGGCATTTAAAAGAGTCAACTGAGTCTTCATCCCTTATAGTTGTAGGTATTGAATTCCACAGTTTAGGAATATAGTTCAAAAAAGCTGACCTGCTGATTACCTTTTGAGGGAGATTGTTTAAATTTAAGAGACCAGCAGAAAAAAGACTCGAGAGCTCAAGCAGGGTTATAAAACAAAAACGATCTTTTGATATACTCCAGTCTCAGACCATTAAGAGCTTTAAAAAAACAAGTAAGAGAACTTTAAAATCAATTCTGAAGGTTACAAGAAGCTAATGCAGAGTAGTTATGATGGGAGCGATATGTTCCTGACCTTGGTTTTAGTAGAGTTCTGAATGAGTTGAAGTTAGTCAATGGATTACTTTGAAAGGCCAGTAAAAATTGAGATAAGTGGCACAAGAGGAGTGGGGCAATAGGAATGGCATCACCATCCTAACCTGGAATATATCGCCTTTTATTGTTGCTGCCTCTAAGCCCTGTAGTTAACTTCCCAACACTGTGAGAGCGTTTTCACCACTGCAAAGGCAGAAGGTCAAAAAGGTGACTCACCATCTCATAATCAGAAAGTACAAACAATCTGCTGGAGGAACTCAGCAGGTCGAACAGCATCTGTAGGAGGAAGGGAACATTTTGGGTCGAAACCTCACATCATAAGTCCTGACAATTCCTTTCCACCCACAGATGCTGCACAAACTACAGGGTTCCTGCGGCAGGGTGCCACAGTAGCGCATTGGGGCGTCGGAGTTTGGAGTTCAACTCCAGTGCCATCCGTAACAAGCCGCCGTCCTCCCACAGATGCTGCACGAACCACAGCATTGTTCCAGCAGGGCGCCATGGTAGCGCAACGCAATTACAGCTTGGGCGTCAAGAGTTCAGAGTTCATTTCTGGGGCTGTTTGTAAGGAGTCTGTACGTTTCTCCCCATGAATGAGTGAGATTCCTCCCACCTTCCAAAGATGTACCGGTTAGTAGGTTAGTAAACTTTCCTGTGATTAGGCAGGGGTTGAATAGGTGGGTTGCTGGGCAGCACAGCTCGTTGGGCCAGAAGGGCCTGTACCGCGGGCATCTCTAAATAAATAAATTGATGCTCCTAATTCCAATACCTGCAGTCTCTCTCGTGTCAGCACAGAATCAGGTGCGATGAGGGATAGACAGGGGTAACTAAGTCAGTCTCTCTCGTGGTCTGTGAATGAATAATTATTAATCCTATCACTGACTGACCTAACTGGAAGAAATTATTACATTGTAGCGGTGTGCTACAAGCAGCGCTAAAATTACGACACGGAGTCGGTAACTGCAGTCGAAGGAAAAACTTTATTCGAAAACTTCAGCCTCACTTTTAAGCCTCTGTCAACCGGCCCCCCATGGCGAAGAGGCTCCAAAGCTCTGTGCTCGCAAACCCCCGTAGGCTATCTAATTGTGAGTCGGTTCGCATACGCTAGGAAATGAGCCGCCACATAACCCCCCCCCAGAACCGGCGATACACCCCCCAATGTCCACAGCCTGGGCCAGAACCTGCTTGGGAGGTCGGCCTCTGCGCCGAGGCGCCGGAAACTCGGCCGGTTGCGCCAGGTCCACATGGGCCGGCTTGAGGCGGTCCACCGTGAAAACCTCCTCCTTCCCCCCAACGTCCAGCACGAACGTGGACCCGTTGTTCCGGAGCACCGTAAACGGCCCCTCGTATGGCCGCTGCAGCGGTGGCTGATGCCCGCCCCTTCGTACAAACACAAACTTACAGTTCCGTAGGTCTTTGGGTACGCAGGTCGGGTGCCGCCCATGCTGTGAAGTGGGTATGGGGGCCAGGTTACCGAGCTTCTCGCGAAGTCTGCCCAGGACTGCAGCGGGTTCTTCCTCTTGCCCCCTCGGGGCTGGTAGGAACTCCCCGGGGACGGCCAGGGGCGCGCCGTATACCAACTCGGCCGACGAGGCGTGCAGGTCGTCCTTGGGCGCTGTGCGGATGCCGAGAAGGACCCAGGGAAGCTCGTCCGCCCAGTTGGCTCCTCGCAGGCGGGCCATGAGGGCCGACTTCAGGTGACGGTGGAAACGCTCCACTAGCCCGTTCGACTGTGGGTGGTAGGCAGTGGTGTGGTGCAGCTGAGTCCCCAAAAGGCTGGCCATAGCTGACCACAGGCTGGAGGTGAACTGGGCGCCTCTGTTGGAGGTAATGTGGGCTGGTACACCAAAGCGGGATATCCAGGTGGCGATCAGGGCTCGGGTGCAAGATTCGGAGGTGGTGTCGGTGAGCGGGACCGCCTCTGGCCATCTTGTGAACCGGTCCACGATAGTCAGGAGGTAAAACGCTGATCTCAGCCCCAGTATCGACCAAAAACCGGCGTCCCGACCTTCTATCCCACACATACAGGAAGCTATCCCGATGGCCAGCCGCCGTAGCCATCAGCGGCGGCTGGCCCTGGCGTTTCCCGGGAACTTGCAGGGCGGGCGACAACGGCGGGCTTCTGCGCCCCACCGCTGGTGGTAGAAGCACCAGTGTTCATTGGGCCGGGGGTTAGCGGGCTCTGCGGCCGGGCCTGGACTGGTTTGCTGCCGGGAGCGTGGCTGGGAGATCTGTGCGATGGACGCCCCGCTCACCTTTTTGGCGTTCCACAGCAAGTCCGCCCGGGCTGCCACCTTTCGGGGGTCGCTGAAATCCGCGTCGGACAGCAGCAGGCGTATGTCCTCGGGCAGCTGCTCCAGGAATGCCTGCTCAAACATGAGGCCTGTGTGTCCCTCGGCGAGAGACAACATCTCATTCATTAAAGCCGATGGAGGTCTGTCGCCCAAGCCATCCAGGTGCAGTAAACGGGCAGCCCGCTCGCGCCGTGAGAGTCCGAAAGTCCTGAGGAGCAGGGCTTTGAATTCCGTGTACTTGCCGTCTGCCGGGGGCGACTGTACGAACTCCGCGACCTGGGCAGCTGTGTCCTGGTCGAGGGAGCCCACCACGTAGTAGTAGCGGGTGTCCTCTGAGGTGATCCGGCGAACGTGGAATTGGGCTTCGGCTTGCTGGAACCATAGGTCCGGGCGCTGTGTCCAGAAACCCGGCAGTTTCAACGAAACCGCATGAACAGAGGCGGCGTCGGTCATTTCTGGTCCAAAAATCGTTTGGACCGTCGGGGTCACCAATTGTAGCGGTGTGCTACAAGCAGCGCTAAAATTACGACACGGAGTCGGTAACTGCAGTCGAAGGAAAAACTTTATTCGAAAACTTCAGCCTCACTTTTAAGCCTCTGTCAACCGGCCCCCCATGGCGAAGAGGCTCCAAAGCTCTGTGCTCGCAAACCCCCGTAGGCTATCTAATTGTGAGTCGGTTCGCATACGCTAGGAAATGAGCCGCCACAACATCACTGATACTTTGCTGTTTGTAAGTGCGATATAATTAGTTGCCGTATTTTCTACATTATTGAAAAGGCCTTCCTCCAATGAGTATATCTACAAGGAATGGAGAGTCATAGAGAAGTACAGCACAAAAACAGCCCCTTTGGCCCATCCAGTCCATGCCAAACCATTTAAACTGCCATCGACCTGCACTGGGACCATAAACCTCCAAAACCCTACCATCCATGTACCTATCCAAACTTCTCTTAAACATTGAAATCGAGCTTATGTACACCACTTGGGTTGGCAGCTCATTTCACATTCTCATGGCCCTCTTGAGTGAAGAACTTTCCCCTCTTATTCCCCTTAAACTTTTTACCTTTCCCTTATCTATACCCCTCATAATTTTGTAAACCGCTATCAAATCTCCTCTCAATCTTCTATGTTCTAAAGAAGACAGTCCTAACCTATTCAATCTTTCCTTATAACTCAGGTCCTCCAGACCCGGCAAAATCCTTCTAAATTTTCTCTGCACGCTTTCGACCTTGTTTACATCTTTCCTGCAGGTTGGTGTCCAAAATTGTACACAATACTCCAAATTAGGCCTCACCAATATTTTATACAACTTCAACATAACATTCCATCTTCTGTACTCAATACACTGACTAATGAAAGCCAATGTGCCGAAAGCTTTCTTTACAACCCTATCAACCTGTGAAGCCACTTTCAATGAATTATGAGCCTGTGAGTGCTGTAACAGGAAAGCTGCATCCATCACCAATGCCCCCAACCGTCTAGGCCAGCTCTCTTCTTGTTGCAGCCTTCGGGAGAAAGGTACAGGAACCTTACGAACCACACCATCAAGTTCAGGAACAGTTATATTTCAACCTTTAAGTTTATTGTCATAAGACCATAAAATATGAACAGAATTAGGCCATTTGGCCCATTGAGTCTGCTCCGTCATTTCATCATGGCTGATCCATTTTCCCTCTCAGCCCCAATCTCCAGTCTTTTCCTCATATCCCTTCACGCCCTGACTAATCAAGAATCTACTCAATGAGTTGGCTTCCACAGCTGCCTGTGGCAATGAATTCCACAGACTCATCCACTCTCTGACTAAAGAAATTCCCTGCCTTCTCCGTTCTGAATGGATATTATTCTATTCTGAGGCTGTGTCCTCTTGTCCTTGACTCCACTATAGGAAACATCCTCTCCACATCCACTCTATCGAGGCTCTTCACCATTTGATAGGTTTCAATGAGATCCTCCCTCATTCTTCTGCATTCCAGTAAATATAGACCCAAACGCTTAATATGATAAGCCTTTCAATCCCAGCACACCCCTTTTAAGATAAGGGGCTCCAAAACTGCTCACAATACTCCAAGTGAGGCCTCACCAGTGCCTTATAAAGCCTCAACATCAGAACACACAAAACGATGTAACTCCGCACCATGGTGCACCCATCACACACAACACATTAAACAAAATACTACCACAAACAAGTTAATAAAATAATAATTTAAATGCACGTGGAGTGTGCAGCACAGATAAACAGGAAATAGCTTGCTGGCTTAGAGATGAGACCTCGGCAGGGTATTCATTGGTCTCACAGGCTCCTGAATCAATGTGGATAACTTCACTCACCTCAATGCTGAACTGATTCCACAACCGATAAACTTATTCTCAAGGACTCTACAACTTGTGTTCTCAATACTATTTATTACTTGTTTATTTATTATTCACTTATTTATTTTTACATTTGCAGTTTGTCTTCTTCTGCACGTTGGTTGTTTGTTCATCTTTACTTTTGTGTAACTTCTCATTGGTTTCACTGTATTTCTTTGTACCGTATCTACTGTGAATGTTCACAAGAAAATGAATCTCGAGAGTAGTGTATGGTGACATATAAATATTTTCAAAATAAGTTCACTTTGAACTTTGAACATTACCATAGTGATTACAATTCAAGAACTCTTTGCCAGCTGTGAAGGGACTTGGAAGATCCCGATAATCTGTAAGGCACAGTGGGGAGATGAACCTACCACTTCAGTAGAATTCTAAATGGTTTTGCCAAAGGATTTGCTTAGCACAGTCTCCTGGGACACGGCCACGAAGGAATCTAAGTGTCATGGTGAATGCAGACTTTGTGTAAGTGTCTGGCTCTGACAAGCAGGAAGTGGTATGGCCTTGGAGCAGGTTGTACAGCTGACTGAATACTGGACTGGGCTCATTCCCCCGCCAGCTGAGATTCTTGGCACCTCAGCTACAGTGTGTGGCTGGTCAGGACAAGGAAGTGTTGGCTTTGTTTTCCCAGGCAGTTTGATGCTGTCACAGGCCACTGTTTGTTACCACTCACTCACAAAACATTCTTCACATCAATCAGCTCTTGGGGGAAGCTAGCAGAAAAAAAACAGCAAAGATATAAGAGCGTCTTGACCCCCAAGTGAAAACACAGACACACACAGGCTCACATACGTACAGTAACACAGACTCAACACATACATACAGAGACACAACAAGAGCCTCAGAAATATTCACACAAATGCATGCTCACACCCTCCAACAGAAATTCCAAGTTTATTTGCTAGTTGGATTTAAGTTGGATTTGTTAGGGTTTATAGTGTTGTAAGGTGTATGGTGTGATGTGAGTGGTGGGGTGGAAATATGCTTCTACCAAAGGAGGTGTAAGGCACTCCTTCCCTCTGTGGGCCTGCAGGTCACCCTTGGGCAGGTGTAGCACCTGCTTAGATAACCCCCCCCCTCCGATCAGGGTCACGCAAAGCCATGGGAGCAGGTGGTGGATGGTCGTATGAGCAGTCGGTGCATATCACAAGTCCTGTTTATGTGACCGCTGATGGCAGGAAGACAATCTCTGAAGAGTATTGATAATGGCTGGGATGACCTGTCTTGTAAAGACACTGCCCAGAAGGTGGCAATGGAAAACCACTTCTGTAGAAAAATTTGCCACGAGCAATATGGTCATGGAAAGACCATGATCGCCCACGTCACACGACTCAGCACAAGATCGAACGAACGATGGTGTGCTGGCCTGAGTCCTGGTTACACCACATGGAGTATTGTGTCCAGTTCTGGTCGCCTCATTATAGGAAGGATGTGGAAGCTTTAGAAAAGTTGCAGAGGAGATTTACCAAGATGCTGCCTGGGTTAGAGAGCATATTTTATGAGGGAAGTTTGAGTGAGCTAGGGCTTTTAGAGAGAAGGAGGATGAGAAGTGACTTGATAGAGGGGTACACGATGATAAGAGGCATAAATCGAGTGGATAGCCAGAGTCTTTTCCCCGGATGGAAATGGCTAATACAAGGGGGCATAACTTTAAGGTGATTGTACAGAGGGGATGTCAGGGGTAAGTTCTCTTCACACAAAGGGTGCTGAGTGCAAGGCAGCTATATTAGGGACATTTAAGAAACTCTTCGATGGGCACATGGATGAAAGATAAATGGAGGGCTATGTAGGAGGGAATGATTAGATTGATCTTAGAATAGGTAAAAAAATTAGCACCGCACCTGAGCCAAAGTTCTGTACTGTTCTATGAATGCATTTTATATTTATTACAAGATGGGGCATGGTAACAGACCCTTCCAGTCTAACGAGTCAGTGCCCACTTACATACTGTGTACTAACATACAGATTCACTCTCATGCCTGCAAGTTCACACAAAGGAACACTGTGACGTTCCTTCAGGAACAGTGCAAGAATCTAATCCACCACTGAATCGCAGGGAACATCGTGGCTAGTTTGCCATAACAATGAGGCAGTGACACGAAAGTCTGGATTTGGGAATGTTGACTGAGGGATCAATATTGGCCAGGAGACCACTGGGATCTCTTTCCACTCTTCCTCAAGGTTATGCAACTGGATCGTCTATGACCTGTGGAAACCACAGAGGGCCTTGATGTACTGAGAAAAGTGTCCTTCTGACACTTCCTCAATGCCAGGTTATATTTTTATGCATGAGTCCCAGAACCTCTGACTCAAGGGATGAGAGCCCAAAACAAAAGGATGGAAGTCACCTGTACTGAAATCCCTTTACACAGGCAACCTGCGCTCTCCAGGACATGTTATGCCGAGACCCAGAAACAGCTCGGATATTAACTATTACTGTGTTCCTCTGTCAGTTGCTTTCAATGGCATTTCTGATGGGACAGTGCACACTGGGAATCTGGTACCAATGCTGAGAGGTACGGGGAGAGATGATACAGGCTGGCCCCAGCACACTGACGCTAAACAAGACAGTTCACTGTCTGTTTCAATGTTTCGATGTACATATGACAAACAAGTCTTTAGCTTTAGTGTAAAAGAACATATCGCCCAGTTTGCAATGAAAGAGAAGACTGGAAGCTCAGGCTGGCTGTCTGTTTGCTGCAGGTTCACCGAGCCTGAAGATTAGATCGCAAACATTTCATCACCAGTTGAGGTGACATTATCACTGCACAACTGAGTGTTGTTTCCGCCGAGTGCTCGCGTTTATGTTGGGCCAACTTGTTCTGATTGGTCGGCTAATCTCCGCTGAGTCCCGGCCAAACGGAGACCCAGTCCCTTTCTTTCCTAAAAGATTTCAAGGTGATCTGCTGTTATGGTTGTGAACTCCAGACACCAGAGTTACAGACTGAAGATTAAATCTTAGATATTTATCAAAAACCTGAAAAACCTGTTTGCTTAACCTTGAATCTTCAACAGTAAAACAGGCCATTTCTGCCCCTTTAGGCAAATTACATGCTTCTGCTTGAGCCTGTCACTTGGGAAGAGGCACACATGCAAGATTTGCTTAAAAAATATGAAAAAAAAATCAAAACCTGCTCTGAATCCAGATGTCATTGCATTGACTGAGAGAATCACAGATCATCCGCCCTCAATAAACGGGACATCTGCCAGATAGTAGATCTGCCTCTCTGTTCTCCTCCCAAGCAGAGTGAACGTGAGAAATTAGGGCATCCCATAAATATTAACACACTGCCAGATCGGTGGAACTGGACTAACTTTCTAACTTTCAAAGTCACCCCAGTTATCACTGAGTGAGGGTTGGTGCTGCTGTCTCACGTTAACGCATATATTAACTTCTGACACACGCCAATGTTAAAGATGGAACGTTGGTCCAAACATATAGAACAAATCTCCCCAGAATTGTGTCTCCATATGTTTTAATTTCAGATGTTAAGCAGTGCACTGTCTGCATAGAGCTGTTGAGTTCAAAGTTCAAAGTGCAGCACTTTTATCGTCAAAGCATTTAGAAACACAATAGAGCCCTTTTTAAAAAACCCACACAAGGAAGACCATTAAACACCTAATGTGTGAAAAGAGAACAAATCGTGCAAATGATAAATAATTAAGTAAAAAGTAAACACAGAGCATTAACCGCAGCGTCCACAGAGCCAGTTCAGCACTGAGGCGAGTGGTGATGGCTGTAGGCCACAGCCGCAGAGTCAGTTCAGCGCTGAAGTGAGTATACCTCACAGAGTAGTGAGCTGAACACCGATTCATCCTTCCCCCTCGGCCTCGATCAAATCACGCAAATAACACAAAAATAAGTAAAGAGAAACACACAGAACAGGAACCACAAAGTCCCTGAAAGTGAGTCCACAGCTGTGGAGCCCATTCAGCGCCGAGGCAAGTCGGTCCAGGAGCCTGGCGTCTTGGGACCCAAGACTCCTGCACCTCCCGCCTGACAGTGGTAGCGAGAAGAGAGAGACCATGTTGAACACAATCTGTCTTCAGTAATGAACACTAAGCAGATGAGAACTATCACCTGCCAATCATACTTCAGACTACGACTTGGTTCTTCTGAAGTTATCAAGGAACTGTGCACGGGGTTAATGCACCCAATGGCCAATACCATCGTGGCTTGCTTCATGACTATAGAAAGATTTATCAAATGGCATGGTAGTGCAGCACTTCACAGCGCCAACGACTGGAAGACAGGAGTTCAATTCGCACCACTGTCTGTAAGGAATTTGTATATCTCCCTGTGACCTTGCGATTTCCCTCCAGGTATTCCGGTTTCCACACACATTCCAAAAAATGAAGCTAATTTAAGGTTAGTAAGTGTTGACATGCTATGTTGGCTGCCCCCAGCACATTGCAAACAACCATGCAAACAGTGCATTTTGCTGCTTCGAGGTACATGTGACAAATAAATTTAACTGAAGGGCATGTTGTGGAAACATTCAAGTGCAGAATACACAGATGGAGAAGTTTCTGATGTCAGGAGGCTCAATCACCCTCACTCAGGTCTCAGATCCCACTGTACATCGGGCGCATGAAGTGGCAGCACATCGGTTAAATCTCCAGATCAGTATCACAGAAGTGTGGACTGAAAATCCGGAGTTCTGAGTTCAGATTCCAGCCCAGCAGATGCGGAATTTAAACCTGGTTCATGAACGCTCCAGCAAAAACACAGCTGCCTTCGATAGTGATGACCACAGAACCACTGAGGCACCTTAAAACCCCCACTGGGTTATTAATGTCCTCCAGCACCGACATAACTGAATGGCAAAGTACTGTACACTGGAGGGGCTGAATGATCCACAGCTTCTCCTGTGTACTTACCCAGTCTGGTCCATTATGAGTGGATGATACAAAGATACAGTACTATGCCTAAGTTTTAGGCCTATAATATAGGGTGCCTATGATTTTTGCACTATACTGCAGTAATTTTATGTATGGCACTGTACTGTCATACAAAAAAAATCATGACATATGTAAGTGATGATGAACCTGATTCTGATATGAACACAAGAAAATTTGCAGATGATGGAAATCCAAGCAACAGACATAAAACGCTGGAGGAACTGAGCAGGTCAGGCAGAATCTATGGAAAAGAGAAAACACTTGACATAACGGGCCGAGACCCTTCATCAGGATTGATGAATATGGGTTTCTAATAGAGACTGAGGGTGGGAAAGGGGCAGGGAGAGGGGAATCATGGTTGGGAAAAGGGGAAGGGAGAGGCATTCTGTAATTATCAATAAACAAATTGTTTGGAATCAAATGACCTTGTCTGGTGACTTAGGGCTGGGGTATCCTCTCCCGCGCTGATCCCCACCACTGGCACACCCCTGCCACCTGTCCCACACCCCTCCCTCAGTGCTCTACCCTCCCTAATCCCAACATCTTCCTCCTGCCTGGTTTCAAAACTTGCTCTCTGCTCAATGATGACAAATACAGTACTATGCAAAAGGTTCAGACACCCTAACTACATACATGTGCCAAAGACTTTAGCACAGTACTGTAGCTAGAGGGATGGGTAGTGCTGAGAAAGCAGGGAGTCTGTAGAAGGACTTGGATAGATGAGCAGAATGCGCAAAGAAGTAATAGATGGAACAGAATGTAAGGAAGTGTACGATCACGAACTTTGGGAGAACGAATAAAGACGTAAACTACCTCCTAAACAGGGAGCAAATTCAGAAATTGGAGGTGCAAAGGGACTTAGGAGTCCTCGTGCAAAATTCCCTAATGGTCGACTTGCACACAGTCTGTAGTGTAAAAAGCAAATGCAATGTTAGCGTTCATTTCCAGAGGACTGAAATATAAAAAGAAGAATGTAATGCTGAGGCTCTATAAGGCATTGGACAGACCACATATGGAGTATTGTGATCTGTTTTTAGCCGTATTTCTAACAAAGGATTTGAGAGGGTCCAGAGGTTGTTTACAAAAATCAGGACTCTGGTCCTGATGAAGGGACTCGCCACAAAACATTGATTGTTTATTTCTCTCCATAGATGTTGCCTGACCTGCTGATTTCCTCCACCACTTTGAGTGTGCTACATTAAGAATGCAAGTTTGTCCCCTCTCCTCCAGCAAACGGCTCCGTGCCACTGACTGTGGGTCTGTGAGCTAATGCAGCAGCTTACAGTGTTGTGATGTGGAAACCCTCATCATATTTTTTTAGATATCCAAATGAGAATTACTAGAGCCACAATGTGCAGGGCTGAGAGGAGATGCAAACACGAAATTCTACAGAAGCTGGAAAAAAAAATCCAGAGTAACAACACACAAAATGTTAGAGGAACCCAGCAGGTCCAGCAGCATCTATGAAAATAAATGAACAGTCGACATTTTAGGCCGAGACCCTTCTTCAGAAGTGGAGTATTTTTGGTCAGCCTCAACATGAAGGGCTGAATGGCCTTTTGCAATAGCTTCTATAATTCCATCAAACTGCAAGCTGGACTGAGCAGTTAATTGGTTCTGGGATGGCTCTGGCTGTGAGTTAAACGTTAACTTGATCTTCAAAGTTGTGCCCAGTGGGAGAAGCTGCTTGTCACCATTGCGCACTGAGCAACTCATCTGCTATGCTAACCTTTTATTCTTTTGTTACTCTATCACCATCTGTTCTTTGCAAAAGCATCCCTCTCTTTTATACCTCCTGATGCTAAGCTGCCTCTGGCACCTTTCCTCTTCCAGAGGACTCTCCACCTCCAATTCTGTTCCTTTGGCTTTCAGTCAACATCTCAAACACCAACTGTTCGTCCCTTTGTCACATACTGTATCTTACAACATTAAAGGGTTCTTCATTTACTTCAAAGTAAATGTATTATCTGAGCACCTATCTACTACCATATACTGCCTTCACATTCATTTTCTTGTAAGCATTTCAAAGTTCAAGTTCAAAGTGCACTTATTATTCAAGTATGTATACTACATAGAACCCTGAGATTTCATCCCCTTACAGCAGGCAGAAGATAAAGAGACCCAATAGAACCCATTAAAAAGACAGTCAAACCCTAGGTGCAGAAAATAAAACACAATCGTGTAAACAACAAAAGCAAGGAAACAACTGAAGTTAGACAATATGACATAGGAGCAGAATTAGGCCATTCAGCCCATCAAGTCCGCTCCGCCATTTCATCATGGCTGATCCCAGATCCCCATCAACCCCATACACCTGGCCTCTCACCACACCCCTTGATGCCCTGACCAATCAGGAATCTATCAACTTCCACTCTAAATAAAGCCACAGACTTGGCCTCCACCACAGACTGTGCACAGCATTCCACAGGTTCACCATTCTTTCGCCAAAAAAAAAATTCCTCCCTACTTTGGTTCTAAAAGGTTGCTCCTCAAGTTGAGGCTGTGCCCTCTGGTTCTGGATACCCCCACCAGAGGAAACATCCTCTCCACATTCACCCTATCTAATCCTTTCAACATTCGGTAGGTTTCAATGAGATCCCCACACATTCTTCTAAATTGCAGAGAGTACAGGCCCAAAGCTGCTAGACACTCCTCATATGTTAACTCCTTCAATCCCAGCATCATCCTCATGAACCTCCTCTGGACTCTCTCCAACGATAACACATCCTGAGTTCATGAAAGTGAGTACACAGCCACGAAGCCAGTCATCACTGTAGCTGATCCAGAAGCCCATTAGTTGCAGGCCACAGCCTCAGTTCAGTGCAGAGACAAGTAAACCGTGTGGAGCAGCAAGCTGAACTGGCCCATCCCTCGCCTCCAGCTCTGAAACCCTAACCTTTTCAATACTGCCTAACGCTTAAATCATCCCAACCTCAGATCACTCCTCACTCTCAGACCCACTTCGCTATGCTCCTAGGTCCAAGCCCCGCCACCTGAATTCAGCCCGTACCTAACATTTCTAATTCAGCCTGGCGCCTAAATTGATCAAACTTCAGGTCATTCCTTGCCCTCAGAAACAGGCCCTCCTATTTCGATAGATCTCAGGTCGGGCCATGCCATTTCAATAGCTCTCCAGCCTGGGCTTGGCCCCGCTGCCTTAATTTGGCTCATACCCGACCTTCCCAATTTGGCCCAGTGCTTAAATTGATTAAACTATGATTGTTCTTGGGCCTGGGCCTGCTGCTTCCACTCTGCCCTGCCTCCACTCAGCTCAGTTCTGCCACGTCGAATGGCTTCCGAATTTGCTCCAGCAATGCCAAACATTGGTTCATTCCCTGCCAAAAGAATCTATGAAACAAAGTCTAACAAACAACCAATCTGCAAAGCACAGTCACTTTACAGAGCCAACAATCACCAATTGGGGTTCGATTCCGTCACTGTCTATAAGGAGTTTGTACGTTCTCCCCAGGACTGTGTGGGTTTCCTCTGGGTGCTCTGGTTTCCTCCCACATTCCAAGTCGTACAGGTTAGGGTTAATGAGCTGTTGGCATGCTGTGTTAGCACCGGATGCAAGGCGACACTTGAGGGCTGTCTCCAGCACAATCTTTGCTGATTTGTCTTCACACAAACAACACATTTCACTGAATGTTTTATGTTTCAATGTATATGTACAAATAAAGTTAATCAAAAGAAGATAAACTGTGCAAATAAGATAATGGTGAGAACATGAGTCCAAAAAGAATCCTTAAGAGTGAGTCTAAGTTGTGAAATCAATTTTGGAGCTTTTTCTTTCCTGGACAATGGTGCTACCATACCCAATCATGATGCAACCAGTTAGAATACTCACCGCTGGTGCAACTACTGAAGTTTTTGATGACATGTCTTATAAATGTCTCCCTTGAAAAGCAATTACCCAATTCTCTTGGGTAATGAACTTGCACTGAACCTATATCCAACAGCAAGTCCAACTGCAGGGTCTTGACCCAAAATGTCAACTGTCCAATTCTCCCTACAAATGCCACTTGATCAAGTGAGTTCTTCCAGTGGTTTGTCTGTTGCTCCAGGTTGGTAAGTTGGTGTAACATTGTCACATGCACCAAGGTAAAAAGCTTTATTTTTATTTAATTCAGAAATACATCATGGTAATTAGCACTCCTGGCCCAACGAGCCTATGCCACCCAATTACACCCATGTGATCAATTAACCTACTAACCCATATTCTTTGAAATGCAGCAGGAAACTGGAGCACCCGGAGGAAACGCACGCAGTCATGGGAAATTGTCCTGACACACTGTGGCGGGAATTGAACCCCTATCTTCCAATTGCTGGCACTATAAAGCTAAACGCTACACTACCATGGTATATCTTGTTGCATGAAGCACCTTGGGACTTCTCCCATTGTTAAAGATTCAGTGTATATTCAAGTTACTAATTAGTGCAAGGTGCATCTGTAATTTCCACAGACAGGAATGACCCTGGAGAGGATGCATTTTATCAGATGAATGCAATCCTCAGGGAGCCTGCTTTTGACACACTGTGAGGATTCCACACATTAGAGGCTGGAAGTGCAAAGACTGTACGAGTTAGCAAGCTGTGGACTTATTAACCCTTACTAGATCATCCGTTGGCACTGGAAGCATGACGACACTAGTGGGCTGACTCCGGCACACCTTCGGACTGCACTGGTCGTTGACGCAAACAGTGCATGTCACTGTGTGTTTCGGTATGCATGTGACAAATAAAGCTATTCTAATTTGATCTGATTATCGAACAAAATTTACAACACTGGTGCTTGATCCTGGTCAAGGCCCCAGTGATCTCATCTCTTGCCTCTTCCAATAACCTTAGGATATAGCCCATCAGGCCCTATATAAATATATAGCTACTCCGGTTTCTGTTTCCCAACTACCTTCCTATTTTAACCAATACATAATGTTGTGCAAAAGTCTTAGGCATAATGGCTATTTATATATATAAATAAATAAATTTAAGACTTTTGAACAGTACTGTAAATAATGTTCTTGAAGAGACCAAATGGGACCTGTTTGTTTACCTCAAAAATGTCCCAGAATATTAACATACTCCACCCTGATCTCACTATCAAAGCTTGGTGAAAGAAGAGGTTGTTGAAGTGTGTCTTAAAGTACATTTGGTTGTTCTGCCAATATTGCAGGCACGCTATGTTGGCGCAGGAATGTGTGTGACACTTTCGGACTGCCCCCAGCGTGTCCTTGAGTGTGTTAGTTGATAATGCAAGTGATGTATTACACTGTTTGTACACATGATAAATAAGTTTGAACCAGGGAGGAAAGGTCTAGTGTAAAGTTCAGAGCTCAGGAGCCAGTGATTAAAATCAAGCGCAGGTGAGGCTTGAATTGATGGGCCATGGAAATTTCAGGCCACTCTGGACTGCAGAAGGTTTACAAGGATTGGGGGGCAGGTAGTGTTGGACGGTGTTGTAGTTAGAGACTGCAGGGATTTGGAAACACCCTGATCTTTAACTAAAGGAACTATCTTCCAAAGGTATCACCTTCCACACAAATTGGAGAGAGTCCAGAGCAGTTCACAAGAATTATCCTGGGCATGAAAGGGTTAAGGTATGAGGAGCATTTGATGGCTTTGGTCCTGTGCTTGTTGGAGTTTAGAAGAATGAGAGGGGATCTCATTGAAATCCACCAAATATTGAAAGGTCTAGATAGAGTGGACCCGGAGAGGATGTTTCCAATAGTGGGGGAGTCAAGGACCAGAGGGCACTGCCTCAACATACAAGGACATCCCATTAGAACAGAGATGAAGATGAATTTCTTTAGCCAGAGGGTGGAGAACCTGTGGAATTCATTGCCACATAGGGCTGAGGAAGCCAGGTCATTGGCTATATTTAAAGTGGAGGTTGACAGGTTCTTGATTAGTAAGAGTATCAAAGTTTACGGGTAGAAAACAGGAGAATGGGGTTGAGAGGGATAATTAATCACCCATAATCAGATGCCAGAGCAGACCTGATGAGCTGAATGGCCTAATTCTATTCTTATATCTTATGGTCTCATCGGTTCCCATGGCTATCAGTCAGTGTGGAGGATGGACCTACAATTATATTATTTTTAGTTTATTTATTTAGACATACAGAACAGTAACAGGCTCTTCCAATTACACAATTTCCATACTGCCTGGCTAATTATACTCATGTGACCAATCACCTCACTAACATCTAAAACAGGAGAGCCAGTACTTGTGCGTGAGATTTCGCTGAGCATTTCCTACAACACTGACTACAACCAGCTGAAGTCATATGAAATACATCAGAAATAGAAGCTTGGTTCTTTCTGACTACTGTGGGTTAATGGCCAGAATAACTTTAGTATTTCTACAATATAGAAAACTCTATCTTAAGTTACCCAAGTTATAAGGATAGGTTAAATAGGCTAGGACTTTATTGTCTTTTGCACACTGGTTGAACGCCAAATTGGTGTGTTCTTTCATTAATTCTATTTTGGATTTGAGTATGCCCACAAGAAAATGAATCTCAGGGTTGTATATAGTGACATGCATCGACTAATGTAATAAATGTAATTTGAACCTTTGAACCTTACAGTGTAGGAGAATGAGAAATTTGAGGGGTACAGATAGGGTAAATGTCAGCAGGCTTTTTACACAGAGGTTAGGTGAGACTAGAACTAGAGGTCATGGATAAGTGTGAAATGTGAAATTTAAGGGGAACATGAGGGGACATTTGTTCACTCAGAGGGGGGGTGAGAATGCAGAACAAGCTGCCAGTGAAAGTGGTGGATATGAGTTTGATTTCAACATTCAGAGAAGTTTGGATGGGTACATGGATGGGAGGGGTATGGAGGGCTATGGTCCCGGTGTGGGTAAATCTGATTAGGCAGAATATTAGTTCAGCATGGACGAGATGGGCTGAAAGGCCTGTTTCTACGCTGTGATGTTCAATGACTCTACAACTCTAATAGCAGTGAGATATTGTTTTGGTCACCTTTCCTGCACACGGGGCTGCAGGAAGAGGTCAAAAGAGGGAAGAGTTCTTCTTCTCAGCTGTGGGATCCTTTCAGTCCCCCCCCCCCTTCCTCTCTGGAGATAGGCGGACCCATGGTTTAATGCTTGATTCAAGAAGCAGCAAATCTAAGTGTGGTTTCACCTCAGTGCTGCCTTAAAGCTTCACTACAGAGGTTGGAATTTGCTGTCACAAAATAAGAGCTTCCGCCATATTTGTGTAATGCCGAGCAATCAAATATGGTTAAGAGTACATTACCTTTGCCCCTTTCTGCCCTGCAGGTGAATGCACTGTGGAACAAGACTGGCTCTGATGAGAAGTGTTGGGCTACAAGACGAGAATTTACCTCACAAATCCTGAGGTGCGGTGCAGTGGAGTTGGGAATGGAAAATTAATGGGCCTCAGCTGTGACTGGGTTTTCAAAGGACTGTACCCGCCCTGCACACATCTACTGTCTGCTGGCTGTTCGCGGAAATGCTCAGAGCCCTTTGCTGAGCCACGTTGCCCTCTAGTTGGAACAATAAGCAAGTGTAACAGGGCATCACAAGAAAAGTACAAGCATACATTGTTCAAGCTTCATTCATACTGAGGCTGTTCACACTCATAAAGCAGTGTGCTGATTGCTGCAATTACAGCCTTGGAAGGATTCTTTCCCCCCACTCAGGTTGGGTGAGACTAGAACTAGAGGTCATAGGGTAAGGGTGGAAGGTGAACTGTTTAAGGGGAACATGAGGGGCAACTTCTTCACTCAGAGGGTGGTGAGAATGTGGAATGAGCTACCAGCGCAAGTGTTGGGCATGGGTTCGATTTCACCATTTCAGAGAAATGTGGAGAGGTACATGGATGGGAGGGGCATGGAAGGCTATGGCCTGCATGCAATTCAATGGGAAAAAGCGATAATAATAGCTTGGCATACACGAGATGCGCCAAAGAGCCTGCTTAATGTTGTTATATTCTATAACTCTATAATATTATTTTTTAATAAGTTCACGGAGTCCCCACCAGTGTCTACAAGTAAAAGTCAGCCATGACTTTGGCAATACGTGATGGACAAGGGAACAGGCAACACACAAAATGCTGGAGGAACTCAGCAAGTCAGGCAGCATCTATGGAGGGAAATAAAGTTGACATTTCTAGCCAAGATTCTTCATTAAGATGATAATTTGACCTAAAACAAGGAAACTAGGGTCAAAGAAATAAGCATCACAGAAACAGAACCTCTGGTCCAGCCCCACCATTCCAACCAAGGTGCCTCCCAGATTTACCTAGATTTGGCCTGCATCCCTCTAAACCTTTCCGCTCCATGCACCTGTCCAAATATATTTTAAATGTTGTTATTGTACTGGCCACTCCAGTCCCCCTTAAATTGCTCCCCTCTCAGCTGATACCTGCGCCCTCTACTGTTGGACTCTCCGACCCCGAGAGAAAGACTGACCATCACCAACACTATCTATGCCTCTCAGACTTTACAAATCTATGAAAAGTCACCCTTCAGCCTGTTTTGTTACAGGAAAAACAGTCCTATCTGTCCTTACAACTCAAGACCACTATCATGAATACTTTCTGAACCTTTTCAACCTAAATCTCACTATACCATATGACAATCAAAATGTACACAACATTCAGGTATAGCCTCACTGACATCTTGTACAGCTGTAACATGACATCCCAATTCTTGGACTCATGACCTAGCGATGTAGGCAAGCCTTCTTCACCACTCTGTCTACGTGTCACCACTTCCAGAAAGTTCTGTGCTTATACACCTATATCGCTCTGTTCTACGACACTCCCCGGGGTCCTTCCATTCACTGAGTAAGTCCTGGCCTGGTTTCACATCTCAAAATGCACCACATCTCACTTGTCTGAATTAAATTCCATCTGCC
This sequence comes from Hypanus sabinus, assembly GCF_030144855.1. NCBI lineage: Eukaryota > Metazoa > Chordata > Chondrichthyes > Myliobatiformes > Dasyatidae > Hypanus > Hypanus sabinus. The sequence goes on from NC_082711.1 coordinate 174,233,500, forward strand.
ACTCTGTTGTCCACTTTCACAGTCAATCTCAACCTTGTGGTAACCACAGACAATCTTCTTCATTGTCCACTACACCAACAATTTTGGTGTCATCTGTAAACTTACTAATCATGCCAGTTACATTCTCATCCAATTCATTAATATACTGTATACACTCAGTGGCCACTTCATTAGGTACACTTGCTCGTTAATGCAAATATCTAACCAGACAATCATGCGGCAGCAACTCAATGCATAAAAGCATGCAGACATGTTCAAGAAGTTCAGTTGTTGTTCAGACCAAATATCAGAATGGGGAAGAAAACGTGATCTAAGTGACCTTGACCATGGAATGATTGTTGGTGCTAGATGGGGTGGTTTGACTATGTCAGAAACTGCTGGTCTCCTGGAGTTTTCACTCAAAAGTCTCGAGAGTTTACAGAGAATGGTGCGAGAAACAAAACTCATTCAGTGAATGGCAGTTCTGTGGGTGAAGAAGCCTTGTTAATGAGAGAATAGCCAGACTGGTTCAAGCTGAGAGGAAGGTGACACCAACTCAAATTGCTACATGTTACAACAGTGGTGTACAGAAGAACATCTCCAAATGCACAACATGTCAAACCTTGAAATGGATGGACAACAGCAGCAAAAGACCACGAACTTACAGAAATACACTTGGTGGCCTCTTTATTAGGTACCTCCTGGACCGAATGAAGTGGCCACCAAGTGTATATACAACAAGCAACAGGGGTCCCAGCAAACAACAGTCGGTCACAGGCCTCCATCTGAGGAACAACCCTTCAATATCACCCTCTGATTCTTTCCACTGAGCCAATTCACTAGCTCACTCTGGATCCAATGTGACCTCACCTTCAAGAACCAGCCTACTGTGCGGGCCTTGTCAAAAGCCATGTAGACATCTACCACAATCCCTCATCAATCCTCTTCAAAAATACTTAATTCTAGTTATAAAATATCTGTAACACAGAAATAGGCCAGTTAAACTACTACTGTCTAGATGAGGGGCTCCCAACCTTTTTTATGCCATGGATGCCTACATTAACCAAGGGATCCATGGACCCCAGGTTGGGAAGTCCTGCTCTAAACACACACAAAATGCTGGAGGACCTCAGCAGGTCCAGCACTATTTATGAAGAAGAATAAACAGCTGATGTTTCAGGCCAAAACCTTTCATAAATGCTGGTGAAAGGTCTCAGCCTGAAATATCGACTTCTTATTCCTCTCCATCAACGCTTCTTGACCTGCTGAGTTTTTCCAGCATTTTGTGTGCACTTCTGCGGATTTTCAAAATCTGCAGAATCTTTTGTGTTCAGTCTTTAGACATTTATATTGCTTCTTCCATGTTGCTCCATGAGGTAATCGCTTCATGTTCTCACTGTACTTGAGCTGAATATGTTTATCCACTATTTCCCACAGGATGCATGGGAGCTAGATTACATGTTTGGGCTCTAGTTTTTGTCTGCCCTGTAAGTGAAGACAACTCCTGTGTCCAAATTGTCAAATAACTCCACAAGTTTTAAGGTGACCATTCGTCTCCTCATACATTTTTTGAGTGCAGTTATCCCCAACTTGTTTACTTGTCGTCGATACGTAGGTACATTAGGGGTATAGATAGGGTTAATGCAAGCAGGCTTTTTCCACTGAGATTGGGTGAGACTAGAACTAGGTGTCATAGGTGAAAGGTGAAATATTTTTGGAGAACCCCTCCACTCAGAGGATGGTGAGAGCATGGAGTTAGTTCAAATTCAAGTTTAATTATCATTGATCTATACATGAATATGGCCGAATGAAACAGCATCCCTCCAAGGCCAAGGTGTAAAACAGATTACCAGCAGCACCCAGCACATATGGTTACGATAGAAGAAAAATATACAGTAACAAAAATATAGCCCAAGTCCCCAAATGGCATGGCCCATAGAGTGATGCTGCATGGGTTGCTGTCCTGGTCCAGCTGGTTCTCCCACTGAGCAAACACTGGAGGGCAGCACCGACAGGAAGGGTCGGCCCCCAACCCAGTACGGATCCTAGTGCACTCACACAGGCCCCCATTCTCTCACATACTGCATCTAGTGTCTCCTCCTCAGGCAACTGCAACAGGCAACCTGGCGACAAGCAAGGCATTGCAGCTCACTCATCATTGGTCTCGCCAATCAACCAGTGAACCAGACTTGCAGTATTCTACACTACCAAATTCCAACAGGGTGTTGCGATCACAAGAAAAATGTCAATAGTTCATGTTGAATTGTCATTCCATCATATATGGATACAGCTGAGCAAAACAGCATTCCTCAGGGACCAAGGTACAAAACGTACACAGCACTTGACAGCACAAGGCACACACGCAAGGTACATACAGTCATACAGTCACGCAAAAAATAACCCAAGTCCCTGAGTGACATGTCCCGCAAATTGATGGTACAGTTCCCGTAAGTCCATAGACTAACACATGCACAGATGCAATCCAGCTTGTCATTCTACCATTTGAACACTGGAAGGCAGCACCCACAGGAAAGGCCAGCCCCTGAGCATGACACCACCTCCAGCGACTCTTTCCCTGCAACAGCAGCAGGCAAGCCCGTTACTTGAGGCCTAGTCCACGCTACTACCAAAGCCATATAGCTCTTCCACTGTCTGCTACACCAACAAACAAGAGGAACGGGCTTGAGGCATTTTACGTTATTGATGTCCAATAGGGTCTTGAAATTAATAATCACCCGCCACTACACAGCACGCCGCTTTCACGCACCAACTCCGATGTCTCCCAGTAGCAGACCCAACACGGTCCACAGCAAGTCCAGCTCCTATGCCAGCAAGCAGCATGCTGCTGGGGTAGACCCACAGTACCCAAAGTATCTAAGACAATCATTCGCACTGTTTGTTGGACCATGTACTGTCTTGGCACAACAACGGTATGCAACGTCCAAGCAACAACACAACAACGTACGCAATTAAGTCCAGCTCTATCATTACTGAGCAGCTCACTGGGCGGGGTAGATCCGCAATACTTGATGTTCTTAAAATCCAGCAGCGTCTTGTGATCATAAAACAGACATCATACCTTTGATTGGACCTGGAGTGGCCACTGCATCTGAGTGTGTTGCCATCTTACCAGAAGCAAGTGGTGGCTGTCTGAAAGAGTAGTGGATGTGGGGTTGATTTGAACATTTAAGAGATGTTTAGATAAGTACATGGATGGGAGGGATCCATCCATGGAGGACTATGGTGTTGGTGCAGGTCAACGGCACGAGGCAGAATGACAGTTTGCATGGACTAGTTGGGCCAAAAGGCCCATTTCTGCGGTCCGGTACTCTATGACTCTACTTAGGAAACTAGTTTTCTCTCTTTCTGGTTCTGATGAAGGACTTCATACCCAAATTGGGAACTGTCTTTCCCCCGATGATATCCTGGCCTGCTGGGTTTATCTAACATTCAACATTTTTTAATTTTAAATTTTCCAGAATCTGTAGAACAGCTGACACACAGCTCAGCACCTCACAGGAACCTGCCTCCACTCTTTGGACTCTGTCTACACTTCTTGCTGCCTGAGTAAAGCAGCCAGCATAATCAAAGGCCCCACACACCCTAGACATTCTCTTCTCTCCCCATTCCATTGGGCAGGAGATAGAAAAACCTGAAAGCACGTACCACCAGGCTCAAGCATAGCTTCTACCCCACTGTTATCAGACTCTGTACAATTAGATGGACTCTGAGCCTCACACTCTACCTCATTATGATCTTGCTCTTTATTGTTTACCTACTTCTACCATCAGGCAGAAGGTACACCATAGCACGCCATCAGGTTCAATAAGTTATACCTTACGACCATCAAGCTCCTGAACTATGGTGGACAACCTTACTGACCTCAACCCTGAACTGATTCCACAACCTATGGACTCACTTTCAAGTGAGTCTATAGGTCGAGTATTATTTATATACTTTTTTTTTGCACATTGGTTGTCTGTCAGACTTTTGCTTATGTATAGTTTTTCATAAATTCTATTCTATTTCTTTATTTTCATGTAAATGCTTGCAAGAAAATGAATCTCAAGATATGGTTATATATACATGCGCTTTGATAATAAAAATCACTTCGACTTTGCACTAAATATATTTTGATAGCTTTTACACTTTATTCTGCATTGTTATGGCTTTATCTTATCTAACTCAATGCATCGTGTTATGACTTTATCTGTAGTAACAGTATGCAACTGTATCCTGGTACATGACAATAATTAGCCCATATCAACACCACCAAAATCACTTGTATCTTTTTTTTGAATTTTGTCTTTTATGTCCTTCTACTACCTCTAACAGAGCCTTTTTACACCAGGATGACCAGAACTGGACTCAATCTGAAACAAACTAGTGCCAAGACTCATTAAATAGGAATCTGGCAGACCTTTATTGAGACAGTAGTTGAAGAAACATAATGGGATCACAGACTTCATAAGCAAGACAATGCAAAAGCAGAGAGGTTAGGTTGAACCATTATAAAGGACTGTTTTTATAATATATAAGGTTTGGTGAGACTAGAACTACAGGTCATAGGTTCAAGGTGAAACATGAAATATTTAAGGGGAGCCCAAAGGTAAGCCATAACCAGAGCTTCTACACCCAGATCTAATTACTACACATTAGGAAGGATGACAGTCCCAGAACAGATGAAGGGATTTATCAGAACGGTACCCGAGATCTTGGCCCACAAGTTCAGACAGAAACAAAAGGGTTGTTTTCTTTGAAGCAAAGAAGATTGAAAGGAGATATGACAGAAATATGCAAGATCAGGATGGTTCAATTAGGGTCTTCTTCTTCTTGGATCTTTAGCTCACAGTGGATGACCTCGATGACCTCCTGTCTCCATCATCCTCTGTTCTAAGCCAGTTTCTCCAAGGTGGACCACGAGTGTCCCCATCGTCTAATTTCTGCCTTGATGTCTCTCCTTCATGTGTTCTTTGGACATTGCTTTTCCCTCTTTCCTTGGGGATTCCGTTTTAATGTCTGCCTGATGATGATGTTGGTTGGCTTCCTCAAGGTGGGGCCAATCTACCTCCATTTCTGTTTGCGTATTTGTATTCCTAATGATTCCTGGTTGGTGTTTTCCCACAGTGTCTGGTTAATTACTATATCAGTCCACCTGATGTTTAGGATCTTTCTCAGGCACGGTGCCAAGAATTTTAGCCCCCAAGTTTGAACAGAAACAGATGGGTTGTTTCTTTTGGAGCAAAGAAGATTGGGAGGAAATATGACAGAAATGTACAAGATCAGGTTAGTTCAGACAGGGCGAATAGAGGAAAACTGTTCCTCTATTAGTAGATGGTTTATGGACCAGGGCACATGGAAAAACATGAGACAAATGCAAGAAAAAACTTTAATGCAGAAAACAATTGTGATCTTGAACTTACCCATGTAAGGATAGACACAAATTTAACCCCGATCTTCAAAACAGAATTGAATTGACACCCAAGGGGAAATAGTTTGCAGAGTTACAGTAAAAATTTGAGAAATGAAATCAAGGGGGCCAATGGCCTTTTTTTCTGTGGCATTGTAATGATGCTGTTTTATAACTGAGCAGTACCAAAACCACAATACTAGGTAATGTGGGCTTCCTTCCCAATGGAACAAATACAAAATGCTGGAGGAGTTCAGCGGGTCAGACAGTATCTATGAGGAGGAATAAATAGTTGATGTTTTGAGTCAAAAGCTTTCATCGGAACTAGGAAGGAAGAGGGAGGAAACCAGAATAAGATGTGGGGAAGGGAAGAAGTACAAGCTGGCAGGGGATTGGTGACACCAGTTGAGGGGCAAGGAGTACATGCTGGCTTGTGATCAGTGACACCAGGTGAGGGAGAAGGTGGGTGGCTGGGGAGGATGTTATGAAGTGAGAAGCAGGGAGGGGGTTGGTGGAAGAGGTAAAGGGTTGAAGAAGAAAAAATCCAATAGGAGAGGGGTGTAGAACATGGGTGAAAGGGATGGCGGAGAGGCACCACAAGGAGTTGATGGGCAGGTGAGGGGGAGGGGGATAGATCCCCAGAATTTAGAAAAGTCGACTTTCAACCCTTCCCAATTGACATTATGACCAAGTGATGTTCCTATACTGTGCTGATGTAATAAAATGTCTATAGAGTTGTCACACTCTGGGAAACCTGGAGATTAGCAGGGTTACCTTGCCCTTATACACTACAAGTGGAAGGTGGAGCGTTCTGAACCATGGATTCTCCATGGATACATTCAACGGAACACCTTGGTTATTGAAACTTTGAGGTGGGAACACTGGACTTTGACTTATGCCAAAGCTGATTCTGAAACTTTCAAGAGTTGTGTAACGGCCTGCTGATACATAGATATAACAACTTCTGTACCCAATGCACGGCATCCCCTGCTTGTAAAACAGGTTTAAGAGGTATAGTCAGAATGGATAGAAAGACATCAGAGGAACTCCTGGAGTTAACAATGGTCGGGATCAAATTGTCTCAAATTTCAGAGCTAGCTCTTCAACCAGTTCCTCTTTCAAATGTCCTGACTCCCTTCCAACGATGTACAAATGAAAGTCTTTAATCCTTAACACATTCTAAAGAAACCCTCATGCTAACAATTCAGAGCAGGAAAAATTTGTGGCGATTTTAAACAAACACAGGTAATACATTCAGCGTGATCGCGCGCGTGTGTGTATGGGGAGGGAACCGTTATCATACGACCGGAACAAAAAAGAACAGTTATAACGGGAAAACTGAAAAGGCCTCTGTTCGTATAAATAAAAGACTACTGTCCGTGTACTTAACCGATTAAATATTGCTCAGTTTATTTTAAATACAATTGGCAATAAAAAATGAAACCGATGATCACCACAAGAACAGATAAATAGTTGGAGGCAGAGGGTGCGCGTCAAGCCGGGGACGCGCCTGTCAGCTTCTGAAGGCAGAATGTACACCCTCAAGTGGGGATACGGTATCGTGTCTTCACTGTGAGACAACAGTAGGAACTGGGAGAGGACAGGGAACCAATCTCCTGCACAGATTGAGAGCGCCAAGACTCAGGAATCTAGTCACCTGTACAGCCTGCTTTGAACAATTGTACAGGGATATTCTGGCAAAAACACCGCGGACAAAACCCGCCGGGTTAAAGCCATTTTTTTTTTGCCTCGTCAGAGATTTCCCCAGTCAGTGAAGTGCGAGGCTACGGTCAGACAGCTCTCGTCGGAGGGAGGCTTCGAGCCGTCTGTGTTCTGATATAGAACAGCCCGGAATGCAACAATTAAAAACGAGCACAATTGCCACAAAATTGAAAATTAGGCTACACTCCTCCACATTCCACATCTCATTTGGGAGGAAAAGTCCAGGGTCACACAATAATCAGTCAGACATGGATACAATACTCAGTCGAAACACTCGCCTTAAAAATACACCGCTACAACTTCACTGTTAACAGTAACTTTTCCTCTTTTTAAACTATTCTAGGGAACACAACTGGCTCAAAGCCTCTCTCCAACGATGCGGGTCCGACCGTAGACTCACACTTCGCCAAATGGGGAAATCCTTTCTGACTAGGCAGAAAAATAAGTGGCTTTAACCCGGTGGATTTTGCCCGCTGTACATTGGCTTACATATTGTTCAAAGCCCAGTGCATTGACGATTGCATTTGCAGCCTACAGCAATAAATTTGCATTAAATGGTAAGGAATCCCCGCCAACGTCAGGCGCTGTGAGTCTTAAAGCTAACAGGAGATTAAACGGTTCCCCCAGGTCACGCTTATCCTTTCCGAATTAGTGGTTTAGGATAAACTCCGATCAATGCACAGACTGCAAAGTGCCTTTTTTTGGTTTTCAATTACTCCTGAGTGCAGGGGAGTTGCAAACTGCTATCATTTATGTCACTCTCCCCCGCGATACAGACCCTAATAATCCCGGTCCCTTGTACAGAATACAACGCCGGGGTTTTCAATGTCATATTCCCGTTTTTCCTCCACACGAAATTCACAATGCAAAGACAGTTTCCTTCACAACCACGATCAGCGCGTTTAAATCCCCGTCAATCTAACAAATACTCTCCCTTTTATCAATCACCTCCAATTGCATTATATTTAATGCAAGAGTCACATTCTAAAGCAATCGCAGTTTGCCCCCAAGACGAATTTAATTTGCCTCTCGGCCCTCCCCGAGGTGACCACAGTTCTGCAAAGGCTGCATTTTGTTTGATGTTTTGACCTTCAGTTCACACCGGCTGGCGAACACTTCAAACCATCCAAAAGGGGCTCCCCGATCTCACTTTTTTGCTTACATTGCAATTGTTTCCAAAGCCTCTCGCTCAATGCAACGCTGACTATTGTTATACATTTTAAGTCTAACATCGGTACTTAACTATCTGCAGAGATGCTGGAGACACAGATCTAGGCACTCTCCTTCGACCTCCTCCTCTGTGATGTGGTTCGAGACAGGCCGGAGTGGCAACGGGTCGTCCTCGCCGAAGGGCCCTCGGAATTCCCGCAGCAGGAGCTCCAGGAACCTCCTAAAGGCTTTCTCCTCGCTTGCCGACGATGCCATCGCTTCGCATTCCCGGAGCCCGGCAGCCCGCACGCGATCTGGACTCAGCGTTCGTCTGCTTCCACTGACAAGAGTGCGCGCCCCCGCCCTCCCCACGAGCAGACAATGCTCGGGCGTGCGCGTCCCCGGCAGCCGTACGCGCGCGCACTCCCCAGCCTCCCAGCAGACGTGGGCGTGCCTCCAGGTGCCATGGGTAGCTCCCACCTTGGCTTCCTTCAGTTTGAGCTTGGGTTCCTCCAGCATTTTGCTGTGTGTTGCTTGGCTTCATTTGGATTTTTTTTCTTGACAAAATCAGTACATTATTTATTAAATCAAATTAAAATGCTGTAAACGTTCAGCAAGTCAGGCAGCATCAATGGTGAGAGAAACAAAGTGGACATCCTCTGAAATTGTCGATGGGTCCTGGATACTGTAAAACCAGAAGATATAGGAGCAAAATTAGGCCACTTAGCACATCGAATCTGCTCCACCATTCCATCATGGCTGATTTATTATCCTTCTCAAACCCATTCTCCTGCCTTCTCCCTGTAACCTTTGTCGCCCTTACTAAACAAGAACCTATCAACCTCTGCTTTACATATCCTGTGACTTGGCCTCCACAGTAGTCTGTGGCAACGAATTCCACAGATTCACCTCCCTCTGGCTAGACATTCCTCCTCATTCCTGTTCTAGTTGGACAACATCCTGCAAACATAAGAGAGTCTGCAGATGCTGGAAATCCGGAACAACAGATACAAAATGCTGGAGGAACTCAGCAGGTCAGGTAGCGCCTATGGAAATTAATAAACAGTCGATATTTCAGGCTGAGACCCTTCATTGGGACTGAAAGGAAGAGGAAAGATGCCAGAATACAAAAGTGGGAAAGGGGATGGAGTACAAGCTAGAAATTCATATGTGAAAGGTGGAGGAGGGGGGATGAAGAAGAATCTGGGTGGTGATAGGTAGAAAAGGTAAAGGGCTGAGGGAGATAATACAACTTACAGGGAAGTAGTCACCCCAAAGTTGCAAAGGGTGGGTAGCTGGGTGACTGTCAGGAGAAATGGAAATGTGAATAGCAAATTAGTGCAGAGCACCCCATGGCCCTTCCCCTCAGAAATAAGTAAACCGTTTTGCATAGTGTTTGGGGGGGATGAACTCCCAAGGGAACACCATTGAGACGAGGAGAGCATGGACTTGTGGGAGGAGGGGAGAGTAGGGAGGGGGAAGAGAATCAAACTTGGGTCACTGACACTGTAGAAGTGCTCCTTGATGCCACACTTCATCAGATGCTTCAGGACTTGGTCAGTGGAGGTGCCAACAAGCCACCCTTGGTGATGAACAGAGGTTAGCATAATGCTTTACAGTGCCAACAATTGTAAGATCAGGGTTCAATTCCTGCTGCTGTCTGTGAGGAGTTTGTACATTCTCCTTGTGACCACTTAGGTTTTCTCTGGATGCTCCAGTTTCCTCCCAAATTCCAAGGACATACAGGTTAGGGTAAGGGTTAGTAATGGGTGCCAGGAAGCATGGCAACATATCCCCAGACTGTGTTGGTCAATGATGCAATTGACCCATATCACTGTATGTTTCAATTGACATGCGGTAAATAAACCTAATCTTAACGTTGTGCCCTGATGACTTGTTAATTTCCATCCACATATTCTGCCTGACCTGCTAAGTTCCTGCAGCTTTTTGTCTGCTGCTCTAGGTTCCCAGTATCTGCAGTCTTTTGCAACTCCAGCTTGTGCCCAAGCTGCTTTCAGTGCTCCTTCACAAGGAGCACTGCCAGAAGAAAACAACATCCATCATCAAGGGTCCAGGGCAGGAGGTACAGAAGTGGTAGTTCCCATACTACCACATTCAGAAACAGCTATTACCCTTCAACCATCAGGCTCCTGAAATGGCATGGATAACTTCACTCATCTCAACCCAGAACGGATTCCACAATCACAGAAGCAGAGTAGTTAGCATGATGCTATTACAGCTTGGGGTGTCAAGAGTTCGGGGTTCAGTTCTGGTGTCATCTCTAAGGAGTCTGTACGTCCTCCCTGTGGAATGCATGGGTTTTCCTTGGGTGCTCTAGATGCCTGCCACAGTCCAAAGACCCACTCATTGTAAATTGTACTGTGATTAGATGAGGGTTAAAGTGGGGTTGTCAGGCATTTGCTGGGGCAGCATGGCTCGAAGAGCCGGAATGGGTCATTCTACTTTGTGTCGCTAAATACAATAAAGATAAACCTATCGACTGTATAGCTGTATTCATGTATTGCTGACTGACAATTAAACTCAAACTTGAATTCACTTTCAAGGACACAACTCCTCAGTATTATCTATATCTAATTTTATTTGTAGAATTTCTCTTACATATTGGTTATCAGTCTTTGTTTATGTATACTATAGTTTTCTTTATAAATTCTATTATATTTCTTTATTTTCCTGTGCATGCCTGCAAGAAAACAAATCACTATGGTGACATTCACGAACTTTGATAATAAATTTACTTTGAACTTTGTTTAAAATGGGCACTGGTTCATTGGTTGAGAGGGGACAGTGGGCAGTAATCAGGAGGTAGCTATACCTGTTTGGTCTGATGTTACAAGATTTAAAGTATGTCTGAAATCAAAACTGAGGTGTAACATTAAGTAAACATGCCCCCTCTCTTCCAGCAGGTCTTCCCCCCCCCCACTCCCTAAGTGAACATGTTCTGCTGGTGGGACAAGATGGGCCCAGGGATAAGATGGAAGTGAACGCAGACCTATGAGTATAATTGTTCAGGTTGTTCCTGAGGACACCAGTCCCCAGATGTTTGTGAGATTTATAAGGTCGATGGTGGGCAGTAGCAGATTTGCCATGACTGAATCTGCTGCCTTGATTGATATCAGGTCAATCACTCAAAATGCCAGCAGCTTGCTTGCAGAACCAGGGTAATAATTGTGTTAAAGGAAATATCTCCACAAACCATCCGGCACACCCTTAAAGAATTCCAAATCTTGAGAAATATTGACACAGTGGCAGTAAGGGAAAGCCAGCAGCCAATTTGCACGTAGGAAGCTCCCCCCACCCCACCCCACCCCAGTAGTAATGTGATAATGACCAGATAATCTACTTTAATACTGTTGGAGAGGTTTAAATGTAGGCCAGGTCCGCGGGGAAAACTGTTCTCCAAAATCATGTCATGAGACTTTTTACGTTTGTTTTAGAGAGAAGTGAGACCTTGGTTTAAGATCTTGTCTGCTGCTCTTCCTCAGTACTACACCCAACTGTCCATTTGCAGACAGGAGGAAGAGAACCTCATATTCTGTCCAGATGGTCTTCAACGTTTCTAACTTCTAGTTATTTCTTTCCACTGCCTCCTCTCTATTTTTTCCATTTCCCATTCCGTTCCCCTCTCATCCCTCTACTTCTCTCTGGTGCCCATCCTCCTTCTATTTCTCCATTGGTCTATTCTCCTCCCCTATCAGATTCCTTCTTCTTCAGCCCTTTACCTCTTCCACCTATCACCTCCCAGCTTCTGAATTCATCCTCCCTTCCCCCACCCACCTACCTTCCCCCTCACCTGCCAGCTTGTACTCCTCCCCTCCCTCCACCTTATTCTGGCTTCCTCCCTCTTCTTTTCCACTCCTGATGAAGGGACTTGGCCTGAAATGTTGACTGTTCATTCCTCTCCATAGATGCTACCTGATCTGTTGAGTTCCTCCAGCATCTTGTGTTACTTTCCAGTGTCAATTTTGTTTCTCTGTTCAAGTGACTACTTCCAATTTAAATACTGTACACTGGAAAGGCAAAGGTCAGCACACTTCTGAACCTGTTCCACCATTCACTTAGACACTCCCTTAGGTGTTCACAAAGAATTGGCATGGCATCCAAAACTTTGACAAACTTCTATCGAGAAACTGTATTTTCTGGCTGCATCACTACCTGGTATGGAAACACCAATGCCCTTGAACACATATTTATGTAAATCTCCAGAAAGCCATAACACCAAACACCACTAGAATAATCATAAGAATTGAGAAATGAATGTACTTGGCTATACCTGTACCTCAGGTTTTCCCAGCTTCAGACCGAGACCCTTCAGCAGGACTCATAAATCACAATCATTGAAACCTATCAATTATCGAAAAGCCTAGATAGATTGGATGTGGAGAGGATGTTTCCTATAGTGGGGGAGTCTAGGACCGGGGGCACAGCCTCAGAATGGAGGGACATGCACTTAGAATAGAGATGAGGAGAAATTTCTTTAGCCATAGGGTGGTGACTCTGTGGGATTCACTGCCACAGACAGTTGTGCAGGCCAAATCATTGGCTGTATTTCAAGCGGAGGTTGATAGGTCTATAATTAGTCAGGGTGTCAAAGGTTACAGGGTGAAGACAGGAGAATGGGATTGAGGGCTGGAATGGATGAGCAGACTTGATGGGCCAAATGGCCTAATTCTGCTCCTATATTTTATATATTATTAATAATAAATTATTACAAATTTAGGAGCAATTTGCCCCATCCATTTTGTGCAGGCTTCCCAGCAATGCAAATCCAGTTTCTGCTACCCCATTCCCCCATAGTTCTACATTTTATCCTCTCCCTCGTGCAATTCCTCATTCTTTTGTAAAAGTCCTGTACCAAAAGACTAATCAGCCACTACAAGTTACTTGCTGGCACACCTGCATGACCTGAGAGGAAACAGGAGCAAGCAGTGAGAAAATGCAATGACATAGTGCCCGAGAATCACGGTCAGACCCTGGAGTCAGGAACTGTGCGGCAGCGGCACCATTGCAATGTCCAACACAGCACTGACACTGTTGTGCCTACATTCAGAGCAGCAGGGCCCACAGTTGCAAGGTAATGCGATACTCAGCCACTTCTGTGCTTATCATCGAAATCCAAATTGAAGTTTCTGGTTTTGAATTCAATCCCGCTGTAAACTGAATATCAGGAAGAACATTCCTGTACATGGGAAACTGAGAACTCAAGGCAAATGCTGTCATCCAGGAGGAGGTACAGGAGCCTGAAGACATACACTCAATTTTTCAGGAACAGCTTCTTCCCCACCGCCATCACTTTTCTGAATGGACAATAAAACTATGCACACTATCTCACTATTGTTTTCATTTTTTTTGTTCCTATATATATATATAACTTACAATAAGAAATATATATATTTCTTATTGTAAGTTAGTTTATAATTATTATGTATGGCAATGTACTGCTGCTGCGAAACAACAAATCTCATGACATATGCCAGTGATATTAAACCTGATTCTGATTGTGATATTCTAAATTATTTGGTGTAATTGTGTTGCCCTGGCTTAAAACAACTATCAGTAATATTTGATTGATGGCCAGGAGTTTGTGAATGGGATGAAAGAATCTCTGACATCCCCCTCCAGGCCCACCGTCGCGACACATGGAACTTGCTTTGCACAGTGGCTACACCTTGAAAACACTCAGGTTGTGACATGCTTCAGGACACCCCAAGGCACAGTGGAAAATCAGGTTTGCCATTACTTCGAAATATAATCAGATATTTGTCTGGGTCAGGCTGATCTGTGTGAAAAATAATTTGGAGTTAACACTTCTGTTCTAGGGCCTTTCATCAGCCCTTGACAATGACTTAAGCAATCATTTGCATATAACACACATGCAAAGTGTCACAAGGATGATTCCATGACTAATCTAGTGGCCTGCATACATTATGATAAAAAGGTGACTTCATCACTGCTGTCAGCAGCACCATGTTTCAGCTCACCTCTCCCTTTAGTTTTCTGTTCAGTCTCTCATTCTATAGGGATCCCATGGTGTGACTGAGGGTTTGGTATGTACATCCCTCCTCCCACCATTTGAGCACATCCACTTACTCTTTCCCCATATCTCAATAAGATTTTTTTTTTAATTAGCTTTGTCATGTAAATTGAAACGTATAATGAAATGTGTTTGTCACAAGGGAACATGGAGACTGGACCCAAATGCAAGACACAGGCACTGAAGTACTAGGGGCAGGACAGGAACAACTAAAGGATAGAACAAGGTGGGGAGACCGTGGCATGCAACAGTGATTCTGGTGTTCAGAGAGTTCATGGCAAAGGCAGGACATTGGCTAGGCTAAAGGATGGGTCTATGGGACATGGAATGCTGGGAGGATAGTCCCCTGGGCGGGCAGCATTACTTCTGGGTAGGTCCCAGCCTCCAGGCAGGAACACAGGGGCCTGGGCAGGTCACAGGGCACATGGGCAGGATGCGGGGCACCACCCGTCAGAAGAGAGGGGTAGGAAAGGGTCAGAGTCCCCCGCCAGGCAACGGCAGTCCTGCCTGCTTACCCGACGGAGGCAAGGGATCAGAAGGGAGCTCGGTCCAGGATGACTATAAGAACAGACTTACAGAACGAGATGATTAACAGTGGGTACTTCAAGCCGGGGTCAAAACAGGATAGCCAGGCAAACAGCGCAACGGCACAAACAAGGCAAACCAGACTGAACAGCCAGTACAAGACCCACAGAGGAACAGAACAAAACAGGTTCAAAGCAGGACAACCACAACACGACCAACTGGACAGTCCCAGAGCCCCTTATATCCACCTGCAAACTGATAGGTCTCAGGTGCACCTCCTTAAGCCAAGATGATCCTATTTGGGCTTAAGGGTGAAAGGAGGGACGGCTACAAGACCCGGAGTCCAGAGTCCACGGACTGAATCAAGACCCGGAAAGCGGGCTCTGGACCGGACCATAACAGTGTTATTTTGCGTCAACGATCAACACAGTCCGAGGATTATACTGGGGGCAGCCTGCAATGTCGCTATGCTTCCAGTGCAAACATAGCATACTCATAACTTACTAACCCTAACTCTAACCCATACATCTTTGGAATTCAAGTTCAAGTTTATTGTCATTCAACTGTATACCGCTAAATGAAACAATGAAACAAGGTGTACACACAGTACATATAACTCACACACATAAATTAACAAATAACTAGATGCATATACAAGTTTAAAAGCAAACAGCATAATGCTTCTGGTGCTTCATATGTGATGAGACCTGGGTTGTGGCAGGGAGTTCAGTAGTCTTAATGGCCTAGGAGGAAAAGCTGTTTCCCATCCTAACAGTTCTTGTCCTAAAGCTACAGTACTGTTGGACATATGGGTGGGATCACTGACAATGCTAAGGGCCCTGTGCACACAGCACTCCTGATAAATATATCTCTAATGGGTAGAAGAGACCCCAATGATCCACCCAGCAGTCCTTACAATCCTTAGTAGGGACTGCGGTCGGATGCCTTGCAGTTCCCTTACTCAACAGTGATGCAGCTGGTCGGACACTCTCAATGGTGCTCCGGTAATATCTGGTTAGAATGGGGGTTGAGGGGGGGGGAAGGGAAGCCATGCTCACCTCAGTCTCCTCAAGAAGTGGAGACACTGCTTTCTTGACCGAAGAGGTGGAGTTGAGGGACCAGGAAAAATCAGCTATTATGTGCAATTCCAAATACTTGGTGCTCCCAACTCTCGCCATGGAGGAGCTGTGTATATACAGAAAGGAGTGGTCAGCCTGCACCCTCCTACAGTTCACAATCATGCTGAGATTCAAGTTGTTGTGCTCACATCATTCTACCAGCCACTCTACCTCCTCCTTGTATGCCATTTCACTGTTGTTGTCAAATCAAGGAGGAATTTCTTTACCTAGAGGGTGGTGATGCTGTGAAATTCATCACCACAGATGGCTATGGAGGCCAAGTCATTGGGTATATCAAAAGCATAAGTTGAAAGGTTCTTGATAGCAAGGGCATGTGAGATTACAGAGAGAAGGAAGGAGAATGGGGTTGAAGGGAATAATAAATCAGACATGATAAAATGACAGAGGAGACTCAATGGGCTGAACAGTCTAATTATGCTCCTATGTCTTAACATCTTATGGAATGTGGGAGGAAATCAGAGCATCTGGAGGAAAGCCACATGGTCATGGGTGAACATCCAAAGTCCTTACAGACAGCAGCAGGAATTGAACCATGATTGCTGGCACAAGAAAGCATTTTCGCTAACTGCTATGTTTTCATGCTGACCCTTTATTCTACATTGATATTATTGCCCTATGAAGGCAGCAGTCTATTCTGTTTCCATCACCCCAACAGGCAATGAATTCCAGACAAAACCACTCTCGGAGTAAAGTTCCTCGTCATATTTGTCTTTTTGATATATCCATCAAATCTCCTCTTAGTTCTCATTGTCCAAGGTCAACCCACACTGGACAGTTTAATCTTGTGACTGAAATCCTAACTGGACTCCTCTAATAAATCTTTTCTACAATCTTCAGATTTCCCTTAAGGTCAAGTAACTGGAATTTGCCACATATTGCCAATTTTGATCTAACCAGAGTTTCATAGAGGTTCAAAACATTTAAAGGAACTAAAAGGATTGTCCTTCTAGAAGCCATCATGAAGACAATGCCCTGAATATTCATCAACGATTTCTGGGGTTGAAAGTGAAGATCAAAGCCCAAAGGTTGTTGAGGTCTGGTGGCCTAAGCTCTGGGTCTGTGAGAGCACTGGAGAAGTCAGAGGTCCAATGTCTGTGTGCCCACTAAACTACTGGAGGCCCAGAGGTGGCCTGACCTATGGTTGGAGGGCTATGTGTGCATGTGACCTATGGTTGGAGGACTGCGTGTGAGTAGAAGGAGGATAGAGGCTTGTTTTGCTACTGCTATTTTAGACATAGAACAGTACATGCCCTTCACCACCATGTTGTGCTGACTTTTTAAAACTACTCCAAAAATCAATCTAACCTTTCTCTCCTACATA
This sequence comes from Hypanus sabinus, assembly GCF_030144855.1. NCBI lineage: Eukaryota > Metazoa > Chordata > Chondrichthyes > Myliobatiformes > Dasyatidae > Hypanus > Hypanus sabinus. The sequence continues at coordinate 174,250,797 of NC_082711.1, forward strand.
GCCCTCCATTTTGTTTTCATCCATGTGCCTATCTAATAATCTCTTGAATGTCCTTCATGCATACAATTCTGTTGTTGATGTTGCTCGCATTGTTCTGTGGAACAATGTGGGTATGCTGTGTTGGTGCTAGAATGTGTGACAACACTTGTAGGCTGCTCCCAGCACATCCTTGGGTAGTGTTTGTTGATAAAGTGAATGATGCATTTCACTGTATGTTTTGATGTACATGTGATAAATAAATCGTTGAATCTGTATCTGGTTAACTCTGTGGTGTTACAAGTTCAGTAATTATGCTGCTCAGGATCCCAAATACTAAACTGACCGGCTAACATGCTAATGGATGGTATATAAAATTTGAGAAAGCAAAAGGGCCCTTTGGCCTGTTGAATTCACGTGATCAGAATCAGGAACATGAGATTCCACAGATACTGGAAATCTTGAGGTTCAGAAGTATGCTCGCCTCTGTCTCTTCCTAGGTCATTATGTTGGATGCAGTTACTTAAACAAAGAAACAAGATTGACACTGGAGCGTAACACAAACAAAATGTTGGAGAAGCTCAGCAGGTCAAGCAGCATCTACGGAGAGAAATTAACAGTCAACATTTTGGCAAGACCATCATTCAAGAATCTAAACCAGAATCAAGTTTATTAACACTGACAGAGAGAACATTGTTTAGTGGCAGTAATACAGTGCAACATGTAAAATGTGCTATCAATTACAATTCATATATGTATACACACACACACACATATACATCTATATATACATAGAAACAGTTAAGCAACCACTTTTACTAATCCTGCATGAACCCTATTGTACAGACCCCACATTCCCACCAACTAAGAGAATGTGGGAACACAATTCCAATACTTATATCTGTTCTCACAACTACAAGCAGCTGGGAGGTGCAGAGTTATGTCAGGAACAGTTGTTGCCCTACAACTACCAGGCTCCTGGACTGGCGTGGATGGCTTCACTCTCCTCAGTGCTGAACTGACTCAATTTCAGGGACTCTATCTTTGTTATGTATAGTTTTTCATTGATTCTGTTGTATTCTTTTATTTTCCTACGGGTGCCTGCAAAAAAAAAAATCTCAAGGTTGTATATGATATCCATACTTTGAAAATAAATTTACCATGAACTACTTCCCTGTTCTACCACTCATTACAGGAAATTGGAAATTTACTGGCCAATTAACCTATCAATTCATATTTCCTTGGATGAAACGCAGCAACTGGAGGACACTCATGCATTCACAGGGGAAATTTTGCATTCACCATACAGACAGCACTGGAGATTAGGAACAAGAAAGCCTGCCAGAAGGAGGGTGAGGGAGGGAGAGACAGCAAGGGAGACCATATGAAATTGTGCATGTGTCAGACAGCAGGAGACAAATACCACCCGGGTAGGAGGTGGCTGCAAAGCAACAGGAGCAGCTGAAATCATGCTCCTTTAACAGAAATTACAGGATAATTGCAATGTATAAAATTATAAATGTTAAAAGGAAAAAGGGAGACATGATGTTAAATCGAGGTGCTGTCTGCTCTCTCAAAAAACTGCCACGTGACCTTCAGAAGGAGAGCTCTCCCTAGTGAACTGGCCAACATTTATGCCTCAGACAATGATGGTGGGCAGGGCGAAGGACAGGACAACCGGATGACACAGATCTGTAATTGCCAAAGAGCGAGATTGAGAATAAATTTCACAGTGATTAATGAGCTGGCCTCTATTGTATGAAAGGCCCCTGAAAGCATATTTGAAAATACCTTTCCGGAACGAATTTACATACAGTAGCTGAAAAATGAAATGTGCAGAGAAGGAAAAGGAGAGGCCAACTTAGATCATTCCAAGAACTAGAATAGACAATGGGCTGAATGGCCTCCTCTATGATTTACACTCACAATTGATAGCCTTCAAGCCCATTTATCTCAAACAAGTTTAGGTTAACAGTTGGGCAATGATGAGTAACAGTTTGTTCTTTTCACTGTGATTTATTCTTCAATCCAAAACCTTAGTGACCAACAGCCTCAACTCCTGAGAAGCAATTTTCTACTCCTCTTTGTGCCTGATGCAGCTTCTATTCCTGAAGCCAGCATGCTCAATTACTAGCCTAGAACCAGTGCGCATAACCTCGGAACAGTAGAACAGAGATGAAGAGGAATTTATTTATCCAGAGGGTGGTGAATCTGTGGAGTTCATCTATGGAGGCCAAGTCATTGGGTATATTTAAAGCAGAGGTTGATCGGTTCTTGATTGGTCAGGGTGTCAGAGGTTTCAAGAAGGCAGCAGGAGAATGGGATTGAGGAGGTTTAATAAATCAGCCATGATGGAAAGGCAGAGCAGAATCAATGGGCCGAATGGCCTAATTCTGCTCACATGACATATGAAATTTGCAATTAGAATCCATTTTTCTTATCCTTTCCTTTCTTTTGATGCATCTTGGTCAATATCCAGTCTCATTAATACACATATTTGGCTGGTAACGAATAAACAGTTTGGTGTCAGTTTCAAGGTTTGCTTCTTGTTTAATACTTTACTGGTAGCCTTGGTGGCTTTCATAGACATTTCTTTCCTGGTAACTGACTTGATCACACCAACAGCCACCACCTGTCTCACATCATGGACAGCATCAAATTTAATCAAAATTATTATTGGGAACTACCAGATAACTAAAATTCCTTCCCCTCGCAACCCAGCACAGATATTGCTTGATCCAGAGCAGAAATGGCTAAATCAAGGGGCAAATACTTTTAAGGTGATTGGAGGATAGTATAGGGGGATGGCAGAGGTAAGTTGTTTTTTTTTTTACACAGACAGTGGCAGGTGCACGAAGCGCCCTGCCAGGGGTGATGATAGAGGCAGATACATTAGGGACATATACATAGGCGCATGGATGATCGAAAAATGGAGGGTTATGTGGGAGGGAAGAGCAGGATCGATCTTGGAGTAGGTTGAAAGATCAGCACAACATCTTGAGCCAAACTGCCTGTACTGTTCTATATTCCAGGACCTGCAGGCTTCCTGCAACAGACTGACTGTCACTTCAGATTCCAGCATCTGCCACCTGCGGCACCAGAAGAGGAAGCTTAGTCTCAGCCCCACGCAAAGGAGTCCATGGGTTTGTGTGCCACACTTGTTACTGGAGTATGCAGCCAAAACACTCTGCATCATGATGACGTGCTGCAATGCCATCTTTGACAAAGATTAGATTAGCTTTACTCGTCACATGTACATTGAAACATACAGCAAAATGCATCATTTGTGTCAACAGCCAGAGTCCATGGCTGCGCTGGGGACAGGCCGCAAGGGTTGCCATGCTTCCAGTGCCCACAACTAACTCGTATGCCTTTGGAATGCAGGAGGAAACAAGAGCACCCAGAAGAAACCCATCCAGTCACAGGGAGAACATACAAACACCCTGTAGACAGTGGCAGGAATTGAACTCGATTTTATAGCCAGCCGCTATGCCACCATGCTGTCCCATCTTTTAGATGAGCCCCTGACCTGAGACAGTGGCCGTGAAGGGTCTAAAGGTGGCAAAGAGCTTGCAGTGTGGTGGCCAAACAACTTCCCGAGAAAGTATGTCACCTCACCACTGATTTTTCCAAAGCAAAGATGTCCTCCTCCTTCAAAGAAAGGGGCTTCCCTTCCTCCACCATTAACGCTGCCCTCAACTGCATCTCTTCCATTTCATGCACATCTGCTTTTACCCCATCCTCCCACCACCTTACCAAGGATAGGGTTCCACTTCCCCTCACCTACCACCCCACCAGCCTCCAGTACGTAATTCTCCAAAACTTCCACCACCTCTAACAGGATCCCATCACCAAGCACATCTTTCCCTCCCACCCCACTTCGTGCTTTCCGCAGGGATCACACCCTACATGACTCCCTTGTCCATTCTTCCCTCCCCACTGATCTCTCTCCAGGCACTTATCCTTGCAGGGGGAACAAGTGCTACACCTGCCCCTAGGCCTCTTCCTTCACTACCGTTCAGGGCCCCAAACAGTCCTTCCAGCTGAGGTGACACTTCACTGTGAGCTTGTTGGGGTCATATACCGTGTTTGGTATTCCAGGTGTGGCCTCCTGTATATCGGTGAGACCCAACGTAGATTGGGAGACCACTTTGCCAAGCTCCGTCCATCAGAAAAAGCAGGATCTCCCAGTGGCCAACCATTTAAATTGCACTTCCCATTCCGATACATCCATCCATTTCCTCTTTCAGTCGTGATGAGGCCACACTTAAGTTGGAGGAACACCTTATATTCTGTTTGGGCAGCCTCCAACCCAATGGCTTGAACATCGATTTCACAAACTTCCAGTAATGCCCCCACCTTCACCATTTCCAATCACCTTTTCCCTTTCTCACCTTATCTCCTTGCCCACCCTCTGGTACTCCTCCCCCCTTTTCTTTCTTCCATGGCCTCGTCTCTTCCAACAAAAAACTTCCCAGCTCTTTACTTCATCCTTCCCCCTAGAGGCCTCACCTATCACCTTGTGTTTCTCTCTCCCCTCTCCCCACCTAAATCTACTCCTCAGCTTTTTCTCCAGTTCTGCCAAAGGGTTTCAACCCAAAATGTCAACTATACTCTTTTCCTAGATGCTGCCTGGCCTGTTGAGTTCCTTCAGCATTTTGTGTGTACTGTTTGTGGGAGCTTGTGTACATGAATATTTCCTACAACGCTGCTGTGGCACATCAATGGTTGCAAAACACTTCAGACTACCTCCAAGTAGAAAAAGGTACTATCAAAAGCAAGAACATATTTCTCAGCACTTATTTTGACTGCTTGCTGGGGGATACGATGTTGTGAACACCTTAAAGTGGTCAAATAGAATGTCTCAAAAGAGCGAAAGCAAGTCTAGACATATAAACAATGTGGTGGCTAGACAGGGAATAGAGAAGATGAAATAGACTTTTACAATGTTTTTACACACACACACGTTCATTATTTTAGAAGAAGAATAATGAGCTAATGTTAATGGGTTCAGGGACCATTAAGAAATCCAATGGCAGAGGGGAAGAAGTTGTTCCTAAAACATTAAGTGTGTGTGTGTTTTCAGGCTCCTGCACCTCCTCCCTGATGGTAGAAAGGACTGATTATACACAAGAACCATCACTGGCCACAGTGGGAAGGAATTTCATTTATGTAGTGCCTCAGAAAACTTTTACAAGAAGTCTTAAGTGAGAGGGCTAATTTAAGGCAAACTAAGGTGAAAGGCAAGAACCAAAATCAGTATCAGGCTTATTATCACTGGCATAGGTCATGAAATTTGTTGTTCTGTGGCAGCAGTGTAGTGCAATACATAAAAATTACCACAAATTACAGTAAGAATATACAGTATATTTTAAAAATAGTGCAAAAAAAGAGAAAATTAATGAGCTAATGTTAACAGGTTCATTGCCCGTTCAGAAATCCAATAGCAGAGGGGGAAAAGCTGTTTCTAAAACTCTGAGTGTGTTTTCAGGCTCCTGCACCAAGGAGTAGAAGTTTGTTCACCAAGGTCTATGGGACAATCAAGACTACAAAAAAGCTGGATGAACTCAGCAGGTTGGGCAGCATTCATTGAAAGGAGCAGTCAACTTTTCCGGTTGAGACCCTTCATCAGGACTAAAGGAGGAGGGGGCAGGGACCCTATAAAGAAGGTGGGGGGGAGGCTGGAAAACCAATCAGAGGAAAGATCAAGGGGTGGGGGAGGGGAAGCAGGGAGGGGATAGGCAGGAGAGGTGAAGAAGGAATCTAAGGGGAAAGCACTATGGGTAGTAGAAGGCAGAGTTATGAGAGGTGATAGGCAGCTAGAAGAGGAGACAGAGTGAAGGTGGGATGGGAGAAGGGAGAGGGAGGGAATTACCGGAAGTTGGAGAATTCAATGTTCATACCAAGGGGCTGGAGACTACCCAGATGGTATATGAGATGTTGTTCCTCCAACCGAAGTTTGGCCTCATCATGGCAGTAGAGGAGGCCATGTATGGACATATCCGAATGGGAATGTGAAGGAGAGTTGAAGTGAGTGGCAACCGGGAGATTCTGTCTGTTGTGGCGGACGGAGCATAGGCGCTCAATGAAGCGGTCTCCCAATCTGCATCCAGTCTCGCCGATGTAGAGGATGCCACACCGGGAGCACCGGATGCAATAGATTACCCCAACAGACCCACAAGTGAAGTGTTGCCTCACCTAGAAGGACTGTTTGGGGCCCTGAATGGTGGTAAGAGATGAGGTGCAGGGACAGGTATAGCACTTACTATTGTGGGACAATAGTGTTAAATGTCGAAATGAAATCCAGAAACAGCATTCTGACATAAGTGTCCTTGTTTTCTAGATGTGTCAGGGCCCGGCACACAAAAGATGTCATAGCATCCATCATAGAGCAGTTCTACCAGTATGTTATATACCTGTTGGTGTCATATATATGTGACCACTACTGCCATAATGTTGAGAAAGCAGGGAGTCTGTAGAAGGACTTGGGCAGATTGGAAGAATGGGCAATGAAAATGCAGATGGAATAGAGTGCAGGGAAACGTTCCGACTTACACTTTGGACTTCAGTAGAAGGAATAAAGGCATAATTATTTTCTAAATGGAGAGCAAATTCAGAAATCAGGTGCAAAAGGCCCAGGGAGTCTTAGTACAGGACTCCCTAAAGGGTAGCTTGCTGTTTGGATTAGTGGTAAGAAGTCAAATACAATGTTAGTATTCATCTTGAATGATCTGACTCTAGACAGAGGCATTGGAGGGGGCTGAGAGGAGTTTTACAAAAATGATCCCACAAATGAAAGGGTTAATGTATGAGGACCGTTTGATGGCTCTGGGCCTGTACTTACTGGCATTTACAAGGAATACGGGGGTATCTTGTAAAACTGACCAACTATTGAAAGGCCTAAATAGAAGCATCCTTTCCACATTCACTCTAATACTGACAGAGTCTAGAACCAGAGAGCATATCCTCAAAATAGAAGAAAGTCCCTGCAGAAAAGGATTTATTTAGCTAGACAGTGGTGATTCTGTGGAATTCATTGCCACAGATGGCTGTGGAGGCCAAGTCATTGGGTATATTTAAAGCAGAGATTAATATCAAAGATTAAGGTAGCAGGAAAATAAAGTTGAGAGGGAAAATATTCAGGCATAATTCAATGGCTGAGCACTCAATGGATCAAATGGCCTAATTCTGCTCCCATGTCTTATAACATAGTCCAACTGTGGACAAACTCCTTGCCTAAATAGCATTGAGGAACCCGCAGGTTATGTAATTTTCATGGTCAGATACCTATAATGGCTCTTTCTTTCACATTTATCTGATTAAAGGAATTTGAAATGTTTATCCAGGTCCAGGATCACTGGTGTAGGATTTCCAACACTATGTTATCAGATGTAGCAAGCAGCAATCAGTGAGGGATAAACCAACACCACCCTGATTGACTTCAAAATAATTTTACTTGCAACATGTCAGAACAAGAGAAAGAAAATGATTATCACCTTAAACAATACAATGGGAGATCAGTGAGCAGATGCAAGGTTTTAATAAACTTTTGACTCAGGAACTTGAGATGCGCAGAGGTTTGGGCTTCTGAAGGTAGGTAGTGAGGTTCAGAGTGCCTCAAGCCCACACAACCAGGAAGATCAATCCTCCATCACAGGCCTCTACCCAACAATCCTCCAGTTCAGTAGGCAAGATAGGAAAACCCAGTGATGGGGTGGGGGCAAAATAACCCAGAGCAGGTTCCCATTAGAAAGAGCATTTTTCCAGTTCTCCAGTCCAGCTGGATTCACTGAGCCGACCGTACTTCAGGCCCCAGTGCAATCCCGACATAGTCACGGCTCGTTAATGGATCCAAGACTATCCATCGTCAGCCACACTTGGTCCCCACTACACCGTGTGGAGCAATATCTAGCGGACATCATCAATGCCCATCCTGGTCATCTGTCCGTGGACGCTTGTGTGGGTTGGCGGGTGAAGTTGAAGGTGCCTCTGATGATTGGACATCACGAAAGCCAAGTGACTGAAAAATGAGACAATGGGGACAGGAGAGAAGTGGGGTTAACCAGCTCAGCAACAAGGTCAAGAGCTCAAATGAAGGAGAGTTTCTTCCCTCCCAATCACAACCTGTGACCACACCACAATCTTCCTTCTGCTCTCCTACTAACAACTTCATTCTTGCCCTCACATTCTTTCCCATCTTCGCTCTGCCTCCATCTCCTCTTACCATACCCAAGCTGTTCAAAGAGTAAAACAATCTCTGGCATCACAAAGCAAAACCAACACAAAGGGAATACAGAATTACTGGCAGGTGACTCACGGTTATCTGGAATGGAACAATCGCTTCTTTTTGCATCGGTGATTTATAGAGGGAAGCAAACCTAGACAGAGGAAACCAAACAAAGTCTGGGAGTCAGGCTTTGAAAGTGCCACTCATTTCAAAAGCGGTTGAGCAACCCTTAGTAAGCAGGAACGACCAGAGGGGCAGCATTTTACACAGAAAATAGCAGGATTATACCATTTGGCCCTTCTAACTTGCTCTGTTATTCAGTACAATTACGACCTTTGCTTATGTTCCTGTCCTCTCCCTATGCCTCTTGATGTCTGGTAAATTACCTTAAATGCATACAGTATCCTGGCCTCCATTGTGGTAGAGAATTTCACAGGTTCACCTCCTTCTGCCTGAAGACATTTCTGCTGGGACTCGAGGGACTGAGTTATTGTGAAAAGATGAGATGCTTGGTACTTTATTCATTGGAGCGCAGGATAATAAGGGGAGATCTTGCAAAGGTCTATAAAATTATAAGGTGAATCCACACAATTGTTTTCTCCATGGTTAGGGAATCAAGAACTAGAGGACATAGATTTAGGGTGAGAGGGGAGAGGAACAAGAAGGTGGTCAGTACATGGAGGGAGCTGATGGATGAAATGGTTGGGGCAGGTATATCAACATTTAAAAGGCACCTGGACATGTACATAGAAAGGAAGAGCTTGCAGGAATATGGGCCAAATACAGGTAAATGGGACGAGTTCATATCAGAACCATAAACACGAGATTCTGCAGATGCTGGAAATCCTCAGCAACACAGACAGAATGCTGAAGGAGCTCAGCAAGTCAGGCAGCACCTACAGAGGGGAACAAAGTGTCGACGTTTCAGGCCAACTCCTTCATTGGGACTGGGAAGAGGAAAGAAGCTAGAATAAAGAGATAGAAGGAAGGGAAGGAGTACAAGCTGGCAGGTGATGCCAACTCACCCTTGTTATTGTCACTTGGGCAGTGCAACATATCAGAAAGAAGGCAGTGTCCATTCACATTGGAATGGTTCACCCCTGAGAGACTGGAAGTGACCAAGTCTTCCAGCTCAGTGAGGACTGACAATTTCACTCAGCCTAATCCATCTCCCTTTTACACAACTTGAACAATTCAGCTCTTACCTCAGCTTGCCTTCCCAGTATAGAATTAAGCGAATGGTAGCCGCATGACCCCAGCTTTCACCTAGACAAAACAAGAATCCATCATTGATGGGGTTGGACTTCAGTTAGCCCCAGGGTAACAGATGCAAGGGATAGAGGAGCTTTGGACAATTTCCACAAAATACACAGTACACTACAGATTCTTTGATTCATGATGTTGTGCTGATCTTTTAACCCACTCCACAATCAATCTAAGACCTCCCACTTAGCCTTGCAGTTTTCTTTCATCCATCTTCCTACCTAAGAGTCTCTTAAATATCCCTAATATATCTGCCTCTACCACCACCCCTGGCAGTGCATTCCGAAGCACTTATCACACTCTGTGAAAAATAAAAAAACATGGTGCTAGCCATTGCCACCCTGGAAAAAAGCCACTGACTGCCCATTTTATTTCACCTTTTACACCTTTTTCAAGATGCCTCTAATCCTCCTTCATCCCAAAGATAAAATTACTTTCCTCACAAGACATGCTCTCCAATCCAGACAGCAGCCTGGTAAATCTCCTCTGCAGCCTCTCTAGAGCTTCTACCTCTTTCCTACAATGAGGCAGCCAGAACTGAACACAATATCCTAAGTGTGATCTAACCAGTTTTATAGAGCTACAACATTACCTCGCATCTCTTGAACCCAGTGCGCCAACTAACGCAGGCCAACACTGCATACATCTTCTTAACCACCTTATCAAATTGTGGGTTCTATGGTCTTGGATTTCATGATCCCCCTGCTCCAGCTCACTGCTAAGAATCCTAGCTCGTGACACAATGCTGAGAAAGAAAAAATTTGTACAACACTCACTCTGCTCTGGGTAGGAAGGCAGGGTGAACTGTAACAGGAGAACTGAACTCAAACATTTTCCCTTACTCAACCACACATACTGCAGAACCATTAATGCACCTATGGGAAGGAGGAAAACTTTTTCCAGTCAAGGCACTGACAAATAATACAAAGAAGTAACAGCCAGGACAGAGTGAAATCTTTACTTTTAGATGGAGTTGTAGGAAGAATGGCAGACATTTTGTGTTAAAGGAAGAAACAGCGTTGGGTTCTACTGAGTGAACAATGAAACTGAAACAATTAAGGGTGTGGAAGAAAATTATTTGTCAATATTATCCATGAGGTATATTATAGGTAAAGTTCTAAGATTTTGCTCTTTGCACCATGCATTTGTGTTTGCTGTACTTGGTCAAGTTATGTAACTGTAACATTTTTTAAGTCTTGAGAAAATACAAGGTTGTGAAGATGAAGAAAATTGACATGGGAGGACTTGAACATAAACTGATTCCATTACAAGGACCAGCCTTGGCCAAACTTTTTAGAATGTCTTATTGGCTATTGACTGGATAACGTTATCCTGTTATAAACGATGAATGATTAACACAGTAGCCCAAGAACTCAAATGCTAGTATAAGGGTAATAATGGATGTCCATCATTAACCACTCACTACACCAGTTTAATATTCAAATATCACACACACACACACATACACATCCACAAAATTAAGACGGAGTCATTCTAGCCATACCAAACATGTTGTAGTGGTGTGCTACATGCAGCGCTAAAATTACGACACGGAGTCGGTAACTGCAGTCGAAGGAAAAACTTTATTCGAAATCTTCAGCCTCACTTTTAGCCTCCCTCAACCTGCCCCCCGTGGCGCAGAGGCTCCAAAGCTCTGTGCTCACAAACCCCCGTAGGCTATCTAATTGTGAGCCGGTTCGGATGTGCCAGGAAATGGGTCGCCACAATATGACCTTTTTAAAAAAAAGCAAGTATGACCACTAGTTTGTAAGATTCAAGTCCAGTCCTGTATGAATGCTGTTACAGGGTCCTGTTATCCATATGTAACAGTTCCAAACATAACAGTTTGCCATTTCTTTTAAAGCATAGCTTTATCACATGTAGCTCTAGTAAAAGCTTTACAGTAAAATGTTTCGTTTATGTCAACAACCAATGAGGATGTGCCGGGGGTGGCTCAAGAGAGTCACCAAGCTTCTGGCATCAATATAGCATGCCTAAACCTACTAACCGTAACCTGTACATCTTTGAAACGTGGGAGGTAACACTGTGGGCCATGGGGAGAACCACCAAACTCCTTACATACAGCAATGGAATTGAACCTGGATCACTGGCGCTGTAAAGCATTGCACTAGCAGCTATGTGACTGTGCTGTCCCATTATTTCAAATTTCATCACCAACTTCGCATCGCTCTGCACCATGACAGAATCCTGGCTGAACTTTAATGCTGGAGCTCTCCTCACCCAACTGAACCCTGTCACCTGACCAAGGTGACAGCTGACGCCAAATGAAGTGGGGAGAGCTGCCTTCCTTGGTTTCCAAAAACACAGCATAGAAAAAGTCCTTCAATCCAACTCATCCATGGCTATTTAAGTTAGTTCCTTTGGTGGGTCATGGCTGCAGTTTACTGGCCTACAAACTACTGAGATTTCAAATCCCTCTGTACCTTCCTCCTGCTCTGTAATTCTCTGCCATTTCCCATAAGACAGAGGCAGAAATAAGCTATTCAGCGCATCAAATTCAATCCGCCATTCCATCATGGATAACAAATCAGCTTTCTCAACCCCACTCCTGCCTTCTCCCTGTAACCTTTGATGCCCTGATTAATCAAGAACCTATCAATTTCCACTTTAAATACACCCCATATTTGGCCTCCACAGCCGTCTGCGGCAATGAATTCCATAGATTCACTGTTCATTGGCTAAAGAAATTCCACCTCATCTCTGTTCTAAAGGGACATCCTTCTATTCTAAGTTTGTTCCCTCTGGTCTTAGACTCCCCCACTGTACTCCTCATCAATTTTATCTAGGCCTTTCAATATTTAATAGGTTGTGGCAACCCACTTTCTGCGCAGGCGAGCCGGCTCACAAATAGCCAGCGTGCGGGGAGAGACTTTGGTAATGCACCTTTGATGTCATTTCCGCCCAGAGACGGTGGTCGCTAGGGATTAAGTGCCAGCAGCACGAAGTTTGAATAAACTAGTCTCGAAACGGCTTACCAACTGCGTGTTGTTATTTCAACTCTGTGTGTAGCACATCGCTACATTGGTGACCCCGACAGTCCAAACGGGATTTGGATCAAAGATGACCGACTCTTCATCTGTTCACACAGTTTCACTCAAACTGCCGACTTTCTGGACGCTGTGACCATGTGTGTGGTTTAGTCAAGCAGAAGCCCAGTTCCAGATTCGGCAGATATCCTCTGATTCCACACGTTACTACCACGTGGTGAGCGCCCTTGACCAGGAAACGGCCGCCCAGGTTGCGGATTTCATACAGTCGCTCCCGGAAGAAGGAAAATATGAAGCATTCAAAGCGCTGCTCATTGAGACCTTTGGCCTCTCACGGCCTGAGAGGGGTGCCCGCCTGCTTCACCTGGACGGTTAGGGAGACAGGCTGCAGTCAGCATTGATGAACGAGATGCTGGTCCTGGCTGACGGACACAAGCCCTGCCTCATGTTCGAACAAGCGTTCCTAGAGCAACTGCCCGAGGACACACATCTGTTGCTGGCTGACGCAGATTTCAGCGACCCCCGGAAGGTGGCGGCCCGGGCAGACGTGCTGTGGAAAGCCAAGAGGGAGAGCGTGGCATCTGTCAGTCAGATTACCAGGCCATGCGCCCAACAGCGGACCAGACCAGGCCCGGCAGGGGGCGCACACAACACAGAGGCAGGAGTGAGGAGGACAGTGAACAGTGGCGTTTCTACCACCAGCAGTGGGGCACAAAAGCCCGCTGTTGTCACCTGCCCTGCAAGGGCCAGGGCCAGTTGCCGCTAATGACTATGGCGGCTGGCTACCAGGACAGCCTCTTGTACGTCTGGGACAAACAGTTGGGACGCTGCTTCTTGGTCGACACCAGAGTGGGAAATCAGCATCTTGCCCCCGACGGGGTACGACACCTGCAACAGGAAGCCAGGACCCACCCTGAGGGCCACAAACGGCAGCACGATACGGACCTACGGCACCCGCACAGTGCAGCTGCAGTTCGGTGCCAGCCAGTTCACGTGGGACTTCACACTGGCTGCGGTGGCCCAACCACTCCTGGGGGCGGACTTCTTGTGAGCTGGTCGACTTGCAAAGGAAAAGACTGGTGGTACATGCCGAGACTTTCCAGACATTCTCCCTGGGTGAAGCCAAGCTGCCGGCCCCACACCTGGACTCCATCACGTTGTTGGACAACAAATTCACCAGAATCCTGGCGGACTTTCCATCGATTCTGGCACCGCAGTTCACGGCAGCCATGCCCAGACACGGGGTACAGCACCACATCCCAACCCAGCGACCAACCCTCCACGCCCGCGCATTAAGGCTCCCCCCAGAAAAGCTCCGCCTGGCGAAGGAGGAGTTCAAGAGGATGGAGGAATTGAGGGTCGTACGGAGGTCCGACAGCCCATGGGCCTCCCCCCTGCACATGGTGCCCAAAGCAGCCGGGGGTTGGAGACCATGCGGCGGCTACCGCAGACTGAATGAGGCTACAACTCCAGACTGCTACCCCGTGCGGTCCTCTTTTTTTTCTTCCTCATTTTTCTAAGCTCCAGTGAGTACATGCTTAGAGCCATCAAATATTCCTCATGTATAAAACCTTTCATTCCTGGGATTATACTTGTGAACCTCAGGATGTCAGCACATCCTGGTGGCTTGCCATTAGATTCCAAGGATTTAAACCTGCCCCCTCCTCTCTTCCTTTAAGACGATACTAGGGGGGGACAGTTTGACTGCTGACAGAGGTGACCGGATTCAGTCAGGACTTCCTGCACTATTTCAGTGGAATTTACATGTCCATCATCCCTCCCTGGCCCCCCACCTCTCTCTTCCCCTCTTCCCCCATGTGGGATTCCTCACACATCCCAAAGACTCACAGGCTAGTAGGATAAATAGCCGTTGTAAATTTCCACCCACCCTGGTTCTGTGTCCAACAGAACTGATGGTCACGTGTTGGAAAATAGATTACAGGGAATATTAATGGGGAATAAGACTGTTCTGAGATCCTGCAGTCTGGTTGGGCTGAAGGGCCTTCTTCTATCCTACAAGCAAATATGGAAATAATATGGAAAACTCCATCTCATTAATTATGTCATTGATTACCTGTCCCAAGATCTGCCTGGCTTATGTCAAATTTAGCCTGATAATAATCACTGCTGTAGAATAATTTAAATTAAAGTGCTATATAAATGCAAATTCTTTTGCTACGTGAGTGCACGTGTGTGTGCTGTTGGGAAATGGTAAGGAAAAGATGGTGGCCCAGAGAAGATGCACCACTTCTTTTAATATAAAACTAGCCCAAAAAAGAGAAGGAACTGCAGAGTCTCACCAAGGGCAGGCACTAACGAGGACTGGGCTTCTCCAAATCGTGTGGTCATCTGGTTGGTCAGCACCACCTTGAAGAGGAGAACAGTAACTATTAAGCTTCTTATGTACTTACATAATCTATTGACTCACAAGAGGCAGGTGAAGCAGAGCTCTAAAAACAGATGATCAGGATAATACCATAAGATGGAAGAGCAGAATTAAGCCATTCGGCCCATCGAGTCTGATTTATTATCCCTCTCAATCTCATTCTCCTGCCTCCTTACCATAACCTTTGATGCCCTCGCTAATTAAGAACCTATCAACCACCGCTTTAAACATACTCAATGATTTGGCCTCCAACATCACCTGTGGCAATAATATCCACAGATTCATCACCCGCTGGCTAAAGAAATTTTGCCTCACCTTCTTCAAAAGGAACACATTCTGAGGCTGTGCCTCTGATCCTACATGCCCCCTGACCGGAAACATCCTCTGTATGTCCACTCTATCTATCCCTTTCAATATTCAATAGGTTTCAATGAAACTTCCCATCATTCCTCAAATATCCAAGTACAGGCCCAGAACCATCAAATGGATAATCCAGTCTTTCTTAATGGTTACTCTTTTCCATTAGATGACAAGGGCAACAATTTAGCATCAAATAATTTTGCTGAGTCCAGTTCCAATGCAGGGTTGACTGAAACAAGATTTTTAAAAAGTTTCACGGAAGAACTCAGTGGGTCAGGCAGCACATGGAGTCAGAGGGATGATTGATTCCCAAGGTCAAGACCCCTTCATTAGGACACAAAATATTCATCATCCCTCTGCTTCCACAGATGCTGCCTGACCTGCTGAGTTCTTCCAGCCACCATTTTTTTGCCATTATTTCCAGTGTCTGCAAGTCTCTCTTGTCTCTTTGGCCAAAATGAGGTCTAGCCTGGTCTGGAAGCACATTAGAAACAACTAGCAGAGTTAATGCCTTGCAGCTCCAGAGATCCGGGTTTGATCCTACCCTCCAGTTCTGTCTGTGTGGAGTTTGAACGCTCTCCCAATGACAAGGGATTCCTCCACATGCTCTCATCTCATCCCAGCTTCCAAAGACATGTGAATGGGTAGGTTAGTTGACCCCTGTTATGTGGATGAGCAGAATCTGGGTAGAGTTATCATAAAACATAGGAGCAGAATTAGGTAATTCAGCCCATCAAGTCTGTTTCACCATTAGATCATGGCTGATTTATTTTCCCTGCCTTCTCTCCATAATATTTGGTGCCCTTACTGATTAAGTACCTATCAACCTCTGGTTGAAATATATCCATATTGACGGATCTGTTGGGAGAACTAATAACAGGGAATATCTGTGGGAGAATGAGATTGCTTTGAGAGCTGGCATTGACTCAATGGGCTGAATAACCTTCACTGTAAGGAAATGTGTAGCTCTGCTACCCAAATTGAGGCCTTGGATTGAAGGGGAGTGCAAAAGATCTAGATAAATGGTATTTGTGTTCGGCTGCTGCCACTTCAGTCCGAGGTGACGACGAAATGCCAGGTTTTACTTACTGCCACACTGTGCTTGTTGGCCATTGTGATCAGCTGCTGAGCAAGTCCATTCAGTAACCGTGTCCGTAGCGACAGGTCCTCCAAGTGGTGGCGGAACGGGAACGCAATGCTGTCAATTACCACTATCCGGACCTAAAAAATCAACATGGAACACAGATCAGCCTCAAAATCTGGCCACATTCCATCTCCAAGCAGGATTCACTTCTGGGAGAAAACAATTCTCAGGGGCAGGTTAAAGCCCCCAGCCGGTCACTGAGGGAGACCTGGCAGTATTGAACCTCCCTCTGCTCTCCCTGCTGCACCAGCTCCCAATTCAGAAACATCCTTAATCATGGGTCCAGCCACTCCTGATTTCCTTGACATCCTCCAACCCCAAACTTGTTACTTACTTTCACTATCTAAAAGGCCCTTCAGCCCACAAAGTATGTGCTGAACACAAAACGACACTTTTTCTACCTGCAAAGACCCCCACCATCCAGGCCATGTGCTCTTCTCACTAATAACATCAGGCAAGAGGACAAGAAACCTTAGGTCCCACACCACCAGCTTCAAGAACAGTTATTACACTACAAACATCAGGTTCCTGAGCCAGTGTGGATAACTTCATTCACTACACTGAACTGATTCCATAACCTACCGACTCACTCTACAACTCATAGTCTGTATTATACTTTATTTGCGTTTTGCCTTCTTTTGTAGTTTGTCAGTTTATATATGCCTGTGAGAAAGTGAATTTCAGTGTAGTACATTTTAACATACAAGAACTTTGATAATAAATTTGAGCTTTGAGCTTTGCTATCTCTTCATGCCTATTGAATGCCACTATCGTATTTGTGATGTGACGTTGCTGACATGAGGTATGGTTGTGGTGGCCAAGTCAGTAGGTGTGTTCAAGAGGTATCCAAGTTGTTGGTTGGTAAGAAGGCTAAAGGTTACGGGGAGAGGTGGGAGAATGGGGACAAAAAGAAATCAGCCATGGATCTGTTTTCATTTGACCTCCGCTCACATCTCCTGCACAGATCAACTGATTAACAGGTCAAAAGTACCTTCTCTCTTTCTTCTGGATTGTCACCTTGTTGTGGTGGAGAAGCTTGTGTGGCCCTGAGATCCCGAGAGCAATGCCGTCTGGAGCTATGCTCCTGGTAGGGTCACCTATTGGTGGTAAGGTCGAGGGTGAGGCCCCTGACAAAGAACAATCCAACCAAGACCTCAACGTGAAACAGGTGGACGAAGTTACTTTGAACTCAACGGCTGTAAAGGCAGATGAAGGCTGCAACAAATCCATCAGCTCCAATCGTCATGGTTTCCATGCCATTGGAATCAGTTGGTTGATTTGTGCTTCTTGGAGTGCTGCATCAAGTACATGTTAAACAAATACACGCAGAAGCGTCCTTACTCTGTGATAGATCAAAAGAACGAAGACCATCATCCTCAGCCTCGAGGAATAGCCATGACAACCTTCTCTCCACCAGCACTATACCACAATCTCTTTTACTCTCCACCCTATCACAGACACTCATTTCCCCTTCACCAGCCCTCCCCTTCCATGCAATGCAAAACAAGTTGGATTCCTAAAGTGGTCCCAATTCTGATCTCCTCCGTCTCTACCTACAGATTCCCCCACAGCTGCTGAATATTCCCAGTGTTCTCTCCCACTGATAGGATCTTGGTGACATGGAATCAGACCTCTCAGCCCACTGTGTTGGTGCTAGCCACCAAGTACCTACCTAACACAACACCCAAAATGCTGAAGAAACTGTGGGTTGGGCAGTATCAATAGAGGGAATTGGACAGAGGAGGCTTTGAGTTGAGACCCTACTCTTGGACTTAAAGACAGCAAGTATAAAAAGAGGGAGATAAGGGATGGAATTTATTGCCTCCACCCCACATATACTAACACCATTCTCCTGCACTTGGTCAGGAGCCTTTTAAGTGCTCAGCTAACCACCTCTTGAACTTACAAATGTATCTGCCCCCCTCAGACAGTGCATTCCAGATTTCAACCACTCTGTCTCCCATGTCTTGCACCTTTTCTGTTTATAGACACCTCTGCTAAGGGGGTAAAACTTCTTACTATTCCATTTATTCAGCTCCATTTGTATACTTCAATCACATCCCTGCTCTGCCTTCTCCACTCCACAGAAAACAAACCTACCCCTCCCTTTATCTCCTCTTCACCTTTTAGCATACCCTTATTAATCTAAAGCTTTTTCCTCAAACTGGTTCAGGTGCCTTAATTATTCCCCTGATGTGGTTTGGTGTTTTGTCTGATGATGCTCCTGTAGCGAATCTTAGGAATTATTTTGTTAAAAAACTGCAGATCTTGAGACATGAGCCAGGTCGCAAAGCATCTAATAGCCACACTGAGCCCAGAGCTCCACCCAGTGGCCACATTGACTAATCTCAGACAGTACTCCACCCAGTTGTTGCAGCAACAAGTTTGTGTGGGAGCCCCAACTCTGTGGCCAAAGTGAGTAGCTGAAGCTGAATCTCCACCCAAGTTTGAGAGAAGAGTCCCAACTTGTGTTTGTGCAGAGAAATTCAAGCTGTGCACTATTTTGTGGTCCAGCAAAGATCTAACTAATTTAAAGGTGGTGTGGTAGCACAGCAGTTGGTGTTTTAACATTATTATAGCACCATAGACAAGGGTTCAATTCCCGCCAGTGTCTATAGGGAGGTTATTTTATGTCCATGTGGGTTTCCTTTGGGTGTTCTGGTTTTCTCCACATTCCAAAGATGTACTTGGTTAGCAGGCTAATTAGTCACATGGGTACAATTCATTTCACGTAATTTTCTTTTAATTTACACTGCTCCACATTGAGATCTTAAATAGGTAACTTAAGTAAAGAGGAGGGGAAATAGAAATGAACCAAAGGATACAAAACAAGAATGAAAATGTTGCAGTGGATGATGGCCTTTTATCTTAGGGGCAAGTGGACAAGGCAGGGGAAGTTACATGGTCAGATGCCACCTAGAATTATTCAGCTTTCGTCATCACAGGAGGAACATGAATCTTGGAATCACATATTCAGCAGAAAGAACGCTGGATTACAAATTTAAGTTACAAATGCAGATTGTAAAATTATGGTATGTATTCCCACGAGTTTAGGAATTTGAAGAATGTTCAGATAGATGAAAAGGGTTAATGCAGCAGGATAACAGAAAGAGGAAAGAAGTTCAAAGTTAATTATCTAAGCACATATATGTCATCATATACTACCCAGAGATTCATTTCCTTGCTGGCATTCACAGGAAAACAATGAAATACAACAGAATCAACAAAAAACCACAAATATCAATGATTGTCGAACAACCAGTGTGCAAAGGACAAAGTGAGCAAATAATTAAAAAGTAGTTAAATAATGCAGGGAACATGAGTTGTCGAGTCCTTGAAAGTGGGCCTGTCGGTTGTGGAGTCAGTTCATTGTTGAGTGAGTGAAGTTATCCACACTGATTCAGGAGTTTGATGGTTGAACGGTAATAACTGTTCCTGAACCTGTGGTGTGGGACTCAAGGCTCCTGCCTGATGGTAGCAGTGAGAAGAGGGTATGGCAAGGATGATGGGAGTCCTTGATGATAGATGCTGTTTTCTTACGACAATGCTCCACATAGTTCACAGTAAAATTATCAAAGTACATATACACCCCTGAGATTCATTTTCTTGTAGACATTCACAGCAAATACAAAGAAACACAAAAGAATCAATGAAAATCACACACAAGATGGACAAACAACCAATGTGCAAGATTACAAACTGTGCAAATACAAAAAAAAGAAATAATAATAATAATAATAATAATAACAAATCAGCAACAATTATTGAGATCATAAGATGAAGAGTCCTTGAAACTGGGTTGAAGATGGGTATCAGGAAGCAAAGCTGCTGGACATCTTCAAGGAACGATGCCTCAAAAAGGTAGCATCCATTCTTATAGACCCCCATCACCCAGGACATGTCCTCTTCTCATTGCTACCATCAAGGTGGTGGTACAGGAGCCTAAAGGCACACACTCAATGATTCAGGAACACCTTCTCTTCTGCCATAAGATTTTTGAATGGACACTGAACCCATGAACACTACCTCAATACTTTTTGTTTCCTTTTGCAATACTTATTTAACTTTTTAAACACATATTACTGTAATTTCCAGTTTTTATTATGTATTGCAATGTAATGCTTTCCGTTGAAGTCTGCAGATACTGAGGGAACCTTGGCTGTAACAGCTAGGTGCTGGAACCTGAGGCAATAAAAACACACGGGAGGCACTCAGCAGTCAAGCAGCATCAGTGTGGGAAAAGAACAGTCAACATTTTGGGAAGCAGCTACAGAAGCTTGAAGACCCACAACTTCCCTTCAACAATTTGGTTCTTGAAGCAATCTGCACAACCCTAACCACTGATAAAGGAATTCGGCTCAAAATATTGACTGTTCATTCTCTTTCATAAATGCAGCCTGTCCTGCTGAGTTTCTCCAATATTGTGTGTGTGTTGCTCCAAGATTTCCTTATGTTTACTACAATTCAGCTATACTACAAATACCTTGATCTCTGACTAAAATGGATTTTTCTTTATTGTGTTCTAATTGTGTTGTTTCTTGTAAAAATTGCACACAAGTTGTTTCTTAAGAATGCTACTAATATGATGTTATGTGCCTATGATGATGCTGCAAGTTTTTCACTGCACCTGCTTATATAGAGTCATAGAACACTACAGCACAGAAACAAGTCTTTCGGCTCATCTAGACTGTGCTGAACCATGAATCTACCTAGTTCCATCGACCTGCACCCACAGCAGAGCCTTCCATACCCCTCTCATCCATATATATATCCTATCGAAATTTCTCTTAAATGCTGAAATCGCCCCCACATCCACCACTTGCGCAGGCAGCTCATTCTACACTCTCACTGCCCAAGATGTTCTCCTTCATGTTCCCCTTAAATTTTCCATATTTTACCCTTAACCCATAACCTCTAGTTTGTAGTCTCACCTAACCTCAATGGAGAAAGCTGGCTTGCATTTACTCTATGCCCCTCATAATTTGGTACAAGTCTATCAAATTTCCCCTCAATTTTCTAGGAAATGAAGTCCTAACCTATTAAGTTTTCCACCATAACTCAGGTCCTCAAGACTCAGCAATATCTTTATAAAATTTCTCTGCATTTTTTCAAACTAACTTGCATCTTTCCTGTAGGCAAGTGACCAAAACTATACACAATACTTCAAATTAGGCCTTACTGATGTCTTATTCAGTTTCAACATAACATCATAACCTCTATACTCATTACATTGATTTACGAAGACCAATGTGCCAAAAGCTTTCTTTATTACCTTATCTACTGTATCCGTGATGCCACATTCAAGGAATTATGGCTCTGTATTCCCAGATCCCTCTGTTCTCCTCAGTGCCTGACCTCTCGCTGCGTAAGATCTTTCCAGGCTGGTCCTCCCGAAGTGCAACACCTCACACTTGTCTGCATTAAATTCCATCTGCCATTTTTCCATCTGGTCCAGATCCTGTTACAAGCTTTGATAGTCTTCAACACTATCCAATACATTCCCAACTTTGGTGTCATCTGCAAACTTGTTGATCGAGTTTATCACATTATGATACAGATCACTGATTTTGTTGACCAACAACAAAGAATCCAGCACTGATCACTGCGGCACAGCACTAGTCGCAGGCATCCAGTCAGAGAGGCAACCTCTAACTTCCACTCTTTGGCTTCTCCTACAAAGCCAATATCTAATCCAATTTACAAACTCATCTTGAATGCAAAGCAACTGAAACTTCTTGACCAACCTCCCATGCAGGAACTTGTCAAAAGCAATGCTAAGGTCCACGTAGACAACATCCACTGCCTTGCCTTTATCAACTTTCCTCTTAACTTCCTTGAAAAACTATAAGATTGGTTAGATACGACCTACCACATACAAAGCCACATTGACTATCCCTAATCAGTCCCTGTCTATCCAAAAATATATGTTTCCAGTCCCTTAGAACATCTTCCCACTACTGGCTCATTGGCTTATAATTTTGATGGCTTATTCTTAGACTCTTTCTTAAACAATGGAACATGATTAAACTTTTCTCCAATCCTCCAGCACTTCACCTGTGGCTAAAGATCACTTCAATATCTCTGCTAAGGCTCTTGCAGTTTCTGCACTTGCTTCCCGTAGGGTCCGAGGGAACACCTTATCAGGCTCTGAGGATTTATCCACTCTGACTTGCTTCAAAACAGCAAACACCTCCTCCTCTGTAATCTGTATAAGGTCCATGATCTCACCATTGCATTGCCTCACATCCAGAGACTTTGTTTGTGTCTGTCTCCCAAGTAAATACCAATGCAAAAAATCCATTTAAGATCTCTATCTCTCTCCACACATAGATTACCACTCTAATCTTCCAGAGGACCAATATTGTCTTTTGCTATCCTTTTGCTTTTAATATATCTGTAGTAGCCCTTGGGATTCTCCTTCACCTTGTCTGCTCAAGCAACCTTGTGTCTTCTTTCAGGCCTCCTGATTTCCTTCTCAAGTATTCGTTTGCATTTCTTATACTCCTCAAGAATGCACCTTCTTTTTCTCTTAAAACCTGGGCCTCAAAATCTTCTGAAAACTAAGGTTCCATAAACCTGTTATCATTGCCTTTTATTCTAAGAGGAACATACAAACTCTGTACTCTCAAAATTACACTTTTGAAGGCCTCCTACTCACCAAGTATGCCTTTGCCAGAAAATAATCTATCCCCATCCACACTTGCCATATTATTTCTAATAACATTAAAATTGTTTTTCTCCAATTTAGAATCTCAACCCATGGACCAGACATATCCTTTTCCATAATTCCCTTGAAACTAATGGCATTATGATCACTAGATGCAAAGTGTTCCCCTAAACAAACTTTTCACCTGTCCTGTCTCATTCCCTAATAGAAGATCTAGTATTACCCTCTCTCTAGTTGGGACTTTATGTACTGATTAAGGAAACTTTTCTGAACATATTTTTTTACAAACTCTTTCCCATCTAACCTTTTTACAGTATGGGAGTCCCAGTCAACATGTGGAATGTTTAAATCACCTACCTTATGCTTCTTGGAACTGTTTGCAATCTCTCTATAAATTTGCTCCTCTAAATCCCAGTGACTGTTTGGTGGTTTATAATATAATCTTATAAAGATGATCATACCTTTCTTATTCTTCATTTCTACCCATAAAGCTTCACTAGTCAAGCTTTCCAGTCTGAGCACTGCCATGACATTTTCCCTGCCTAGTAATGCCAACCCTCCCTCTTTAACTCCTCCACTCCAACACATCTAAAGCAATGGAATCCAAAATATTGAACTGCCAGTCCTGCACCTCCTGAAACCAAGACTTACTAATGGCTATAACGCCATAATTCCATGTGCTGATCCATGCCCTAAACTCAACTGCCTTTCCTACAATATTCCATGCATTGAAATATACACAGCTCAGAGTATTAGTCCCAACATGCTCAACCTTTCAATTCCTAGCCTTGTATGTAGGTTTAAAAACATCCTTCTCCACAAACACTCCACTATCTGTTTTGGCCTTCAAGTTCCCATCCCCTTGCAACTCTAGTTTTAACCTTACTGTGCAGCATCCTACCTTCCTACTATGATACCTTCCCCCTCCAGTTCAGGTGCAAACCATCCCTTCTGTACAGGTCTCATCTTCCCTGAAAGAGAGCCCAATGACCGAAAAATATGCACTCCCTCTTCCACCAACTCCTTAGTCATGATTCAAACTGTATGATCATCCTATTTCTGACCTCAACAGCACTAGCACGAGTAACATTCCTGAGATCACAGCCCAGGATGCCCTGTCCTTTAACTTAGCATCTAACTCCCCTGATTTTGTGCTGTACTGTTCTACAGGACAGTTTCACCCATCCTACCCATGTCATTGATACTGACATAGACAACACATTTGGCTGCTCACCTTCCCACTAAACAATGCTGTGGACTCTGTCTGAGAGTTCCCTGATCCTGGCACCCAGGAGGCAACAAACCATCCAGGAATTCTGTTTTGTCCACAAAACTTCCTTTCTGTTCCCCTAACCATGAATCCCCTAGCTCTACAGCTTGCCTCTTCTTCCTCCTTCCCTCCTAAGTCACAAAGCCAATCTCTGTGCAAGAGAGCTGCTTGCTGCGACATCTCCCTGGTAGGTTGTCAGTCCAACATTGTCCAAAGCAGTATACTTATTGAGGAAAACAGCCACAGGGGTACACTGCACTGGCTGCCCATTCCCCTTCCCTCTCCTGACTGTCACATAGATATTGGCCTCCTGCAATCTAAGGGTAACTATCTCCCTATAGCTCCCATCTATCACCTCATTTTTCCATAGGAGCTGAAGGTCATTGAGTTACTGCTCCAGTTTCTTAACATGGTCTCTAAGGAGCTACAACTCAGTGCACTTTGTGCAGATGTAGTTATCAGGAAGACTGAAGGTCTCCCAAAATCCCACATTTCACATGAGAAACATACCTCTAACTTGGGACCAGTTGTCAGCGCACCAGCTATGTACTAACAGAAAATAAATCTTACTTGAAACTTACTTAGAGCCTGCATCTGTGCTAGCCCAGGCCTGTTTTCACCAAAGTTTGTTGAGCCAAAGCCAAACCACTCTAACATGGTCTCACTCCAACAATGGCCACTCTGCTTACACCTCCTTTCTTTTCATTGGCTTAAATTCTAAGCAAGGCAGTTTTCAAATGGCTCCCTTCCTGCAAGATGTTATTCTCTCACTCACTACTTCGGTGATTGTAATTCACTGCTAGAAGTGGTGAGTGAGTGGGCGACATCTTGCAGGCTGGAGCCAGTTCACATAATTGTGTGTAGGACAATAAACTTGACACTGACCCTGCAGTAGGATTGACAGAAAGAAGCCAAGTTATAGAAATCTTCCTCCTTTGCCCCATGTATGTTTCTTCTCTGAAGCAAATACAGACAGAACATTTCCTCTGATAAGGAAATCAAGAACAAGGCACACAGATGATAAAATGAAAGGCAGACTATTTGGAAATGAGTATCAGGAATCAGGAAGCACAGAAATGAATGAGGGATTCTGGAACTCTTTCCACAGAACACTGCATATGCTGGGGGATTCTTGAACTTTTATGACTGAGGCTGCTAGTTAAAGAGGAGAGGGATATGAGCTCAGATTCAGATTTATCTATCATAGTTACATCAAAATGTACAGCATACGTACACTTCATAGAGAAATACATTGTTCGCATTAATAACCAACACACCCAAGGAAGTGCTGGGGGCAGCCCACAAGTGTAACTACACATTCTGGCACCAAAGCTGAACTACAAATAAACCTCAGCAGAAATAAATGGTGCCACAGACCCAATGGGCTGAGTGATTTCTTCCTATTTCAAAGCTGCCATTCGTGATGAGGTTGTAAAGGCGGATGCTGAGTGATGGCCAGTGGTGGGCTGCCCCAAGGCCTTGGCACTGTCCTCCCCAGGATGGAAACATCTGTTTGCACTTTTAAATTCCCCAAAGTTGCCTCATCCCTTGAAACTGCAAACCTACTCAGCCTCATGATCTCTGCCTCAATGGAGGAGCAGGAACACCTACATCTCCCTGTACATTCCTTCATCACTGCTGGGTCTAACTCCTGGAACTCTCTGCCCATCAGCACAGAGGCAGCCTTTGCCAGAAGGACTAGTGACTCAAGGAAGCAGATAATCCCAACAAGGAACAGTTTGGACAGTAACCACACCTTACCTTGTGATGTTCAGCTAGGAAATCGTCCAGAAGGTGAGCCTGAGCCAGTAGCTCTACATAATCATGGCAACGGAAGTAGTAGATGCGGGAGAGGATGCTTGAAACAGAGAACTCTTCGACTGCCTCTCGCTGGGCTGTGGGGCAAAAGCCATCAGTCTAACTTATGGCATTTGCTTTTGACCTCCCTCCCATCCCCCCCCATGCTAGAACTTCAACAATTCTGGTAGTTCTGACTTCCTTCCCATGGGAAAGATGGAAGTGCCTCTCAATCCCTCTTAGAAACATAGAAAATAGGTGCAGGAGTAGGCCATTCGGCCTTTCGAGTCTGCACCACCATTCAGTATGATCATGGCTGATCATCCAACTCAAAACCCTGTACCTGCTTTCTCTCCATACCCCCTGATCCCTTTAGCCATAAGGGCCATATCTAACTTGTCCATATCTTCTGGACTCCCTCTGCCACAGGAAAAAACTGGGCTCTCAAGCAACACAAAAAAAAGTTGGGGGAACTCAGCAGGTCAGACAGCAACTATGGAGGGGAATAAACAGTTGATATTTTGGGCTGAGACCCTTCAGCAGGACTGGAAAGGAAAGGGGCAGAAGTCAAAAAAAGGTGGGAGGAATTAAATCTTAATAATTTTTAATCTTCTAAGCTCAAAAGAAATACGGTCTCTTAGTGCTCATGGTTCTGCACAAGAACCTCGGGATGCATGTGTTGATTTTTCTGAGGCTGTCTTTTTAATGCACAGCATATTCATTGAGGGAAGGGGAGGGGGACAGACATGGCAGATCAGTGCCTCTCCCTCCCCACTTCTCCCAATTTGCCAGAGAGCAAGGCCCGCCATCAGAACCAAACCAATCCCAGGTTTCCTCTAACATCCTGGTCAGCAGGGCTAAATTTGAGATTCAAGAACTACTGGCTTTGAGCTCAGGAAGATAAGTGCTTTGTGCTGTCTTTACGACAGTTATTTAGTTTATAATATTTTCGCTTAGTAATTCATTCGATAGTATTTTCTAGTTAGAATTAGAAGTGTTTAAAGTATATTCATTGCATGTAAAATATATCGGCATGCGATGACGTCACATCCGGTTTCGCCGCGTCTTGTGGGAAAGTACCGGTTTGAAATTAGCGCGAGGGTGGGGGCTTACCACGAGGCACACCTGAGCAGAAGTTGTTTTGCAGGCATGAGAAATCACAGTGAAAGCAACGCTGTAAGTTAATAGATAATCGATATATTGAACTAAGATGTTAATGCCGATCCTGTTAGAAGTAACGACGGTCAATAATGTTTATGCTTTCGTTAGTTAAAGAGTTGCGGGTAGTTTGCATGGAAGTGTATTTAAAGTAGTCAATGGAGCAGGTAAACTCTCCCTGTATACTGCACCTTAGTGTAATGTAGTTATAGTCACCTTTGCAAGTATTTACACTTGAAATGTGATATTAAGGAAGGAACAAATACTGTATCAATCTTGTATTGTTTTATCAACAGTTTTCACCATATGTTAATGTGAAGAGTGAACAGTAAATGGTTAATCTTACTGCGATCTGGTTCTTATTGACTGTGGTTTAGCTCGACGTTTAATTCGGCGTTTCGTTACACGCGAAGGAGAACGTTACATGCTTGTTTCCCTGTTCTTCGACTACTCCAGTGGTTGTGAGGTGTATTGGGGTATCCTGCGGTCCTGAAAGGACTTCAGAGAAAGCAAAGTTTCAATGTGGTCATTCAACAGAAGAAAACCTTAAGAAGTGGTCTTTTATTGATTCTGTTATGGTTATTATTGATTTATTGAATGTGCCTGCAAGAAAATGAATCTCAGGGCTGCACATGGTGACATATATGTACTTTGATAATAAATTTACTTTGAACTTTGAAGGTCTCGGCTTGAAACACTGACTGTTTATTCCTTTCTAAGGATGTTTCCTGAACTACTGAGTTCCTCCAGTATTCTGCGTCTGAACCTCATTCAGCTGTGCTAGGCATTAGGCCAGCGTCAGCAAAACTGGTGGACCAGGTTACAGGACTTCTGAAGTGCACCTGTGCCTTGACTGAAGTTGCAGTTGGACTGACTCATGAATCTGAAACCCATTACCTGGACAGTTAGTGGTATTTCTCAGTAGGCAGGCTCCAGGACACTGAGCCAAGTCAGTCCAAATTATTTGGGGTTGATGCTGTGCTCTGCATTCATTAGAACATAGAACCATACAGGCCCTTCAACCCACAATGTTGTCCGTAAACCTTTTATCCTCCTCCAATACAGATCTAATCTTTTCCTTCCATGTAGCCCTCCATTTTTCTATTATCCATTTGCCTATCAAAGAGTCTCAAATGTCCCTAGAGTACCTGCCTCTACCACTACCATGAGTAGTGTGTTCCACATACTCACCATTCTCTGATACCCCCCCTAAATTTTCCATCAATCACCTTGAAATTATTCTCCTTGTATTAGCAATTTCCACCCTTGAAAATGGTAGTGGCTCCCCAAAGTACAGCTCTGTGGAAAGTCCAACAGAAGACCAACACATATCAAACAAGCAAAAGCCCATTGACTATCGATGCCCCTTATGTCACCCCTCACCCTCCTTCACTCCAAAGAGAAAAGCCCTTCGCTCAACCTACTCTCCTAAAACAAATTTTCTAATGCAGGCAGCATCCTGGTAAATCTCTTCTGCAGCTTATACATCCTTTCTATAATGAGGTGACCAGAACTGAACAAAATATTGCAAGTGTGGTCTAACCAAAGTTTTATAGAGCAGCAACATTACCTCATGGCCCTTAAACTCAATCGCCCAACTAATAAGATCTTTCATTTCAAGTCTTTACTTTTTAGTCATGGATCTTAATTTGGACATGGCAGACCTCATACCATTGCTGTCTTTATTTTACAGTGTGCACAAGAAAACCCATAGTGTAGCGATGAAACAAAAGGGCTTTTAACCCATCCAGCCAGGGTAGAGGGAGAGACAGAGGAGTGTCATTCCTCCTCTTTGAAATGTTGCTCAGGGATCATTTACATCCTCCCTGTGACCTTGGAAGTGCAGCACTCCCACGGGGAAGCCGGTGGTTGCCCTGTTCTTGTTTTACGCTCATGTGACTGGGACAGGACTTTGATTCAGAGACTTTGCCCATCAAACTGCAGCTCCGTGAAAAGTCCAACAAAAGGACAAAAGATGAGCAAATGCCCACTGCCTTATTCCCACCCCATTGCTCTACTAATCAGCTGACCACAACATCGTAAAACATAGGAGCAGAATCAGACCATTCGGACCATCACGCCTGTTCCACCATTCAATTATGGCAGATTTATTACCCCTCTCAACCTCATTCTCCTGCCTTCTCCCTGTAACCTTTGACACCCTTACTGATCAAGAAACTATCAACCTCTGCTTTAAATATACCCACAGATTACATATATTAACCACCTTCTGGCTGAAGAAATTCCTCCTCATTGCTGTTTTAAAAGTTCAACCTTGTACTCTGAGGCTCTGCCTTCTGGTCCGACATTCCCCGGCCATTGGAAACGTGCTCTCCGCATACACACTATCTAGGTTTTTCAATATTCAGTAAGTTTCATTTAAACTCCCCCTCCCCCACCATTCTTCTAAACTCCAGTGAGTGCAGGCCCAGAGCCATCAAACGCTTCTCATACTTTAACCCTTTCATTCTAGGATCATTCTTGTGAACTTCCTATCAACCCTCCCCAGCCTACCTTTGTCCTGACCAGACTCAGCGATGAGATGACAGTGGTGGACAGCAGCTTGGGCAACTTCAGCTACCCGTTCCACAATGAAGCTGCCTTCAGTGTCGATGAACACACTCTCCCCACCTTGGCCGCCAAAGCATTCAGGGATCTGTGCATCCACAACTAGTTGGATACTGTACAACATAGAACAAAGCAGGGAGAGGGAGTTTCAGTAATTTGAGCAATCATACATGGGTTGTTCCCACCACTGTGAACTTCCAGCCCATCTCTGCCTCCTTCAAGATCCTGGCACTGTTGGTCCTTGAATAGAGCAACTTCCAGATTGCTATGCATTGCAAGTAAATGCAAGCTCCATTCCTTTGGACTTCGATTACTAACCTGCCTGCCACTATACAGTTCTCCCCAGCAGGAGTCATCAAAGAGCCACATAATTAAAGATTAGTTTTATTTGTCACTTGTACATCAAAACATACAGTAAAAAGCTTCATTTGCATTAACAACTGATACTGTACAAGGATGTGCTGGGGGGGGGGGGGGGGGCAGACCATAAGCGTCACCATGCTTCTGGCGCTAACATTGCATGCCTACAATGTAGAAGGAAACCAGAGCATCTGGAGGAAATCTAAGCAGTCACAGGGAGAACATACAATTTACAATGACTAATTAACCTACCAACCGGTATGTCTTTGGACTGTGGCAAAAAACCAGAACACTGGGAGGAAACCCATGCGGTCATGGGGAGAGTGTATAAACTCCTTACAAGCTGCAATATTTTTCCATGCTGCAGGAGTCTCCGCAATTTGAATGATCTGTACACAAGTTGTCCCTACCACTGCTGGCTTTCCCCCAGGCTCTGCTCCCTGAAGTGTTCTTCTACATACCTTGACACTGTCTTATCCCTCCTTGTTCAATCTCTTCCAACCTATGTTCGTGACACTTCTCATGCTTTGAATTTTTTCAATGTTTTTAAGTTCCCTGGCCCCCACTGTCTTTCAGCTCTGTATCACTTTTGCCAATCACCTTTCCAGCTCTTAGCTTTATCCCCCCCCCCTCCAGTCTTCTCCTATCATATCCCATTTCCCCCTCCCCCCACTACTTTCAAATCTCTTACTATCTTTCCTTTCGGTTAGTCCTGACGAAGGGTCTCGGCCTGAAACGTCGACAGCGCTTCTCACTATAGATGCTGCCTGGCCTGCTGTGTTCCACCAGCATTTTGTGTGTGTTGTTGTTTGAATTTCCAGCATCTGCAGATTTCCTCGTGTTTACCCTTAAGTGTTGGTTGTTCAATAGAGTGACTTCTAGTTAGCCGATCATTGTGGGTAAACATTCCTTTCGGAACTAGATTACTGCTCTGCCAGCCAACACAGTCTCCCCCGCAGGAGTCACCGAACAGCCACATGAAGCAGAAACCCTTGCTGAAAGTCACCAGCAGCCGAACCAAAAAGCTGGGCTCAAGCAGGTGAAAACAACCACCTTCTACCTGATCTAATTTTGGAATTTGCAAATATTTTGTACAAAAAAAGTGCATGCATATTTTATGTTAATTTTATGTTAAATTTACTTGCGGCATGGTAGCACAGCGCTTTGCACAACACTCTACAGCGCTGCAACGGGTTTCAATTCCTACTGTTATCTAGAAGGAGTTTTCATGTTCTCCCGTGACCATGCGGGGCTCCTCCAGGCACTCCAGCTTCCACCAACATCGCAAAGACGTACAGGTTAGCATTAGTAAGTTGTGGACATGCTGTGTTGGTACTGGAATCGTGATGACATTGTGGTATTTTTCCCAGCACATCCTCTGAGTATGCTGGTCATTAACATAAACACATTTCACTGTATGGACGTTTAGATGTACATAAATAAAACTAATATTTAAAGCTAATCTTTAATTCATGTTCTTCCTGCAAATATATATCTGATGTGCCTGTGATGTTGCTGCATACAAGTTGTTCATACATGCCCCTGTGCCTAAATTAACTTGTTCATATGACAATAAACTCGATGCTCCAGATGCCGACACTTTCAGAGCACAGCAAATGTGCCACACGGAGGTGAGGAACAGGTTATTTCAAAATACAACAAGGGCACTGGATATAAATGAATGGACAATTCCTACAAAATGGCACGAGTACCAGCGTGGAGTTACACTGGTGAGGAGCAATTTCCTATAGGACACTGCAATACCACACAGAGTTCCACAAGCGACAAGCAGGTTCGTACCTTAGCTGGGTTTTACCGATACCAGGAGCCCCGCAGATCTCCGTAACCTTGGCTACAGGCACCCCTCCGCCAAGAATTTCATCCAGGGCTGAGCTGAAGGTGATTATGGAGCCCTGAGCGTGCTCCTCCTTCAGCAGTTCCAGGGCCGTGCATTTCCGAAAAGTCGGCAACCCAGCACTCTGCTGGGATTCCTCTCCAGAGCTCTTGCGCCTCACGATCTGTAAGACCTCCAACGCCTCCTCTTTGGAGATGCCCACCTCTAAACAGTAACGATAAGGAACAGAGATTAAAACTCCTAAAAAATATCAGGAAACACTTTTCGCTACCGTTTCGCCAGTACAGTGCGCACAAGAGCAGTTCTCTTTGTTTGCAGATGATACCGCTCAACTTTCAATCGATTGTCTTATTTGCTCTAGGTGGGTTCATGTAGGAAAACTCGGTGTTTGACTCATTTAGATACAACTCTGTTGCTACACTTCCACTTCGAGTGGATGGCTGCCGATGCGCATGATGATATCATGCTCCCACCCAAAGCAAGAAACGGCCAATGAAAGGTCTTAACCCAAACAGTTACGCACAAGAAAATCTGCAGATGCTGAAAATCTTCAGCAACGAATACAGAACACTGGAGAAGCTCAACCAGTCAGGCGGCGTCTGTGGAGAGGTTTGAACAGTTGACGTTTTGGGCCGAGACCCTTCACCGGGTCAACGAATAAGGCCCGAACCGTCGATTGTTTATTCTTCTCCATAAATGTTGCCCGACTTGCTGATCCTCCAGCACTTCATGAGTGCAACAGCCTCCATGTTATCCGATCTACTAATGGCTTTCAAGATTTTGTATCTTCTATCAGACTTACAGCATTCTCGCTACGTTGCTTGTTCCTACTCTCGATGATTTCGGTAGAGTGCTCTACCCTTATTGCCGCCCCTGCCCCTGCCCGTGGCGCTTCACGGCCCATACCTTTGCTGAGCTCGGTCGCTCTCACGGCGGCCACGTCCTCAGCGCTCTGAAAGCCGCAGGCAATGAGCTTGGCCCTGAGAGCTGGAGGAAGTGGGAAACTACCCAGGTCCCTCTGCATTTTCAGTGTGTATCGACCGGCAACATCAACACGGCCATATCCGTAGCGATGTCTTCATTGTTCGGCCCATCCTCCCCCTCCGTCCCGGCAGCTTTCCCGCCCGCACGCGGAACCACCTAGCGGCCGTTTATGGGAACGGCGGGTGTTTAAAGGGGCAGCGAGGAGGGAGGTGTGGCTCAACACATTGGCTGCTGCAGTTACGATAGGGTAACTTTATTCCATGATATCACATTTCTACTGTTCAGCCCTTTGCTTTTCCCGCTTTCTCAGGCTTAGAACCTTGCCCTCCACAACCTTCCTGCCTTCCCCCCTCACCTGTTTCACCTAGCACCTGTGCCAGGTCTCGTTCCTCTCCCCATCCATTCTGGTTTCTGCCCCTTTCCTTCACAATCCAGATGAAGGGGCCAAGCCCAAAACATTTCCTCCATGGATGCTGCCTGACCTGCTGACTTCTTCCTACAGTTTGTGTGTGTTGATCCAGATTTCCAACATCTGCAGTCTTTTTTATGTCTCCTGAGGATCTGGTGTTGCATCTGGAGGGAAATTTATCATCTTGGAGAGACAGGCAATTAATGTTTCAGGGTCTACTACCTTTTTATCAGATGTAGGAAAAGTTAGACTAAAACACACAATAAATTGCAGAGCAACACACATACTTGATCAGAAAAGTACACTGGCAGACAATAGACAATAGGTGCAGAAGTAGACCATTCGGCCCCTCGAGTCTGCACCGCCATTCTGAGATCATGGCTGATCATTCACTATCAATACCCAGTCCCTGCCTTGTCCCCATATCCCTTGATTCCCCTATCCATCAGATATCTATCTAGCTCCTTCTTGAAAGGAGTTGGGGGTAAAAGTATACGGGTAACATGAGGGGGAATTTGTTTACTCAGAGAGTGGTAGCTGTGTGGAATGAGCTTCCAGTAGAAGTGGTAGAGGCAGGTTGGGTATTGTCATTCAAAGTAAAATTGGATAGATATATGGACAGGAAAGGGACGGAGGGTTATGGGCTGAGTGCGGGTCAGTGGGACTAGGTGAATGTTTGCGTGTTGTGATTGTTACATGGTTATATGATAGATTTTTATGTCTTTACACTGTACTGCTGTGATAAAAGACAGAATTTCACACCATAGGCCAGATGTAATAAACCCAATCCCGATAGCCGTATGACATCAAACCTACAGTGTTCCAGAATGAACCCACATCTCGGCCCCTTCTCCGGAGTGGGATCTCCCAGTACCTGCCAGTATCCACAGGAGCTTCTCTGACTTTCCATCGGAGTGTAGCATCCTCACAGTTATCCCAGTCTGTCAGCTCGCTCCAGTTCCTTCTGCAGGCAGAATTCCGGCTGTGCAGAATTCCCAGTTCCAGGGCTGGAAAA
The DNA here is from genome assembly GCF_030144855.1 of Hypanus sabinus. Taxonomy (NCBI): domain Eukaryota; kingdom Metazoa; phylum Chordata; class Chondrichthyes; order Myliobatiformes; family Dasyatidae; genus Hypanus; species Hypanus sabinus. The sequence goes on from NC_082711.1 coordinate 174,285,244, forward strand.
ACCGGTCCGTGGACACGCAGGGATGACAGCAGAACAGCAATGGCTGAGATTTCTGGAAGCAATTTCAAAGGCACAAGATACGTACATCCCAAAGAAGGAGAAGTATTCTAAAGGAAAGATGATACAATCGTGACTAACAAGAGGAAGCGAAGCCAAAGAGAGTGCATATAACAGAGCAAAAAATTAGTGGGAAGTTAAAAGCATTGGCAAGCTTTTAAAATCCATCAGAAGGCAACTAAAAATTCATTAAGAAGGTAAAGATGAAATATGAAAGCAAACTAGCCAATAATATTAAAGAAGGTACCAAAAGTTTATTCAAAAAATAGTGTAAAAGAGAGGTGAAAATGGATATCAAGCTGCTGGAAAACGATGCTGGAGAGGTTGTACAGGATTCCCTAAAGGTTAATTCACAGTTTGACTCTGTAGTGAGGAAGGCAAATGCAATGTTGCATTCATTTCGTGAGGACTAAAATATAAAAGCAAGTATGTAACGTTGAGTCTTTATAAAGCACTGGTGAGGCCTCACAGAGTACTATGAGCAGTTTTGGGCCCCTTATCTTAGAAAGGTTATGCTGTATCTGGATAGGGTTCCAAGATTGAATGGCTTGTCATATGAAGAGCATTTGATGGCTCTGTGCCCACATTCACTAGAATTCCGAAGAATGAGCGGTGACCTCATTGAAATCTATCAAATGATTAAAGGCCTTGATAAGAGTGGATGTGGAGAGGATGCTTCTTATGATGGGAGAGTCCAAGACCAGAGGACATAGCCTCAGAATAGAAGGGCGTCCTTTTAGAACAAAGATGAGGAGGAAGTTCTTTAACCAGAGACTGATGAATCTGTGGAATTCCTTGCAGCTGTGGAGACCAAGTCTTCATGGAGGAAGAGCCAAAGTACATTCACCCTAGTTGTGGCCTTCATGATATTATACACCTCTTGCCTTCCTTTGCCCCAGGGAATAGTGTCCTAGCTTGTCCAACCTCTCCCTATAACTTAGTTTCTCAAGTCCTGGCAGTATCCTTGTCGTTCTTCACTGCACTCTTTCCAGTTTAATAATATCTTTCTTATAGCAGAGTGACCAAACTGAACACAAAATTCCAAGTGCAACCTCACCAGTAACCTGAACAACCACACCAAGACCTCCTAACTTTTATACTTACTGCTTTAACATATGTCAGCCAACATCCCAAATGTTACCTTCACCATCCTGTCTACCTGTGCCTCCAATTTCAGGGTCCCTCTGTTCTACAACAGTTCCCAGGGCTCAGCTGTTCACGTGATTTCACTTTCTCTGAAAGTCCTGTTTGGACCTGACAATATAAACAGGCTGGCAGATGTTAACAAACAATTATCACTTACATACAGCCCTTGACAAATAGTTCATGTATTTTAACACAGAGTGGTGAGTGGGGTAGGGGGTTGCACCCAGTTTCAATAAACAAGCATGTGGTCCTGGACATAGATTCTGATTTCAGATTATTTATCACAAGTATATCAAAACTACAGTGAAATGCAATGTTTGCATCAACAACCAACACAATCTGAGGATGTGCTGGGAGCAGTCCGCAAGTGTCACCACACATGTCCACAATGTTCAGCAGAACAACATAGGCAGCAACAACACCTAACCACTGCAAAATAAACTTAAGCTTGACCTTTTCTTCCTCCCATCCACTCACTCACGTACAGAGAGACCTCCAAATCCCCAGCTGCCTACAGCCTTCTGGCCTCCAGTGGACTTGCATTACGGCATTGATTTTAAGGCAGATCAAAAAGCATCCTTCATTGCAATAAACACAGAACATAGAATAAAACAGCACAGTACAGGCCCTTCAGCCCATGATGTTGTGCCAACTAGTTAACCTACTCCAAGATCAACCCAACACTTACCTCCTGCAAAGGCCTCCATTTTTCTATCATGCACATGTGTATCCAGAAGTCTACTAAATGTCTCCATTGTATCTGCCTCTACCACTACCCTGTCAGTGTGTTCCTTGTACCTACCACACTTTGTATAAAAACTTACCTCTGTCATCCCCCTCCAAACGTTCCTCCAATCATTTTTAAATTATGCCTATTTCTGCTCTGGGAAAAAGGCACTGGCTGTCCACTCTAACAGTGCTTCTTATCATCTTATACACCTCTGTCAAGTCACCTTTCATCTTCCTTTGCTCCAAAAAGCACGAGCTCGCTTAACCTTTCCTCATAAGACATGCTCTCTAATCCAGCAGCATCCTGGTAAATCTCCTCTGCACCTCTCTAAATCTTCTGCATCCTTCCTATAATGAGGCAACCAAAACTGAACACAATACTCCCAAGTGTGGTCTAACCAGAGTTTTATAGAGTTGCAACATTACCTCATGGCTCTTGAACTCAATCCCCTGACTAATGAAGACCAACACACCAAATACCTTCTTAATCACCCTATCAGCTTGTGCAGCAACTTCGAGTCATGGACCCCAAGATCCTTCTGTTCCTCCATATTGCTAATAATCCTAAATTGATCCCTGGAATCAGTCCATACAACAGGTAGTCCTATATTATGCAGATGTTCTAGACAAATACCGTATGTCATTACAGTCCTTTCTGACTATGATGCACTCTCAGGGAAGATGCACAACTGATTCACTTTTTTTGCACCTATTACGTCACAAGTGGTGTGCCAATACTTTGACCATAAATGAGAGGTCTGGTATAGGCCAAAAGAAATAGATGCAGAATTAGGCAATTCAGCCCATCGCATCTTCTCCGTCATTCCATCATGTCTTGATTTTTTATCGCTCTCAACCCCATTCTGTCTTCTCCTCATAACCTTTGACATCCTGACTAATAAAGAACCTATCAATCTCTGCTTTAAATATACTCAATAACTTGGCCTCCACAGTTCCCTGTGGCAATGAATTCCACAGATTCACTACCCTCTGGCTAAAGAAATTCCTTCACTTGTCTGTTCTAAATGGATGTCCCTCTCATCTGAGGCTGTGCCCTCTGGTCCTAGATTCACCTACGTCAGTCTATTCATCACAGGTCAAGTGAAGTCTCGGTATTTGTTTGAAAGCTTCAGTGATTAGACATACTAAATTATTTTGAAAATCTGATTGGGGAACAGGATTTGCTGTCTCCCTTTCCTTTCAGAGCTCTGTTGACATTTTGAACAGCTGCTGCCTTACAGCACCAAGTTCTGGGTTCACACCTAACCTTGGGTGCCTTCAGTTTGCATGTCCCCTCTGTGACCACATGAGATTCCTCCAGGAGCTCCAGTTTCATGTGGGCGGGAGGTTTATTGGCTGATTTATATTATTACTAGTGTGTAGGTCAGTGGTAATCTGGGGGGACTGAACAGAATGTGGGGAAGGATAAAGAATGAAATTAATGTAGGAACATTGTAAATGGTTGGCCAAAGGTTGCTGTGAACTCAAATGCCTATTTCTGTATTTATGTCTAACTGATTTGCAATCAAAGGTGTTCTAGTAGATCAAGTGATGCAGAACTATCCAACTAAAAAGAACATCATGAGGTAAGGTTGTCAGACCCATCCTATAGTACTTTAGGAAAAGACAACTTAACAGGTGACATTTGATTAAATGATCCTTCTTATTGCAGGACATCACAAAATACTCTGCAAGCAATTTGAAGTACAACTGATGCACTGTAGGCAATTTGTGCACTGTAATCTTCAAACAAGCAGTGGAGTTATGCTGTAATATCAACTTTAATGGTATTCATAGGAAGATGGCTATTGGTCAGCACATACATGGATTTTCTTTAAACATAAAAGTTTACTCAAAGTTTTATGCCGCCAATGCCATTATCAAAATGATAGGAATGACATTAGAAACGAGGGCAGTAGGCCATTTGGCTCGACGACCCTACTCCTCCATTCAAAAAGATCATAGCTGATCTGGCCTTTTCTCCATAAACCTCAATTCCCTTACTATTAAGGGCATGATAACATTGGATACTTTTGTCCTCTATTTATACATCGAGATTCTTTCAGTTCCAACACGAGAAAATCTGGAGATGCTGGAAATCCAAAGCAACACACAAAAAATGCTGGAGGAACTCAGCAGGTCAGACAACAACTATGGAAAAGAGTGAACAGTCGACGTTTCGGGCCGAGGCCCTTCATCAGGACAGTGCTGCTGGGTTCCTCCAGCATTTTTGTCTGACAGCTCAAACTGTCTTCCGGCTCCAGAGGAGTATTATAATGAGTTAACAGGAATGGATACGCCTGCAGCAGTCGTGACCCTGTGATAAAGGGATACCGATACACCAGGTTGGTCTTTAATTTATCTCCATGCTCCGTTCCATTGGCGGAGTTCGCACCGTCCACCTCGAGACAAGCCCGGCGGGTCCCGCGACGGTTGGCGCTTGCGCCGGGACCTGCGGGTCACGTGGCCCCGGTCCCCCCCCCCCCCGTGCCGCCGGCGCTCGCTCACGGGTCACATGGTCCGCCCCCAACCGCGTGCAGCGGCCGTTGGAGCGTGTGCCGGAGTCACATGGTTTCGGCTTCCCTCGTGCCCCCGCTCCCTGGGCACCCGTAGGAAAACCTTTTAGGTAATAAAGCAGGACACCCACAGCAAAGTGTGGGGAAAGGTAAACATTAGTAATGGCAGCCTGTAATTTCATGAACCCAGACTTTGCGGTGTCGAAGCCACGGTTTGCATTATAAACCAGGGCCTTTTAGAGTTCCTTCGGAGCTCTTCGTCTTTTATTTGGCCAGGTTGAGGTAGGCAGCAATAGCTCTTTGGTTGTTTTCTTTTTCCAGGACTAGGGTTGGGGTGCATATTAAGGTTAGGGTGATTGCTCGTTCAGAGCTGAATTGTATTAACGTGCAGTTTGGCCTTTACAACAGTGGTAGGGCAATAATCCTCTGGTGTTTGGCCTTACCAGTGTTTGGATAGAGCTCGGAGAGGGAAGATGGTCAATAAATTTGAAGCTGTTTGCCCTATACAGGGATACACACCTAAGAATTTCCAGCTCTTTGTTCTTTGCAGACTTAACTGATATTTTTTCCCATTCCATAACAAGTTTTATATAGATCATTCCAGGAGCAGATGTTTTTGAGCTATGTTTTTCTCGGGACAAGGAGACAAAAAAACTTACACTTTTTGCACTTTGTAGGATATGAAGGACAATTAGCTTTGCCCTTGTGCTATTTTACAGCTGTGCTGGGAATTGTAGGCAGCAGTAAACCATGACTTCAGTGCAATAGTGGGATATGTTAACATTCTTAACTTTGTTCAGATTGTGGTTGGGTTGAACAGCAGTTAATGCCTCCATGGACACATGAATCCTTGGGTTTCTCTTCGTCCCTTCCCCGTTTGCTCTTTACTGTGTCAGAAGGAATTACTCTTGTTAGGCAGTCCCATGGTGATTGTGAATTACTCTTGTGTTTGATGGGTTCAAAGTTGAGGCTAACTTGGGACCTTCAGTCTGATGGACAGGGTAGGTGGTGCCTGTTCGGATGGGTAGGCAGTAGTTAGTAAGATGGAGAGCGCCTGCAACATTTGCTGGATTTTGTGTTCTGTGCACACATAGGCTTGAGGCACTCAGTACCACCCAAAAGCTGCTGCTTTGCCAGTCATGGCTCAGAGATTCACCAGATATCAATGGGGTCTGCATTTCTCAGGCAGGTTTGATGGACATTTTAAATTTTTTTCTCTCTCTTCCTGTAATGGAACTAAGAGTGAGTTTCTGAAGTGTGCTTTTGGGCATACGAACGATGTGACCTGCCCATGGTGTGAGCTGAGTTTAATTGTCACAGTGCTTGGTTGTTGGCCTGGAAGAGAACATTGATGTTGGTTTCCTTATCTTGTTAACATACTTCAAGGATTCTGTGGAGATAACAATTTGGTATCTCTGCACAGCCTATTTTAAATATTTCAAGTGTCAACAGTATACAGGAGGGCAGTGGTCACCACTACCGGGTAAACCTCGATATTTGTTCTGTGTTTGACTTAGACTTCAAATGCCCTTTTGTTTTCAAACAACCAAGGTCTGTGCTAGAGCACTGAAGATGATGATGAACCTTATCATTTATGTTGACACACACTGAGAAATGGCTTTTGAGATATGGAGGTGGTCTGAGATTTCCAGACTCTTGCCGTGGACTTCTATTGGTGGAAGATGGCCATGCACAACTGGCTGGATAAAAGAAAGATGTCTGGTATTTTGGCTAAACTGCTCATTATTGATTACAGGAATTAACTTAATTACCAGATGTGCGGTGCACTTGGTGTTGTACAAACGTGACATACCCTGCAGCTACACCATAACAATCACCTGGAGTTTAAAGATGGATCAAATGAGCTTTAAATTGATAGGACTGACCACCTTCCTGTAGAATGAGGCTTTTGCCAGTAAGTTGTGGAAGAGGCACAGGGGTATTTGTCAAGGTTTGTTCTTGTGACCAATGAAGATTGAGCCACGTGAAAGCTGTAACTAGGAAATATTAAAGTTTCTAGTCACACAGTGACAAGGGAATCTCGCTCCCCTGACACTTTAGAAACAAAGTTAAGAATAAATGATGAAATACAGTTTCAATCATTATAATAATCTATTTTAAGCATTTTAATTTAGTCATGTACATTTACAGAATTACATCTTTACATGCTAGCACGCCACAACTTGTAGAACCCCTTTGATTATTCAATACTGGTATCTGTGCCAAAAGCCTCTGACACTCAAAACTATACTCCTTGTATTGTTAAAGGATAACTCCATGAATATATATAACTAACCTGAAGGTTAAACAACAAAATAAATTCAGTCCTGAACTGCGCATTAAGCAGCAGGAATACACCTTTAACAATGTGCAATGTGGTATAGCAGGAAGATAAATTCATTGTCTTCCCTAAGTAGCTTCAATGGGACAGAATCAGAATGTCCCACACTCAATAAATACATGATCATACTATCCATAATTCCATAAGTCCAGAATGTTCTGGATAGCTGTATAACATGAGATTCAAGTTTATACGGGGTGTTGACAGAGACAGAAGTACACAGTAAAAAAAACTGCAGCTACTGGAAATATGAGTGTACTGAAAGGCACCCTCTAGTATACTTCCAGAACAAAGATTTATCCACAACTAAATACTTCAAACTAGCAGACTCTAAGGTCCAGATCCATGTGCTAGGGGATGCACCAAAGTAGGGGCAGCTACTACAAAGGATCTTTGGGGAAGCACAACAATGTATTGTTTTCTTACCACTAAACGTTTGTTAGAATCTCAGGTTCTTAAAACTGTCTCTTTCCCTTCAGGCACTGTCAAGCTTGTATCACAGAGGATTACAGTATAGGTGTAAAGCTGATTTCTGTAATTACTTTAGAGCCTCATGAGGCAGATCCTGAAGAATTGTGTAGTTTTGCTCTTACATAAAATAATATACTGTGGTTTGCTGAAATGTGATGAGAATTTTGTGCAGTCCCTCTTGAATGATGGTGTCAAAGGTTTAGGTGCGGTTGAAAAAATGTGTATGGTGGCTGGTGTGGTTCTTGTATTTTTCTTAGAGTTGTGCATTGAAGATCATGTCCATAGTGCCTCTAGGTAGATGTAACTTAAACTGTGATTCCAACAGCAACAGTCTTGCCGGAGGGAGAAGGTAGTTGACCCTGGCAATATCTTTCCTATGTCAAATAATAGATACTGTATCCCTTTAGTTACTGTAGTTGAACTTAACTCCTTCCTTGAAGCTTTGTTATAGACATACAATCAAACTGCTCAAATTGTACTATCAAGATGTTCATCTCAGCATCTTGTGTTTGCTTCATAAAGGTATGGAAGCCAGGAATAGTTACTAATATATCTAGAGAAGAACCATTCTCGATTAGGAGCGGTGTCAGCAAAGGCAGTGTCATTGCCCCAATACTTTTCTCAGTCTTGCCACAGTATTGCATCTCACTCCCAGCAAAGTTACTGCAGGACTGAAGCTGATGTTTAGAACTGAAGGACACCATTCAAGAACCAAGGTTATCCAGTCCACAGAAATAAATCAGCCAATGTGTCTACACTAAAGGATTTCGAAGGGTCAGTCATTGAGTTCATTCAAACAATAATGGATGATTTTCAGGTTGTTAAGGGAACTAAAGGAATATGGAGAAAACACTAACAAATAATGCTGGAGTGGAAGATCAGCCATTTCTTAGTGAATATTGAAGAAAGTTTGAAGGACAGGATGGCTAGATGCTCCTCATCCTAATTCTCATGTTTATTCCTTAGCATTTTCTGTTTTAAGATCCCCAGATCTGCTGTATTTTGTATATTTAATGATTATGCTATTTCTAAACACATCCTCCCTCCATTATTTTTGATTTAATATACCGTATATGCTAATGTATATAGTCACCTCTGCATTGGGGTAAAAAGAGGTAAAAAAAAATGCCAAATGGATGATTCATATTGGCTTCTGATGCTCCCACAATCACAGAAGGTCTTCACCTGGTTCAAATCACTTCATGTGATATCAGTAAATATTTTAAACTGTGGGACCAGGCATCATTCAGTCTGTGGTTCTGAAGAAAAAGATAATAGCCAATCAGTTAAAATATAATCAAAGCACTGGTGTTCTCTGAACAATCTGGAAAATAACTATTCCCTTTCATACCATCATCCTTTTCATTAGTGAATCTTTCTGCCTTTTAGCTTCCACTTCCACTTGTTTTTGTTTTAAACAATAGAAGTAAATTTATTATTAAAGATCATATACGTCACCATATAAAACCCCCCCCCAAGATCCATTTTCTCGTGGACATACTCAATAAATCCAGTAATTATAATAGGATCAATGAAAGACCACACCCAACAGGGCAGACACCGGTGTGCAAAAGACAACAAACTGCACAAATACAAAAAGAAATGATAATTATTAAATAAGCAATAAATACCAAAATCATGAGATGAAGAGTCCTTGAAAGTGAATCCGTGGCTGTGGGAACAGTTCAGTGATGGGACAAGTGAAGTTATTCCTTCTGGTTCAAGAGCCTGATGATTGAGGGGTAAAAATTGTTCCTGAACATGGTGGTGTGAGTCCTGAGAGTCCTGTACCACTTTCAATAGACAATAGGTGCAGGAGTAGGCCACTCAGCCCTTCGAGCCAGCACCGCCATTCAATGTGATCATAGCTGATCATCCACAATCAGTACCCTGTTCCTGCCTTCTCCCCATATCCCTTGACTCTGCTATCTTTAAGAGCTCTATCTAACTCTTTCTTGAAAGCATCCAGAATGCCTTCTGAGGCAGAGCATTCCATAGATCCACGACTCTCTGGGTGAAAAAGTTTTTCCTGAATTCTGTTCTAAGTGGCCTACCCCTTATTCTTAAACTGTGGCCTCTGGTTCCTAATGATAGAAGCAAGAAGAGAGCATGACCTGGATGGTGGGGGTATCTTAATGTTGGATTCTGCTTTCCTGCAACAACATTCTGTGTAGATGTGCTCAATGGCTTTACCCATGATGGTCTGGGCTGTATCCACTATTTTTTGTAGGATTTTCTGTTCAAGGGCATTGGTGTTTCTATACCAGGTTGTGATGCAGCCAGTCAATATACTCTCCACCATGCATCTATAGAAGTTTGTCAAAGTTTTAAATGTTATGCTGACCCTTCACAATCTTATAAGGCAGTAGAGGTGCAGGTGTGCTTTCTTTGTAATTGCACTTAACGTGTTTCTTAAAAATGTATGATATCTAATTTTTTTTCAGTTCTGACAAGTTATCAACCTAAAACATTCATATTTCCTCTCCACAAAACTTCTTTATTTGCCATATATATCCAGTATTTTGTTCTGATTTCAGATTTGCAAGATGCGCTTTGCAATGCTTTCTTTATTAGATTTATGTATTAGTCATACGTACAATGAAAATGTACTGGGGCAGCTCACAGATGTGGCTACCCATTCCAATGACAACATAGCATACCCACAATGTTCAGCAGAACAACATGAAATTATTTGTATTCGCAGATATCAGACAATGATCATGATTTTATATGATCAGACAATGATTTTATACTGAAATCTTAACCTGTATTTTCCTTGTTTTAGGATGTCACACCTGGTGCCACTCCCACTGCCCTGCCCTGTGCAACTTGGAACAATGAAGGCTGATGCCTCAGGGTCACAGTTACATCAGTTTGTGAGAGAGGGTAGCCACACCAAGGTGAAAAAAATTCTAATGAAAGGTGGGAATCTTGCATTTGAGGATCTTGTATTAGGTTGGGTTTGGCTTTGGATTTGCTGTATGCATTTATTCAATTTAGACCTGGCCTTAGAAAGCAGTTCTGTAAATATCTGTGTACTCTTATATCTAATTATTCTTTATTATCTATACTTGATTAAAATTATATATTCAAAATAGCATACCATAGAAACAGATCTGTGTTCCTGACATTTTTCCACTGAAAAGATGAGGAAATTATTTCTGTTTCATTCCTCAGAATATTATGTTTAAGTTTTTTTCCAAGCACAAAATCTGATACTGTTTTTCTGAAAGAAATTTATAGACTACTGTTTATCACTAGTATAAACATTAATTAAAAGTGAATTAATTTTGTAATTTAAAAGCAAAAAGTGCAGATGCTGGAAATCTGAAGTAAAATGAAAAATGCGGATCCCTAGCAGTTTAGGGAGTATTTATAGAGAGAAGGATGTTCAGTGCCACAAAGCAGCATCACTGTTTCAGTACTGTGTGTTGTGTTAGCAAATTCTTTTTGTGACTGCAATGGGTTTCCCTCACTTCTCCAGTTCACATCACAAAATGCTGTTCTATAGGTTAATTGGTTATGGGAACATACTCTTAATATACTGTAGAGAAATAGGTAAAGGGATTCTTTTATAAAACTGCATATACTGTGAGGTGAGCGAACGCGACATAATAATCTAAAATAAAAACTAGATTCATCTTCTAACAGAGTAGTTGCTGAGCAAAATCGCTTTAATTTGCTTTGGTGGTCAGAACCTCCCAAACTGCTGACAGAATCAGTTCTTCTCCAATTGCATGGGCCTTTCCAGGTTTAGCAATGAAAAATGAAATGTTGTATGAACCATGCATTTTGATTTCTTCAGTCCAGATTTCTCATGATATTCCAGATACAGAAGTGTCACATTGCTTTTCAACAACTATAGCACGCTTCAAGCAAAGTCTAAGAGAACAGTGGGTTAGTAAGGGATGAGGTGATTATGTGATCATTGTAATTGATTATAAGGCACTGAGGATCAAATGCTAATAATAAGTAATTCATTTCTTAAAATAAACCTCTAATCCCTCAGCTGCCCCCTTTGTTACTGGTGGGGGGGAGGGTTTGAGGTGATGCCACCATCTTTATGGATGTCAGAATGCAACGAACGCAGGCAAATGCAGAACTGGCTGAGAGATAGCAGATAGTATTCAATCTGGGAAGGTGTGAAGTGAAACACTTTGGAAAGATGAACGTGAAGGCAGAGAACAAGAATAGTGTCAAGATTCTTAGCAGTGTGGAGGAATCGAGGACAGGATTCTTACGAAGATGTATGGTGATTTTGCCTTCATTAGTCAGGGTGTTGAGTTCAAGAGCCCTGAGGTAATGCTGCAGCTGTATAAAACTCTGGTAATTGTATTATGTTCATTTTTGGTCACTTCATTATAGAAAGGATGTGGAAGGTGCAGAGGAGATTTTCCAGGATGCTGCCTAGATTAGAGAACATGTCTTACGAGGAAAGGTTGAATGAACTAGGGCTTTTCTCTTTGGAGCAAAGGAGGATGAGGCAATTTGATAGAGGTGTGTAAGATTATGAGGCATAGATAAGAGAGTATGCCAGCACCTTTTCCCCAGGGTGGCAATGCCTAATAGCAAAGGACATAATTTGATGATGAGTGGAGGAAAGTTTAGGGAAGATGTAGGAAGTAGGTTTTTACACAGAGAGTGATAAGTGCTAGAAATACACTGCCGGGAGCAGTGGTAGAGACTGATACATTAGGGACATTTCAGAGACATTTAGCTAGGGAAATGCATGAAAGAAAAATGGAGGGTTATGGACTATTTAGGAGGGAAGTTTTAATATGATAATTGAGTATGCTAAAAGGTCAGCAGAACATTATGGTCCATGTTACATGTTCCATTATTTCACGTCTGGACTGGATTCTATTTGTCAAATTTGTCCCCGTAAAAGAAGTTTATTGTTTTCGTAGCTTTGAATTTTCTTTCCCATTGTCCGCCACACTGACAATTTTTGTATTATCAGTAAACCTGTTCATCATAGCACTTATATTTAAGTCCAAAACATCCATATTATAATAAACTATCCCAAAACTAAATCTTGCAGAATTCCACTGTGCAAAAATCTTCCAATCACTAAAATTCATGTTAATGATTACCTTTTAATTTCTCCCACATAACCAATTTTTAATCCAATTTGCCACTGTATTGACACCCATGAAATTTACTTAATATTGCGTTAGTTCAACTTGTTATTGGTATCATATATAATTTCATATGGCAACAGTGGTGGAGGCAGATATGATAAGGTCTTTTATGAAAGTTTTGGATAGGTACATGGAGCTTAGAAAAATAGAGGGGTATGGGTAAGCCCAGTAATTTCTAAGGTAGGGACATGCTCGGCACAACTTTGTGGGCCGAAGGGACTGTATTGTGCTGTAGGTTTTCTGTGTTTCTATAGGTTCTTATATATATTCTTTCTAACTCGCAATGCAGCATTTGTGCAAGTATGCATTTTATTAATATTTATTGCACTTATGTCAGTATGTTTTCAAATAGGTAAGTCATTGTAATTCTTCTCAAACCAAAAAGAGCAAAAAAAAATCATCTGTATAGTTGGTGTTCTACTTTTATTAAGAGATTTGACAAAGCTTTTACTTAGTTATGAGTCAGAATGGAGTAATCTGTCTCATACTTCTTATTCAAACTGGTCCAGAACAATCACTTTATTTTTACAGATTTACTTGTATTGTTCTGTTGAGAGATATATATAAATGTGTGTGTATGCATGTGTGTGTGTAAATGTGTGTATGTATATATAAGATTTATAACATGTATTTATTGGAAGTATACTGAAAATTGTTTTTGCATCCTTTATTAACAATAATTAACAAAAGAGTCACGCACCTGAAAAAGGTCCCATGTTGCTGGGTGGGATGCTGTGCGGAAGAAAAGCACTCCGAAGAGAAGAATGTTTATGGAAACTTTCTCAGGAAGCCTTGCACTCTCTATAAAATAAAGGCTAATGAGTTTGTGGTGTCAATTTAAGAAAAGAGGGGAAGATTTCTTCTCAAACATAAGCCCATTTAGCCCCGGAGTGTACTTCACAATTCAGTAAGATCCTGGCTCATCTACCACAGTACCATTTTTCTGCCTTAATCCTATGTAGTACTCTTTATGTTTAATTTCTGCATAGAAATAATTATGTTTTATGCCTTTACATTGTGTGCCAGCTGCAAAACCACAAATTTTACATCATATTAAACTGAAAATAAAGCTGATTCCATTCCATTGATTCTTCAAATATCCAGATGTTTGCTGATCTCTGTTTTGAATGCATTCAATGACTGAGCCTAAATAATCCTTTAGGGCAAAATATTCATAAGATTCACCACCCTCTGGGTGAAGAAACTGTTCTTCATTCCCGTGCTAGAAAGTGGTAGTGCTTTGTATTCCTGCTTATCTCCCTCCTGCAGCCATCTCCTATCTACACACTCCCCAGCTTGCTCTATCTGCCTTTTTTTTCCCTTTTCATCATCTCTGTCTGTCTCTATCTATTGTTCACCTACCACTGTTTTCCAACTCCACCTTACCAATTACATTGGATTCCTTTTTTGATATCCCCTTCACTTCTTTATGCTGGCATCTCATCTCTCTACTGTCAGTCCTGATAGAGGGATTCAACCTAAAACATCAACAATTCCTTCCCTCCCATAGAAGTGTGCATCGTGCTGAGTTCTTCAGACAGATTGTTTCTCCAGATTCCAGCATCTGCAGTGCCTTTCTCTCTCGTTATACCCATTCCCTCTGCACACTTATAAATTGTGGCACACTCTTTTTATTAATTATGCAAGCTCAAAGCCATCAGTCTTGCAGACATGTTGCAGTGACTACAAGCTGCCTCTCCAGCTCCGAAACCCAGAGTTCAGGCTACTGGAGATGATTGAATTTTTCCTTGCAAGTGTCAACATACTGTGGTCAGCTATGGCCAGCCTTTTGGGGACTCAGCTGCACCACACCACTGCCTACCACCCACAGTCGAACGGGCTAGTGGAGTGTTTCCACCGTCACCTGAAGTCGGCCCTCATGGCCCGCCTGCGAGGAGCCAACTGGGCGGACGAGCTTCCCTGGGTCCTTCTCGGCATCCGCACAGCGCCCAAGGACGACCTGCACGCCTCGTCGGCCGAGTTGGTATACGGCGCGCCCCTGGCCGTCCCCGGGGAGTTCCTACCAGCCCCGAGGGGGCAAGAGGAAGAACCCGCTGCAGTCCTGGGCAGACTTCGCGAGAAGCTCGGTAACCTGGCCCCCATACCCACTTCACAGCATGGGCGGCACCCGACCTGCGTACCCAAAGACCTACGGAACTGCAAGTTTGTGTTTGTGCGAAGGGGCGGGCATCGGCCACCGCTGCAGCGGCCATACGAGGGGCCGTTTACGGTGCTCCGGAACAACGGGTCCACGTTCGTGCTGGACGTTGGGGGAAAGGAGGAGGTTTTCACGGTGGACCGCCTCAAGCCGGCCCATGTGGACCTGGCGCAACCGGCCGAGTTTCCGGCGCCTCGGCGCAGAGGCCGACCTCCCAAGCAGGTTCTGGCCTAGGCTGTGGACATTGGGGGGTGTATCGCCGGTTCTGGGGGGGGGGTATGTAGCGCCTCATTTCCTAGCGTATCCGAACCGACTCACAATTAGATAGCCTACGGGGGTTTGCGAGCACAGAGCTTTGGAGCCTCTTCGCCATGGGGGGCCGGTTGACAGAGGCTTAAAAGTGAGGCTGAAGTTTTCGAATAAAGTTTTTCCTTCGACTGCAGTTACCAACTCCGTGTCGTAATTTTAGCGCTGCTTGTAGCACACCGCTACAATACCAGAATATACACATTCTTAAAAGAACATATATACCAATTGCGATATAATTTTATCGGTCAAACCACTTTGACAGATTTTACTTTGATATGTCATGGACTGAATGGAGTTTTGTGTGAAAATGGAAAACAAAATTAGAAATCAGGTTCAGAGTTGTAAAGTTGTTTTCTCTTTCTACATGTTGCTAGACCAGCTAAGCATTCCTTTTTTTTTAAATTTCTGTGTTGATAGGCTGCCATCTTGCAAAAAAAAACCTTTATTTGACATTCAGAATTACTTATTGTTATTTCCAGTACACAAGTGTAAAGGAGAAGGAAATTATTACTCTGGATCTGATGCAGCACAAAAAAAAACACAATAAGATAAAGAACACTAATAAAAAAAACCACAATAAATGTGAATACATAAGATAGCTTATATATTTTGATTGTATGTCCATAAAGTGACGCTAGGCCCACAAGTGTCTATAAGGAAATAAGTGTAAATAAGGAAATGATAAAATGGTGGTGGGATGGCTTAGTGGGTGGAGGCATTGATCAGCCTAACTGCTTTGGGAAAGTAAGTTTTTGACTAACTCAGTGTGCTTCAGTTAGAGCCATTTTGAATGTTTTTTTGTAAGATTCCACAAACTAAACAATCATTAAGACCATCATTGAACTGATAATACTCAGACAATCTCTTCAATTCAGCCACATAAACCAAATGGACTCCTTTTGATTCCACTTATAAAACCTAAAGCATTCTACAATCAACAACAGTTTTGGTTCCAAATGTTCCTGCTTTACTTCCATAATATCACCCAATGCACTCAGCAAAACTGGCACTTGCTTTTCATTGGCTATTTCATTTGCTTTAAAATACTGCTCAATCTAGTTACCTTTTGTGCAATCAAACGCGTTTATCTTTCTGATGATGCCAGCCATTTCTGTTTGTTTAAAATTTATGATTATCACCCAGTAGTCACTGTTTATGGACATGTGAATTTGTTAGTTTTCTGTTTTTTTTTTAATTTTAAAGTCTTGCTGTGCATTTTTTAAACTTGAGTGTCTTGCTGCGCTTCAACAGTTAGGTTGTTGTCTTGGATTTATTTAAAACTTGCTCATCACTACTGTTACGTTTTATAGCTCCAAAACATAAAACAACTTGAAGTGTAAACATGGATCCTGAAATAATTTGTCCTAGTTTCTTAGTCCTGCTTAAGAGTTTTGGCCCAAAACGTTGACTGGTTTTTTCCACAGATGCTGCCTGGCCTGCTGTGTTCCTCCAGCATTTTGTGGATATTGTTAACAAGGGGCACACATTTGACATAGTGACATAATGACATATGCCATTCACATACTTTTACGCATAATCCTTAATAAATTATGTAGACAAAGAATCCTGGCAGGGGGTAGCTTCCATAGCTGAGGTGGTGCCATATGCCTTGAAGCGCATATAAAAATTGTTTTGAGCATTAGGGGGGAGTCATCACTGATACAGATGGCATTGATACTGTTTTTCCTTGCGTAGTCAGCAATGCCTTTAATGCCCAGTTGTATACGCCGGGGATTGCGGTTAGATGTTAATGATTTTTTTTGTGTGTAGGCAATATTTGCCCTATTGATGCCCAAGGTGAGGTTTCTCCTGGCTGCTCCGAGAGCTGTTCGAATACAAAAAAAGAAGGCAGCGTACTGGGCTTTTAGTAGGGAGTGCACCTCTACATTCAGCCAGGGCTTCTGGTTGGACCTTAGAGATGGCTGTTCTTGAAGTACCAACATCCTCTACACACTTAGAGATATAGCCGGAGACAGATGAGGCATATTCCTCGAGGTCTATACCTTCTCGGATTGTGGTGGGCCTCCTTGAAATGTCGCCTTGCAGTGTGCTGTACTTAGCGGAGCAAACACTTGCAATATGGTAAAATCCTCGTTTTTTCAGAGCTTGGCACCTTTATTCCAATGTAAAAAGAAAGACCTTGCCTGTTGATCTGACAATTTTATAGACAGAGGAACAAGTACAATGAGGTGGGCAGTTTCAGTTCGGCGGCTCTTATCAGAACGTTTTGCAAAGTTGAAAGCAGGTGGCGCTACTTTTTCCTTGTAATTGTACACCATCAAACGCTGTGGTGTTCCGTGAAGAAGCAAGGCAGCTCTGCGTGGACGTCTCATTCACGCCCAGGGATGAGTTTTTTTTAAAAGGGTTCTGTGTTGCAGACGGGGGAAACAAAGGAAAATACGTTCTCCTTTCTTTCTTACAAGGCAGGAAAGCAAATAAGTTGAAATCTTATAAAATTGGTCTTATTTACGTTTTTTAAAGTTGACCTTTGCAGTTAACTTAGAACTACTTCACGTAGTTTTAAAGAGGTTGCCGATTCACCCATGAGCATATTTCACGTTTAGCGTAGTGATTAAACTCACAAAGTTACGACTGGCTAAAAAAAAGCTCTTGCAACAATGACTGGAAGTGACTTCTATTTTGTTGAGACAATGCAGAAAACTAGTGTTTTATTTTATTAGTAGGGGCCTCTTGTGCGCTTTATGCTTCCCACCAGTCACAGTAACGACAAAGAATCTCAGTCGAGTATCTTTACTCTGCAGTTAGCGTCTTAACGTTTGGTAGTATTCCCAATGTGATGATATTGTCTAGTTAAGGTTATTTGTAAGCATTGTCCTTCAGCGCCCATGTAGCTCGCCGTGATCGTATAGTGGTTAGTACTCTGCGTTGTGGCCGCAGCAACCTCGGTTCGAATCCGAGTCACGGCATTGCGGAAAAGCAATGACACGGCAATGGGTCAAATTTTTTTCTTAATCATCTGGGGTTTAATTTTACAATTCATTATAAATATAATAGAAAAATTATTTTCCCAGTAGCAGTATATAATTAAACACTTTTTTTTGTCTATGAATGATTTTAGCGGATGTCTTAGTCCCTGTCTTATCAACACTGACTTGCAAAGTATGTTATGATGAATCACAGAGGTTTATATGAGCGTAAGAATCAGGGGCAGAAATCAGCCATCATTCATTGAGATCATAGCTAATCTTATATCTCTGTAATTTCCAGCAATCTCCCAAAATGCCTAAATACAGTGAAACTCTGTCTTGTTGTTCGGAAATCCTGATGGCTTAGTATCCGGTTTATCTGTTTCTGTTTTCCTTGGTTTTTTTAAATTCACTGGATCCCCTTTACATGTCCATTTTAAATTAATTGGGTCCTTGTAGCAGTGCTCCTTTTGAAATCAATGGAGTCCTAACTCTGCTTCCCTACGATTCAATCTGGCCCTTTTTCCTGTGCTTTCTTTAAATTTACCAGTTTATCTGTGTAAATTTACTATAGCATAACATGTTAGAAAATGTAAATTATATGGTGAATTATCCAAAGTACCATTCCATGCAATACCTCAGTCTGCCAATTTGAAAGACATCTCATTATTCCCCGCTGCACTTTCTCTGTCCGTGCCAGTATACTATTCTGGCATGTGTTCTGTGTACTCTACTTTTGTTGACTAATCTCTGTGTGAGACCACACCTCATCTATTGGCTCTCTTCATAATAGTGCAAAAAATGCTGAAATCTATTTATATTAGGTTAATAGGTTGGTATCTTCTGCAGTGGGGTCACACATACTGGCCTCTAAAATGTGTAAACAAAACCAAAACCTTTGAAAATATTAAGCAGGAAATCACTGAAGGCACCCCTTTCAAAATTGTGGGAGGTTTCTTTGTATGAAGCTTTGAAATTCCTACTCAGGGAGGTGAGAATCCTTTTGTGTTAAGAATATCTAATTTACAAGATATACTTTTTCATCTTTAGTGCAATCAAGGGTGATTGAGATCTGACAGGGACTGTTGAGACTGCTAAAAAGATCATCATGATGTTATATGGTTGGGCAGACTCCTCAGTCCATAAAGACCATTTCTACTTTCAAAGTTCAGAAGTTTAAAGATAAATTTATTGTCAGATTACATACATATCACCACATACAATCCTGAGATTCTTTTTCCTGCAAGTATACTTAGCAAATCTATAGAACAGTAACTGTAAGCAGGATCAGTGAACAACAAACTGTACAAATGCAAATATAATTAAATAGCAATAAATTACAAGAGCATGAAATAACAGAGTAGAGAATCCTTAAAGTGAGAAGAGTTTCAGCCAGAAATGTCGGCTGAATTTTTTCCATCGATGCTGCCTGGCCTGCTGAGTTCCTCCAGCATTTTGTGTGTGTTCCATCAGTTATGAGAACACCAGAAATAGAATGAGTGTAATTACAAACAAGAGAAAATCTGCAGATGCTGTAAATCCAAGCAACATTTACTTTTGTCTTCATCTGCTACCCCACCACCTTCCGCATCCAGTACATAAAACTCTGTAACTTCCACCATCTCCAAAGGGATTCCACCACTAAGCACATCTTTCTCTACTCCACCCTCCCCCCTCACTTTCTGCTTTCTGCAGGGATCACTGCATTTGTGCATTCATCCCTCCCCGCTGATCTCCCTCCTGGCACTTATCCTTGCTAGTAGAAGAAGTTCTACGCCTGCTCCTACAGCTCCTCCCTCACTACCATTCACTGCCGTATAACAATCCTTCCAGTTGAGGTGACACGTCACCTGTGAATCTGTTGGTATGACCTATTGTACCTGGAGCTCATGGTGTGGCCTCTTGTATTATCGCTGAAACTCAAAGTAGATTGGGAGACCACTTTGCCGAGCACCTACGCTCTGTCCACCAGAAAAAATGGGATCTCCCGGGACCTTCCTCTGGTGCTCCTCCCTCTTTTTCTTTTTCCATGGCCTTCTTCCTCTCCTGTAGATTCCCCTTCTCCAGCCCTGTATCTCTTTCACCAATCAACTTCCCAGCTCTTTACTTCCCCCTCCCAGTTTCACCTATTACCTTGTGTTTCTTCCTCCCCTTCATCTACATTCTAGCTCTGACTCTTCATCTTTTTTCTCCAATCCTGCTGAACAGTCTCAGCCCGAAACATCAGCTGTACTCTTGCATGGATGCTGCCTGGCCTGCTGAGTTCTGCCAGCATTTTGTGTGTTGCACAAGTAGTTATTTTTATCCCCTTTTGTTTCAAGAGCCTGATGGTTGAGGGGTGATAATTGTTGTTGGTGGTGTGAGTCCTGAGGTACTTGTACCTCCTATCTGATGACAATGGCGAGGAAAGAACTTGGCCTAGGTGATGAGGATCTTTGATGATGGATGCTGTTTTGCTATGGCAACATTTCGTGTTAATATGCTCAGTGATTTGGAGGGTTTTACCTGTGATGTACTAGGCCAAATCCTTTACCTTTTGTAGGACTTTCCGCTCAAAGGCATTGGTGTTCCCATACCAGGCTGTAATGCAGCCAGTCAATACACTTTCCACCACACTTATATAGAAATTTGCCAAGGTTTTTGATGACATGCTGAATCTCCACAGACTCCTGAGGAAGTAGTGGAGCTTCTGCTTTCTTTGGCATTATATTTATATGATGAGTCCAGGAGAGATCTTCTTGAGATAGTGACACCCAGGAATTTAAAGTTACTGACACTCTTCACCTCAGATCCTCCTATGAGTACTGGATCATGGACCTCTGGTGTCCCTATTCTGAATTCTACAATCATTTCCTTGGTCTTATTGATATTGAGTGAGAGGTTGTTCTTATTACACCAAACAGGCAAATTTTCAGTCTCCCTCCTGTATGCTGATTTATCAGCATCTTTGATACAGCCCACAACAGTGGTGTCATCAGCAAACTTGTATATGGTGGTGGAGCTCTACTTAGCCACACAGCCCTAGGTGTAAAGTGAGTAGAGCAGGGGGGTAAGCACACATCCCTGTGGTGCTCCTGTGCTGATAGAGATTGTGGAGGAGAGTTTTGCCAATCCAAACTCACTAGGGTCTGCAAGTGGGGAAATCCAGGATCCAATTGCACAAGGGAGTATTGAAGCAAAATGCAAGGTACAAAATAGATACAATTTATTGTTGGCTGGACTGGAAACTTTAAGGATTGCGTTATATTTTATTGCTGACACATCAGATTAAAAATCTGGCTGAGTGGTGTTGTACTAACAACTTCTCACTCAAATGTCAGGAGGACCAAAGAGATGATTATTGACTTCTTACTTGCTTACTGCTCATTACGCCTCCTGGCGTTTAGGGCAGCAATAAAGGTCCTCCATCTCTGTCTGTCCTTAGCCATGTTCTCTATTATCTCAATGTATGCTTCAGGGAATACGATCACACACAGGTGTAGAAGGATTCTTCATTGTTGTTTTCATAACAGTTTTGTTTGACCAGTCAAGGTTGTTAGCCCTGAGCTGAACTCCAAATCTGGAGGACCCCTTTTAGGCTGGCATCCACCCTTTGACCTTTTTGCCATGGGGGACCCTAATAAGGGTCAAAAAAAGGCCCCGACTCCAACCAGCATAACTCTCCAGGTTATTGAAGCACGCAAACTTCCAAACCACAGCAATGTTGTGGTCCTCTTGGATGATTATTGACCTCAGCAGGAGAAAACCAGAGGTCATGAGCTATTCCTCATAGAGGTGGAGAGAGAGTCAGCAACTGTAAATTCCTCAGTGTTATAATTTCAGAGGATCTGTTGTGGGTCCACCAGGTAAATGTCATTACAAAGAAAGTATGGGCGGTGCCTGCACTTTCTTAGAAGTTTGCAAAGATTTGGCATGTCATCTAAAATGTTGACAAACTTCTCATTCATTCATTTAAAATTTTTTATTGATACATATTCCAATAGAAGTACAAACAACAAAAAAGGAGTGTACACTGTCAAAATCATATATAGTATAATATTGAGATCCTCAATAGCGACAACTCTTAACAATTAAAAAAAAGATCAAAAATTACCATTATTGAGAAAAAGAAAAAACCCACTAAACTAATCTAAAGCAAACAAAAAAAGACTGGGCATTCCATTTGAGGACATAATTACAAAAAAAAAGGTGGGGGGGGGAATCCTTCCAGTCAAATCTGAAAAGTCATGGAGAAGAAGAAAAAAGATTACCTAAAAAAGTGAAAAGACAAACTTCTATAGATGTTTGTTCAGTATTGGTTCCATCATGGCCTGGTATGGAAACACCAATGCCCATGTGTGGAAAATCTACAAAATGTGGATGCCAGATAAAGCCCTCCCCACTATTGACCACCTCTACATGGAGCACTGTTGCAGGAAAGCAGCATCCATCATCAAAGACACCCACCATCCATCTCATGGTCTCATTTTGCTGCTGCCATTAGGAGCAAAGTACATGAGCTTTATGAACCATACCACCAGATTGAGGAACAGTTATTACCCCTCAACCATCAGCTCTTCAACCAGAGAACATAATTTTACGAGCCCAATCACTGAACTGTTCCCACAGCATATGGGCTCACTTTTAAAGCGTCTTCACCTCATGTTGTCGATATTTGTTGGTTATTAATTATTATTTCTCTTTTTGCATTTTTAGTTTGTTCTTCGCACATTGGTTGTTGGGTGCAGTCTTTCACTAATTCCATTGTGTTTCTTGTATTTACTGTAAATGTCCCAAGAAAATGAATCTCAGATGTTTGTCGTGACATATATGCATTTAGAAAATAAATTTACTCTGTATTTTGAACTTTAGTCATAATAATGGTAAATGCCTACTGAGTAAAATGTACACGGGAGTGACAGTACACTTGAGAATAATTTTTTGTCGCTGTGCATATCGCCCATGTAGCTCGCCGTGATCGTATAGTGGTTAGTACTCTGCGTTGTGGCCGCAGCAACCTCGGTTCGAATCCGAGTCACGGCATTGCGGAAAAGCAATGACACGGCATTGGGCATGCTTTTTTGTTTCTCTTGATGTTCCTGCTCTCTTTTAATATTCATATAAATAAAATCTATATATTTATAACCACGTTGTCTGAGTTTTCTTTGTGGAAACACGGAAAGGGAAAAATGCGGCTTACTTTAAAAAAATATTCTGCACTTTAAATTTTGACTTTTTCGACACGTTTGCTGCTTGACTTACTGAGTGTTTCCAACATTTTATATGCAGCTTTTAAAATCCTGCAAGTTCAACTTTTATTACATTTTAAAAAGAATATTATAATATGAAAGACCGTTACCAATTGCTCCACCTTTCGAGTTTTAAACTTTTTGCACGTTAGGTGGCATCTGTGTGCTAAACTTTTACGGTTTCTCGCTACTGTTCCTGCTTGACCTGTTGAGTGCTTCCAGTTTTCTTTATATGCAGCCTTGTAACCAACATATTATGAGTTCAACTTTTTTTTTACATTCTAAAAATAATATAATATGAAAGGCTATCGATTTAAAATGTTAATTCTATTCTGTCGGAATATGGTGCCTAATTCCCCCTTAGGTACTTATAATATTTATTACATTTTAATTATACTGTATGTATATCTCATGTGCTATTATAACATGTGCTGTTTGTGTTGAAATCGCCTGCAGTTGGATTCTCGGCATTTTTGCTATAGCTAGAGCTCTGTCTCACGATATACATATTATTCAGATAGTTTGGTGAGCTCTGAGTTTATTCAAAGCAGACCTGGAAATATTAACTAATGCAAATAATTGACATAATTTAGATCAGATTGTTGGTTGCTTTGTTCAAACAATTTTTGGTGCAGAAGATGCCGCCGGTCCCGGGAGATTAGAAATAGAAATTAAATTCCTATTGTAAATTGTGCTCAAAATGTTTACCGTCGAGCCTAACATCGAATCCGCATTTGAAAGCAAGTATGCGAAATGAAATATATTTAGTGGAAATGAAAGTGGAAAAATACATTTTGTTCCACTATTCAACATAATATTTGAGCGTTAAAAAGGGCGGGTGCTAATACGCTGTTTACCGTGAGGGGTCACTTAGGAGCTTAGCAGAAAGCTCCGCCTCCCTTAATGAACTCCAACGCAGATACGAATTTAGTTGGCTTTTTAGACACAAAGCACCTAAAAAAAAGCATACATCATACATCCACAAAGCATACTTTAAATTTGTGAAAAGTACATATCGGTTCTCTCTTGCTTCTATTGAACTTCTATCTTCAGACATAAAGTAGAGCTGTATTTTTCTCTTGTGGATTAATAGAACATAGAATAGTACAGCACATTACAGGCCCTTCGGCCCACAATGTTGTGCCGACCCTCAAACCCTGCCTCCCATATAACCCCCCCCCACCTTAAATTTCTCCATATACCTGTCTAGAAGTCTCTTAAATTTCACTAGTGTATCTGCCTCCACCACTGACTCAGGCAGTGCATTCCACGCACCAACTACTCTCTGAGTAAAAATCCTTTCTGTAATATCCCCCTTGAACTTCCCACCCCTTACCTTAAAGCCATGTCCTCTTGTATTGAGCAGTGGTGCCCTGGGGAAGAGGCGCTGGCTGTCCACTCTGTCTATTCCTCTTAATATCTTGTACACCTCTATCATGTCTCCTCTCATCCTCCTCCTCTCCAAAGAGTAAAGCCCTAGCTCCCTTAATCTCTGATCATAATCCATACTCTCTAAACTAGACAGCATCCTGGTGAATCTTCTCTGTATCTTTCCAATGCTTCCACATCCTTCCTAGAGTGAGGCGACCAGAACTGGACACAGTACTCTTAAGTGTGGCCTAACCAGAGTTTTATAGAGCTGTATCATTACATCGCGACTCTTAAACTCTGTCCCTTAATTTATGAAAACTAACACCCCATAAGCTTTCTTAACTACACTATCTACCTGTGAGGTAACTTTCAGGGATCTGTGGACATGTACCCCAGATCCCTCTGCTCCTCCATAATACCAAGTATCCTGCCATTTACTTTGTACTCTGCCTTGGAGATTGTCCTTCCAAAGTGTACCATCTCACACTTATCCGGGTTGAACTCCATCTACCACTTCAGCATCCTATCAATGTCTCTCTGCAATCTTCGACAATCCTCTACACTATCTACAACACCACCAACCTTTGTGTCGTCTGCAAACTTGCCAACCTACCCTTCATGAAGAAGGACAACATCACCCTCGGCCACAGGCACCAGAAGGTTTTGCAATGAAAGACCATAGTTTAGGGACCTTTCAGGCACTTCACAAGTGTGTTGCTTCATGAGGAAAAGGTTGATGCATTATGAGAGAATGATGAATTGATGATACAATAAACATAAAGATACTTGTTTAATGTATTTACTGTAGATATTATCAACAAAATACTGTATATACAGAGGTATTTTAAATGTAGAAGGGAGGAACAATATTCTGAAAGATTGATTTTCACAAACCACAAGACATAGGAGCAGAATCAGGCCATTCACCATTCAATCAGCTGATTTATTTTTATTTATTTAAAGATGCAGCGTGGAACAGGCCCTTCCAGTTCTTTGAGCCGCGCCACCAGCAACCTACCTAATTCATCCATGCCTTATCACAGGACAATTTACTATAACCATTTAAACTACTAACTGGTACGTCTTTCAACTGTTGGAAGAAGACCATGATTCCATGGGGAGGATGGACCAACTCTTTGCAGATAACACTGAGGATGAACTCTGAATCCCATTACCCCAAGTAGACATAATGAGGAGAAAGATTAGTTGGATAAACAATGAGACACCAGCTGCAATGAATGCATATACAAAGCCAAAATCAGTGTAGAACATGATAATGGTTATAAATTTATTAGTGCATGATGTACCATCAATAACTCTCCGAGACGTGAGGTGAGATATTGGCTTTTATTGACTGGAAGAAAGAACAAGCAGCAATTGACCACCATGCTACATCCTGGAGACTGAGAGGGCTCAGGCCCCAATCGCCTTTATACCGGGGTCAGTGGGAAGAGCCACAGGAGCAGTCAGCGGGGGGGGGGGGGGGGGGGTGCGTGTCCGGACAGGTATATGTAGTTCACCACAGTGCATCATTTGTTCTTTTGTTGAATTTATATCACACTGTTCCTTATTATATACTTATTGGAATGAATGGGTTCGACAAGGAAGCTGCTGGTAACAAAGATGGAGAGTTGAGAGTATTATAACAGTGAACATTTAATGTCAAGTGTCATAACTTACATTATGTAACTCATATTTTGCCACAATATAGTATATGGATTTCTCAGATAGTGATAAATATGTTAAATTAAATTTAAGTGCTATTGTAGCATATGATTTGTGTCTTTGAATTTTGATGTGTTTTTTTTCCCAGGTGTTGCCGTTGACACCATAAATAGCCTGGGACAGACGCCCCTGTTCATAGCTGCATTGCTGGACCTTGTCAAAGTTGTTGATGTATTACTGATGTTTGGAGCAGATCCTAACCAGTGAGTATCTTGACTAAAAGCCATATGCTTAAAAAGATCCATTTGTGTTTAAATAGTATTACATATCAAAACTTTGGAAGTTTCTATGAAGTGTGAGAAAAGAAGAATGAAAGAAAAAATGCCTAATCTTTTTCAATAAACATTCATTCTGTCTAGTCGGTGTGATGACCGGAGTACACCTGTGCATGCAGCAGCTTTCTCATGCAATCAGTGGATTCTTAGTAAATTACTGGATGCTGGAGGTGATTTGCGTTTGAATGATAAAGATGGAAGATTACCCCAAGTCTGGGCACAGTCAGCCGGGAAGGAAAGGAGTGTTCGGGTATGAAGCAGTGGAGTTTACCTACTTGATTTGCTTTTTATTATTAATAGTTTGAAGTCCATCCCACACTGGAGGCATGACACATTTTCCCAAAAAAGGAGGATGTAATAATTAGACAATGAATTGTGTGTTATGTAAATCCTGCAACAGGTTAAATAGTGACACTGGCAAAGGCATTGTTTTTTTATTTGGAGAGATTAAATTTCAGGGTCGAAACTACTTTCCCTCTTCTGAAAATCATGGACCATTTTGTTCAAGGATGTCCTTAATTAGTGACTGGATAGCCGTAGCACAAATATTTCTTCTCTTGACTCAGAAGTTGGTGCACCTTAAATTATTGTAGAGTCATAACCTCAAAAACTAAGATGTCACTTTAGTGCCAAACTTGGAATTTGATAGTCATAAGTCCCACCTTTTAAATGAGGTATTAAACAAACACTCTATAACTTTACATTAAGGATTAGATTAACCTTATTTGTGACATGTAATTGAAACATACAGTGAAATGTGTGGTTTGCATCAATACCTAACACAGTCTGAGGACATGTCGGGGGCAGCATAAGACGCCCACAACTTACCAACCCTAACCTGTACAAGTTTGGAATGTGGGAGGAAACTAGAATACGGAGGAAACCCACATAGTCATGGGAAAAACTTACAAAACACCTTACAGGACAGCAGCAGGAACTGAACCCTGCTCTTCCGATTGCTGATGCTGTAAAGCCATTATGCTACTGTGCCATACCATAAAGTATTTAAAGCAGAGTATTTAAAGAAGAAGAGGGAGGTTTTGGTGTGCTGGGCATTATTTATCCTTCAA
Source organism: Hypanus sabinus (assembly GCF_030144855.1). NCBI lineage: Eukaryota > Metazoa > Chordata > Chondrichthyes > Myliobatiformes > Dasyatidae > Hypanus > Hypanus sabinus. The sequence goes on from NC_082711.1 coordinate 174,312,708, forward strand.
CTAGCATCATTTAAATCTTTTCACCTGCTTATTTATCTTATTGCAGTTTATGGCACATTATTTTGAATCAATTGGAACTGTCAACATCATTACAATTGATAGTCCTGGATGGTAGTTTGCCTCCCTGGTGCCAGGGTTCGGGACGTTTCTGATCGCGTCCAAGATATCCTGAAGTGGGAGGGTGAGGAGCCAGAGGTCGTGGTACATGTAGGTACCAATGACATAGGAAAGGGGAAGAGGTCCTGAAACGAGAGTATAGGGAGTTAGGAAGGCAGTTAAGAAGAAGGACCGCAAAGGTAGTAATCTCGGGATTACTGCCTGTGCCACGTGACAGTGAGAGTAGGAATGGAATTAGGTGGAGGATGAATGCGTGGCTGAGGGATTGGAGCAGGGGGCAGGGATTCAAGTTTCTGGATCATTGGGACCTCTTCTGGGGCAGGCGTGACCTGTTCAAGAAGGACGGGTTACACTTGAATCCTGGGGGGACCAATATCCTAGCGGGGAGGTTTGCTAGGGCTACAGGGCAGACTTTAAACTAGTAAGATGAGGGGGTGGGAATCAATTTGAGGAAACTATGGGAGAGGAGGTTCGTTCACCAGTAGAGCAAGTAAATAGACAGTGTGTGAGGGAGGAAAGGCAGGTGATGGAGAAGGGATGCGCTCAGCCCAAAGATGTAGGGGAGAAGAAAGAAAAGGATAATAAATTTGAATGCATTGTTAGGGATGAAAAGAGAGGAAGAGGTGGAGAGTATCTTAAATGTATCTATTTTAATGCTAGGAGCATTGTAAGAAAGGTGGATGAGCTTAAAGTGTGGATTGATACCTGGAATTATGATGTTGTAGCTATTAGTGAAACATGGTTGCAGGAAGGGTGTGATTGGCAACTAAATATTCCTGGATTTAGTTGCTTCAGGTGTGATAGAGTAGGAGGGGCCAGAGGAGGAGGTGTTGCATTGCTTGTCCGAGAAAATCTTATGGTGGTGCTTTGGAAGGATAGATATTAGAGAGCTCCTCCAGGGAGGGTATTTGGGTGGAATTGAGGAATGGGAAAGGTGTAGTAACACTGATAGGAGTGTATTATAGGCTACCTAATGGGGAGCGTGAATTGGAAGAACAAATGTGTAAGGAAATAGCAGATATTTGTAGTAAACACAAGGTGGTGATTGTGGGAGATTTTAATTTTCCACATGTAGACTGGGAAGCTCATTCTGTAAAGGGGCTGGATGGTTTAGAGTTTGTGAAATGTGTGCAGGATAGTTTTTTGCAACAATACATAGAAGTACCGACTAGAGATGGGGCAATGTTGGATCTCCTGTTAGGGAATGCGATTGGTCAGCTGACAGATGTATGTGTTGGGGAGCACAGTGATCACAATAGCATTAGCTTCAATATAATTATGGAGAAGGACAGGACAGGACCTAGAGTTGAGATTTTTGATTGGAGAAAGGCTAACTTTGAGGAGATGCGAAGGGATTTAGAGAGAGTGGATTGGGTCAAGTTGTTTTATGGGAAGGATGTAATAGAGAAATGGAGGTCATTTAAGGGTGAAATTATGAGGGTACAGAATCTTTATGTTCCTGTTAAGTTGAAAGGAAAGGTTAAAGGTTTGAAAGCACCATGGTTTTCAAGGGATATTAGAAACGGTTCAGAAAAAGAGGGATGTCTACAGTAGATATAGGCAGCATGGAGTAAAGGAATTGCTCGAAGAATATAAAGAATCTAAAAGGAATCTTAAAAAAGAGATTAGAAAAGCTAAAAAAGATACGAGGTTGGTTTGGCAAATAAGGTGAAAGTAAATCCGAAAGGTTTCTACAGTTATATTAAAAGCAAGAGGATAGTGAGGGATAAAATTGGTCCCTTAGAGAATCAGGGTGGTCAGCTGTGTGTGGAGCCGAGGGAGATGGGAGAGATTTTGAACGATTTCTTCTCTTCAGTATTCAATAAGGAGAAGGATATTGAATTGTGTAAGGTGTGGGAAACAAGTAAGGAAGTTATGGAACCTATGACAATTAAAGAGTTGGAAGTACTGGCGCTTTTAAGAAATTTAAAAGTGGATAAATCTCCGGATCCTGACAGGATATTCCCCAGGACCTTGAGGGAAGTTTGTGTAGAGATAGCAGGAGCTCTGACGGAAATCTTTCAGATGTCATTAGAAACGGGGATTGTGCCGGAGGATTGGTGTATTGCTCATGTGGTTCCATTGTTTAAAAAGGGTTCTAGAAGTAAGCCTAGCAATTATAGACCTGTCAGTTTGACATCAGTGGTGGGTAAATTAATGGAAAGTATTCTTAGAGATAGTATTTATAATTATCTGGATAGACAGGATCTGATTAGGAGTAGCCAGCATGGATTTGTGCATGGAAGGTCATGTTTGACAAACCTTTTTGAATTTTTTGAAGAAGTTACGAGGAATATTGTTGAGGGTAAGGCAGTGGATGTAGTCTATATGGACTTCAGCAAGGCCTTTGACAAAGTTCCACATGGAAGGTTAAGAAGGTTCAGTCGTTAGGTATTAATGCTAGAGTAATAAAATGGATTCAACAGTGGCTAGATGGGAGATGCCGGAGAGTAGTGGTGGATAATTGTTTATCGGGATGGAGGCCAGTGACTAGCGGGGTGCCTCAGGGATCTGTTTTGGGCCCAATGTTGTTTGTAATATACATAAATGATCTGGATGATGGGGTGGTAAATTGGATTAGTAAATATGCCGATGATACTAAGGTAGGAGGTGTTGTGGATAATGAGGTGGGTTTTCAAAGCTTGCAGGGAGATTTATGCCGGTTAGAAGAATGGGCTGAACGTTGTCAGATGGAGTTTAATGCTGAGAAGTGTGAGGTTCTACATTTTGGCAGGAATAATCCAAATAGAACATACAGGGTAAATGGTAGGGCATTGAGGAATGCAGTGGAACAGAGAGATCTAGGAATAACAGTGCATAGTTCCCTGAAGGTGGAGTCTCATGTAGATAGGGTGGTGAAGAAGGCTTTTGGAATGCTGGCCTTTATAAATCAGAGCATTGAGTACAGAAGTTGGGATGTAATGTTAAAATTGTACAAGGCATTGGTAAGGCCAAATTTGGAATATTGTGTACAGTTCTGGTCACCGAATTATAGGAAAGATATCAATAAATTAGAGAGAGTGCAGAGACGATTTACTAGGATGTTACCTGGGTTTCAGCACTTAAGTTACAAAGAAAGGTTGAACAAGTTAGGTCTCTATTCATTGGAGCGTAGAAGGTTGAGGGGGGATTTGATCGAGGTATTTAAAATTTTGAGAGGGATAGATAGAGTTGACGTGAATAGGCTGTTTCCATTGAGAGTAAGGGAGATTCAAACGAGAGGACATGATTTGAGAGTTGGGAGCAAAAGTTTAAGGGAAACACGAGGGGGTACTTCTTTACTCAGAGAGTGATAGCTGTGCGGAATGAGCTTCCTGTAGAAGGAGTAGAGGCCAGTTCAGTTGTGTCATTTAAGGTAAAATTGGATAGGTATATGGACAGGAAAGGAGTGGAGGGTTATGGGCTGAGTGCGGGTAGGTGGGACTAGGTGAAATTAAGAGTTCGGCACGGACTAGGAGGGCCGAGATGGCCTGTTTCCGTGCTGTGATTGTTATATAGTTATATGGTTCCCTGGAAAATCAGTTGCACATTGCTTTTTTGAGCATTACTTATTTGAAAATGGATTTTTTTCTGGAGTGAAACTCTGGAAGTTCAATTGGGTTGATCTGCCAGTTTGAACCTAATAAAGAACATAAACGTTTCTACTTTTGAATCATAAATATGTTATTGATTGCAAAACACTTTTGGACATCTTATGATGTTTTGTAATAGCCTATCCTTCGTTTGATTACAGTGTTATAATAGCCAGACATTAACTTGCCCTCTTGTGATACTTATGCCTGCACAATCAAAATAATTGAGAGCATTAACTTTGCTAGATTTCCTTTTGGTTTACCTTGGGCACTCAGACCTGCTGAAGTCCCATAATGCTCAGTTCAGCTAAAGACTGCAGGAGTAATCATAAAAACTAAATATAGGTGACTTTGTGGCAAAGTTTCTGGATGATATGAAGATAGGTGGAGGGGTAGGTTGTGCAAAGGAAGCAATGCAATTGCAGCAGGACAGACAAATTGGAAAAATGGGCAAAAAAAGTGGCAGATGGAATACAGTGTTGGGAAATGTACAATAATGCATTTTGGTAAAAGGAACAATATTGCAGACTGCTTTCTAAATGGGCAGAAGGTTCGAAAATCAGAGGTGCAGAGGGACTTAGGAGTCCTCGTGCAAGACTCCCAGAAGGTTAATTTACAGATTGAGTCTGGTAAAGAAGGCAAATGCAATGTTGGCATTTATTCCAAGAGGAGTAGAATATAAAAGCAAGAAGATGGCTGCACTTGGAGTTTCGTCAACAGTCTTGGACAGCTTATCTCAGAAAGAATGTGCTGTCGTTGGAGAGAGTCTAGAGGAGGTTCACAAGGATGATTCTGTGAATGAAGGGGTTAACATATGAGATTATTTGGCAGCTTTGAGTCTGTACTCACTGGAATTTAGAAGAATCCGGAGGTGGGGGGGAATCTCATTGAATCCTACCAAATGTTGAAAGGACTAGATAGGATGGATGTGGAGAGTATGGTGGCGTTATCCAGAACTAGAGTGCACAGCCTCAAAATTGAGGGGCGAGCTTCTAGAACAGAGGTAATGAGGAATTTGTTTAGCCAGAGATTAGAGAATCTGTGGAATACCAATAAAAAATAAATCACAAAAAAAAAGAATCTGTGGAATACTCTGCCAAGTCCGTGGGTATATTTAAGGCAGAAGTTGATCATTTCCCAATTGGTCAGGACATCAAAGGATATGGCTTTAAGGCATGGGGTTGAGTGAGATCTGCGATTAGCCATGATGGAATGGTGGAGCAGACTGGATAGGCTGAATGACCTAATTCTGCTCCTATGTCTTATCGACTCTGCTTTACATTGGGGAGGAGTGGGGGGTACATTCTTAGAAAATTGTCTACTGTATGCAGTGAATTTCCATAATATGAAACTATGTCATTTAAGCATGCATTCAGAAATGTAAATTAGAAATGAGATAATTTTATGTTTATTTGTTTATTTGGGTAACGATTTATAAATTCTGTATGGACAGATATCCCATTACCAGTAAAGCAGGGGCAACCTGTATGCAGATGAAAATGATTTAGGAACAAAATTTTAAAATTATAGGTGTTGCAACTTAGAAATAAAACAATAAATGCTTGACACACTCAACATGAATGGAAAGAGAAATGGTGTAACATCTCACATCAAAAGCCCTTTGTCAGAAATCAGGAAGAAAGTTAGTTTTAAGATGTAGGGGGATGTAATTAAAACCATAAGACATAGGAACAGAATTAGGCCATTTGGCCCATTGAGTCTGCCATTCTGTCATGGCTGATCCTTTTCATCCCTCCTTAGCCTTCTCCCCTTACCTTTTGATGCATGACCAATCAAAAGCCTATCAAGCTCTGCCTTAAAAACACTGAACGATCTGGCCTCCACAGCTGCTTGTGGTAAAAAAATTACACAAATTCACCACCCCCTGACTTAAGAAATTTCTCCACATCTCTTTTTTAAATAGACGTTCTTCTATCCTGAGACTGTGCCCTCTTGTCCTAGACTCCACCACCATGGGAAACATCCTTTCCACATCTAGTCTGTCTAGGCCTTTTATGATGATCCTTCTAAGTTCCAGTGAGTGCAGACCCAGAGCTATGAAACGTTCCCCGTATGATAACACTTTCATTTTGGGAAATCATCCTTGTGAACCTCATTTGAATCCCCTCCAATGCCAGCACATATTTTCTCAGATGAGAAGCCCAAAACTGTTCACAGTACTCAAGATGAGTCCTCACCAGTGCCTTATAAAGCCTCAGCATCACACCTCTGCTCTTGTATTCTAGACCTCTTGAAATTAATGCTCACATTGCATTTGCCTTCCTCACCACTGACTCTATCTGCAAGTTAACCTTTAGGGTGTTCTGCACAAGGACTCCCAAGTCCCTTTGCATCTCAGACTTTTGGATTTTCTCCCCATTTAGAAAATAGTCTGCACCTTTATTTCTACTACCAAAGTGCATGACCGTGTGTTTTCCAACCTTGTACTTCATTCTTTCTTTCTTTTTCCAATATATCTATTAAATTTCATATACACAAATACAGAATTCAAAAGGATACTTATTATAAATCAAAATAAGATAGCACAAAATGCACTATATATAAATCACGCTGATACAATCATGGTATCGCATATTGATGATCAATCAAATAAAAATAAATTGAATGATTAAATACAATAGTGTGGTTAATTTATATTATTTTAAAAATCTACACCCCCTACCAAGTCAAAGCCACTTCCTTGCCCATTCTCTTAATCTGCTTTAAGTCCTTCTGCAGCCTACCTGTTTCCTCAACACTACCTGCCCCTCCACAATCTTTGTATCATCTGCAAACTTTTCAACAAAGCCATCTATTCCATCACTTAAATCATTGATACACAGCATAAAAAGAAGTGATCCCAACACCAAACCCTGTGGAACACCATCAGTCACTGGCAGCCAACCAGTAGAGGATCCTTTTATTCTGACTCGCTGCCTCCTACTAATCAGCCATTGCTCTAACCATGCCAATAACTTCCCTGTAATACCATGGACTGTTAACTTGGTAAGCAGCCTCATGTGTGGCACCTTGTCAAAGGCCTTCTGTAAGTCCAAATACACAACACCCACTGCATCCCCTTTATCTATCCTACATGTTATCTCCTCAAGGAATTCCATGGGTTTATCAGGCAAGGTTTCCTTCTAAGGAAACCTTGCTGACTTTGTTCTGTCTTGTCCTGTGTCACCAAGTACACTATAACCTCATCCTTAACAAATGACTCTAATATTTTCCAAACCACTGAGTAACTGGTCTATAATTTCCTTTATGCTGCTTTCCTCCTTTCTTAAAGAGTGAAGTGATATTTGTAATTTTCCAGTCCTCTGGCACCATGCCAAAGTCCAATGATTTTTGAAAAACCATTACTAATGCCACCACTATCTTTACCACTACCTCTTTCAGAATCCTAGGGTAAAGTTCACCTGGTCCAGGTGACATATGTATCCTTAGGGCTTTCAGCTTTTTGAGCACCTTCTCCCTTGTAATAATAACTGCACTCACTTCTCCTCCCCCACACCTTTCAACATCTGGCACACTACTAGTGTTTTCCAGACTGAAGACTGATGCAAAATACTCATTTAGTTAATTTGCCATCTCCTTGGCCTCGTTATTATTTCTCCAACCTTACTTTCTAGTGGTCCTATATCCACCCTTAATTCTTTTTTTAATTTTTTACATACTGAGATAGCTTTTGCTCTCCATGTTGATATTGTTTGCTAGCTTGCTTTCATATTTCATCTTTTTCCTCCTAAAGATTCTTTGAGTTGCTCACTGTAGGGTTTTAAAAGCTTCCTAATCCTCTGTCTTCTCACTAATTTTTGCTTTCTTGTATTTTACATTAGCTTTGACTTCCCTTGTCAGCCATGGTTGTACTAATTTGCCATTGAGTTTGATTTTGGAATACATCTGTCCTGCATCTTCCTCATTTTTCCCAGAAATTCACGCCATTGCTGTTCCACTGTCACCCCTGCCAGCATCTCCTTCCAATTTACTTTGGCCAGCTCTTCTCTCATACCACTGTAATTTCCTTTACTCCACTGAAGTACTGCTACATCAGATTTCAAGTTGAACTTGATCACTGTCTTGTAAGGGTTCTTTTACCTTAAGCTTCCTAAATGCCTCCAGTTCATTACATAGCACCCAATCCAGAATAGCTGATCCCCTAGTAGACTCAATGACAAACTGCTCTAAAAAGCCATCTCATAGGCATTCAACAAACTCACTCCTTTGAGGTCCACTTCCAACCTGATTTTCCCAACCAACCTGCATGTTGAAATCTCCCATGACTATCACAACTTTGCCCTTTTGACATGCCTTTTCTATTTCCCATTGTAATCCGTAGCCCACATCCCAGCTTCTGTTGGGAGGCCTATATATAACTGCCATTGGGATCCTTTTAGCCTTGCAGTTTCTTAAATAAAACCACAAGGATTAAACATCTTCTGATCCTATTTCACATTCTTCTATTGATTTGATGCCATTCTTTACCAGCAGAGCCACACCACTCTCTCTGTCTACCCTCCTATCTGTAAGAATATAAGAAATAGGAGCAGGAGTAGGCCATCAAGCCTGCCCCGTCATTCAATAAGATCATGGCTGATCTGTCCATAAACTCAACTCCTTCTACCTGCCTTTTCCCCACAACCCTTAATTCCCTTACTATGTAAAAATCTATCCAGCTGTATCTATATACTACTAAAACTCTCATGCTCTGTCTGTTTGTGACCTCCAATTAGCGCAAACGGTGCATTACAGTGGCACTATTTTTGGCTAAATCAATTTAAAATGTGGTAACTTACAGAATGCAGGCAAAGTTCAGGGTTGTATATTCATACAAAATTGCTCACTCGCCAAAATCAACAGCCCCGCTTTCACCCAAGAGCCAATGTCAGCCATGACGAAAACCGCGATGCGACATCATGACGCATGTGCACGGCCAGCCTCAGAAGCGACTCACGATGCTCACAGCAGTGGCACCAACCAGAGCAAAAGGGCAGGGCAGCTCTATTTCAAGTGGTCACATACTGCTGATCACTATCAGCATGTGCAGGATTGGGACAGATCCAACTGCCACCCATTCAATAAGAGATAATTAAATCTTATTGTAATGACGTACTTCGAGACACCCATCAAACCCTTTGCTGCAGTCAAAGGACAGCGGTGACTAATATCATGTCTATTTAGGAAAGTGCCAACCTCATCATCAAGAATAATCAGCATCCTGGAGGCTTTGGTGTTACTGCTTTGTACCTTCTACCCAGCATTAAGGTAAAAAAATATGGTCAGCCTAATTATGCCGCATGGAAAGAGAAGGAGGACATTATGGTCAAGAGATGACACCAAACGTTGTTGGGAATTGGCTAAGGAGAGGGAGAGAACAAGAATCAGATGAGGCCTGAGCCACACGACTCTAGGATCAAAGTGTCAGGACAAAAAAAATGAGAGAAGAAGAGACAGAAGAGGAGGGGCATGTACATCTCCAAAATGACAATTGGCACAGAAGGATGAGAGAGGAAGAGACAAAGGAGCTGAGAAATGCACGTCTCCAGGATCAGAGACAAACAACAAACAGCAGAAGAGATGAAGAGACGGCGGATGAAAAGACTGCACATCTCCAGAATGACAACGAAAAGCACATGGGTGGCACATCCACCAGAAATGATGCCGTCAAAAGTGTACTGCGTTAAATGAGGAGGAGCTATATTTGCCTTGCTATGTGTGGTTCTTCTTTAATAAATTGAGGTTTTCTTCTTCAATTTTCAAAGCAAAGGGATACCAATAGTGTTCAGGAAAATTTAATGTTCATTCTGGTCACATCAGACTGCACTAACCCTTCTCTCAAAGGGTGCCCCAACGGGTCACCCCATTGTCTAGTCTTAAATATATTTAATGAAGAAGCCTCAACTGCTTCCCTGGGCAGAGAATTCTGCAGATTCACCACTCTCTGGGAAAAACAGTTCTTCTTCATCTCTGTCCTAAATTTTCTCCCCTGAATCTTGAGGCAATGTCCCCTAGTTCTAGTCTCACCTACCAATGGAAACAACTTTCCCACTTCTATCTTATCTATCCCTTTCAAAACATTTGATTTTTCTATAAAATCCCTTCTCATTCTTCTGAATTTCAGAGAGTATAGTGCCTCGCGACTCAATCTCTCCTCATAGGTTAACCTCTTCATCTCTGGAATCAACCTGGTGAACCTCCTCTGCACTGCCTCCAAAGCCTTCCTCAAGTATGGAGACCAGAACTGCACACAGTACTCCAGGTGCAGCCTCACCAGTACCCTGTATTGTTGCAGCATGACCTCCCTGCTCTTGAATTCAATCCCTCTAGCAATGGAGGCCATCATTCCGTTTGCCTTCTTAATGACCTGTTGTACCTGCAAACCAACTTTTTGTAATTCATGAACAAGCACTCCCAAGTCCCTCTGCACAACAACATGCTGCAATCTTTCACCGTTTAAATAATCATCTCCTCTTCTATTATTCCTTCCTAAGTGGATGATCTCGCATTTACCAATGTTGTATTCCATCTGCCAGACCTTGGCTCACTCACTTAATCTAATTATATCCATCTGCAGACTCTCCACATCCTCTGTACAATTTGCTTTTCCACTCAGTTTAATGTCATCAGCAAATTTTGCTATGCTACACTCAGTCCCCTCTTCCAAGTCATCAAGGTAAATGGTAAACAGCTGCGGGCCTAGCACCGACACACTCACCACTGATTGCCAACCAGAAAAACACCCATTTATACTAATTCTCTGCCTTCTATTGGTTAACCAATTCACTATCCATGCCAATACATTTCCTCTGACTCTATGCATCCGTATCTTACTTATAAGTCTCTTGTGCGGCACCTTATGAAATACCTTCCAGAAATCCAAGTATATAACACCCACTTGTTCCCCTCCATCTACTGCACTCATTATTCCTCTGATACAGTGTGTAACTTTGGACATTCAGCTCCCAACTACAACCATCCTTCAGCCAAGATTCAGTAATGGCCACCACCTCATACCTGACAATCTGTAAAGTGCAACAAAATCATCCACCTTATTTCTTATACTCTGTGCATTGAGACATAACACTTTGAGTTCTGTATTTGCTCCATTTTTGATTCTGCATCCTTAATGCAATGATACTAACCCTGCTGGCTGCAATTATCTCCTATGATCTGCCTGTCCCTCCTGACAATCTGACATCATGCTATCTTTTTTACCATCTGTCCTATCCTGAGTTCCTTCATTCCAGTTTCCACAACCCTGCCAAATTAGTTCAAACCCTTCCAAACAGCTCTGACAAGCCTACCCATGAGGAAATTGGTTCCCCTCAGGTTCAGGTGCAACTCGTCACTTTTGAACAGGTCACATCTCCCCCAGAAGAGATCCCAATGATCCAAGAACTTGAAGCCCTGTCCCCTGCACCAGCTTCTCAGCCATGCATTAATTTGCCAAATCATTCTGTTTCTACCCCCACTGGTACGTGGCACAGGCAACAATCCAGAAATTACTACCCAGGAGGTCCTTCTTCTCAATTTTCTACCTAGCTCTCTAAATTCTCTTTCCAAGGCCTCTATGCTTTTCCTTCCTATGTAATTTGGGCCAATGTGTATCAAGACATCTGGCTATCTTCCCTCCCTCTTTAAAATGTAGACGCCCCTGATCATGGCACCTGGGAGGCAATGTACCATCTGGGCGTCCCATTCACATCCACAGAATCTCCTATTTGTTGCCCTGACTATTGAGTCCCCTATCACTATCACTCCCTTCTACTCCTCCTTTCCCTTCTGCACCATGGATTTAAGCTCAGTGCCAGCAACCCGGTCTCCAAGGCATTCCCCTTGCAGGCCATCCCCCACAACAGTATCTAAAGTGATATACTTATTATTGAGAGGAATGGCCAAGAGGGTGCTCTGCACTAACTGCCTATTCACATTTACATTTCTCTTGATGGTTACCCAGCTACTCACCTCCTGCAACTTAGGGGTGACAACTTGATGCACCATCAGTAACTCTCTCTGGGACGTAAAGGCGAGTTATCGGCTTTTATTGACTGGAAGAAGGAACAAGCAGTGGTTGACCACCATACTACATCCTGGAGACAGAGAGGCCGGGCTCAGACCTCAATCGCCTTTATACTGGGGTCTGTGGGAGGAGCCACAGGAGCAGTCAGCAAGGGGCGTGTCCAGACAGGTATATGTAGTTCACCACACTACTTCCATATATTTTTGCTCAATGATCTCCTCACTCTCCCATACAAGCCAATGGTCATTCAGCTGCTGCTCCAGATCCCTAACACCGTCTTCAAAGAGCTGCAACCGGATGCACCACAGAGATGCTTCCTGGAAGGCTCTGGGTCTCCTAGGACTCCCACATCCGGCATGAAGAACACGTAACAGCCATTTACTACACTAGGTGCAGTAACAGAAAAAAAAGGAACCTTAATAGAAGCTTACCCAGAGCCAACACCTTTTTCGGGCCGGTTCATTTGAGCTGAATCCTGACACTTCTCTTTTCACACAAAGTACACTGCAGATGCTGTGGTCAAATCAACACGTACAACCAAGCTGGAGGAACTCAGCAGGTCGGGCAGCATCCGTTGAAACGAGCAGTCAATGTTTCAGGCCGAGAACCTTCGTCAGGACTGATGAAGGAAAGGGCAGGGGCCCCATAAAGAAGGTAGGGGGAGGGGGGAAGGTGCCAGGTGAAAATCTTTCCTCTGATTGGTTTTTCACCTGGCACCTTCCCCACCCCACCACCTTCTTTATAGGGCCCCTGCCCCCTCCTTCTTCAGTCCTGATGAAGGGTCTCGGCCAAAACGTCGACTGCTCGTTTCAACGGATGCTGCCCGACCTGCTGAGTTCCTCCAGCTTGTTTGTACGTGTTGACTTCTCTTTTCATCACTGGTCTCCTCCCAACAATGGCCATCCTGCTTGTCCCTTTTGTACTTTTAAACAAGGATTGCTGACGTGTGAAAAATCTGGTCACTGTGCTCTGCTCTTGTCACTCATTGGGCCATTGTAATTGGGATGGATAGGGGAAAATCAATATCTCCGATAGGGTGAGTCCAGGGTTACCATGAACATAATTATGTTGATAAATTAATGAGGGCAGTTAGAGAGAGAAAACACAGATAAGAAGGAAACTGCAAAATACAGAGCAGTAGTGAGTGTCCAGTAGATCAGACTGAGCTGATGAGACAGAAGTGAAGTTACAGACAGATAATGACAACCAACCTAGCCAATTCTCTTACAAAGAAAGCACTTAAATTGGTTGTTGAGTTCAATTTTAAATACAGAATGCAGTGATGTCCTAGATGGGAGATGAGGTGCAGTTTCTCAAGCTAACATTGGACCCTATTATACCAGTGCAAGAAGCCACAGGTAGATACGCCAGATTGGGAATGGGATGGGGAATTAAAGTTGCAGCAAGAGGAAGCTCAGAGTGGGTCCTGTGGATCGATGCAGGTGTTCTGTAAAATGGCTACGCGGTCTGTTTGAATTGAATTGACTTTATTTCTTACATCCTTCACATACGTGAGGAGTAAAAATCTTTGTACATTTCTGTCTAAATGTGCAATTTATAGTGTACAACAGGACAGTCAGTATAGCATAGAAATACAATTGTATTAGTGTGAATTAATCATTCTGAAGACCTGGTAGAAGAAACTGTCCTGGAGCCTTTTATACTGTGGTACGATTTCCCAGATGGTAGCTGTTGGAACAGTTTGTGGTTGGGATGGCTCGGGATCCCAGTGATCCTTCGTGTCCTTTTTACACACTTGTCTCTGTAAATGTCCTGAATAATGGGAAGTTCACAACTACAGGTGTGCTGGGCTGACTTCACCACTGTCTGCAGAGTCCTGCGATTGAGCGAAGTTAAGTTCCCATACCAGGCAGTGAGTGATACAGCCAGTCAGGATGCTCTCAATTGTGCCCCTGTAGAAAGTCCTTAGGATTTGGGGACCCATACCAAACTCTTCAACCATCTGAGGTGAAAGAGGCGTTGTTGTGCTTTTCTCACCACACAGCCGGTGTGTGTGCCGCACCATCAACCAGGTATATTAAAATATCCTGTAGCCGACCATCCTCTTGATAATCTGGTAAATGACTGAGCTGTTGCATTACACCAGCTGAAGTAAATGGGGCTGGACAATTGGTTTGTGCCATACTGCTACAGCCAGAGGGATGTTCTCTGGAGCTGCTTCATTTATGCCGTATCTTTCTAAGGAAAGGAATGTTTTCTCTGCCCTGCAATTTACTGTGGACTGGCCAGCATTGAATATAAACCCGCAGTCAGGAGATGAGTGATGTCTCTTGGTTTGAGGAGTATTTACTATGTTGTTGTAACCCAGTTCTGTTCAGCTGATTCAAGTTTGGACTCTAGAACAGTTCTGTTGAGTTTGTAAACATTTTGGGTAAATAAAACCCCTATTTTTTTCACCTTGCTCTCTTTACTTGCTCTCCCAGTTTTATGCTTACCCTGGTCCTTCACAGCTGATATGTACAGACCATGTGAGATCCTCAGTGATGTTTGTACTGAGGAATTTATAGCTGTTCACCCTCTTAACCCCAGATCCATTGATGTCAATAGGAGTTAGCCTTTCTCCGTTCCTCCTGTAGTCCACAACCAGCTCCTTTGTTTTTGCAACATTGAGGGAGAGGTTGTTTTCTTGACACCACTGTGTCAGGGTGATGACTTCTTCTCTGTAGGCTGCCTTGTGATATTTTGAGATTATAAGCCAATCAATGTTGTATTGTCAGCAAATTTAATTAGCAGATTGGAGCTATGGGTGGCAGCACAGTCAGAGTAAAGGAGGGGGCTTTAGACACAGTCCTGAGGGGCACCTATGTTGAGGATCAGAGGGGCAGAGGTGAGGGAGCCCACTCTTACCACCTGCTGGCAACCTGACAGGAAGTCCAGGATTCAGCTGCACAAAGCAGGGTGAAGGCCGAGGTCTCTAAGCTTCTTGTCAAGCCTGGAGGGAATGACGGTGTTGAATGCTGGACTGTAGTCCAAGAACAGCATTCTCACATAAGCATCCTTCTTTTCCAGTTATGTAAGGATGGTGTGTAGAGCTGTGGTTATTGCATCATCTGCCTGTTGGTTGTGTCGGTAGGCAAATTGTAGGGGGTCCAGTGTGGGTGGTAGCAAGCTGCAGATGTATTCCTTGACCAGCCTCTCAAAGCACTTGCTTATTATTGAGGTGCATGCGACAGGACACCAGTTGTTCAGACATGTTACCTTGGTCTTTTTAGGTACAGGGACAATAGAGGAGGTTTTGAAACAGGAGGGCACTCTACACTGGGAGAGGGAGAGACTAAAAATGTCTGTAAACACACCTGCCAGTTGTGCTGTGCACATCCTGAGTACCTGCCCTGGGATGTTGTTTGGTTTTCACAATGCCACACACTCATTCCAATAGCCAGTTGAACAATGGTGTATTGTTAAATTAAAGGCATGTTTAGATTTATTTACAAATATATCAAATTGCATCATATATTTGAATTTGTACAGTTTGATTGTATATCAGTTTAGATTCTGTGTTGAAGTTGTAAAATCTGAAAAGAATACAATTAGATAAAATTCTTCCATACTTCTTCAGATTTCTGTTTTTGAATGACCAACAGAGCAATTTGTTCCCACCAGGGAATGTGCTTAATCACTCCCTAGGCCCATCTAAACTGCCTTTGCAGAGTTTCCCTATCTTCAAAGAAAATTATAGAAATGATACATATTTAAGAATTATATAAACATTACTGTTTGAGAAGCATTTGCAGATGCATTGTGCTGCATGTAAATTATTTGCTTGTGGAAAACGTTCTGGTTATAATTTTCTCAAATTATCCTGCTATCTAGATCCTAGAGTTCATGCAGAGGTGCACTTCACATATGCAGGAAATCACCCAACAAGTTTCCTATAGTATTTCACATCAAATCGGTAGTTCATCAGAATCACTGATACGGAATCCTTCCATACTGAATAAAATAACTTATAGGTAAGTGTTTTCTACTATTTCTGATAAAAGTGAGATAGCTAGAGCAATTATCAACACTAAGTAGCCTTTACAAAGTTGAAATTGAAGGACTTTGTCTCAAGGAATGTGTGTAATAGTGGGGTCATCACAGCCAAACATAAACCGACTCCCTACTCCCAAGAAGGGTGGCAAGTGGCAGAGAAGTTAGCACTGTTGTCTTGCAGCTTCAAGGTTTAATCCTGATCTTGTGCCATCCTGTGGAGTTCACACATTCTTCCTGTGACTGCCATGGCTTTCTCCAAATGATCTGATTTCTTCCCACATCCCAAAGATGTGCTGGTAGGTAATTGGCAACTGTAAGTTACCTGTATTGTAAATGGGTGATACAAGAGTCTTGGTGGGGACAGCTGAAATGAGAGAGTGAATATAAATGTAGTATGATTGATGGCAATATTCTGAGAGCTAGCAGAGACTCAGTGAGGTGAATAGCCTCCTATGTTAAGGGGAAATATTCAGATTCAGTTTATTGTCATTTAGAAACCACAAATGCAATGCAGTTAAAAGATGAGACAACGTTCTCCCAGAATGATATCACAAAAGCTTATGACAAAACAGACTACACCAGAAAATCCACGTAACGTTCGACAATCCCCAATCCAGAGTCCGGAGAGGCTGCTGCGTACTAATATCGCGCTATCGTCTAGCGCATTCCCCGGAAAGGAGCTCCAAACCCACCAGACAAAAACAATACCAAAAACTAAAGCTACAACACTTGCACAAAACCGCATAGTTACAACAGTGCAAACAATAGCATAATTGATAAAAAAACAGACTATGGGCACAGTAAAAATAGTCCAAGATGTTAAAGGACTGTAAGTTCAAAAGAAATCACCAAAAGAAATATAAGACTATGTGTAATGTTTGTAATATAAAACATTCATTTCAACCAAAATAAATGGAATACATGATTTTAAATTGATTGTCTAATTGTAAACTGTGATTTTTTTTTACTCAAGAATCAAGGATGGGGAGTTTCTCAGCAATCCTAAAGCCAGAAGCATTTCATCACAAACTGTTCAATGCTTTGGATTTGGAAAGGTATAGATACTGACCTGGATGTGTGTGTTGGGATGTCCAAAACAGAATGTGTAAATGTTCATGATATCCTTCTAGTAATTGCTACTTGTACTGTTTTCACTTTGTTTTACATTATTCTGTGGCAATCACAAGGTAAATCAACCTTCTCTCAGGTGTCTTAAGATGAACAATGGATGATGAAGTACTTGGAAAACACTCAATCCCTTTCTTTAGCATTTCTTCCTAAGATCTACCAGAGCTTGCTAATAAACATCAATTAAAATTAAAGTACGACCAAATTCCTTGATTAATAATTTACACAGCAATATCAACAACTTGATCCATAAAACATTGATATTGGTGTGGAATTTTAATTGCATTTCTAAAACTTGAATCCTATTTGTAAGCAGATTATGAAGTTTAACTCCTAAAACAGCAATTACAGTTCCCATATTCCCAATTAGAAAAGGTGAACTTAATTTTTTTTGCTTCCACACAGTGGGCTGTGGAAACCAATGGTAGAGAATGTTTTAAGAAGAAAAACGTTTCCCTTGATCATTATTTGTTAGTAACGTTGGAAATGTGATCAGTTTCTCTTAATCATTATTTTAAGATTTACAAATATGTTGCCTGGATTGGAGAGCGTGCCTTATGGGAATAGGTTGAGTGAACTTGGCGACAGAGGATGAGAGGTGAACTGATAGAGGTGTATAAGATGACAGGCATTAATCGTGTGGATATCCAGAGGCTTTTGCCCAGGGCTGAAATGCTAACACAATGGGGCATAGTTTTAAGGTGCTTGGAAGTAGGTACAGAGGGGATGTCAGGAGTAAGTTTTTCAGACAGAGAGTGGTGGGTCTACCAACGAAGGTGATGGAGGGGGATACAGTAGGGTCTCCTTGTTTTATTTTTAAGTTCTGATTTAAAAAAAGCCATGATTTTCCAGTTTCTGCTACTTTCCTTTTTATGTATCTTGAGAATTAAAACATAACAATGGTTAGGTTAAGCTTAGATTTTCAGTATGAAACATTTCAACAATTAATTCCAGCCAAACAAAAATGGTAAACAAATTGTAACATTAAAAATTCTGAGGCCAAAAAACCAACTGTCTTTCTCAATTGTCTGAGAGAACACCTTCTTTGTGTACAAAACCAAACTTTTGTTTTTTTTTTATTATGCTGGTGATCTGGGTTCTTGTTTTTATCTTGTATTTACAGTTCTATGTGCTTGGATCCACACAGTTGGCTTATCTTGCTTCCATCCCACTTGTTAGTGAGAAATCTTTAGTACAGCCAGACGATGAACCAACTTTCTCCTATACAACTGGCCCTTACACGACAATGACCAAGTATGACTTTTTGGTAAAAATCGGAATGATCAATGTATAGTTACTTTTTATTGTGTGATTTATGAGTACATAAAATATGAACAAGTTTTGTGTCCAAATATATTTCTTTTCAGTAAAAGTTTTAATTCATAAACAGAATTAAGTAATGCATTGTCAAGAACTAATTTTTTCTCAATACTTTCTGCAACTTTGTACCCTTTTGAAGAGGTTGATACCTTGCATTTATGACCATTCTTCATGCCTGAGTCCAAACTACTGGAAACTCGGGTGGTCAGGCAGCATCTATGGAGACAGACAGATGATTGACATTTGGGTTTGAAATCCTCCATCAGGTGTTAGGATCTGACACAGGGTCCTGAATCTTGTTGAAGGGTTTCAACCTGAAACATTGAATATCCTCTGCCTCTACGGATGTTGCCTGACCCACTGAGTTCTTTTAGCAGATTTTTTTTGCACCATTTACAGTCTCTTTCGTTGCTTTGTTATTTGATTGGATATGTATTAACTACACCTTTAAGAACCTTTTATGGATTTGTATACTAAATAACAATCAGAGCCAAAAGTATAGCCAACTTCCATTTCCTTATTTAAAACTCCTGAAGCCAATTAGTGCATTTACTTTGGTTCCACTAAACTCATATACTTAATCTTTACTCTGTGTAAATGTGTTAAGTGGTCAGGAAAACATACTTACGTAAACATCTACATATGAGAAAATAGTTCTAGTTATGAAATTACAGAACTCATGACAGAACCCCATCACCGACAGTCTGTTGTCCTTTGCTGTTGGGTGCAGACTTTGATTCTCTTATGGTTCTTGGATTCACTGAGTATGAATGCAAGAAAACTAATTTCAGGGTTGTATATGGTGGTATTTATGTACTTTGAATATGCAGTAACTTTGAACTACTGAATTTTGAACTTTGAGATATCTTTGGATCATTTTATTTTTGATTAAGTTTAACGTGGAATGGAATTCGTGTCACAGTCAAACAGATGAATCGTCCTACGCATCTAAACTGCAGCAAGCGATTGTCGGCTGATTTGCTGATTACAGAACAAGAATACAGTAGGTCAGTAAAAACATGATAACTTTTTTGATAATATCAGTGAAACTTCTCTATCAGGGTCAACTTTTTGATACTCATTTTGGATCCCTCGTAAGAATGTACTGTAGTACAGACTAAAGCATGCAGCCATTGATACCCTGCATAGTGAAGGGGATCACAGGACAGAATGTGTGACGTATGGGTAACATAAACAAGAACATACAACATAAAACACAAGGTGAATAAAGTTCTGATTTTCTGTTTTGTTTCAAGTTTGATTGCACCATTTCCAGGCTGAACAAAATACTCTTGATTCATGGAAGCTCTCTGAAAGCAGAGAATCCGAGTATTTGAAATGTGAGTACTGTTGCTGGGACACTTAATCTGCACAAAACAGAGAAATTAGTTCCACAGTAACTAAGTGAACAGCTGGACAATTGAGGAAAGAACATCTGTGAGAAAGTTGCCCCTAATTTCATGAATTTTCATAATGTTTTGTTTTTAAACTGCTCTTGTTCAGAAGTCCCAATTTTTACTTTCTTTTGATCAGAAGAGAAATTTGTCAGAGAACATCCCTTTATTTCATTCAGTTTAGTTTGGAGTAGTAATACAGAGAGTATAACATGAGTCACGTTATCTACTGCAGCATAGTCAGTGCATAGAATAGATTTGAAAATGAGCAAAAGACAAATTTTGAAATAAAAGAAGAAAGCTAACGAACAAAAATATTTTTGTTCTTGTATTAGGAGAAAAAGGATGATCTGAATCAAAGTGTGTAGTCATTGAAAATTTATAATGGGAACAATGCAAATGAAAATCATGGAATTACAAATATATTGAAAATCGCATTAGAGTTTACAGTGGTAGAAGTGGATAGATTTAATGTTGAGAGAAAGACATTTTCAAAACCAACAAAGTAATGTTAATAAAATATTATCCTCATTAAATGACAGGCAGGACTAGATGGTTTCCATTCCAAGATTTTTGTGTAAGTGGGTAAGAACATAACCAAAGTCTCAGTTGCAATCTCTCATAGTTTTCATTATTCAGAAACTATTCTCTTACATTGAAAAATTAAGCAAGTCACTCCACTTGGGCTTCAAAGCTTCAAATCTTGGGTCTCTGTGCCTTATCAGGAGATCACAGTCAGAGTGATCATAATCAGTGTTGATTTTCACTGACAGTGAACATTAGCATACCTCGAGGATGTGTGTGTAACCTGCTGCTGGAATCTCTCTACTTTCATGATTGTGTGACGAAGCACAGCTCAAATGCCATTATAAATTCACAGATGTCTCCACTATTAATATTAAAATTTCAGAAGGTAGCTGCAAGATGTACAGGAGTGAGATAAATTGGCATGAGCAACACCAAGGAAGTCTTTGTGAACTTCAAGGAGGGGGAATTTGGGAGAACACATACCATTTTCATTGAGGGAGCGGTTAGTGGTGGAAAGGGTGAACAGCTTCAAGTTCCTAGGAGGATCTATCCCAGGCCCAGTCCCTTCATTAGGAGTTTGAATAGATTTTGTATGTTACCAAAGAATTTTACAAATACTATAGATGTCTGGTGGAGAACATTCTAACTGGTTGCTTCACAGCTTGGTATAGAGGATCCATGCAGAGCATAGAGTTGAAGATTCAGCCACTTCTATCATAAGCACACCAACACTAGGGACACCTTCAACAGGCAGTATGTACTTCAAGAAGACTGCGTCCTTCACTAAGGACACTCATCACCTGAGAACTGCCCTCTTTTCATTACTGCAGTCTGGGAAGAGGGTGAGGAGCCTGAAAATTCATACTTAATGATTCAGAAACAGCCTTTTACCCTCCACCATCATATTTCTAAACAGTTCATGAATGCTACCTTGTTATTCTCTTCTTTGCACTATTTATATATTTTTGTAATTTATAGTAATTTTATATCTTTACACTGTACAACTGCCACAAAACAACAAATTTCACAGCATATACAGCAAGTCAGTGATAATAAACATGATTCCAATACTATTTAAGAAATGTGAAAGAAGAAATTATAGTCAAGTTAGGAAAGCATCGGTTTTCAGGAAATTATTATGAGGATAATTAGCCTGAAACTTTCCACCAGGAATGAAATGCACAAGGAGACTTTTTCCCGAGGTGGAAGTTGACTTAATAGAAAGCTGTAAGTTACCCAGGCAGAAAGTTCTAAAGAGTTTGTTAAAAATACTAAAATCTTTCCAATGATGTGTTAATTTTGAAATGCCTTTTAAACAATCTTACTAGCTGTTTGTTAACAAAAAAAATTCAATCTTTATAAAACTCATTTTTAAATCCCTGCAGAATTTTGCTAATTTGTTGTAAAGTTTCAGCAATTTCTTGGATGTTTCTCAGAACATTTAAACTTTGCCCCTTTCTTGGCTATTCTGGGAATGTGTATTCTCCTCCTAACGGTTTTTTCTGTGATTTTTGTGGATGCTAAATCCATTCTGAACTGCCCCATTTGATCCCTTTTTTGCCACAACATGGAACAATGATGCTAAAGAAAGTGTTAAAGAAACATCTAACAGCATTTACTTCCAAATGATCATCAAAGTGGAATCGCTGGAAGTAAGTCTGCTCTTTTTTGTTCCAGTGAGTGTAATTGTAGCACCTTGCAGCTTTTCAAATACCATAACATCTGGCAGATGGGCAGAACTCAAGTCTGATGAATTTTGAGTTATGGTCAGCTCGTGAGAATATGATATTGCAGTCACTGAGGACCTTCATTGGTCAAAGTCAACCATGGATGTGCATCCTAACTGACTGTATGATACGCAAGCCAGGGCATATGATACAGAGAGCAAGCTGTTGTCCGTGCAGTTTGGCACCAGCGGCATTGCAGGAGTTGCCAGCCAGCATTGAACTCAACGCAGGACTGCCTAGGGACTCCAACTTCCAGTTTTTCCCTCGCGGTTTACTCCTGAGGCCTTCCCCATGAATGGGTATAGCTGCGAGGCAGCGGTGCTTTGAGATCAGAGTTTTCCTTCTCCTAGACAAGCTACCATTCATGGCTGATGAGCCCTATCAGTCAAAAGTGACTGCTTTTAAGGTGCCAGTAACCTGCTTTTGCCCCTTCTCATGTCCGTAGAAATAGTTCTACTGAGCTGAGCTTAAACAAATCACTCATAAAGCTGGTTTTGATTGTCAGAGGCTATTTCAGACATGCACAATTGGAGCACCTATATAGGAAGTGAGAGCTTATCCTCACTACCTCCCCCGACCATGACAGCCTTAAGGATCCAACGATGAGGCCCTCCAATGATGGTGCAGTCACTGGGATATGTTTTATAGAAGGGAAGTTCTGGCAACTCAGCATTCAAGAGTGGAGAAGTTTCAAGCGTTATAGGGAGGGATGTAAAAGAGGAGGGCCATTGCAATATTGCTCATGGAAACTATCACTACAATAATGAGCGAAGCTGACTCGAAAAGGCTCTTCGAAGAGGTGATATGGGTATCAGAAATAAACTGGGATTATACAAGAGGCCTCCCTAAGGTCAGCAGCAGACAGATCACAGAGAGCTCTATTTCCCTAATATTAACAGATTGCTCTAGTGTGAAATAATCATCACATGGGATTATGATATTATTGCAATCATGGAAATGTGGTTGAGGGAAAGGCAGAACAGGCCGTTCAATGTTCTGAGGTATAGAAATTTCAGCTGTGACAGAAGGTGTACAAAAGAAGTGGGATATTGCATTGCATAGTACCTGTTTTCAGTACATAGGGGTGACCCTGAATTTCCCATTGCCTGCTATTTTAATCCTCATCTCATCCCCACTTTGATCTAATGGTCTGTGGCCTCCTATACTGGCATTGTAAGGCGCAATTTAGAACAGTACCTCAGAATCAGGCTTATTATCATTGACATACAGTATGTTGTGAATTTTTTTGTTTGGCAGCAGCAGTACAATGAAATACATTAAAATACTGTAAGTTACATAAGAAATGCATAAGGAGTAAATAAATATTTCAAAAGAGTGCAAAATAGTGAGGTAGTTGTAGCGTTCTCGCTCGGGTGTAATGAAACACCGAATTAAACGCCGAGATAAACAGTAGTCAATGAGAACAAGGTCGCAGTAAGATTAACCATTTACTGTTCACTCTGCACATTAACATATGGTGAAAATTGTTGATAAAACAATACAAGATTGATACAGTATTTGTTCCCTTCTTGATATCACATTTACTTTGTAAATACTTGTAAAAGTAAACTATAACTACATTACATTAAAGTGCAGCATACAGCCAGAACTTACCTACGCCATTGACTGCTTTAAATACACTTCAATGCAAACTATCCGCAACTCTTTAACTAACGAAAACATAAACATTATCGACCGTCGTTACTTTTAACAGGATCGACGTTAACATTTTAATTCAAATATCGATTATCTATTAACTTACAGCGTTGCTCTCCCTGTGATTTCTAATGCTTACAAACAACTTCTTGTGCGGGTCTGCCTCGTGCGAGCCCCCGCCCTTGTGTTGATCCCAAACCGGTATTTTCCCACAAGACGCAGCGAAACCGGATGTGACGTCATCGCATGCCAATATATTTTACAGGCAATGAATATACTTTAAACAATTCTAATTCTAACTAGAAAATACTAACAAATGAATTAAAATAACTGCCATAAAGGCAACACAGTAGTGTTCATAAGTTCTTATACCATTCAGAAATCTGGTGGCGGAGTGGAGGAAGCTGTCCTGAAAACATTGAATATGCATCCTCAGGTTCCTGTATCTCTTCCCTGATGGTAGTACTGAGAAGAGGGCATGAATGGATGGTGAGGGTCTTTAATGATGAATACTGCCTTCTTGAGGCACCACGTATAAAAGCTAATCCTCAATTGTGGGAAGCTTGGTGCCCATGATGGAACTGGCTGAGTCTGCAATCCATCATCATCTCTTCTTCCATTTGGGTGCATTGCCATATTCTGTACTCGGTATTAAATTCTACAACTTCATATAGCTTGATTCTACAACTTTGGGTTGTCAGTATCAATCAGTCATCTGTAATAATAGTGTAGTTTTTAATTTTTTCCTCTTCGGGAGTGAGTGGACCACATACCCAGCCTGACCTGTTAGACCTGTCCTATTACTCTGCGTTTCACAACTCCCTCATCCTTTTGTCTATGTTCTGATCGTCTTGACAGCTGCCATTCACTCTTTGATCAAATAAGCTTGTTAACAGCTCATCACCATTATCACCCTGATTTTATCTTATCATAGATACTAACCTGCCCCACCATCCCTAACTCTACCGGATTCTCTTGTCTTCTTTTAAGGTCTTACAAAGGGTCTCTGACTTGAAATTTGTTTTTCTTCCTGCAGTTGTGCCCTAACATTCTGATTACTTCCAACATTTTCTGTTTTTGTTTTAGAATCCCAGTATATCCAGTGTTCTTTTAATTTTGATTTTCTGATGCCAATATTCACCTTTACTGTGTCCTTTAGTCACCTTAGACACCCAAGCTTGCTGCTGCTGATGGCTGTGTGCCAGTTGTCTGAGCTGGATCAAATCCGCTTAGTGTATGAAAGGGTTAATCTCGGTTCCCTTTATGGAGTATTGCATGAAAGGGTAAGTTAATATTTAAAACTGCATTCTTTTTATAACCCTGAGTCGTTTCAGTGACATATTTTGTGTCAGATACTATTCGCTGAATAGATAGCCATAGAATAAATGCTGTATTCTGCAGTAATGTGATAACTTTGACTACGTAGTTCAAGTTAAACATTTTAATGGTTTATTAATCATAAGGACAGACACAGGTTGGATATCAGTGGAGGAATTCACATGATTTTATTTTACTTGTTTGAAAGTAACTACAATTACAGAAAAGCAATTTGTATACATCCTAGAAATCTGAAATAAAAACAGAAAATGCTTAGAAATACTCAACTAAACAGAAAATAGCTATGGAAAGAAGAAAAGAGTTAATGCTTCAGGTTGAGGTTACATTAGAACAAGAAAAAGTTAAGGACAAGATGGTCATCAGTTATTATTTGTAGACAACACTTTAGTAAATGATTCATTAGGTTTTTAACAAATATTTCAATTAATTAGTGTGCAACAGCAGGAGTACCTTCCCTATAGGGCCGTTTCAGTGGCTGCACTCAATTCTATTGCATTACTCAACATGTAGTCTGGGTGTTACACCATGCCAGTTTGCAGTGTTTGATTGTGGACGGTATCTTGTTCTGGAATAGCAGTGAGTTTCAGGCAGATCACAGAGCACCTTTTACTGCATTGACTTTGTTTAAATATGTTCCTGCCAATAGACCATGTAGCTCTGTAAAGCAACTGTTTGTGATAAATCTCTGCAAATGTCAGATCCTGCTAGCAGAGGCACATTCTAGAAGAAGATGCACAGTGGTCTCAGTTCCATCATGAAGGCAGCCAGTGGTGTAGTTAGTATGCCTTATATATAAAAAAAATCTGATGGTGAGGATCTTTTTCACAACCAACCAAGCAAGGTCTTTCTGTTTTGGCAATGAAATTCAATCAAGTCATTCAGGCAAGTCTGCTTGAGGAACTTCTCCACAGATTCACCATCTCCTTTGCAAGTTTCTGGTGACACTTTGTATAGCCTGTGGCCTAAAGATGTTTAATTGGGTATTTTTCCTGAATGAAGTGTCTACAATGAACAGGAGATTGGTAACAATCCAACTAAAAAGAATGTCCTGAGGCAATAAGACCAAATATTCTTTATAAAACTGGAGGTAGATAAAATTTCAATGTGCAGGGTCGATGCAATGCTTAATGCAGCATCACACAAAGGCTGTCGTTAGAATGAGGGCAATATTAGATACGTTATTTCCTTTTTTTATTGGAAGGTTTACCCATTAACATGCTGTAAACTGGCTCCATTTTCAACTGGAAAAGATTTCAGATGATTAATGCAATGCATTTGTAGGGTATGGAACACACCTGTACCAGAGAAGGCAACACCAAGGGCACCATCTAATGGATACTTGCCTAGTCAGCTTGGGCCATGAGAAGGCCTTTGAGAGAGAATGGTATATGTACCTGATGAATATGCTTTCCAAAATGGGCTTTGCAGAGGGAATCCATATTTGGAATCAACTGTTCTACTCAGATATCACTAATGACCAATACTCACAGGTAGATACCATATTGTACTTTAAAAAAGGCATCCACTAAAGCTGTGCTGTATTGTGCTGGGGCCCTGCCATGGCTGCATTCTGGCCAACATGGTTGTCTTTGTCAGATACTGGCAGCACCTACTGTGTGTGGAAACAAACTTCCTAGATCTCATCAGACTTCCATCTTCACCAGCCCATCCTTTTCTGACTGTACCTTCCCATGTAACCCACAGGAGATGCAGGGACCTAAACTGTCCTTTCATGCAAAACAATTATTCATTGGAATTTAGTCCAGTGCATTTGGTGGTCATATTGTAGTCTGCTCTACATTGAAGAAACCAAATAGAGAGGATGGTTACTTTGCCATGTACCTGCATTCAGACTGTAGCAGCAACCCTGTTATATGTCACTTTAATTCTCTATCTTTATGTGATTTTTCTGTGGCTTCCTTTACTGTTATAATGAGGACCAACATAGGCTTAAGGAACAACACCTCAGCTTCTATTAGAACATATTGCAGCCTTCCTGACTCATCACATTCAATAATTTCAGGTAACTCACTTATGCTGTTTGCCATAATTGACTAGTCCTGCTGCAGGTTACCTCTTTCTCTTCCCTCATCAACCTATCAACAAGTTGTCTCATCAACAGCTAATTACTGCTGTGAATTTGACCTCACCCTCCCAGTCTTGTCCATTCCTTCACCCACCATCTCTATAGAATCTAACTTGCTTTCTCTCTTACCTAGTTCTGATGAAGAGTCTTTAATGAGAAATGTTAACCCTTTTCCTCTGATGGTATCTGACTTGCAGGTTGTTTCCTACATTTTCAGATATCCAGAACATGGTCATTATTTTTATTTCAGAGGTTTCCCACTAAGTGGTCACTCAGTCTGTGTTTAGGAGAGGAGGTAAAATAGTGAGGAGCATATAATACCCAACTGAAGTTATACAAATAAATCACTGTCATTTTATCAGCTCTCAACAACTTTTTTTATATCTATGATAAAAACATTTTACTTGATAAATTAATTGAGCCATTTAAACTCAAAGTAGTTGAATTGCAAACTGAATATTAATTTGCTATATTGTATTAAAATGTCTCAAGATGCTCCACACTTCAAAAGATGCCCACTGACTAGCAGTATGTTCAATATCTTTTACAGGACAAACATTAATAGATAAAATGTTACGTGTTTTTAATGAATCAAATATTAACAGAACTTAGTATCTTTTATAATATTTAAAGTCGAATTCTGAAGTTTGCTGAAGATACAAAATTTGCTGGTACTATGGGTGAAGAGGAAGAAGTAAAGAGGCCTAAAGGAGATTTAGACAAGTTAATGGGCAAGAATTTGGCAGGTGGAGTGTAACGTGGAAAATTGTGAGGTTAATCACTTACTGCACAAGAAAACAGAATATAATTTTAAAATGATGAAAAATTGGTTAATGTTGCTGCAGTTTTTTGTTCACAAGGGACTTGAAAGCCAATATTCAAGTGCAGCAAATGATTAGGAAGGCAAATGGTAAGTTGGTGTTTATTGCAAAAAGATTTGAATACAGGAGTAAATGTATCCTTCTATAACTATGTAAAGGCCTTAGTGAGACTGCACCTGATGTATAGTGTACAGTTTGGGTCTCCTTGCACAAAAAAAACCTATCACTAGATTAATTCCAGAAGTACAGGTTAGTTGGATAAGCAGAGTTTGAGTAGGCCAGGCCTGTGTTCTCTGGGGGTTAGAAGAGTGGGAGGAAACCTTTTTGAAACAAACAAAATTTTACATGTTGGATGTTTCACCAGGCTGAGGAGTCTAGGATTGTAGTCTCAGAATAAGGTGTAGGCTGTTTAAGACTGAGAATGAGAAATTTCTTCACATAGGTTCTCATAGAGGGATCAGAAGTGGAGAAAATGAGCAGTTCCAAGTTCTTGGGTGTCAAGCTCTCCGAGGACCTAACCTGGTCCCAGTATATTGATGCAGTTATAAAGAAGGCAAGGCAGCCTCTATACTTCATTAGGAGTTTGAAGAGATTTGGTGTGTCAACAAATCCACTCAAAAGCTTCTATAGATGTACTGTGGAGAACATTTTGATAGGCTGCATTACTGTCTGGTATGGGGGTGGGTGGTGGTGGGGGGGCTACTGCACAGGACTGAAAGAAGCTGCAGAGGGTTGTAAATTTAGTCATTTCCATCTTTGGTACTAGCCTACAAAGTACCCAGGACATCTTCAGGGAGCGGTGTCACAGTAAGGCAGTGTCTGTTATTAAGGACCTTCAGCACCCCGGGCGTGCCCTTTCCTCACTGTTACCATCAGGTAGGAGGTACAGAAGCCTGAAGGCACACACTCAGCAATTCAGGAACAGCTTCTTCCCCTCTGCCATCTGATTCCTAAATGGACATTGAACCTGTGAACACTACCTCACTTTTTTATTACTACTTTTTGCACAATTTTTGATCTATTCATATACATATACTCTCTTCGTCTTCTATATTATGTTTTGCATTGAACTGCTGCTGCTATGTTAACAAATATCACGACACATGCCGGTGAAATTCTCAAGAGCTGTTTAGTGTTGGTTTGTTAAAAATAGATTAATAATTTTCTACATGTTAAGCACAGCCAGGGATATGGGGATTCAGCAGGAAAATGACATTGAAGGTACAAAATCACCCATGATTTTAATAGCAAAATAAAGCTGTGGGGCAAGGTGGCCTATACTTTCTCCTGTTTATATTCTAATGCATTGTTTTCCAGTGAACAGGAATCTGATGCAGTATTTACAGCCAATCATAGGATTAAAATTGGAAAATGTGAGCCTTCTGGTATAATATTTAGTTATCAGTGTTCTGCTGCAGCACTTAAAGCCCCATTTCTGTGTAATGTTCTAGGACTGTATAGGTTTGCTAATGGCTTAACTTGCTATTCAGTACAGTATTAAACCAGACAAAATAGAAGCTTGAAGATTTGATTCCTAATCCTACTAAGGCAGCTATAATTAGCTTCAGTAGTGGCAACGTCATCAAGGGAAGAAAGGGAAAACTTTAAAAAATAATTTATTTCAGAATCCAGATCTGTATTTTGTTCTTAAAAGTTGTTATGAGGAATAACAAATTAATGGTAAGTTGGCTATACGAATATGTATGCTTTGTTGATGTGGAGCTTTTTTTATTCAAAATTGTATTTCAGCGTTCCGAGTTCCCAGTCTTGCGCATGGAAATGATTGTGCAGATGCTCCTACAGATTACTGATGCTCTTCTTTATCTCCACTCATGGGGATACATCCATCGAACTGTCACCTCTCATGCTGTGCAGCTTGTTCTACCTGGCATTGCCAAACTGAGCAACTTTGAATTCATGGTGAAAAGGTACAAGTGAATTGATTTCTAGTATCTGTTATCCCCAAAGGAAAAATGTGTTTCTCGATAATCATTCATTAGCCTGCTAGATCTATGATAGAAGCTTGATATACAGTGCCATTCTCACATGCACTTCTACAACTACCTCCAGCCACTGTTTGAATGTCTCTATGCAGATAAAGGATATCTGTCCACTTTCCTGCCAAAGCCTGAACAGCTATGTCAGAAAATCAGATCTTTCTCTTGTCCATGTTAAGCCATCGCTTCCAAAATACTGAAATAACATATGGAATTCCATGACCTGCTGCAGGCATGTTGCACCTCTCTTTTAAGAGGCTTTAATCAAACTGAATCTGCTTGCATTAGGACCAGCTAGTTATGAAATATAACTCTTTAGTGATGAGGTATGGCAATCAACAGTCATTATAATGGACAGACAGACAGTGTATGTGATGCACCATCAATAACTCACTCTGAGACGTAAAGGCAAGTTATCGGCTTTTATTGACTGGGAGAAGGAACAAGCAGTGGTTGACCACCATAATATATCCTGGAGACTGAGAGGTCAGGCTCAGGCCTCAATCACCTTTATACAGGAGTCTGTGGGAGGAGCCATAGGAGCAGTCAGCAGGGGGCATGTCCAGACAAGTATATGTAGTTCACCACAGTATGGGTTTGCATGGAATTGAATAGCACAAATTAAACAAAAGCATCCAATTTGCCCTTCAATGTGCCATTAGGTGCTACTTGAGGAATAACATTGCAATGCAGTAGTAGTAGTATTACTAAACAGCATCTAAAAACAGTTGGAAGTAGAGTTTCTCAAGTAGAGATCTCACTGAAAACGGTGAAATCTCTGCTTGAGGAGCTCTACTTCCATCAAAGATCATTTCATATGCTCATTTACCAAGTATCAAATTTATTGTTAGAAAAAACTCCATTCTGTTGATGTCTCTTGTGCCTGTGTTTTCAGTTTTATTAAGTTTCTTCCTAGCCTACTTATAACTTCTTTAGTTTGTTAATGGCCTGAAGCATTGCTGCCATACTGCTGTCTATTGTCTGGCTCCCTTTGACAGTTTTGTTCTGTCTTGCTTGGGACTGAACGTGACCTCACTTCCTGTGATTGATACTTTCTGTTCTTCACATTTCCTACTACTTAAGCAAAGAGGATATTTTAAATAATGTATTAAACTTTAATTTGAAGATGAAGTTGACATTTTAAATGGCTGTCTTAGTTTAAAGTTTCTCTAATGACATAGAGAAAAATAATTCAAACATCAAAATCGAATTCATTTCAAGAATGCATGAAAATAATTACCTTTTTTCTAATACTTCCATAGTGTTGATGGGGGCATATACAACAATTTATCCCAGTTCCCCATCCCATCACAGTTTTACAACTGGCTAGCACCAGAGGTAATTCGGGGCAGAACTGCCACAGTCAAATCAGATGTCTACAGTTTTTGTACTCTGGTCCAGGAAATGTTTACAGGTATGGTTTACAGTCCTAATGAGATGATAGTATACTCATATGCTTCTCTGTTGCATTAAAAACTGGGTTAGATCTGTTACATTCTGTACCTCCAAAACATGAACTTAATCAAAATAATAACACGGAGCTGGGAATAATGTGTCTTTGTTTTGTTTTTACTTTAAACAGGGTCCACGCATATGACGTATGCTATTCAGATTCTATTACATATAACCTGCTATGAATTATTTAAACAAAGCATGCTTAATCAAACAATATATTTACAATATTTCTCAAATATTGCTGAAATATTAAATACGCCACAAGATCAGCTGTGTTAAATTATATTTTCTGAAAATACAGTGTAATATGTATATAAAATCTATATATGTACAAGTTATAGACAAAGGTGGCACATCAGTACAGTATCTCAATTCAAGAAGAACATAAATTTGAGCCTGTAGTTTCTAAAGCATGTTTTATAGTCTTGAACACTGTGCAGGGAAGCTCCCTGCAAGCCAGTTCATTTTCTGTGTTGTCAGCTGTGCTATCAGAGACTAAAGAATAAAGCTCCAGAGATAAAGACAATAAAGAGGTGGTTGCGGAAGGCAGAGGAGCAGCTACAGGACTGCTTTGAGTCCGTGGACTGGGCTGTGTTCAAGGATTCATCGAAGGAACGTATACACTACAGTTGTCATGGATTCTATAAAAATAGTCATAGACAAGTGTGCCCCCCACAAAATCATAATCATTCAGAGTCTTCTCCAATCAGAAACCCTGGATGAACATAGAACATAGAAGAGTACACCATAGTACAGGTCCTTTGGCCCACAATGTTGCACCGACCCTTAAACCCTGCCTCCCATATAACCCCCCTACATTAAATTCCTCCATATACTTGTCTAGTAGTCTCTTAAATTAAACTAGTGTATCTGACTCAGGCACTGCATTCCACGCACCAACCACTCTCTGAGTAAAGAACCTTTCTCTAATATCCCGCCTGAACTACCCACCCCTTACCTTAAAGCCATGTGCTCTTGTATTGAGCAGTGGTGCCCTGGGGAAGAGGCGCTGGCTGTCCATTCTATCTGTTCCTCTTAATATCGTGTATACCTCTATCATGTCTCCTCTCATCCTTCTTCTCTCCAAAGTGTCAAGCCCTAGCTCCCTTAATCTCTGATCATAATGCATACTCTCTAAACCAGGCAGCATCCTGGTAAATCTCCTCTGTACCCTTTCCAATACTTCCACATCTTTCCTATAGTGAGGTGACCAGAACTGGACACAGTACTCCAAGTGTGGCCTAACCAGAGTTTTATAGAGCTGCATCACTACATCACAACTCTTAAACTCTATCCCTCGATTTATGAAAGCTAACAGCCCATAAGCTTTCTTAACTACCCTATCTACCTATGAGGCAACTTTCAGGGATCTGTGGACATGTACCCCCAGATCCCTCTGCTCCTCCATAATACCAAGTATCCTGCCATTTACTTTGTATTCTGCCTTGGAGTTTGTCCTTCCAAAGTGTACCATCTCACACTTATCCGGGTTGAACTCCATCTGCTACTTCTCAGCCCACTTCTGCATCCTGTCAATGTCTCTCTGCAATCTTCGACAATCTTCTACAACACCACCAACCTTTGTGTCGTCTGCAAACTTGCCAACCCACCCTTCTACCCCCATTTCCAGGTCATTAATAAAAATCATGAAATGTAGAGGTGCCAGAACAGATCCTAGTGGGACACCACTAGTCACAACCTTCCAATCCAAATGTACTCCCTCCACCACGACCCTCTGCTTTCTGCAGGCAAGCCAGTTCTGAACCCACCTAGCCAAATTTCCCTAGATCTCATGCCTTCTGACTTTCTGAATAAGCCTACCATGTGGAACCTTGTTAAAGGCCTTACTAAAATCCATGTAGATCACATCCACTGGACTACCCTCATCTATATGCTTGGTCACCTCCTCAAAAGAACTCTATCAGGCTTGTTAGACACGATCTGCCTTTCACAAAGCCATGTTGACTGTCCCTGATCAGACCATGATTCTGTAAATGCCCATAGATCCTATCTCTAAGAATCTTTTCCAACAGCTTTCCCACCACAGACCTAAGGCTCACTCATCTATAATTACCCGGACTATCCCTACTACCTTTTTTGAACAAGGGGACAACATTCGCCTCCCTCCAATCCTCTGGTACCATTCTTGTAGACAACAAGGACATACAGATCCTAGCCAGAGGCTCAGCAGTCTCTTCCCTCACCTCATGGAGCAGCCTGGGGAATATTCCAAAGGCCCCGGGGATCCTTTCTGTCCTAATGTATTTTAACAACTTCAACACCTCCTCTCCCTTAATATCAACATGTTCCAGAACATCAACTTCACTTATATTATCGTCACCGTCATCAAGTTCCCTCTCATCGCTGAACACCGAAGAGAAGTATTCATTGAGGACCTGGCTCACTTCCACAGCCTCCAGGCATATCTTCCCACCTTTATCTCTAATCGGTCCTACCTTCACTCCTGTCATCCTTTTGTTCTTCACATAATTGAAGAATGCCTTGGGGTTTTCCTTTACCCTACTCGCCCAAGGCCTTCTCATGCCCCCTTCTTGCTCTCCTCAGCCCCTTCTTAAGCTCCTTTCTTGCTACCCTATATTCCTCAATAGACCCATCTGATCCTTGCTTCCTAAACCTCATGTATGCTGCCTTCTTCCACCTGACTAGATTTTCCACCTCACTTGTCACCCATGGTTCCTTCATCCTACCATTCTTCATCTTCCTCACCGGGACAAATTTATCCCTAACATCCTGCAAGAGGTCCCTAAACATCAACCACATGGCCACAGTACATTTCCTTGCAAAAACATCATCCCAATTCACACCCGCAAGTTCTAGCCTTATAGCCTCATAATTTGCCCATCCCCAATTTAAAATTTTCCTGTCCTCTCTGATTCTATCCTTTTCTATGATAATGCTAAAGGTCAGGAAGCGATGATCACTGTACCCCAGATGCTCACCTACTGAGAGATCTGTGACCTGACCCGGTTCATTACCTAATACTAGATCTAGTATGGCATTCCCCCTAGTCAGCCTGTCAACATATTATGACAGGAATCCATCCTGGACACACTTAACAAACTCTGCCCCATCTAAACCATTGGAACTAATCAGGCGCCAATCAATATTAGGGAAGTTAAAGTCACCCATGATAACAACCCTGTCATTTTTGCACCTTTCCAAAGTCTGCCTCCCAATCTGCTCCTCTGAACCATGAGATCCACAATTTGCTGAGGACCAGATCAGTGGCATTCGGTCTATGACCAGGTAAAATGTGGAGGTCCAGGTATAATCTTTGGAAAGCCATCTCACATATGAAGTGGCAATTCCAGACTGTACTTAAATCAATGAATTGAATTGAATTGACTTTATTTCTTACATCCTTCACATACCTGAGGAGTAAAAATCTTTATGTTACATCTCCATCTAAATATGTAATCATAGTAATTTATAATAAATAGAACAGTCAATGTAATATAGAGTACAGAATGCTCAAATCAGCGTGAGTTTATCAGTCTGATGGCCTGGTGGAAGAAGCTGTACCAGAGCCTGTTGGTCCTGGGTTTATGCTGCAGTACCACTTCCTGTATGGTAGCAGGTGGAATAGATTATGGTTGGGATGACTTGGGTCCCCAATAATCCTACGGGTCTTTTCTACACACCTGTCTTTGTAAATGTCCTGAATCGAGGGAGGTTCACAACTACAGATGTGCTGGGCTGTCTGCACCACTCTCTGCAGAAACCTGCGATTGAGGGAAGTACAGTTCCCATACCAGGCAGTGATGCACCCAGTCAGGGTGCTCTTAATTGTGCCCCTGTAAAAGGTTCTTTCGACTTGGGGGCCCATACCAAACTTCCTCAACTGTCTGAGGTGAAAGAGGCGCTGTTGTGCCTTTTTCACCACACAGCTGGTGTGTACAGACCACATGAGGTCCTCGGTGATGTGGATGCCGAGGAACTTGAAGCTGTTTACCCTCTCAACCCCAGAAGGATGCTCAAAGCTGTGACAGGGCTTGAATGCTATCACATCCTACAAAGTGAAACAAAGCATCACAGTTGTCAACAAGATTTTGCTCCCAGATGAGTTCAATAGCTTTTATGTTTGCTTTGACTGTCAAAATATGGAGGCACCTTCACCTCCCACAGCAGCCAGTGACTGTGATTTCAGTCTCTGAGACTAATGTGAGAGCATCCTACAGTACGGTGATTCCACAGGAAACATCAGGCCCAGACGGGCTAAGTGGCCAAGTACTGAAGATCTGTGCTGATCAACTGGCTGGAATGTTCACCGATATCCTTAACCTCTCACTTCAGCAATCTGACATACTCACCTGCTTCAAATAAACTTCATTTATACTGGTGCCTAAGAAGAATGTGGTAACCTGTCTCAATGACGATCGACCAGTAGGACTGCATCCTCCGTGATGAAGTGTTTTGAGTGGTTGGTGATGAAACATTAATTTCTGTCTGAGAAATAACTGGAGGGGAGGGTGCATTGGATCTATTCCGATTTATCTACCGGAATAATGGTTCCACAGCAGATGCCATTTCATTGACTCTCTACTCAATGCTGAAACATCCAGACAGAAGATGCCTACATCAGGATGCTCTTCATTGACTACAGCACAGCTTTCAATACTATCATTCCCTCAAAACTAATCAATAACCTTCAAGACCTAGGCCTCAATGTCTCCTTGTGCAACTGGATCCTCAATTTCCTCACTTCCAGACCACAGTCAATTTGGATTAGCAACAACATCTCCTCCACAATCTCCCATCAGTACAGGTGACAAACAAAGCTGTCACTGATAGCCAAAACTACAAAGCAAGAAGATCAGTGGGCTAAGTATAACTCCAAAGCCATTTTTAAGTTTGCCTCAGAATCAGATGAGAAAGGGCAGGTGACAGATGTTTGTGTAGGAAAACACTTTGCATCTGCAGATCATGATGCCATTAATTTCAAAGTAAATATGGAAAAAGATAGGTCTGGCCCGCAGGTTGAGATTTTAAATTGGAGAAGTGCTAACTTTGATGGTATCAGTAATGATCTGGCAAGTGTGGATTGAGACAGGCTGTTTTCTGGGAAAGGTGTACCTGGTAAGTACGAGGCCTTCAAAAGTGAAATTTTAAAAGTACAAAGCTCTTATGTGTCTGTCAAAATAAAAGGTAAAGATAACATGTTTAGGGAACGTTGGTTTTCAAGAGATATTGAGGACTTGGTTAAAAAATGGAGGTGCATAGTGGGTGTAGCAGGTAGGAACAAATGAGATACTTATGGAGTATAAGAAATGCAAGAGAACACTTAGGAAAGAAATTAGCCCTAGCAGACAAGGTGAAGAAGAATCCTAAGGGATTCTACAAATAAGTTACAAGGGACAAAATTGATCGTCTGGAAGATCAGAATAGTAATCCATGCTTGGAGCCATAAGAGATGGGAGAAATCTTAAATGGATTTTTTGCATCTGTGTTTACTCAGGAGACAGACACAGAGACTGTAGAAGTGAGGCAAAGCAGCATCCAAGATTATAGACCCTATACAAATTACAGAGGAGGAGGTGTTTGCTCTCTTCATGCAAATCAGAGTGGATAAATCCCCAGGGCCTGACAAAGTGTTCCCTTGGACCCTGTGAGAGGTGCAGAAATTGTATGGTTCCTAGTAAAGATATTCAAATCACCCTTAGAGACAGGTGAGTTACTGGAGGATTGGAGGATAGCTGATGTTGTTCCACTGTTTCAGAAAGGTCCTAAAAATAAACCACGAAATTATAGGCTGGTGAGCCTGACATCAGTAGTGGGAAAGTTATTGGTAGGTATTCCAAGAGACCAAATAAATAAATATTTGGATAGACACGGTTTGATTAGGGATAGTCAGCATGGCTTTGTGTGTGGTAGGGTTATATTTAACCAATCTTACAGAGTTTTTCAAGGAAGTTACCAGGAAAGTTGATGAAGGCAAGGCAGTGGATGTTGTCTACATGAACTTCAGCAAGGCATTTGACAAGGTCCCACGTGGGAGGTTGGTCAAGAAGGTTCATTCGCTCAGTATTCAAGATGAGGTAATAAATTTGATTAGATATTGGCTTTGAGAGAGAAGCTAAAGAGTAGTAGTAGATGGTTGTCTGTCTGACTGGAGGTCGTTAACTAGTTGAGTGCTACATGAATTGGTGCTGCTGTTGTTTGTCATCTATATCAATGATTTGGATGATAATGTGGTTAACTAGGTCAGCAACTTTGCAAATGACACCAAGTTTGGGGGTGTAGTGGAAATTGAGGAAAACTGTCAGAGCTTGCAGCAGGATCTGGACTAGCTGGAAAAATGGGCTGAAAATGGCAAATGGAATTTAATGCAGAGAAGTGTTGCACTTTGGTAGGACCTACAGGGGACATGTTCCACAATGAATGGTAGGACACTGAGAAGTAAGGTAGAACAAAGGGATCTGAGAATACAGGTCCATAATTAATTGAATGTAGCAGCACAGGTAGATAGGGTCATAAAGAAATCTTTGGGACATTGGCCTTCATAAATCAAAATATTAAGTACAGGAGGTGGGATGTTATGTTGAAGTTGTAATAAGACATTGGTGAGGCCTAATTTGGAGTTTTGGTTATCTACCTACAGGAAAGGTGTAAATAAGGTTGAAAGAGTACAGAAAAAATTTACAAGGATGTTGTTGGGACTGGAAGACCTGAGTTACAAGGAAAGATTGAATAAGTTAGGACTTTATTCCTTGGAACATGGAAGATTGAGGGGAGATTTGATAAAGCTATATAAAATTATGAGGAGTATAGCTAGGGTAAATGCAAGCAGGCTTTTTCCACTGAGATTATGTGGGACTCCAACCAAATGTCATGGGTGAAAGGTGAAAATTTTAAGAGGAACATGACGGGAAGCCTTTTCTCTCATAGGGTCATGAGAATGTAGAACGAGCTGGCAGTGCAAGTGGTGCATGCAAGTTCAATTTCAACATTTACAAGAAGTTTGGATAGGTACATGGATGGTAGGGGGTATTTAAGGAATATGGTCCAAATACAGGTTGATGGGAACTAGGGGACATAGCCTCATGATTCAGTGGAGTAGATTTAGGACAGAGATGTGGAGGAACTGTTTTTCCCAGAGAGTGGTGAATCTATAGAATTCTCTGCCCAATGAAGCAGTGGAGGCTACTCCAGTAAATATAGTTAAGACAAGTTTGGATAGATTTTTGCATAGTAGGGGAATTAAGGGTTATGGGGGAAAGGCAGGTAGGTAGAGGTGAGTCCATGACCAGATCAGCCATGATCTTACTGAGTGGCAGAGCTGGCTTGATGGGCCAGATGGTCTCCTGCTCCTAGTTTTTATGTTCTTATAGAATAGGGAGTTTGAGTGGTTCTGCATGTTCTATTTCTGTGCTGTACTTTTCTGTGACTCTATAAAGGTGATGACTAATCAGAATTTAAAGGAGAGATTGAACATTTGGCTGAGTGGTTCCACAACAACCTCTCACTCAATGTCAGCAAGACCAAGGAGCTGATTATTGACTTCAGGAGAAAACTAGAAGTTTGGGAGCCAGTCCTCATCCGATAATCAGAAGTGGAGAGGGCCAGGAACTTTAAATTCCTCGTTATCATTTCAGATGCTCTGTTCTGGGTCCAGCACATAACTGCCAGGATAAAGCACAACAGCGCCTCTACTTTCTTTGAAATTTATGAAGATTTGGTTTGTCATCTAAAAATTTGATAAACTTCTATAGATCTTTGGTGGAGAGTAAATTGACTAGTTGCATCACGGGTAACAAATTCAGAAAGCAGAGATACAAAGGGGCTTGGAACTCCTCCTGCAGAATTCCCTGAAGATTAACTTGCAGGTTGAATTGGTGATAAGAAGGGCAAACGCAATGTTAGCATTCATTTCGAGAGGTCTAGAATATAAAAGCAAGAATGTAATGCTGAGGCTTTATAAGACATTGGTGAGGGATTGTTTGGAGTACTGTGAGCAGTTGTGTGCCCCTTATCTACATATGCGTTGGTATTGGAGAGGATCCAGAGGAGGTTCATGAGAATAATTCCAAGAATTAAAGGATTAATGTATGAGGAGTGATTGATGGTTCTGGGCCTGTATTCACTGGAGTTAATAAGAATGAAGGGGAATCTCATTAATTCCATCCAATACTGAAAGGCCTAGATAGAGTGGACGTAGAGAGCATATTTCTTATAGTGAGGGAGTCTAGGACTAGAGGACGCAGTATCAGAATAGAAGGACATTCCTTTTGTACAGGGATGGGAGGAAATTTTTTAGCCCGAGGGTGGTTAATCTGTGGAATTCTTTGCCACAGACAGTTGTGGAGTCCAAGTCACTACGTATATTTAAAGCAGAGGTTGATAGGTTCTTGATTAGTAAGGGTGTCAAAGGTTATGGGGGGAAAAAGCAGGAGAGTGGAATTGAAAGGCATAATAAATCAGGCATGATGGAAAGGCAGAGCAAACTTGATGGCCCAAGTGGCCTAATTCTGATCCTATGTCGTATGGTCTTATGTATTAACTGAATTTCTGATAATGCATTCATGCTTTAACTTTACATGCAGATTTGGTTCCTTGGGAAGACCTGGATGGATTTGCAGTAAAGGAGTTATTAGCAGCTGGCCGGTGTTTGACTGTAGACGATCAAGTTCCAAAGCCATACTATGACATAGTGCGAATGGGAATTCAAGTAAAGCCTCAGAATCGGACAACAAACCTTCAAGATATCCGGTTTGTCCTCCGGAATGAC
The DNA here is from genome assembly GCF_030144855.1 of Hypanus sabinus. Classification (NCBI taxonomy): domain Eukaryota; kingdom Metazoa; phylum Chordata; class Chondrichthyes; order Myliobatiformes; family Dasyatidae; genus Hypanus; species Hypanus sabinus. The sequence goes on from NC_082711.1 coordinate 174,352,612, forward strand.
TTCAAGGTGAATAATTTAGATATGAAGGGCAAAACATATTCCCGTTGAATATTTCAAAGTATAGGGTAGATTGGAGGAAACTTTTCCCCATATCAGTGGTATGTAAAATTAGAGGACATAGATTTAGGATAAAGGGTAAGGAAGTTAGAGGGACTCTGAGGAGAATCTTTTCCTCTAGAGAGTGGTGAGTATCTGAGGATATTACCTGAGAAAGTTGTGGAAAAGGGGACTTCCGGTAAGATGGCGATTGCTTAGCTGCTCCGAACTTTTGTTCTGTTACTGTCGCTATCTTTGCACTAAATGTCTCCATTTTTTAAACCTTAGTCGGGAACTTTTTCGGTACCTCTTACTTGCCTGTGAACACATCTAACTTACAATGTCTAGCAAGAGCTCTAAATCTGGGAGAAAGGAAGCTACGGCTCTCTCAGACGAGACCCTGGCTGCGCTCAGTCAGCTCCGAGATGAAATTTTAAAGGAATTCAAAACCGCTTTCAAACAGTTGGAGGACAAGCTTGATCAAATCAATGACAAGGTGGGCAAACATGCCCAACTCTTATCTCGCATCGATTCGACTTCTGAAGATTTAGAAAGTCGTGTTCGATACTTGGAGACTCTCTGTTCCAGCTTGGAGGAAAAGTGTAACAAACTCCTTTTCAAAACGGTGGATCTCGAAAATCGCAGCAGACGCTGCAATCTTAGAATTCTTGGATTGTCAGAGACCACCGAACAGGGATCAACAGTGAAGTTTTTCGCCGAGTTTCTCTGAGATATTCGGGAAAGATTTGCTTCCGAACCTGCCTGAGCTCGAATGGGCACACCGGGTCCATGTTCCCGCCAGAATTCTGGGCAACCGCCCGCGACCAGTAATCTTGTGCTTCCTTCAATACCAGGTAAAACACTGTCTGATCGTAGAGGCATGTCGCAGAGGTTCTTTTATTTTCCAGGATACAACCATTCGCTTTGTGGAAGATTTTGGACCCCAGACCTTAAAGATGCGCGCTGAGTTTAAAGGCGCAATGAAAGTGCTTTTTGATCGTGGTTTTAAACCCTCTCTTCGTTCCCCTGCTGATCTACAAATCAAGCTTAGCACTGGGAAATACAAATGGTTTAAGTCAGCCAAGGAAGCTGAAGCATTTGTGGCAAGTCTTCCGGCTATGCAGCCATCTTCGGAACCCGATCAGACCTCCTAAAATGGTGGATAAGTACTTCTCGTAGTAAAATTACTTTTTCTGGACTCAGACTTTACTTGAATCATTCAGACATTATTCATCGAAACTCTAAGGGCTGTTGACAATCTCTCCCTGGATTTGGTGTGTGTGTAATCTATTTTTTATTGTTGTACAACTTTATCTACAGAGTTCTACAACTGACTTTAATTTGTTTTGGAGGATTGAAGTCTTCAGTGAAGGCCTTCCTGTTTGTTGGTTCACAGTTTAATTGCCGATCTATTTTTCCTTCTTTTTATATTTATTTATTTTATTATACTTTTTTCTTTTCTTCACCCCCTTTTTTCTAATTTCTGAATTTTTTTCTCTCTTCTCTGTAAATGGTTGATAAATACTCGTCTTGAATTTATAATTTCCCCCTTCCTCTCCTTTTTTTTTTATCCTTTTTTTCCTTTCTCTTACTTTATTCTTCTATAATTTTTTCGCTGGCAGGTTAGTTTTGGTCCTCTTCCGATTTTCTCTGTATTAAGTTCTATATTCTTGCAGAAGGTGTTCTAATCTGTAGTTATGTTTTTTAGTGCATAAACTAGTTACTATTTGTTATATTATTTACACTGAACTGCTGTTAATGACATAGATCTGGAAGTTGTATTTGGGTTAATTTTTTTGGTAGAGCTAGCTACTTGTTTTGGTAGCCGTCTAGTTTTGGGTTGTGTGGGTGAGGTGGGTTTTCTAGTTCCAACATCACTCACTGTATATATTATATCTATTTATTGCTTAGGACATGTATATGTTTTGATTTTATGAATCTATGTTTACATCTCTGCTCCCAGACTGCTATGGTACTGCTTGACTTTTTACATGCCTTCTGCCTTTTATGCATTAGTAATCGATAATGGCTAGCGCACTTAAATTCATGAGCTGGAATGTAAAGGGATTGAATCACCCTGTTAAAAGGAGGAAGGTATTCTCACACATCAAACAACTCAAAGCTGACATTGCTTTCCTTCAAGAAACTCATATTCATTGTTCTGATAACTCCTGGCTTTTGTCAAAGTGGGCAGGTCAGCCTTTTCATTCATCCTTTACCGCTAAAGCTAGGGGAGTCTCCATTCTTATTAACTCAAATATTCCTTTTGAACTCCATAATAAAATATCTGATATAAATGGCCATTTTATTGTTTCTGGCAAACTATATAACACTAAAGTTGCACTAGCAAACCTGTATGCCCCCAATTTTGATGATGTTAATTTTTTTGAACAGTTTTTTTCCTCACTACCAGACTTAAACTCATACTCTCTTATACTGGGTGGTGACTTTAATTGTTGGTTAGATCCTAATTTGGATCAATCATCCTCTGTTACTAGACCACCAACTAAATCTGCCTTAGCTATCCAATCGTTTCTCTCTAATTATGGTATCTCTGATATATGGCGTTTCCTCCATCCTACGGAGAGAGATTATTCTTTTTTCTCACATGTTCACCATACCTTCACTAAAATTGATTATTTCTTACTCGATAACCAACTTATTCCATTTGCCCACTCTTGTGACTATCACAGTCTACTGATCTCTGACCATGCCCCAATTACTCTCTCTCTGAATTTGCCTGGTCTCACTCAGAGGAATAAACACTGGTGGTTTGATTCGACTTTACTATCGGATGATGATTTTTTAAAATTTATTAAGGATCAGATAACCTTTTATTTTAACACTAATACATCACCTGAAGTGCCATCCCAGATTGTCTGGGATGCCATGAAAGCATATCTGAGGGAGCAAATCTCTTACACAGCAAATCTCAACAGAAGATCCCGTGCAGATCGATTAGACCTCATTAACCAGATTAAAGAATTGGATCAAATATATGTCCAAACTAAGAACCCTGAATTATACAAGAAGCGTGTTGAACTCCAAACTAAATTTAACCTTCTGTCCACTCGACCTGTCGAACGCCAACTTCTCGAAAGCAAGAGTCGCTTTTACATTCATGGGGTAAGTCTGGTAAGTTCCTAGCCATCAGCTGAGGCATTCCAAAGGCAAACAACATATTACAAAGATCCGGAAGGAGAACGGAGACTTTACATCGGATCATTTAGAAATCAGTGACGCATTTAAAAATTTTTATTCTCGGCTTTATTCCTCTGAATCTCTGAATGACAATATCTCTGCTGATCAATTTTTATAGAATCTGAATATCCCCTCACTTTCATCTGATTTCAAAGCCAAACTCAATGCGCCTATGTCATTAGAAGAAATATCTACTGCAATTTCTGCACTGTCCTCAGGGAAATCTCCTGGACCTGATGGGTTCCCTGTAGAATTTTATAAATCATTCTCTTCTCTTCTTTCTCCTCAGTTACTTTCAGTATTATCTGACTCGTTTAATTACGGCAAATTGCCACCCTCTTTCAGTGAGGCATCTATTATTCTTCTTTTAAAAAAGGGCAAAGACCCAAAAGAGTGTTCCTCGTATAGGCCGATCTCTCTGCTCAATGTTGATGTAAAAATCTTAGCTAAAGTTTTGGCCCATAGATTAGAAACCATCATTCCCTCCATTATCTCTGATGACCAAACAGGCTTTATTAAAAACCGTCTCCCTTTTGTTAACATTCGGCATTTATTTAATATCTTATACTCACCTCCAACTGTGATTCCTGAATGTGTTATTTCCCTCGATGCGGAGAAAGCATTTGATTGTATAGAGTGGAACTACCTTTTTGCAGTTTTAGAAAAATTTGACCTTGGCCAAAGTTTCATCTCTTGGATTCAATTGCTGTACCTGTGTCCTACTGTCTCTGTTTTAACCAATTTTCAGATATCCCAAGTATTTAATCTCAAACGTGGCACCCGCCAGGGATGCCCCTTAAGTCCCTTTCTCTTTGATTTGGCTATGGAACCTCTGGCGATAGCATTTCGAAACTGCCCTGAATTGACTGGGATTTGGAGAGGGGGGTTTGAGCATAAAGTTTCTCTCTATGCTGATGACTTATTACTCTTTCTCTCAAATCCGTCTACATCCTTACCTCTAATGTTTTCACTTCTTGACCAGTTTAGCCAGATCTCTGGCTATAAACTTAATTTACATAAGAGTGAACTTCTCCCAATTAATAAAGAAGCACAAGTACTAACATTTCGTGATCTCCCTTTTAAAGTAGTCCATAATCAATTTACTTATCTTGGAATTACAGTCACAAGGAAGTTTAAAGATCTCTTTCGTGAAAACTTTGCCAATCTTTCATATGCTATAAAACAGAGTCTGGTACAATGGTCACCTCTATCTATGTCTTTGGTAGGTCGTATTAATGTTGTTAAAATGTATGTTCTCCCCAAATTTTTATACCTATTTCAATCTATTCCAATTTTTATACCTAAATCTTTTTTTGATTCCTTAGACTCTATTATTTTGTCATATCTGTGGCAGAATAAGCGCTCTAGAATTAATAAAATCCATCTCCAAAAATCTAAAGAGGGTGGCATGGCTTTACCTAACTTTCGTTTATATTATTGGGCAGCTAATATACGTTGTGCTACCTTCTGGTCTTTCTTCCATGGCCAACCCAAGTGCCCTAACTGGGTGGCAATGGAGCTGAGCTCCACTAAAGAATTATCTATCTCTGCACTTCTTGGCTCTGCACTCCCTAGTAGTCTGCCCAGATCAATAGCTAATCCTCTTGTTAGACACACTTTGTGTATATGGGCTCAGATCAGGAAATGCTATGGTTTCCAGGGGTTTTCCGTTTCCAGCCCTGTTGCTCATAATCACCTTTTTTTACCTACTACATATGATTCAACATTCCAGGTTTGGTATAGGAAGGGCATTAGACATTTTGAAGATTTTTTCATTGATAATCGCTTCGCTTCTTTTCAGCAGCTCTGTTAAGTTCAATCTGCCCAATGCTCATTTTTTCAGATATCTCCAAATCCGACACTTTATTGCTCCTTTAATTCCTAACTTTCCTGAAATGCCTGCGAAAAATGCAATGGACCTATTTCTTTCCATGAATCCACTAGGTAAAGGCTTAATATCAATCATCCGAGATAAACTAGCAGCTTTACGATGGGCCCCCATGGATAAAATCAAAATGGCCTGGGAGCAGGATTTAAATATCTCCTTATCTGAGGAGAGCTGGGATTCAGTTCTCAAATCGGATAACTCAACCTCTCTTTGTGCTCGCCACTGCCTTTTACAGTTTAAGATTGTTCATAGAGCCCATATGTCTAAATCTAAACTATCTCGATTCTACCCTAGCGTTAGTCCGCTCTGTGATAAATGCAAGAGGGGCATGGCCTCTCTCATCCATATGTACCGGTTCTGTCCTAGCTTGGAGAAATTCTGGAAAGATGTCTTCACTACGTTATCGTGTATTCTGAATCAGCACCCAGAACCAAACCCCTTAATTGCTCTGTTCGGTTTTTGGGGTGAGACAGATTTATGTCTGGGCCCGACCAAATGCCGAATATTATCCTTTGCCTCTCTCCTGGCTAGACGCTTGATCCTCCTCAGATGGAGAGATGTTGCCCCGCCCACTCATGCTCAATGGTTTAACGACATCATGGCCTGTTTGGACCTCGAAAAAATTCATTATTCAGTTCTCAATTCGGATCTAAAGTTCCATAAGGTCTGGGGACCTTTTATCGAGTACTTTCATAACCTTCCTCTTGACTAGGGTTTTTTTTTCTTTTCGGTCCCTTGCTTTCAGCTCCTTTTTTTTCTGGTAGAAGGCATTATTATCCTCTGTTGCTGAGTGTATTCACAGTCTGGGAGTTTGGCTGTCCTGACTTATACTCTCTATATTGTGTTGTGGTTGGTCTGGAGTTGCTGTTGTTTTTTCTTGTGTTGTTGGGCTTGGGGAGGACACTAAGCTTACTTGTCTTTAATTTAGGTGCTTTTTTTTTGTTAAATTCTCTTTCTTTGTAGCATATTGTTATTGTATGCTTAATTTTGCACTGTTTTAATGTTCCTCATTGGGATTTGGGGTTCTTAATTTGTAAAATGTTTTGAAAAACTAATTTAAAAAAATTTAAAAAAAAGAAAGTTGTGGAAAAGGAATCACTGAGTCGTCTGTACATAAAAGGCAATGGGCCAGGTGATGGAAGTTAGGATAAATGCGGGTAGCAGGTATGTATCAAATAGACAGGTTGAGAAATTCAGTTAAAGTGTAATTTTGTTAATATCAGTCTACTCTCGTTTATGACAGGATCTTATTAGCAATAAAAAAAAACATACCTCTGAGAAAGATCAATCTGATCTGTGTCTACATGATGATGTCAACATGTTTGAGACAAATGGTGTAGACCACAGGAGAGAACAGGAACAACTGCAAAAGGAGAATGCTGGTAAAGGAAAACAGCCAGAGTGTTTAGAACAAGCTCAACTTACGAGTGACAATGATGGTATGACGTTTTCAATGTCTGTTGTTCATCTCGCGAAGTTAATAGTTAGGAACTTTTCATTATTCTAACTTTGTTCCCCTTTTCCCTTTGTGTCTCTTCTCCAATATTCTCCCTTTCTTTACTGAAATACCACTGAGTTCCTAGTCATGACCTACATAACCTAGGATGACATTTCTATACAAAACTGGGGTTAGCTTACTGTTACATCTTGCATACACATTCCTTTGGTGTAAATCAACATCTGGTTTCTTCTTTTAAAAGTATTCTGATAGTCTATCTCAATAAATAGCTTACACTCACATAAAAGTATTCATACTCCTCTTTATTGATGCAAGATTTATTTTTCTGGTATTAATTGGTGCTTGCCTATTTGCACAATTTAAAAGCAAAATCAATATTTATCAATTACTTTGGATTTTTTTGAACAACAAAGTGTAAGAATGGAAAAGTCTACAAAATATGATAGACCCAGCTCAGTACATCACAGTCAAAGCCCACCCCATCATTGAGCACATCTACTGCAGGAAAGCAGCATCCATTGTCAAGGATTTCCACCCCCCCCCCCCCCCCACCACCACCATTCAGGCCATGCTGTCTGCTCACTGCTGCCGTTGGGAAGGAGATACAGAAGCTGTAGATCACACACCACCAGGTTGAGGAACAGTTATTATCCTTCAGTCATCAGGCTGCTGAATCAGTGTGGATAATTTCACTCAACTCAACTCTGTACTGATGCCACAACCTATGGACTCACTTCCAAGGTCTCTACAACTCATGTTCTCTGTATTATGTATTTACTTTTTTTGGATTTGCACATTTTGTCTTTTGCAAGTTGGTTGGTAGTAGTTTTTCATTGATTCTATTGTATTTCTCTGTTCTTCTGTGAATGCCTGCAAAAAAAAAAAGAATCTCAAGGTTGTATATGGTGACGTTTACATACTTTGATAATAAATTTACTTTGCAATGCCAGTTTTGCTGTCTAATTAGAAAAGATTGCAAAATTTCAAGTGTTAACTTGGTACATACAAATTTGTTACATACACAGTGGTGCAAAGTATGGTTTCCCCCAAAACATGGCTTAGGAAACTAAATTATTGTAGTGTAGGAATATTGAGTTGATATAAAATTAGTGAAAGCATTCTCTATTTTTACCTTATTTAAATTAGAGTGCCTAGAAATTGCATAATTCTGAGATTATATTGTCAATACAACTACAGATTTGCCTTTCCAAAGTATACTTTATTCATAACATCTGGACATGTCACTATTTTCATTCACTGTACCAAGCAATTCAGTACATTGTTATAATATATCAACATTGTTAATATTTCACCTTTAAACATCACATCACTAATTGGCCCCTCAGCTCCTTATAATGGAGTCAATAAGCCTACAATTAAGGATTATACATGCTTTTATACATATAATGAGATAGACAGACAGACATATGTCGGTGCTTCTTATCCATCTTCAACTTCTCCTTACAGGCTTTCTTTGTTGTCTGGCCTTACTGTGATCCTCTCTTTCTTATTCATTCTCAGCTCCAATAAAACTCATTGCCTTTTACCTTTTCTACTCTGTTGAAATCAAGTCTAATTGTGCTGTTACCTAAAAATTACATTAGTATGATTAGACCATTGATACATTGACATGAGTTCAAATTCTACCATAGGATGACTGAAATTAAACTCAAGTAATAAAATAACAGGAGTAAAATGGTGGTTCCAATAATGGTGGATATCCAGCTATGACATTGTCATAAAATGTCTTCTGATTCAATTATATCTTTCAGAGAAAAAAAAACTGGCATCTTTACCTGGTGTGTCTTTTACTAATCCAATGTGTTTGACTCATAACTGCCTCCTTAGTTTACAGGTATTTAGGAATAGTCAATAAGTACTGGCATTGCCCATCATATCTACATCAAATATATAAATTTAAATAAGAACTTCCTTTGAATGAAGTCTGTTTAAATTTTTTTCCTGCTTTCACTTAAGAAGTAACTTCTATATTTATCTTTATTAATGATAGAGGGACCTAACTAAAACATAAAATATTAAATATAAGATAAATCATATTACTTTAAATACATTAAAGTAGCAAAATTAGAAGGGGGTGGTATTCTATTATATAGTAATGAAAAGTAAATTGAAGTCGAATACCAGAGGGTTTATTACAAACAGAGAGTAGCATATTTGTCAGAGGTGCATACTTTTCCAATTGTATTGGATGTTGGGCTTGTAGCAGTAAATGCAGTGGATTTTATTGTGTTAACCTGGGGTTTTGGCATTGCTGATTATGCCTACATGCCTTTGAAATTGTATTGGCCAGCTGATGTTTTGTACCAGTGCAGTTTGTGTGGTCATTGAGTCTTATGGCACTGAGACAGGCCCTTCAGCCCTTTCATGTCTATGGCAACATCTTTACTAGTTCCAATTATCAACACTTGGTCCAAAGCCACCTCTGCCTAGGTGATTTAAATGGTTGTTTAGATTCTCCTTAAATGTTATGAGAGTATCTGCCTTCATCATGACTCCAGTCAGTGTGTTCCAGATTTCAACTACGTTTGGATAGGAAAGATCCATGAGATGCTCTCTAAACCTCCTACCCCTTACCTTAAGTCTATTCCACCCTAGTTATTGTGTGGTATAGGTAGGAAATTTCAGGATGGTGACCCAAGTTGCTCTCTTGTACAGTTTTGCAAGGTCCTATGATGAATACTTCATGTATGGTGGGTTAGTTGATCTCATGTTAGCTGAGGAGAAGACCTATAATTGGATTGATTATTTAAATTTCATAGGGTTAAGGGAATTAAGAGGCTAGGGTAACATAAATGTTGACAAACTGGTTATGTGATACGAAGTCTTAAAACTACAGACATTCTAAAGGGAGTGGGTAGTTCTTGACTAAGGAGATTTTTTTCAGTTATGGAAAGTAGGTTATAGTGTTGCTAATACTAGTCCTAATATATATTAGTGAGGCATCCTGAAGCTTGTTTAATTACCGTATATCAGTGGAGAAGAATTTCCTAGCATTATTCCTGAAGTGTTTTGAGCGTTTGTGTCTCTAAAATGAAGTGCCGTGATGTGGACAAGGTGGGTGGATTGCATCATGTTTTTGATTAGGAGTACAGAAATTTCAATTTCCTTCTTTGTTTTAGAAATGGGCTCTGTGGTTCATGGCTTGAGAAAGCTATCATCCAGTGGGCTGTGCTGGAAGGCTGGTGGGAGGGAGTAGTGTATTTTAACCCTCTGCCCCCATCCATTGAGATCATAATACAGTACGTAAGAACATACACAAAAGCACCAGAGCAAACAGGCACTGAAGCAAGATTTCAGGAAAGCAAGGTTGAAGAGAAGGAGAAAAAAGGGAAACGTTAACTCTATTTTGTTCTTGTTTCTTTTACAGAATACTCCTATTATAATTTGGGTCATCGCACTAGCTTCAGTCCAAAGAAGTGTGGAGCTGATAACAAAATCAGGCATTTAAACAGAGAACCATCACAGCAAATTACAGTATTATATGATTGTTGGAAAACCGAACATAATCAGTTAGAGGGTAAAGCAGAGTCCAGAGCCCACCATGGTGTTTATATTGAAGATAAAGCTGGTAATGACTCCAATCCATGGAAGAAGATTGAGCAGCATTATGACTCTGAGTCATCAGAACCTCCATCTGAAAAACATTATTCTGATGTTCTGGGTCATTTACGTGAACTAGATCTTGCATTAGATGAAGAAATGTTTTCTACCTCTGATGAAGAGGGGGCAAGCATTATTTCTTTGAAAACTGGCAGAGAATACACATCAGATGAAGGAGATGAACAGAGTGATAGGACGACAACTTTGTCTCAAGATTGGTCAGGAGTCAAAGGCTTAGAAAGTGACCAAGAAAATCATGGTAGGGTCTGCCAACGCACTCTGACCAGCAGCACAATGGAAGAAGAGGATATTGCAACTAGCATTTCAGTCCAAGATTCGATTAGCAGCTGTAAAATCAACATTCAGACATCAAAACATCTCATGCAACAAGCATTCAGTGCTCTTGATCGCACAATGAGAAGTTATAATTCTGAAATTGGCACAATACAGAAATCCAAGAAGGAGAATCAGATAAGTGATCAAATTGAGAAGACCCCTTGTACTAATCTACTAGGCTATGATGAAATGGACTATCCAAGGCAAAATGCAAAGGGGAACAAACAGATTAAGTCAAGCAATGAAGGTCACCTGGTGATCCCCATAGCTGTGGCTCCTCCAGCATGCTATCAACTCCCAGTATCTGGAGTGGAGAAGATCCATGAAACTAATCCTGCAGGGCATTTCCAACCAACATTTGAAGTTCTTGGTCATACTGAGGATGAAAGGACAACAGGAGCAAAAGGTTGCAGTTCTGACGTTTTGAAAACATCAGAGACATTTGCTGATGGAACTCAAACCATATGTTCATTGAAGAAGCAAGAGAATGTTGAATGTGTTGATTACAAGTTTACACATGATAAAAGTGTTAAATCTATGCCAGGTCATAAGGATAAACCGACAACGAAATGTAAAAAGAAAATGAATGTATTAACACAAGTTCATGAGCATGAGAATATCCCTGTAAGTTTCCAATAACCCCTGATGTTCAGAAATTGTCATGTAACACTTACTGATTTCAGTCTACAAAATTTACTGATCAGAAAGGAGAAAAAAGGAAGTTTACTAAATGAATATAAGTTGTGATATATTAATCAGGGTACATTTTATGCTGCAGGTTCGTAAAGGTCGCATATCTATGAGAATCCCACCACATGGAGACCAGCAAGGATCCAGAAAGCAATGCATGTACCTATCCAGCAATAGGAAAATCCACATTACACAAAGGTGAATTTGCAAAATATGTTTATGTAGAATTTTGGCAGATAACTGAGAACATATGTTTTTGTGCATGTAATACACACAAGGTAATGAATAGTGACACAACACTTTTAAAGCAAATTGTGTTATTTGCATATCCCAGCAATTGTCCAGTAAAAGTACAAAATGCTAAAACATTGTGGAATAAGTAACAGGTCAAGGATCTTCAATGAAATTCAGCAATTCTTCATCATTCAGTACTAAGTAAATCCATAAAAATTTAAGAAAATTTTACAAGATTTGAATCAGAATCAATAAGAAATAAAATAAATAATTACTGCGAAATTAGTGAGTTAGTGTTCATGAGTTAATAGACCATTCAAAAGTCTGTTCCTAAAACAATGAGTGTACATCTTCAGGCTCCTTTATCTCCTCCCTTCTGGTAGTAATGAGAAGAGGTTGCGTCCCAGGCAATGTCCTTCATGATGGATGCTGCTTTCTTGAAGCACCACTTGTTGAGGATTATCTCAATGGTAGTAGATCTAGAAGTTCTTTGGAGTCTTTGGTGGCATACCAAATCTCCTCAAACTCCTATTGAAGTATAATCATTGGTGAGCCGCCTTCCCACTTACTCAGTTTCAGCCTTGAAGGTAATACTGTTGCACCTTATAGGCTCAAGTTTCATTTGATTCCAGCATTGCTCCATTGATGATGCAATTTTTCAATGAAACAAAGGTTTGTTCTGACCAAAGATTGCTGGCATTCTAGAGCAAGTAGCAGACTACAACCAAATGCTACAGAGTGTAATATTCTAAGAGGTCAAAAGTATCTGCTGAATATATCACTGGTGCTTGGTGCAGCTTCCCCTGGAAAGGTCTCAGTGTGTGGTACTCTTACCATTAAACATTGAGTAAAAACCTCTCACGTTACCAGTGATGGAACTACATAAATGCACCTTTCAAGTCAAGTCACTTTTAATTGTCATTTCAACCATAACTGCTGGTACAGTACACAGTAAAAATGAGACGTTTCTCAGGACCATGGTGCTACATGAACAATACAAAAACTACACTGAACTAGGTAAACCAACACAAAAGCTACACTAGACTACAGACCTACACAGGACTGCATAAAGTACACAGAACAGTGCAGGCATTACAATAAATAATGGACAAGACAATAGGCACAGCAGAGGGCAGTAGGTCAGTAGTCTGATGGCTTGGGGGAAAACCTGTTACATTAATAAACAGCTGAATGGCGGTGTCCGGGATTCCGTCCGTTTCTGTGCTCCCGCCGAGTATTTCATTGCCACAGATGTAGTCCAATTTAATGTCCATTGGAGAGCAGAATGCACAGGAGAGCTGGCCGGCTAGGGCTTGCTTTTTTCCTGGCACGGACTCCTGCCCGCTCGCCTCGCTTCCGCTTCCTCGCGCAAAGTTCAAAGTAAATTTATTATTAAAGTACTGTATCTTGAAGAAGAAGATACTGAAGAAGTATGCCGAAGAAGTCTTCAGTGTCCTGCCTAAATGACTACCGTTCTGTTGCACTTACATCCATCATCATGAAGTGTTTCGAGAGGCTCGTCATGAGGCATATCAAGACTCTGCTGCCCCCTCACTGGACCCCCTGCAGTTTGCGTACCGTCCCAACCGCTCAACAGATGACGCCATTGCCACCACCCTCCACCTGGCCCTAACCCACCCGGACAAAAAAAGACACATACGTTTGGATGCTGTTCATAGACTTCAGTTCAGCATTCAACACAATCATCCCTCAGAAACTGATTGGAAAGCTGCCTACTGGGCCTGAACACCTCCCTCTGCAACTGGATCCTAGACTTCCTGACTGGGAAACCTCAGGCAGTCCAGATCGGGAGCAGCATCTCCAACACCATCACACTGCGCATGGGGGCTCCCCAGGGCTGCGTGCTCAGTCCACTGCTGTTCACTCTGCTGACCCATGACTGTACTGCAACACACACCTCGAACCATATCATCAAGTTCGCTGATGACACGACCGTGGTGGGTCTCATCAGCAAGAACGACAAGTTAGCTTACAGAGAGGAGGTGCAGTGGCTAACGGACTGGTGCAGAGCCAACAACCTGTCTCTTAATGTGAACTAAACAAAAGATATGGTTGTTGACTTCAGGAGGGCACGGAGCGACCACTCCCCGCTGAGCATCGACGGCTCCTCAGTAGGGATCGTAAAGAGCACCAAATTTCTTGGTGTTCCCCTGACGGAGAATCTCACCTGGTCCCTCAACACCAGCTCCATAGCAAAGAAAGCCCAACAGCATCTCTACTTTCTGCGAAGGCTGAGGAAAGTCCATCTCCCAACCCCCATACTCATCACATTCTACAGGGGTTGTATTGAGAGCATCCTGAGCAGCTGCATCACTGCCTGGTTCGGAAATTGCACCATCTCGGATTGCAAGACCCTGCAGCGGATAGTGAGGTCAGCTGAGAAAATCATCGGGGTCTCTGATGCACCATCAATAACTCACACTGAGACGTAAGGCGAGATATCGGCTTTTATTGACTGGAAGGAGGAACCAGGAGTGAGTGTCTATCATACTATGTCCTGGAGACTGAGGCCGAGCATCAGGCCTCAGATCGCCTTTATACAGGGGCCTGTGGGAGGAGCCACAGGAGCAGTCAGCAGGGGGCGTGTCCAGACAGGCACATAATTCACCACAGTCTCTCTTCCTGCCATCATGGACACTTACACAACACGTTGCATCCACAAAGGAAATAGCATTATGAAGGACCCCATGCACCCCTCATACAATCTCTTCTGCCGTCTGGGAAAAGGCTCTGAAGCATTTGGGCTCACACGGCCAGACTATAACAGTTTCTTCCCCCAAGCTATCAGACTCCTCAATACCAGAGCCTGGACTGACACCTTGCCCTATTGTCCTGTTTATTATTTATTGTAATGCCTGCACTGTTTTTGTGCACTTTACGCAGTCCTGTGTAGGTCTGTAGTCTAGTGTAGCTTTCTCTGTGTTGTTTTTTTTACGTAGTTCAGTCTAGTTTTTGTACTGTGTCATGTAACACCATGGTCCTGAAAAAAGTTGTCTCATTTTTACTACATACTGTACCAGCAGTTATGGTCGAAATGACAATAAAAGTGAATTGACTTGACTTGAGATTAATTTTCTTGCGGGCATTCACAGTAGAATCAATGAGAAACGACACATGAAGACCAATAAACAAACAGTGTGCGGAAGAAGACCCAGTGTGCAAATACAAAAAGAAGAGTAAATAAATAATACTGAGAACATAGAGTTATAGACGTCCATTCAACCTGAGTGCTTGGTGATTACGTTGAAGCCATTGTGAAGGGAAGGGACAGAAACTGAGGCAAAGCTCAAGTCTTCTTTAAGAATGATTGAATACTACACCAGATGCTGCCAACAGTACTTGCATTTGCACCAGCTGCTTCACAAGACTGAATAATTAAAAAGTGAACAGAGAGCATATGATCAACATAAGTGGAGTTTAAGTAGTGTGTCCTTATTGATACATTAGCCCAAACGAGGACAATAAAGCTTGTACATAATTTCAAATCTCTCTGCATTTCAAATAGGATATACAGCCAGTGGCCACTTTATTAGGCACACTTGCTCGTTAATAAACATATCTAATTAGCCAATCAAGTGGCAACAACTCAATGCATAAAAGAATGCAGATATGGTCAAGAGGTTCAGTTTTTCGGACCATTTTTCAGAATGGGGAAGAAATGTGATCTAAGTGATTTTGACTGAAATGATTCTTGGTGCCACATGCAGTGATTTGAGTATCTCAGAAACTGCTGATCTCCTAGGATTTTCATGCAAGAAACAAAAACATATAGTGAGCGGCAGTTCTGTGGGTGAAATACCTTGTTAATGAGAGAGGTCTGAAGAGAATGTCCAGACTGATTCAAGGTGACAGTAACTTAAGTAACCATCTTTTACAACAGTGGCTTGCAGAGGAGCAATTCTGAATGTACAACATGCTGCACCTTGAAGTGGATGGGCTATTGCAGCAGAAAACCACAAACATACAGAAATGCACTCAGTGGTCACTTTTTGAGGTACCTCCTGTGGCCACTGAATGTATCTTAAAATGTGGCAAATATAACCCCTCTATTTAAAATAAGGAGGGAGAGAGAAACAAGAAGCTGTGAGCTAGCCTAACACCAAGTAGTGGGGAAAATGCTAGAGGCTGTTGTAAAGGGTGAGATACAGCGCAATTTAAAAAATACAACAGGACTGATCAAAATCAACAATTTATGAACTGGAAATCCCAAGTAAACCATCAGTTTTTGAGGATATAACTGGGATAGCATATGACAGGAGCAGAATTAGAACATTCAGCCAATTATATCCGCTCCATCCTTCCATCATGGCTGATTTATTATCCACCTATCTTCATATCACCCACAAACTTGACCACTAAGCCATTAATTCTGTCATTGACATAATGTGGAAATAAGCAGTCTTACAATGACCTCTGCAGATCGCCAGCAGCCAAGCAGAAAAGGCCCCATTTACTCGTAGTCTTTGCATCCTGCCAGTCAGACAATCTTCTATCCATGCTAGTATCTTTTCTGTAATACCATGAGCTCTTATTAGCCTAATGTGCAGCACCTTATCAAAGATCAGAAATTCCAAGTAAACAACATCCACTCCTCTCCTTTGTCTATCCTATTTGTTATTTCCTGAAAGA